>NC_135123.1:11257482-11886224 GCF_050908995.1 Andrena cerasifolii
ACGTGCGGTGACAAACCCTCTCGACTTGTTCTGAAGGGGACTAGGCAGTCGAAAAATCGATTTTTTTATTGCATTTTACGAAAGCACTATCCTTTTCTGAATAAATTGCCGCTCGGTTTGTATTAAAATTCGCAAAATTGTTGATTTGGCAGCTGAAAAGGTCAAGCGGAAACTTTAAACGCGTTTTTCCCGAATCTTTTTTTCAGACCGACTTGAAAAAATTACGGGATGTATAAGACACGTGCCATTTCTCGCGAAACCTATTATATGGTCTGTAAAAATTCGAGATTTTTAAAAAAATTAAAAATTCGCGGATTTTTAATGGCTCAAACACGACCGAATTTTTTCTTGAAATAATCGCAGTTTTTCGACCACCAGTTTAATAATTCTGTTTTAATCTTAGTTTTTATCGGTTGCGAGGGAAACTACGGGTATACCAAACAAGAATCACAGCTTGAAATTTGATTACGTCGCTTTTTAATACCAATATTACAGCAAAAACCACAGAAGAACGTTAAAATGCTTCACAGTCAGCACCGCCATTTTTAAAGCACACAAATATTTCATACCAATTTTTCTTCAATCTCTATGATAATAACAATCATTTTCCATTTACCATTTTCCTACAAATGCATTAAAAAGAAAGCGTTTCCTTCACCAGAAACGACTGTCTAGTCCCCTTAAGGCTGGGTCAGACACGTCCAGTAATTTAGTCGCGTGGCAAGTAATTTAGTAATTTACCATTGTTTTACTGAACTACTCGACTAAACTTTAGTGTCCACGCACGATAAATTACTAAACTGACTGGACCAGCCTTTACCGTGCACTGAAAGTTCAGCCACTGATCCTCCAAAACTCGTTGCCCGCGCAGGTAGCGCGAGCTTGGACTCAGGCAGCGAGGGTGGCACAGGCGCGGACACGTTCAAGCGATCTCTGAGCGCGAGAGACGCGCGCCCCAGCTCGAGCACTGGCAGCAACAAGGTGTTCCCGAAGTTCGCGAAGCTGACGGGCACCATCGAGGAGTCCGGTGACGCGGAGACGACGAAGGAGATCCAGCCGCTGCCGGCCGCGGACTCGAAGCAGCTGCAGCTACGGCGATTGGAGAGCTACGACGACGGGCTGATCACGACGCAGTCGAGCCACGACCGCGAGATCTTGGCCGCGGTGCTCGAGGTGAAGGTGGACTTGAAGCTGGAGGTGCAGCGGGTGAACCAGAGGCTGGCGAAGATCGAGGACATGCTGCAGGCCCTGGTGACCCGGCTACCGGCTACGAGCCCGCAGCAGCAGAAGGGTGGTTTCGGACCAGGTGGGGGTGGGCCTGGCCAGAGCCAAGGAACTAGTCAGGGCTCGTCCGGGTGCCAGCAGGGTTCGCAGGGGACGCAGACGACGGGGAGCAACGGGATGAGCGAGCAGAAGGTGTCGCTAGCGACCACGTCCACGTCAACGGGCGTGAGCGAGGGCTACAGGGAGCAGGGCACCACCACGGAGCGCGTCTCCAAGTCGCAGGAGCATCATCATCACCACCATCATCACCACCAGTCCCAGCAGTCGGAGAGGCTCAAGGACCCGGATTACAAGAGCTCGTCGAGGGAGGTAAGCAAGGAACTGCTGGAGAGGCTTGCCCAGGCGACCTCGTCTAGAACAGACGACTCCACGCCGCTGGGCCCGTTGATCTTGAGGAAGCGGCGCAGCAAGTCGAGGAACAAAGGCGCCGCGCCGCTGGCGCCGCTCGCCACGCAGCCCATCAGCCCGTCCGAGGCTACCGAGACC
Source organism: Andrena cerasifolii (assembly GCF_050908995.1). Lineage (NCBI taxonomy): Eukaryota > Metazoa > Arthropoda > Insecta > Hymenoptera > Andrenidae > Andrena > Andrena cerasifolii. The sequence continues at coordinate 11,259,253 of NC_135123.1, forward strand.
ACGCAGATGCTCGAGTGCACCGACGACAGGGAGCAGACAACAGGCACCGCGGACAGGAGCGACAGGAACGACAGGAAGAGGCCTCCGCCCAGGCCCAGGGAGTACTTGTGAAAGTTCTTGAGGATCCGGACGGTCGTCTCGTGGCTCCTGGCCTGAGGACGCTCGTTGGACGCAACCCGCAAGTGTCTCGATAGACCCGGGGAGCCGGGTGAAGTGTTTGGAACCTTGGAACCAGAGGATTCGGTGAGTCGCCGAGCTCTGCTGGTCTATGGGAAGACGGAACCAGGAGCAGCGGCACCTTGGGACCCTCTGTAGCCGGCACAGTGCTACTGAGAACGTTGCGTGGGATTGAGTGAGCCGTGGAGGGGTAACACAGCCTGCAGGGACTTGCGCTTTACTGCCCGGAGCGTTTGGGATCACCCGTTGCTGTCGCGCGAGGCTGAGACTGGGTTTTTATTGTTTTAGCTGCGGACGTGTAGGCTCAGGTGGACTTGGAGCTACCGATTAGTTGATAATTCTTTGGTCCTTGCCCGAGCAACTTCTACAAAATTTAGTGGCACGATCCTCGATCGTTATCGCCTTTCGTAGAACGAAGTCACGTTCGATCCTGCGCGACACGCACGCCCCGCGGCAGAGCCGGGTGATCGCGGACGTTTTACTCCGGCTAAAGGAACCGCGCGACGATCCCGAGCGCGGATAACGCCCGCCCAGGGTGAGACATCGAGCGGAGAGAGCGGCGGCCGGGAGTGTTTTGTACGAGTCCTCGAGCGGCCCGCTTGGCGAACTCTATATTTCTTTTTTCAACGAACTGACGTGGACCCGAAGGGAGATGTACCGATAGCCGAGATGTAATTTCTTGTAATTTCACCCGCGTACGTTTTTAAGGGCGCTGCAATTTCTCGCTAAGCCGCTTCGCGATTGGTCTTCAGGCGAGCTTCGACACGAGGGTCGCGCTCGGTACACGCGAGCTGGACGAAGAGAAGCACTAGTAATTATTTAATTAACGATATCGAATTGTAAAGGGGGCGACAAACAGAGAGTAATTAAAAAGGAGGGAGGGGACTTTCGCGCCGACGAGACGCTCCCGCTACTACGAGTTGGCATATTTTTGCATGGCCAAAAAGCAATAAGCAAACCAAAAGAGAAAAAAAAAAGCGTTATTATCGAGTTAAACTGCTTGGCGACGGCTTCTTCGAGACATCGAAACGTAAAGAGAGAGAGGAAAAAAAAATCCAAAAAATAACGAGAGAATGAGAACTATTCAGAATACTCACGTTCTACGTAATGTAACACACACACATACATACATACACACACGTACACTGTATTCGTAGGTTTACACGCATCTTAGAGGATCTCAGCTAGACTCGTGGAGGCGCGCGATAGATTTTAAGTAACAGGAACCCATGGAAACGAGGGGAAAGGGAACGAAGAAGCAATAGGAAAGTGGATGGGAAAAATGGGGCGTTTTCCTTTCAACGTTACTTCCTGTGGGGTACACGAAAAAAAGGGTTCAAGACTTAAAAGAAACTCGTTGAACTGAATGAAAAATACTCAGTGGCTGATACGACGATACGCATTCAATTGCGATAGGGTTACCATGTTTCTTTTTCTAAAAAAAGGGACAGAACAAAAATGTTTTGAGAAGGAACTTTTATCGTATTGATTAACAAATGGCATACAATGAGAAACAGAACAATAATCACAAGTACGGCAACATTAAATTGTTGAGCCAAGTCTTATTTTTCTGTACATAAAACTGTCTTCAGAAATGTTTCATTATTCTCAATTTCTGCGTAGAGTTCCGTCAAAAGTTAAGAAATAAGAAAACCAGGGGTGCATTTGTAAACCGACCGGGACACCCGGGACAAGGGTTGAAAACCGGGCCACATGGTAACCCTAACTTTCACAAAAGATACTAAAGAATTAATGAGGAACATCTGGAACATCTTGAACGCATTTTCCAGCAATTATGCTAATTTTAAGAACAATTTAAGCATCCCATCCTCGGTTTTACAACCACCACACATTATCCACCAAGTCCTGAACCTTTTTCTTTCTCTGTGCCCTGCAACCCTGCTCAATGCGACGCAGAGACCACGATTTTGAAAGATCAGGAAAGAGAAATCGGCACGAAAGACTCGCCAGCTGCCCCTTCCACTAAAACCCGTAGCAAACAATAAGACTGGTCTCTGCGATCGCTTCGAGCGGTTTACATTGCGTCGGAAAGTCGGCGGGTGCCAGGATGGGGGCATGAAAACACGGCGCCGGCTGCCCTGTTTTGGTTGCCGATCGGGAAGGTCAGCCGAGCTCGGTAGTTAAAGGAGAAAGGAGACAGGACGCGTCGGTCCTTTCTTCCACGTCGGTTTCTCGTAGCTTTTCGAAGGGAGATCCGCGACCACGCGAACGATCATCGATAACCCTTCCGACCCGTTCTATATCACCGAGCCGCGCGCGATCGAATTCGGTAGTGACTGTGCGAAAAGCCTGAAAGCCATCGATGTTCTTCGCTTCGAGGAAGGATTCCGGCGAGGCTCGCCCTCGGAGGACACGCTGCTTCCATTTCACCAGGTTTCATTTGCGATTCCCTTTCATTAAATCGTGTTTTAAACGACGCACTTCGCTGCTCCAGTGCTCGCTGTTTCGTCTACTTCTGCATTTATTTACTGCATCGGACAGTGCTCCCTCACTTCGTGCTACCGTGTATCTTCTTTCTTCGACCTTGACGGTCATCGATTCTATATTTTCTCTCTTTTGTGATATCTGTATATATTTTATTAGGATGTTGAATACATTTGTATCGGATCTTTTGTCCATTTTTCTACCTAAGAATTGTATGGCAAGGTGAAAAAGAAAATTGGGGGATTTAGTGGAGCATGTTAATTTACATTTAGCAGATGTTGATTTTAAGTTACAACCAATCGGGTGGATGGCTTGAGGTTTTTATACTGATATTACTTGGGGGTGGAAGCACTGTGTGGAATAGTAGAAAGGACACTCGAGGTCTTTAGGCTTATTTAGCAATTTGCACAGTTAACTGTGTAATAATTTGGGGGCGAAACTTGAAGGGGACACTGATGAATTTTTCGCAAAGACAGACGGGGGTTGTGGAGCGAGGATTTTTCGCTCGTTTTCCTTAGCTTCTACCGTAGGATCGTTGGAATGAGTTAGACGGGGTCCTCCGGGGGCCAACTCTCGCCTCCCATTTTTATAAGCAAGTTAGTCTCCTGTCGGAAAGTATTCTCTCTGATCTCGAAGAGAACCCTGGTGCAGAGTGTTTCGGCAGACATTACCCTCGGGTGTCTCGAAAATCGCGAGGGTCGCGTAGAAATCTGACCGAACATCCAAAGAAGGCGCGAGAAAACGTGGCCATTATTTTTCTAAACGCTACCATCGTTCGCTTATCGTCGAAGCTACGGGCACTCGAGCTCTCCGTGCGTGCCGAGCCACTCTGCACGATAAATTATTCTTAAAAGTCAATTTGGCCACGCCTCGAGAGGCTGCATTCCACTTGGTGCACGCGTTTCGGAGCTCGCGGAAGCTCCGTCTCCGTTTTACACGCGCATTCGATCCAACGAAGTGTGGGCCACGGTCGGGATCTGGTATCTAAGCAACCCTTGAAGAACGAGCACTTGAATCGCACGGAAAATAATTTATAACAAATTCCCCGAAGGATTAAGGAACTTCGAACTTGGGCATAGAGACTTGGGGGAAAAAGGGACATTAGACTCGCTTCAATTGGGCCAAGTTATGCAGGAATCTACCAACCCTCAATGATCTGACACTGAGTGAAAGTTTGAAGATTTTATTATTATTAAAAATTTCTTGTTATATTTATTATTTTAATTGTTAAAGAAAACCAGCTTTATTTCTGCTAGGTATATTTTATTTCTCGTTACTGTTTTACAAATTTTTCAAGGGGTTGTACAATAGCTAGTATAATTAATATTATTTTAAATTCTCTGTAGCTTTTGCTCCTTAAGCCTAAAATAGAACTACGGCTTGGTAGTTTTAATAATTGTATAATGTAAGACAGCACCGCACTCGGGATTTAATTTTGGTGGGAGCCGAGGTGAAGGGATAAAAATATTTTTAATGCAATTTCAATAAAATTCATTAGGCGATTAAAACAATTTATTTAACGAATAATATTCAGTTTTCATTTCTTTTTACAAAGCTCTTGAATTACTTCAGTCGTGGTTACAGCAATCTCCTTTTTCCTTTTTCTTTGCGGGGGTACTAGGGCCCCTTGGCTCCCCTTATTTTTGCAAAATAAACATCAGAAAATGACGATGCCCGTACTGTGTTTCACTAATTTTTTTTCTGTGTAACTTGGCCCAATCGTGCCGCGCATATTTTCTTGCGGTATTTTGGTGTCTAACAAGGGAAGATTCCAAAGCCGAAAATTGAAAAAATGTTGAAACTGTGAATATGTAGGGGATTTCCTCCTGATTACAACGCAATTTCTGCTCAAATTCACTCGAAGGGGGTGAAATTAACCCCCGAAAATTCGACTATTTTCCTATTTTGCGTTATAACTCGCGAAACTTAAGAGATAGAAAAAAAAGTTTCGAGACAAAAGTTACTTCTTTTAATTAGATCTAACATTTGGTAAAAGAATTATTTTACAGTTCACGAGTTATAACAGAAAATCGGAAAACAACCGGATTTTCAGGGGTCGATCGCACCCCCTTAGAGTGAATTTGGGCGGCGAACAAAAATTCCGTTGCAATCGGGGGGAAATTCCCTACATATCCACGAAGTTTCAGAATTTTTTGAATCTCCGGGTTCGGGATGTTCCCTTGTGAGTGTCTCGTTTCTCGCGGACGATCCCGTGCGCCGACGGTCCCGACGCTTCGCCACGTTGCGCGCCGATGACCTAATCCCGCGTGCACGGCGTTGACGAAAGCCGAACAGCAATATTAGGTGTATATATCTTGTAACTACGACGTGTACATATTCGTATGATCATGGCGCATGCCTCCGTGGCAGCGCGTTCGCGCCGATCGCCACACATTTTCCCGCCCCCGCTCCCCGACCTCCGCCGCGGCGGACGTCCCGGCAGCGGGGCCAGGCCTGTAAAGCGTAGCTCTGATCTCCGATTAGCTAGGCTAACGACGAGTCCATCTTTCTTTTTTTTCTATCGCCTTTTTATTGCACCGCCTCGATTCAGGGAGAGAAGCAAGTCGAAACAACCCTCGAAGGACAATCAAAGATGGAAAGTAGCGGTCTCGCGTTAGCAGGACACGTAACGATTAATCGAATAGGGCCGTAGGTATATTCCGTTAGCATAAGGCACAGGGCCTCGGGGCGAACCGCAAAGGGGAGCTTCAAGAAATATAGTTTTCCACAACGCGCGCAGCAGATTCGGGAGGGAATCGCGTCGATCGATTATTAATCGGAGCGAACTGTTCTCGATCACTTGGGGGGTGCAGGGGAGGGAAGCTGTCGCAGAATTTTGCATCTTTCTAGAGTGTATAGGGGCGGGGGGAGGGGAGGAATTGACTCGAGCCGAGCTCCAGGGATGAGAGCACCCCCTCCAGGGTTTCGACCCTGCGTCGAAAGTTTTGTAGCTCTTTTATAGCTGTCGAGATCGCACTCAGGCTGTCGTCGATCCGCGATCCCGAATTCGGTTCGTCGGCCCACCCTCGAGTGTTCAGAGGGGCCGACGGAGGTGAGAAGGGAAAATATGGGGGGCGAACGCGCTGACAGGGACACCCGTGCGTGTAAATATTATAAATATACTCTAGGAGCGAGCGGAATGCCGAGAGTGCTGGAGAAAGATTGCCCGCGTGTGTGAGAGGGGTGTGAGTGTACGTCTCTGCGCGAGACGGAGCGAGTAGTTCTAATTTCATGTTACACGGGAGGAGGGGAGCGCAGACGATTTATCGAACAGTCACAGGGACTTTGTTAATTAGGTTTTAGCGGCGGAGACGATATAGCTGGCTCTATTCGTAGTTTCTATACTTAACGAAAGCGCGGAAGTTTAACCATGCCGTTGGCACGGTTTTTCTAGCAGCTCGATCAAGCCAACACCGCCTGTGTCGAGCGAGATCTCGAAGCGCTGCGACTTGCTACCTTTTTCACGATAAAGAAGAAAGTCCGCTTGCGATTCCAAGCTTCTTGCGATCGAATAGATTCTTCTAAACTTAGAGCTCATATTCCGGGGGTAGTTAATATTCATCGCCCCTCGAAAAGTATTATAGCGAATGCGGTTAACTCGCGCTGACTCTGCACGGGTGCCAGAAAATGACTTGGATTGGTTTTTTCTGATAGAAAGGAAGATAGCTCTGTAAGTCATTTTTTGGCACCAGTGCAGAGTCAGTGCGAGTTACCGAATTCGCTATTAAACAGCGGCGGATTTGGAGATTTGGCGACCCTCGGTTGACAAGCGTCTACCGTTTTTTTTTCGCGAAATATCATAAAATATTATGATTCAAAAGGTATCCCCAAAAATGTTCACATCTCAAAATTTGTCTCTCCCCAAAATGTATCGTTACACAAAATTTGCAGCCCTGGGCTGCAGCCTAGTTAGCCTATACACAAATCCGCTCCTGGTATTAAACCTGTTCTGTTACCCATTCTCTTCCACAAACGAGTTAAAACTGTAATCAAGCTGTTTAAAGTCTTAAAAATTGTATTCTAGCGGTGCATCAAGCTATCAACTTTACCGACAGACTGTTTAACCTCTTTATCGCAAAAGATTTGGAATCGCAGGGAGATCCCTTTGCTTTGTTCGCTGCCCAAGAGCTTCTCTCTTCGCGCACGTTTCTTCGTCCTCGCCACACGACTCGATCAGTAACCATAAAACGAAAGTAAAGATCGCACTCGAACTTTCCAAGGAAATACCCTTTTATATAGAGAATATTAAAGAACACGAGAGTAGGCCGAAGAATCCTATCGAGGACGCCTTCGGCCTTTCGCTCGCACCTCTATTCTGCCAACTCCGCTTGGACTCGAAAGCTCCAAGGAATTTTTACGTCCCACGTCCCAAGATCCACGCGAAATTGTCGAAGCACCAAATGTTACGCAGTACGAGAAGGAGGAGCGAGGACGAGGGAATTCGATCGACGCGCTGTCTTCAGCAAATGCAACGACAAAACATTTGGCGTTTCTCGTCGGCAGATGGCGGTGCATGCTCGTTGGAGATAGAGACACCATAGTCAATAGTGTCTCCAGACGGAAAAGGTTTGCAGAGCGTTTGACGCTCGGATCGGCGTGGGAATGGAAACCGGGGACTGCGCGACGGCCGACGGACAAGCTGGTTGTCGGCGGAGAGCGTGGAGGGTGCAGAGAGTGCACGCGAAAGGATCAAGGGGGAAGAGAGGGACAACACATGTGATATTACGATTTTTTATATCAGCTACTTTGCAATAATAAATTATCGCCGTGCTCGAAAGGAGAGCGTCGCGACACGAGTCGTCGTCCTCGATTCACCGAGACGCGTCGTTGGACGCGGAAAACTTGCCACTTCCGCTCGTTTCTTTCTCATGCTTCCGAGCAGAGTCGCCAGGAGAAGCCTCTGCGCGCAATAGAAGGGAAACGCATGTTTGCGTCGGTAACGCGGTGAAGTGCCACAATTCCTCGCACGGCGTGCACAAGTCGTATTAGTGTATATATGTTATGTGACGTGTGACGCGCAGAGTTCTCCCGGCAACACTGAGTAATTGTTCTCGAGCAGTCGAAGATCGAGGTAAAAGGAAACGAGCACGGGCCCTATCCGCGAATCTGAATCGAGTTCGCGTTTGGTACATTTACACGAGAACCGTTCGATCTCGATCGAGCCAGGTTCCCCTGAATAACAGAAGAGCAGCATACCAGATCGCAGTGTACAAAGCTTTCCTCTGCTTGTGCAATTGCTGTCGATTTTCTATTGCATTTTCACGTTCTTTTCTCTTTTAACGGGACGAACGAAAGGAGAAGCGGGAGAGGTCTATTCGAGGGCCGCGTAACACGTTACGACGACGACGACGACAGTGATCGCTGCGACGATCGAAGAAGCCGTGATCGTACCGAATTTTTTGTGTGAGAATGGTTAAGAGAGTCTATAGTAGCTATCTCGAGCGGAATAACAAAGAAATAAAGAAAAATATATATATACATTACTATTATTATTAATATAATTAGAACGGTGGGGGGGGGGGGGGGAAAGGGGGAATTTTTGCTATAACTAAACACTTCGTCCATTTTTCTATATGGGCAACTCGTTGCACTGTAATCAGTCCTCGGCCTTGTAAATTCTGTCCTCGTCATTTCCGGAAACGCTCGCCGACTAACGCGCGCCGCAGAGGATCCGTGCTCCAAAGCGATCCGGAAATAAAGCTTTCTCTTTCGATCTTTCAGCACGCCAACGAGCAGATCCTTCGCCATTCCTCTCCAATTTCGATGGATCGAGACGATCCGGAGGATCCTCCGGGCGGCGCCCGATGATCGGCGGGCCGATCCCTTGCGAACTCTCCGTAAAGAACATCGGGTCGTGCGATCTCGACGCGCGGCAGCGAACGGAACGCGACGAACGAGATGAAACATGGTACTACGCGTGATCTTCGCCGCGTTGTTGCTCTCTTGCCGTTGTGCTTCGTCGGTCCGAGCGATCGTCGACGGCCGGATCGATTCGCCGGCGGCTCAGGTTACCGACTCGTTGCAAAATCGGCGGACAAAGAGGCGATGCAGGGTTGTCGAGCGTCTGTGCCCCGGCTTCGAGAGAGACCTCGAACGCGGGGCTGTAAGCGCGAGCGTTTCCATTGTAGAATATAAGCGCCGGACACCGAAGACGGAGAGGAGCGGCCCGAGAAATGATATTCGGATTCTCTGCGCGGTCTTACGTCGCTAGTCTTCCCAATTGCGTTTCTGAACTACACGGCGAGATCGAGGCGGTCGTAAGAGGATGCAAAGGAGCCTCGCGAATCGTCGTCGGCGACCGCTCGGTAACGAGAAGGGAAAAGCGAATAAAAGTATCGAGTCGAGAGATCAAATTGTAGCATCGAACGAAGCCTGGCTAGAATACTCAAAAGAAAGCTGCTTTCGAACTTATAATAAAAAAAGGATTAAAACTCGACGCCACGGTGTATCTCTCTGTCTTTCTCTCTCTCTCTCTCTCTCTCTCTCTCTCTCTCTCTCTCTCTCTCTCTCTCTCTCTCTCTCTCTCTCTCTCTCTGTGTACATGTGGTGAATGAATCCTTCGACACCGTTCTTTTCGTTTCATAATATACATTTACTGCCATCTCCTCGAACTTACAATGAAATCCGCGAACGATCGTCGCCATCGCATTTATGAAAAGTAGAAACACGAGGGAGCCGTGGAAGGGCAACAGGACCGGAAATGTTCTCGTCGTGATGCGTGTACGTATATGAGAGAGCATATAATATATAATAACGCGTGGCATAATTTCACGCCGGCGTACAAGACCAAAATAAAGGAACGTAAGAGTTTACAACGTGCATCATGAGGTACTTAGGTCATCGTCGGAGGCGAGCGCGCTCCTCGGTATCGCTTGGAGCTTGAAACTTGAAACCCTCCTTCGCGTGCCGTCGCAGACGGACTGGAATGACCCCGCGGGGATCGTTGGCGCGCAAAACGAACGATTCCCGAAAGCTGAACATGGCCCAAGATTCTCGCGATCCCTTTCCGCCTTAGGCAGGCTTCTCTAGCAAGTGGATATAGAAGCCAGGAGTCTTCACCTCCTCTAAACGCTTGAAGTCCGCGTAGATGGTGTGCTTGGCCCTGTAATGGAACGCCTCGTCCAGCATGTCCCTGAAGATGTTCAACCGATGGGGATAGTAAGAGAGCCTGAACGCGTGCTCTTGGTTATCGTTGCCGTCGCTGTGGTGCTCCCCGTCGCTGCTGTCCCGGGACATTATGTAATCCAGGGTGACGATGGCTGGCTTACCAGAAACGAACAGCACGGAGGTTTTGGTATTCGTCATATGCGGGCTCTGGAATGCAGCGCAAACGTGCCTTTAAATGTATCGAACCAGTGGTTCCAATTCGCCAAGCTCGCGGGCCTCGACGTATCTACTCACATTATAATATATGCACTTTGACGGCAGACTGCCGGTATCTACGATATGATCGTAATTCCTGTGGTCGATGAGCAACAAGCCACCGGGTTTCACGCAGCGCTCAAAGTTCAGCAATGCTTGCCTGTGATTAAGAGAGGGAGTTAGAAGAATACCGAGCGTGCGATAAGTCTGCGGAGGCTTGGAGGAAGTAGTACAGGATCTTTTGCTATACCTCTGCTCCCGTTGGTCCCCGAACGTGTCCGGCATGTGGGCGAAACTGTTCCCCAAGCAGATCACAGCGTCGAATCCTTCCCCCATCACGTGGCTGATGTCCTTTGGCAGGGTCAACCAATTCGCTTCCTCGATCACTAGAAAGAATCAACGCAGGAGAAATGACTGTTAGGCAAGTACATACTTGTAGCGTTAATTCTCACGATACGCAGAACAACGTGGAAGACTCGAGGGGCAAGACGATTGACCTGCGATAAGAGGCATCTGTCCTACGCTACCATGGAACTGTTACTTTCGCGCGCGATAAGCGATAAAGGCGAGCGCTTTTACAGCAACCGTAAAAATATGCAGACTCTTTATCTGCTCGCGGTTTCACAATGATTTCGTTGCCCTCGCGAGAGAGGGCAGGGTTTCGTGTCGGGCAGAAATCTTCAGCTCCGGAGATCCAAGCTTTATCGCGCGAGGACAATAAGCGATCGTTCTTGTATCGCTGTTTTCGCTCTTCTGTGCTGATCCCGCGAGAAATTTCGCTGCAGCGAGGAAATTATCTCGAGAGTATTGAGATCCGCACGGTAACGGAGGTCTCAAAATAATCGACGTTATTGCTTCCAAAAAGATCTGGCAAGCCTTTGCAAGCGACACCTAAAAATATTTAAAGAAATCCTGTATCTTCGTGTACCAAGGAGCATAGAGCTCATTATTCCAAAGTTTCGGGAGAAGATCGAATCTTTTTCAAATAGTCTAGATACAAATCAGAAGATGAAGTTCAAGGGACTAACCTCCCGAGTAGCTTATCGTAGTAGTGCCTTTTTAAATTCACCGTTAAATGGCCAGTCATCGCTTCTTTCCCCGTATCAGATAACTTGTTACAACGCTGTTTTATACCCCAAATGAATATTTACCCCAGTTATCGAAAGCTGGCTCCTTTCGGCGCTGCCATCTAGCTTGAAGAGCGTATTTCAGCATCTTGTCCGAAGCGTCTGCGCTGACCACGTCGAAGCCCTCCTCGAGTAGCATCACCGAGTCGACACCAGTGCCGCAGGCCACGTCCAAGACCCTGCGGCACCCTTTAGCCCGAAGTAATCCCACCAGGAAATCTCGATAATTCTGCGTCCTCTGCTTCCTGTCGCCGATGAAAACCTCCCACAGCTTGGCCGCCTTTCCATCGGCGTACTGATCGCGGACACCTTCAGCAGCTGCGCCGAGAGACCGAGTACGAAACACCGAGTCCACCATTTCTTATCGTTCCGGTCGAAACGAGCTGGAAACAATCAGGTTTGTAAGAAAATTTGCTTCCTGTCGAAGCTTACGCTATGTGGCGCGGGGTTAGGTGTTGAACCGAATGATTAGAATCGTATCGAGTTCCGTGGGATTGTTTTCAGACGTTTCTATATAGTCGAGGAATGACCCGAGTTATTTAACAAGTTGTAGAGTGGAATTGTTTGGGAGAGGATTCATCATTCATTTTTTATTTCCCTGCAACAAAGTAGTCACCGCGTTCACCTTTTATTTACAGTGGCGATTCGTGCAGGAATCGAAGTCAGATGTTACTCGAGTTCGATTTGGAACGATTGTCAATAATTGTATATCCGAGAAGCAGAATTTTCAGGGAATGTCAACGGTCGTTGGCGATACCTAGCGAATATACACAGCAGCTAATGGATCTAAGAAAAGAAAACAATTCCACTATCATGTGCCCCCTCCCAGGTCAAACAACTCCGCGCAAACAAGTTCCTTGTATCTTGTGTAACCTAAAAATTAACTCGATGCATGCATTCATCCACGTTCAACGCTCCCCACGACGAACCCGTCAACGTATCTCGCAAGCACGGTAGGTCGGAGAGAGATGCCCAAGGTCTTCGTGGAATTTAAGTTAAACATTCTCCGATTATCGTACTATTATTCGAACGCGGACAAAACGTATCCGGTGTCCGTAAACACGCGCAGCGTTTGTTTTCAAACGGTCCAATGCATCGAAGATTCATCGAGTCGAAGTTGATACTGCTTTCGGTGCGCAATTGGAAGTTCGTTGATGTAGGGGGATATCTTTTAAGACACGCGTAACGTGCCGAGACAGACGGTAATTCGGATTAATGGGTATTGTTTTTCAATTCCCTTATCTGTTATTTAAATGATTGGCAAGAGTTTACGATTAGATTATCGCAGGTCATTACGAAATTCCAGTGAATTATTATCAAAGATGATCTAACGGGTCACTCTAACGTCACATGGGATTCGAAATAGTTTAGAGATGTTGCATCAAACGTAGGTACACTTTCCTGATTATTAACAGAGTTCCCGACTGTAGGTACTCCGTCGTAACGAATTTGTCTGTTTCCACGTAAATCCCACTATGTATTTTAATATACCACCGCGATAAACTATTTCGATAGATCGCGTTGCTGAACAACCGATTAAATAATTACGTTGAAACGACAAGTTTAATTCAACATGCGACGGTTTTACGAAATATGCTCCCCTCCCTGTGTACATACCGCGTTTTCTACCAATTCCATATTGTATTCGCGAACGAACTGTCTTACCAAGATGAAACGAGAGAAAGGGTATGATTCGTTTGAAAGGAGAAAAAGCGGGGTGTGATTCGTTTGCAAAATATTAGGGAATAAATTGTGTGCGTTGTACCTTGCGATAAAGTGAAACGTAGTTCGCTGCCTCGTAGAGCCCCAGGAGAAGTTACGGTTAACTCTACTCGTGACAAGAGACGAGCGAGTAGAGTACGTCACGGAACAGTCTCAATGAAAGTCACCGAGATATTCAATTTTGGATCGCTAAGGAAGGAGATGAATCACAAGAGGCAAGAGCCGGTGAACACTCTTCCACGGGCTGTACCGAATACACTGAGGCGGCCACAGACCCGTAGGTATATAAGGGCCTCCGCGTTTGCGCTGTATGATGTAACTTTCGAGGCGGCTGATGCCGTTGACAAGTAATCGTGACGCGGCAAGAGCGAATAAAAATCCGCGGACTCGGAAAAAGTGGTGAATTTTCCTGACGTCGACAGTTTCGTCGATCGCTGCCACGTGACACCTTTATCACCGTGTCGATTTCTACTTATTCTTTATCGTTATCGCGCGAGCCGGTCGAACCATTAATAACTAAGGATGAGGAAATGGGGAGACAAGATTGCTTCGTAACGATGTAACATCGTATTTTCAAAATAGAGCTCCCAATCGAAATTCGAAGTTAAGGGTGGAAAGATAATACGATCGATTTTATAGAGATAGAGTATCAGGGATTCTGATAACGCGTCACGATTATGGACCGGTCGGAAATGATTCCGGGTGAATAAGAATATCGCCGGTTTGTGGTGTAAAATTCTATAATTACTTTATCCGAACAAATTACATAGTATGCATACTTATTTCTAAACTAAATACGCGCTAGGAATTCCTATAAACCCCCGTCAATAGTGAACACTGATCAATCCATCTGTAACATGAATCATTTTCTTGATCTTTCAAGTATCCTTTGAAATACAGTACGCACCGAAACATTCACGAGTACGCGAGAATACGATTCTTCACTAAACGCTAGTACATGTACGGTGTAACACAGTATTGTGTAACGAGCTGCCATAGATTCTTTTCTGTGCACGAACGCAGATGTACAGAAACGAAGCTAAAGTATAAGAAAAATCAATGATAAAACTTCTGTGGACTGAGCTACGCGATACAGTGTTTCAGTCGTGTAATATTCTCATTTAGTAAAGTAATTAACAGAGACATTGTAAAATGGCAGTTTCTTGCTCCTCGTACGTCTTCTTCGCTACTACACGCAACTCGCTAATGTTCAAAAACCGTGTAACTTTAAACGAAATGCATTCGATCTAAATCCCAACACGAGAACGTCCGAAGAAACAGCTATTTTCGTGCTTAGAAAATACGGTACAAACAACGTTCGATCTTTGTATTGCTACGTTCTTTTTCTATTAATCTCTGCTCCATTAGTGTACGCGATCGGTATGCCCTCTCTACTTACAGAAAACACAAGGTAATCCGTACTGTTTTACTGCCCTTGACGTTGAAGTACATACAAATACTTGGAATCCTTTTTGCTAAATCGATTAACTTTATTTCTTAGCAATGTACATACTCAAGTCACTTTTATGCTTAAGTGAGAACTCAGCGATCGTGAATTAAATGAGAAACGCCGGACATTATCGGAAAAGAAGTTAGACTGTTTTCGCCACACAAGCAAGTCATTGATAGTGTCGGAATAATTTTGAACCGTGCACGATGATCCATTTCTTGACTGTGCAGTGGTTCGTTTTAAACGCTAACAAGGTTCAATTTATAATTTCATTTAGGACTATATAGCGATCAGACGAACTCTGAACTATATCACTTTTGTCGTTCGCGTTAATTTTCCTTCTCTGCTTCATCCCCCTGCTCCGCGCCCTCGTGGGAGATCGCACTATCATAGATTCTTTAAGTCCTCTGGTAACTCGTTCTTAGGATGTTTGTTCTCAAAGTGTTGCTTGTAAGTCTTTGGGTCTGGCATCTGCGCCTGTTAACAGATCATCGTGTTACAAGTTTCCGCGCGTCACGGATGTTAGGTGGAATAATCTCCTACAAGTTTCTGAGCGGAGCCGAACGAATCGAAATGCAGGCTTACCTTGCAAATCGCGCACACGTGTACTAAAGCTTTCTGCGCAGCCTTCTTCTGATCATTGGCACTGTGTCCCTGCTGCTTCTTTACCTTCGCAGCTTTCTCCGCCGCCTTAGCTTGTGATTGGATCCTTTGTTGTCCACGAGCCATTCTAGAACAACCATAGCGTTACTCACCGAACATCGCGCACCACGCTCCTATAAACGACAGAACCGCGCCTGCTCTTACGCAGGCCTAGAAAGGTACAAGTCGAATGTAAATACACTGAACATTGAACTACGATTTAGAAACATGATCGGCGTGCAGTTGAGGTATTCACGTGAGCGTATTAATCGACGGTCTCATTCTATTATTTCGTCTGCTCGGTTAGTATGAATTCCATGTTACTTGGCACGGAGCAACAGGATTGTATCCGAGTAGCCAAAGTGATTGTATTTCGAAAGTGCTCACGGGCATCTGTGTCGTGCATCTTCGTTCGACCGCGGTGTCTTCGCTCCTTTCTCTTTAACGAGACTATTATTATGTACTTTCTCTTCTGCCGAGATTACTCCGCGACATTCTACCCAACCTGAAAAATAGGTGACCGAAGTGCCAAAGATTGCTCGGCAGAATCGTTGCTGCTTCGTCCCCGATTACCGCGTGCGTATCGAGCGGGAACATACGAGGCGCGAACGAGCTGGGAAGAAACGCCAGGACGGCGAAGAGGCGAGCCCCCGAAAAGCATACGGGCCGCGGAGCAATGGATCGCTCACCTGTCCGGGGATGAACGTGTTGGAACGCGTGATCCCGCTGCCACCTCGATGATCCGGGGCCCGATTTTCCTCAGTCACGAACCGAGCAATTTTATCTGCCTTGTGTTTCACTGCACGGTGGAGAATCGTTCGTGGCGGGCTCGCGTGGAGCAGGAGCGAGAGGAGTCAGCTGAACGGACAGTGCTCGGGGCACATCTGTGGAGGATGAGCGAGGACGAGCGAGCTTCGATCAGCCGCACGTGAAGCACTGCCTTTCGAACCAGAATCGTGTCGCGTACGAATCGAGGGAGCAGCTCCGCAGCAGCGTGTAGAAAGCGCGATCATCATCGATCGTGGTAGGCTCTCCTCTTTTTCGACTGCAAGTTTATTCCACGGTTGGGGGAGGGGGCGTGTTGAGGCTTTTAATCGATATTTAAATGTTGAGGCATATTCGGGTTCAGTGATCGCATTTTTGGACACACGAGGAGCGTACGCGCTGCGAGTGTGTGCGAACTTTCTTCCAATGGGGAATGTGCTTCCCGGTGGCTCTTTCACCGTATTGGCTCGGGATTATTGCCAGGCTTTTGAATGTAATTAGGTGTTTCACGGGCACTGATGAGTTTTCTGGGTTAATAGCATTCGCTCGTTCTCTGGCGATTAAGTGTTTTGGTAATTATGTGGCAGAGAAAGAGTCTGCTTGTATGGTTGGTCTAGGGACATTTGAAACTGTCGTTAAGTGCGTCGGTTTTATCGAGTTCGATGCGAGTGGATTTGTAGGTGCGATAATGTAACATATGGGGGAGGGAAGTAGTTTCGTCTGTATGTACTGAATATTAGTACGTTCCAGTTTATAGTAGATAGAATTATGGGGAATGGAAAGGATTACAAGGCTTAGGTAGGGCCTCAGAATGTGAAAATGTTAATAAATAAAAAAGTTTTTGTAATGTTCTACAGTACCAACAGCGAACTTACTATACAGGTATCGCTACTAGATGACTGTAGCGTCTTCTTCGAGACTGATCTTACGCGGATCCTGCAGGGCACTTGTTTTATTAAAAAAAAAAAATATATATATATATATATCTGATAAACTGGCAAAGCCTTAATAAACTCTAACAATTCTGTACGAAGACTAGAACCTTTCGATGCACGGACTAAAATTCTTAAATAAATTAAGTATACTTTCTCCTATGAGCCTTGCAGCTAAATCACCTTCTTCAGAGAATTTGAATATCGTGGAAGATTAACGGGGTAGATTATGCATCCTAGGAACTGCACCTGAATATACGAATTATCCGTGAGAATCAAGTGTCCACAAGTGTCACATAAGATATTTAAGTCATTCATAAAACATTTAAGACGTCTTAATAAATTCTATTCTATACTTCGTCGATGGTTCAAGTACGTTTTCATTCGAGAAGTCGCCCGAGTTAACAGGATCGTTGGATGTAGATGGAGGTTGCACGACCGAGGTGTGCGAGAGAGAGCGCGAGCGACAGGAATGGCGATAGGTGGCGTGTGCGAGAGAGAGAACTAGCGCGTGCGATAAGGATAGAGATAGGTGGTGTGACTAGCGTGTCACTAACTTTGATTATGCAAGCCTGATACTTTAGAGCTTCTGGTAGCAGGACTACACAATGCAAGGAGGTCGCGATTAGAGTGAGAGGGCATTCTGTTTAGAAAAGGACAGAGATAGGCGGAACAGCAGGTTTCTTTAGGACACCTAGCCAGGGAACGGACACTCTCTCACGTTAGCAAATACTTCATATCAAACAAAACATGCACAAAAGACACTGCAAAAAATAGTCAAGGGTCCATATTTGCGAGAGAACTGTTAATCATTGTTAGAAAATTTCCTAATTCATTGGAGAACCTGAACACGCAATAGGCAGCGTTGCGTTTGCCTGCGAGCCCGAGAATTCTTTCCAGCTAATTAAGTACAGGGAAATTAATGGGAAAGTAATCACACGTCAAATGTGGATTCGTATCCAATAACTTTATTTACAAAGTAAATCTCATAATATGCGATCCACTATATGCGCAATACAATACGAGAGAGCCTGCAACCATGTCCCTTACGTTGTTGCTGCCTGTTTTAATATTACATAAAAAAAGGGAGACGACTACGCATGCTTCGAATGAGTAATTTCACTTGGAGAACTCTACCGCGCATTGCCTAATTCGCTACCATCCCTAGAGCCTGAAGAATGCGTACGAGTGTTAAGTTATATTATTGAATAATACGTGGAACACTTTATAAAACGGTTACCAGCGTCTAGATACATTGTTCGCTGCTGTACTGCCCTTATCATTATTAAAAGCGGGGTCGTAGCTTTTCAAGCGTATCAACGATTTGCCATTAAAAGTAGTGTCTGCTATACGTGGTGCTGTGAAGTCTGCCGAAACCCGGTGTTATTCTAGCCAAAGTGTCGCATATATAAAACTCGCCCCACCGTGGTCCGGTGTAGAATGTCCCGTTTTAATCAGTAATTGAGAAACGAAATGTACACAACATACCAACAACATCCAATATGTACAGGGAAATAAATAAATCTTTACACGCACGGCCGAAACGGGTCACGCCGTTACGTTTCCAGAGTATCCATTTCGTAATCAAGCATCTCACTCGCGCCGAGTTTCTCCGCTGCGCGAAGAGAACGCCCAGCAGAATTTCGAGCGAGGAGACCGCGAACCAAGCATGTACAATCAACAGGAGAACGCGAAACAGAACGATGGAATATTACGATGCATGTAGAACACTTGTTCCTCCGTCGCAAACAGTGATTCGTACGCAACAAGGTCGAGAAGATCGGACGTATACAATTACACATACTCTTTTCGCGTTACTAGTGCACGTCGACGCATCGTAGCGACCAGCTTCTGTCGAAGCCTGAAGGGCTAGATCGATAAGCTTTAATCAGCTTTGGCTCGCGGATTATTCGAGCCACGAAAGAATGTAGTCGCTACGGATGTCTCCTTGAATCGTATAAAATGCTCGAAATTAATACAGTGTAAGTTGATCAATGGGAAATTGATTTTCTTCGCTGATTAAAAAGAATTAGAATTATCAAATTAATGTACATATAAGTGTGACTATATATAGGCATTGTGGAAATCTATACAAAGAACTTATTACGTGCGGAAGATCACGCGATTTAGACGCTACTTCTTATGATACGTCTAGGGTCCTGCGATTTTCTCTGATGACGAACCGAAATCGAACGTTTTTACAATTATGAGTGTTTGCTGAAGAGAAATAATGATGCTTAAATTATGCGCATCGAAAGTAACGCTCCTCTCCGTACGCTTTCCTGTGTATGCAACGTTATTTCTATTCCTACTTAACAGTGAAACACTTTTATACATTGTGTGATGCCTATATGTGTATCGAAGCAATTTCAACTGGTTTTAAATACAAAATGGTGCGGTTATAGATAGAATGTATAATCATCAAACAGCATTAAATCAACGTGAAATAAAATAAATTCGTATACGACGCTTTAAAGTCTTCCAATCTATACACGCTACTTCGAATCTACGTCTAAGTACAAATATACATCGATCAAATCAACCGTCAACATGGGAAGCAATATAAGTACGTGCTTTAAATTAGAAAAAAAAATAGTAACGGGGAAAGCTTACGCAAAATATTGTTCCCGGTTAAATTAAATGCATGTCACGATCATATTCCCTTTTCGCAAACTAATTTTCACCATCAATGAACCGTGAACGATACTATTTCCAAAGCACTACATTACTGAAAAAAAAGATAACAATCGATACTATATGTGTACTTGAAATTCGAGATTAAATACATATGTTTATAACGAGTTCCCTACGATGATGTTTGAAAGAAAATGAGGAAGCCTCGATATTAACAGAAAGTGCCATGCTTCTTGAAGTAGGCATTATGCACGATCGTATTCACTGGTCCGATACTCTGGCAGTGTAAAGATAACAACTGACTATCATCTTCTTGCAACAATTCCAGAGAAACCATAAAGAGAAAGTAACATTTAAAGCATATAATCGAAAGTGAATGCTAGCTAGAATTGTTCGTTCCGCAGCCAGCCAATAAATACGGTAAGAATCTTTAAGATGATAGATCTCAGGCTGCACCACATCTACCGAAGTTTCCGAACTCATGAAAATCATTCGCGTTTACTCTCGATTATTCATTACGTTCGTATGCGACCAAATTAAACTGCACAAAGCTATGACCTTTTTTCGGCGAGCTATTTATATAAGTATGAATATCAACAGAGTCCCAATATTATTTGCTTCTATGTTTATTCGTATGCCCAGTACATCGGCAGGATTTAAGTGAACGTTTTAGTTAAAGTTCTTTATACTCTTTGATGACGATACTCTATGAATATACATGATAACTAAACCGATGAACATGTAATAGTTTGCTAAGAGTGCAAGTAGATGTTATGAAAAATATATTTGGGTACAAAAACGAAACTACTTTACAAGTTCCACTGAAAGCAGGGTACGACTTAAAAAAGAATACATATAGAGTTGGATTAATAATATCATCGACAGGAAATAGCACAAAGAAGGAACGACCGATCAGCGTAGATCCGGGTTATCGTTAACTTGCTTTTTAATACGCAATAATACTGTCGTGTACCATTGATCCAATCGTGAGATTGAATCGTATTCCTTTACCGCCTCTGTGAAACCTTCGAGGTGTTGCTCCTCGAGGTGTTCTATTAGTGTCTGGAATAAGAATTAAAAGCGTCTACCGTATCAAAACGTAATGCCATGTTACTCTTTAGTACGTTCTGATTTCTGGCAGCATCTCTCCGTCTCTCGTTTCTATTGTTAATTAGAGAAAGTTATTTATCTCGTACCTTTATCAGCTTGCACTCCCTGGAATCTTGGAACGCGGGATATTGTTCTTGGTAGCGTTCGATTGCGTGTTGCGCGTTCAACACATCCACGCATAAGTGGCACAGCGCTGCTCGGAAGAAGTACTCCTTCGAGCTATATTTCAATAGAGAACTTTCTAAAGACGCGGAAGCAACCTGCGAACGTGGAAAAGCAAATTTACGTAAGCACTTACATTCAAGAAACAACCGAGAACTCTATCAACGTACAGCAACTTACCTGTTCATAAATTTGAATAGCCTTATCATAGTTTTCCAGTTGCGCGGCGTACTGCGCAACTTTCAAAAGACACTTATTGGCAGACGAATTGCTTTCCTCTCCACGAAAATAGTCAGCGGCCTGCTCGTAATGATGAACGGCTCTCTCAAGGTCCACAGCATCGCTTTCGTACATCTCGGCTATGTTCTGATGATGCTTAGCTGCCATTGTAAACCGGCCCATATCAGTATAAATTTCAATCGCCTTTAACAAGCAACTGATGGCCTCTGCGGAATAAAGTGGAACCATGAAATCGTTGCCCCGATTCTGCCAAAAGCGAGCCTTGATTATTACCATTGATATTCGACTTCTTGAAGCAATTAGATGCGTCCACGTAACTGCTAGCCGCGTCATGGCGGCTGCCCGCCTTCGTATGCAGGTCTGCCGCTTCGTAGAAGGCGTTCCCAGCTGCGCTCCATTTCTTTGCCATTTTGAACATATTTGCGGCGCGTTGGTAGCATTCTACAGCCTCCTCGACTTTCGACGACGATCCACTGTAACATGACGGTTAAACACACGAACAACTGAAACTGCAATTCCAAAGTCTGATGCATAACACAAAAAAACGTGAGTCATTCGTTAGTCGGAAAGCGGGAGCGCAATGATCGAAATGAAAAATGGAGAACTGGAGGCAATAATTACCACGAAATTACTGGTGCGTCGATAATGAATGCTCGCGCGATTTCTCGCGACGCATCCTAATTTAGTTTTGACGGGCTATATCGCGACTCAATGGCAACTGTTACATATAGAGCACAGTGGTATGCGCATGTAGCGAGCAGTCTGTTGAACGAGGCACAAATATCGCACAGACGGGAAATATGTTTTTATCGAGGCCGTAAAAACGCGGAACCGATCCGATCGATCGACGAGCGTAAATAAATGATGGGACTGGGAGATGTGGCAGATTCACTGCCGGACGAGTTCAAGCGAATGGATGTGGTAAACTTACCCGAACAGCGAGCCGAAGAAACCCTTCGAGTTCAGCTTTTTCTCGGCCTCGGCCAGTAATTGCATCGCCTTCTGCTCGCTGTCAGCCATTGCTCCTTAAGACCGTGACACGCGACAACTTTGAAAAAAAGCCCCTCAAATCATGAACCCCGTCGCGAAAAAGTTCACCTCCCACGAACCGACGTCACTAAAGTCAATGAAAGTGAATCAAGTGTCATCGCGTCAGGGTTGCCAACTTGAAGGCGCACGCGTAACTTAAGCCACGTTCGCAACGCAGCTACTTTACAATATTGATTGCCGACGATCGGTCGTTTGCCAATTAATTCGAAATTCTTATTGGAATATCAAGAGGCGAAATACATTTCGCTTACGTTAATGAATATTTATCAGACGTATGAGAATCGGGAAGAAGCTTACTCGATAAGAATGGATTAGAAGGGAGTACATATCCGATTTAGAATCGACGTTTTGAATTCAAACGTGGTTGGAAAAGCGCGCGAAGAATCATTCTCCGATTGTTGGAGGAACGGAGCGCTGAAAGTGGATGGTGCTTTCTATTTGGCAAAGAATTTGCTGCAGAGTTTAAGTTAAAAGGAGAGTCTTTAAAACATCTTTAAAACGATGTCGTGTGTCCACAGGCAGGCGTTGAGCTCTTTGCAGGCCGGCACGCAGAATGCGCTTGTAATCGGCATTATCGTGAATAGCTTCAATATAAAAAGCATCGATGCCACGAGAACGAGATGTATGGCTGTGTTTTTTAGGGAACGTTTAATTAACGTATACATCGTTTTCAAAGGTTTTGAATGTCTGTTTTAGTTAATCATGGAGAACGGGGCGTATGGACGTTCACGTTACGCGATTCCGAGGAGGATTCTATAAACGTGACTGTATGGGGCAGCGTGCAATTCGTGAAGAAGTTGTCTTCGGTGTTGCATATTGGTAGTGTGGGTTGGTATCGAGTTTGGAACGATTAATGCATATGTCTGTTAATCTTACAATTTATCAAAATTGTGTATATGGGTTAAGTTTGATCTGGCTTAGATGTAATGGCAGCAAATTAGCTGAATCTCGTCCATTACATCTTATCCTCCAATCATTAGGCTCATACCACTGTAGCATTGTTCTTATTTTTTATTTAAGAGGTACACCACTTTGGATTTAAAAAAATAGCAGCTACCTTTAAGATTTTTTTTTGAGAAAATGATGAAGAAAATTAAAAATCTATAACTAAGCATTTATTATACAACTATTGAAGTACACAAAAAAAAGTTTGTTTGTTTCCTTCGAACAAAATGGCGTCGCTGTGACCGGTCGTCGAAACGATGATTTCACAAACAGTGGACAGGCTAACGCGTACAATTTTCATCCGATTCGCTTGAAACTTTGCGAGGATCTTTTCAATTTAACATTGTAAAGAAATATATAGCGGTTTTGCGATATATTAACATAATTTTTATTAATAAAAGATTCTTAATTTTCTTTGTCATTTTCTCAACAAAAAAAATCTTGAAGATAGCTGATATTTTTCGAGTCCAAAGTGCTGTAACCCCTTAAACGAGGATTAAGGAATGTAATAAGGATTTATTACTATTATAAACAGTGTGTCCTGGAAATAACTGATAGTTAGACTTCAATTGCAATTGGACAACCCCGTATATACATATACTATAAATTTGATAATTGATAAGATTAACAGACGCATTTCGATCTACACCTATCGAGTTGTATAAATTTCAACCGCTAACGCTTTGAAAAACATTGAACGACTCACAGTGGAGGTAATCAATCCGAAAGTGATGGAGCGCCGTCCGGAGGACAGGAACGAATTCTTCGTTCCGTCGGTGTCCAGCCCGTGCAGCCTGACGGTAAACGAGGGCAACGCGCTGGTGCAAATTCACGACGCACCAACACGCGCAACATACGAACCGTTGCTGATGCTCCCGATTAAGAAGCTGACCGAGCTGCGAACTCTGAAAAGCATTTTTGAGAACCTGGAAGCGCTGCGCGATCAATATGTCGACGTCTTGGTCGTCGTTACCTTTGTACGTCTCTAATCTCGGGTCCAAGTATTACTAGAGACGTACGTCTCTAATCTCGGATCCAACGGTTACTGTAATAGGAGTTTTGCAATAGTAAACTAAGGGAAAGATGATATTGCAGGCAGGGTCGGCAGAGCAGATTTTTCCCGAGTTCGGGGGGAGTACAGATTAACAGATCAGGTTTCAACAGCTTAAAATTCAATAGCATCTACGCAAACAAAACATAAAGAATGGCAAAGTGCCTATCAAATTCCCGAACGTGGAACTCCACGCACAGCACAATCTCAAGTGTGGAATATTCCACAAATTCCACACGACTCACGCCGACCCTGATAGGTTTTCTAGATAAACGTATGGCTGTCAAAGGTTCATGTTCGATAGGTCAGTGACATTCGTAACGTGATGACGAAGGACGCTAGAAGCATACGGTTTCGGAATTTCGAGGCAGCGGATGGATCGACGGGCGAGGTGGTGTCAATGGTTCTCTGGGAGAACGAATGGATCGACAGGGCCGCGTTATGGGAGCCGAAAACCACCGCGCTCTCTCTCACCGATGCCCGCGTTGCTTACGACAATTTCCGCAAGAAAATCGTCCTGTCTATAGGTCTTAGCTGAAACATAGTGGTCGGAGATACGATAACCGAGACTTCATAGAATGCCTCGTACTTGTAAATTTGCAGCCAGGAAGACTCTGATCACCGAGAACCCTAATGTACCGCAGGCGATCGCCATTAGAAACTCCGTGAAATGCCTCGACTCCGATGTGATGTCCGAGAACGTCTTTGTCACGCCGAATCGTAAGAACAGGATCGAGTTACTTGCAGCGTATATGTCTGTAAATGGCGAAGGAAAATTCTTCCCCTCCCTACCTTTGTTCTTCTTTCCAACCAGCGGACACTATTACGGCTGTGATGACCGTGCAGGATATCTCGACCAAGCTAAACAAAAAGACGAAGCAGGGGGAGAGGCTCCACTTCGCCTCGATCTTGAAAGGTTACGTGATGGACATAAACACGGAGAGCATAAGTCCCGGGATAATATCCAATAGATGGTTCACTTCTCTTGCTATTCCTTTAATTAAAGTCGACGTTTAGCCGCGTCCATCAAATATT
The DNA here is from genome assembly GCF_050908995.1 of Andrena cerasifolii. Taxonomy (NCBI): domain Eukaryota; kingdom Metazoa; phylum Arthropoda; class Insecta; order Hymenoptera; family Andrenidae; genus Andrena; species Andrena cerasifolii. The sequence continues at coordinate 11,284,102 of NC_135123.1, forward strand.
CCTTTCCGTTTCTCACAGCGCGGTGTGCAAGAGACATGTCGTCAACGGCAACGACTCGTGCATGGATCTCGAGTGCCCCTGCGGGAATGGGACTCGTCCGCCTTTGAACGTAACGAGCCTTAATCTAAAAGTAAATCTGAAGGACGACACGGGCTATCTTATCGGCTGCCGATTATTTGGGGACGCAGCCGAACGCGTCCTCGGTTGCACGGCTGCACAGTTCCAGGTTCTTAGTATTACGCACCGTGTGCTACATCGATCATGTGCCGCCACATAATTAATCGAGTTCATGAACTTCAGGCTATGAAGTTTCCGGAACGCGAAGGCCTGAAATGGAAATACGCGTTGGAGAAATGTGACATTCGTTTGCACATACTTGGACCTACATCCGTCTTCCCGCGTGCCGTGTACAACATTCTATCGATCGTTCGAGACGAAGATGAAGACGATGCCACGCAGCCTCTCGATGAATGCGCCCACATGGACGATTACTGAACACTGTTCACCATTTATAGAAGCTGTTAAATTTTGTAGCACTTAACAAAGCATTCCGTAACTCTGTGTCTTCACGTTAATAAATAAGCATTATTAAATAATTAGAAAATTTCTAGACTAACGACGAAAGAATAAATCAAACTTTTAAGTTGCATCCGTGTAGACTTCAGTGGCGTATATAGTGTGAACAGTGCCTAGGGCAAGCGTATATATAATTTGCGCCCCCTGCCCCTCCAAAGCATATCATTCTGAAGTATATTATTTAGAATTTAGATAATCCTTTTAAAAAAATGGAGCTGAAGGGAGAAAGTGACGAAAGTTGGGGGCAAATGAAGCCAAAAAGCAGGGCCGGCCCCAAATTTTTGCACCTGTTTTCTATTTAATATGTTTTGTCTTTACGAGGTACAATTTAAAAAAGAACTACATTTACATTTTGTTTATGTGGGAGTTGGATTCCTTTATTATTAAGTGTGCGATATAGTTTTTTAGCGCCTCCTTCGGCTGGCGCCCTTATGCAGCAAGTTTTTTTCGAAGCTTCTCTAAAGAGGTATGCGAACACACGAATAACAAGCGTAAACTACTGACATTAACCATTCAAACAAATTCATTCAAGAAACTGTTTCTTTCGGCTTTTTTGCGCCCCCCGGCATTAGCGCCCAGGGCACCAGCCCTACTTGCCCCACCCTCGATACGCCTCTGATAGACTTCGATCAGCTGATTGCTAGACTTATGATTGGTCGTGAAGAATTAGTAAACATGACCATATGAAACGTGTTATGCGAATCAACTGATGTATATTGTCTCGTTATATTTGTCACAGTTTTGTTGAAAATGGAAGCAGGTGATTCAACGCGGACAGACGCCGTCGAGATTATAAGGGAGAGCATTAGAAAGCTCACTTACGTGGAAAGGAAGGAGCACCGTATGAACGTGTTGACTAAGAAACGCGTGGCTTTGGATGGTATCTTTCCCTATTCGTCTTTTACAACGGAATTCGTTGTGGAAAAGGCGAAAGCCCTGAGAAAGAGACCGTTACCAGTGAATGAGTACCAACAGCTGCAAATTGCTTTTCTCCAGGTTATGATTACAAAATTAGTCTCGCCAGAATGTTGAACGAATAGCAATGTTAATTATCATTCCTTGACAGAGCGAGGAAAACATCAATTCCTTTTTAAGAGTAGACAATGCGTTATTCTCTCTGGTCCGTGATTTCTCTGGCCACGATCCGGCCTTGCAATTGTGCGCTATCAATTGCTGTTGCAACGTGGCGCTTGGGAAGGCCAAAGCCTGCGCCGCATTGGCTAAAAGTATCGCGCCATACCTTATTAATGAGTTAGATACCTTGAACTATCCATTACTGGTGGGTTATTAGCAAAATGATATAATAAATAAAGTACATAAACGTGTAGGGTAAAGTAGCCTAATATCACAACCTCTCCTAATATGAGACCCCCAGCTTATCTCTGCTACAGAACTCTTGAATGTCATAGCGATGCTATTTCTTTACTAACTAACCGTGTTGTTTTGTCCACACAGTGGCATTGTAATCAATTGAACATCTTAAGTAAATACCTCTAAAGTGGTAAGTGTGTGAATGATTTTCCCAAATATTGTTGTATAGTACTTGGAATGGAGTTTAAGACTTAATAGTTGTATAATCTTAAATGATGAACTTCGAAGCTACTTAGTAGTTATCATGTTATTGTTTCCAAATATGAGATCCTGGAAAGGTCTACTGATGAGAGTGAACTTTATTCTTCAGATGTGCTGGGTGAACAATGGGTTAAGTGTACGTATAAAGTGTTACGATAGGCGTGATAGGCCCACGAAGATTGCGGTAGTAAAGAAATAGATTTCACATGCCGACTTCTTAAAAAAAGAAAGAAAAACTAAATTTCAGGAAAAAGCAAACTGGGTCTCATATTAGGAACCCATATTTCTTATCTGTGTACTTGAATGACTTTCGTTTTTATTTTATTATGAAGAAACCGAATTTTTGTTATAGTGCTTCCCAATAGGTTGCTAAAGAATATATATTCTACTTTTAAAACGTGTATCGAATTTTAATAAAAGTGTTCTCAGTCAAGAGTTATAATGTTTTTAAGAAATGGGTCTCATATTCGGCTACTTTACCCTAGTATAATCGTTTACTATCTTTATAACTAGGACACGTGTATATGGACGGTGGGAAACTTAATTGCTGGAAGCGATAAAGCTTTCGAAATTCTTCATGCGCAAGGCTGTTTAAAGTATATCATATCGTTACTGCGCAATTGCGATAATACCATTCTACCTTCGGTAGTGTACACGGCAATGCACTATGTGCATATTGGCTTCGTACATATCCCGTAGGAATGATCTTCTTTATATTATTATCCACGAAGGTTACGAAGCGTGTTACTAATTGTTTGAATACTTTTAGAGAAGACGATATCGTTGAACTAGCTAAAGCTGCTAAAGAAAGAAATCTATCGCTCGACAATTCGGACTTTATCTGGTTGCTGGCTTTGTTATCCTCGCAAGTAGCCTGCAATGCTTATTTATACAATTTAGTGCCTTTAATAGTCGATCACTTGTATAAAATCACAGCAGTCGGCATCGGTGTTGTGCCGGAGGCATGTAACTTCCAACGCTATTAATTTATATTTACACTGCACTCAAAATATTAAAGGTCCCTTTTATTCCAGATTACCGCGTGTATAAGAATATTGGGTAATACAGTTTCCGAGAAATCTGGCCGACTGGCAATGTGTCTTTTGGAGAATCCGAAGTACAAACGATCGGAGTTAGAATCGTTGTTAGATACGTTACTTTCATTACGGTTTATACATATTAGAAAAGAGACTTTATGGTTAATAGGTAGTTGGAAACATTTTATTATTAAATCAGTACGATAATTTTAAGGGTATTAACAGAAATAAATACTTTCTTCAGGTAATCTTTACAATCACGATTGCGTTAATGTCAAACGAATTACGCAAGACATCGTGCCTAAAGTACCGTCTCTGAAGCAAGCGATTTTATCTACAACACAACAATTAACTCCAATAAATACAGATTCGAGCTGAACAGGTATACCATCCGTTGCGATGTATCAATTACAATATTTACATATTTATATAACAGTAACAATAATTACAAACAAGTAAAGCCCCCTTCCCAATTTCATATCCCAAGAAGCACAATAGTCTCGCTGGTATAAAAACATTAAAATTATCGTTGTAAAAAAGCAGCGTCCATTGCATTTGTAAATAGTGACTAACAGCCCAACAAATTCGTCTTAGTAATTCATTTTAACTGGAATGAACTGTCGTTGTAGCCCTTTCAAAGAGTATCTGGCAATTGGTACGTCCTCTATGCAGGGCACTCTCACCAGGTTGAAGTAGATGTGACCCATGATATTCGCCGTGGGACTTTTGGCAGCTTTTAAACAGCGGTACAGCGTCTCGTCGCAATCGCAGTGCGATCTGAAAGGAAAGTAAGCGCAAGATCGATCGATTTCCACGGTCGCTTACGAGCAATCTGATTTCACTTAAATAAATCTGAATTTTTCATACTTGGTATACAAGGAGTAGTTGGTGATGTTGTATCGGGTTTGTTGAGCCCGAACTTTAACGGGGCAGAGATCATGTGTGCGGCAGCACCTGGAATAGAAAGGGAGCACTAAAAGATTACCGTTTAATTACGAAGACAAAAGAGCACAGCTACAAAGAGCACACCTGTCTATGTCAGCCTCTGAACCCAAGTCGTGGTAGTTCTCCGCTATGTCTCCGGTACCGCACCACTTGGTACCTACGGCGACCACGAGTTATCAGAATGCTACTTAAAATTGCGCGTCGAATAAAGAGGCAATAGCGAACGGAGAAATTCACCTGGCAAGATGCCTGAAAAAAGAGACAAGGAGCTGCCGACCGCCTGGTTGCCTCTGCTCAAAGTATTCGACATCGAGTTGGAGGAAGCGTCGCGCTGTATCTTGTCCAGCAGCTCGCACTGCTGCATGAGCTTGGCCATTTCTCGGAAAGACACCACTTGCGGTATGGTCGTTGCCGACAGGTTCCTTAGGACTTTGTTCGCCTCCTCTGGCTTGCTGAAACAGCGTCAACGTCACGCTCTACCATCGAGTTCGTAGCTAACTAAAGAAGCTCTTTCGAGTTTGATACAAAGCACTCACTACACTTCGATCAGGTCGCAATTGTGCAGCTCGTTGTTGGTCCCGATGTCGACCACCGCGATCGTCTGGTCGTAATAGTAGACCGCCGTTATCTCGCCCCTGTCGGGCAAGCTGATCCTTGGCGTGGCACCGGTCAGCCCCTTGAACGTGTTCTTGAAGAAAATCGGCTGCGGCATGGTAGTGGAGCTTATCGCCACCACCAGGAACAGTATCCGTCCGTAGCAGCCCATGTCTATCATTCAGATCACGGCACTGCAGACTCCCTTGGCTCTCATTTGTGCGATTACTATATGTACATAGATCGTGGGATCGCCGACGGGGCAAAGTCGGGAAAACCACGCGGGAATCACGTCCGCGTCGTGTCCCCTCGATCAAAGGCGAGCAGTTCTCAGCACGATCGATCCCCGTTACCTTGAGCAATTTCTATCTCAGCCCTTACTTATTCAAACAGTCGCCTCGCTACACGCCCCTCGGTGCAAAAAAACGCGGTCGCCTTCGCGAGGCTCCGTTGTGCGCGTCCATAATCGCCGCTCCTAGATCGTTCTGAAAAAAGTGCAGTCCTTTTTGCTTCTCCAATCACTATTCCAGTCACTGTCTTAGAACCATGATTCATCTCCAAGACTGCGCCTAGCACAGGGAGGTGACGACCTCGGGCGAGTAGCTTCCCTAGTAGGGAAATAAAATGAAGACTGTAGAGGATGTGGTGCCGGAAAGGGGAAATCCCAGGAGGTAGCAGCGATGCTGTCGAACGTCTCACCTAGGGTACGCGAATTCCCCTGGACGTCATCCGTGGAATTCTACTTCGCACAGAGCCGCGCACTTTAGCAGTACCCTCCAAGATCGTCGGACGTGCAGACGTGGCTCTCCAAGCGCCTCATCCCTTCGCGTTCTCTGCTTTCCCTTTGAAAGCTTGTTCCACCGAACGTAAATCGCACCTGACACCGGCTCCTTCGATCCTGGTCGATCTCGACGATCAGTTGGCACGATTATTACACTGTCTGATCGGCGAAAACCACGAAGCGTGCCACCGGTAGCTCGCGTTACCGTTCACCGTGTCTGCGACGTCTCTGCGACTTCTCTGCGAGCGGCGCGGCTTGTGTATCTATAATTCACACGACACCGTGCCCAGGAACTTGGACGCCGGCTAGCACAGCCGATCGAATCAGGATGTATAGCTGGACAAGGCTCGGAAGACCCCCTCGAAGGAGTGGCTCGAGTGTGGTGGGACGAGCGGAGGGAAACGCGCGCTGTGCCTCTGTCTCTCTCGCCCTCTCCCCACCGCGGCGATCTTTTTGAAAGATATCGAAATACAGGAGTCGAAGGTACACGCACGCACCTATACGGGGGGAGCCGCTCCGTTCTTTCTCGCTTTATCACGGCGTTACGAGGCATTACGATACGCGCCGTACGCATCGGGGGGACCCACATTCTCGGGGAGACTAGGACGAAGAAAGTGGGACGAAGAGTAGAGAGAATTATGCGGCTAGTGCCATTGTTAGTTCGCCCGGACCCCGAGGGCGACTAGAGAAAACGAGGGCCGGGCGAATTCACGTCGTTTCGGGAGAAACCGTGGGCTTCGCTTTCGTTCGAATTTCGAAACGAGACGAGAAGCTTGCGCGGCGGACGCCCGAGGAAACGAAAGCTGTAATCTTGTGACACATTTATTGGCCCAGGGAATTTTATCGGTTTCACAGAGAAAACGGAAGCGGAGAATTGCTTGCCCTCCGCGGCAAGTGGTGTTTCACATAGCGTGCTTTTTATCGCTCTAGTGTTCGACGCGATAGCGGGCCGCGCTACGTGAATATCTTTAATGGCATAGAAACGTTGGTAATTTACGTGCACGACGCCGGTGGTATAGCGATAAACGCGCGCGCGGAAGGACGGCCGTTATAGCCGCGTTTTTCGTTCGCTTCGTTAAGACTGGCTCGATTTCAGGGGCTGCTGTTCGTGGGACGAGGCGCTCGTCTTGGACGCGGCGTTCATCGGGTACTGGCTCCCGATCCGAGTCGTGCTCAGCGTGATGCTAATGGGCGTCGCGTTCGAAAGTTGCAGCCGAACTGGACACTGCCGGTAGCCTGGAACGGGAGACGCGGGAATGCCTCATTAGCGAGGGTTGAAGTGGCTTAAGTAGCTGCTTAAACCTAGCGTTCACTCACGCATTGGTAAGCCCATGGAAATGGATAAGTAAATGCCCCGATAAATTCCATACCAGCGTGATGAGGGCCAGAACAGTGGCAGCAGATGGGATTGTTTCGAGGTCGCGGACAGAACTCTACGCTGTGTGGTTCCCCGCATCGAACGCAACGAGGCAAGTGCCTGCAATTCGCAGCCATGTGCCAGAAGCCCTGACACCTGTAGCACTGGAGAACCCCGTCGCCCGGTTGGAAGCTAGTCGCCTCGAGGAAGTTGCTGACCATCCCAGGGCCCGCCTGCAGTGGTCCACCGTTGCTTCCCGCACCTCCTCGCCCCCAGCGCTCCGGAATCGCGCTGAATCGCGCGGCGCCAAAGAAGTCCAAGCCTTGACGTAGCAACAGCTCGTAATGCCCGGCGTCCAGCACCTGCCAGGAATATTTTAACGCCTCCGAGTCAGAGACCACATATGGTAGCCCGAGGAACTGTAAATCTCTGATACAGTAGGTCCTCCGCTATCCGAACGCTCCGTGGTCTAAGCGTGAAACACTATTATCCAGATTAATCGAGCGCGAAGTTCCTACCGTCGAATTCCCGTTTATTTCAATGCGCGCTTGCGAATAGCGTTACCGTTTGTAGCAATTTTAAATTACGCAATTTAGTACTCGCGGCAAAAAGTTGTTTACCAGTTAGCCGATCGTTATCCGTACCGCTTTATCGGCGTTTCGTGAACGGTCAATTAACGGTTACCTCGACGCGGATGTATTGTCGCCAGCGCTCCACGCTCCCCGTCGCGATCCCCTGCTTCGTCAGGGCCGAGTTGATGTCCTGCAGGGGGATGGCCCAGGGCACGTCGCGCAGGAGCACCGCCTGCCGGTAGCGGGAGTCCTTCGCCGAGAATCGAGCCACCTGTCGCAACCGCGAATCACGCTAATTACATTCGCACGTTTTCCTTTTTACTCCCGTTCCGAGGGCAGTCGCGAAAACAGCGAAACTGTAGCTGCGCGCGAAAGGCATTGCGCGGGGCGTTCCCTGGACAGCGCGAAATTCCAGCGGAGCGTTGTGCAAGCCCGGTCGTCTCTGCCTTTCGTTCCAAGCTTCTTGCGTAATGGTGCGAATCCACGATGAGACTTTTCTATCCCGAGAACAAAAATCTCAGCAACAACTAGATTTTTGAAAATATATCATGAAACTTGTCTCGTGGGAGTCTAATTTCATGAGATTAATAACGAAATAATTAAACAAAAATAATGAAATAATTTCCCATGACATTAAAGTCTCATGCGAGACACGATATTTTCGTCTCGTCGTGAATTTGCACCTTAAAAGAGAGCGAAAACGCGAAGCGAATGATGCTGTGTACAGTGTGTCCCTTTCGATATATCCACCCCGAATATTTCACTGTGAAAGGGACACCCTGCGAGTGGGTTTGCCAATCGTTACGAAGAGGAGTACTTGTACAGGTCCTTCGAAGACCCGCGCCAGATCTCCGCGCTGCAGAAGCTTCTCAGCGTCAGCCTCGCGCGCGAACGCCGCGATTAGTCCGCACGGGGTCTCAGACACGTGCCAAGTTGCTAGGGGTTCGGACGAGCGGATCACCTCCTCCAAGTTGCAGCGCAACAGCTCGCCACCTGGCACGATCGAACACGGCTCGAGTTACATAATACCACCAGGTCGTTATCGCGGAAAAGAAAGTAGCGACGCGGTAGCGTGCGCGCTGGGCCGCTTACGCAATCGACCGAATCGTTAAATAAAGATTGCAGGCGATTTGCCACCTTGCGTTCCTTGCACTTGGCCTTGCGGGCCGACGGCACGCGATATGTAGAGGGAGCACGTGAACTCCTGCTGACCGGAAGCACGTGTGCGGCTATCAACGCAGGCATCGCCGGGTGACGGGCTCGGCGCCGCAACCACCGACTGTATCGTCACCTCCGCGCTTTTATCCTCCTGAGGGGGTCCCTCCTCCATCCTGTGCACCTTGTGCACCGTCGAGCGAGACCCTTGAAGGAGAAACGTATATTTAAGGAGCGTCTGCGATCGGAAATCGGATAACTATTAATCGATTAACGGGATAATAGCTGTCTATTCGTAGACTCGATCGAACCGGTTAACTTGAGAGCGGTAGTGAAAACGCCTGCAAAAACACGAGTTCGATAAACGCGTGTCTAATACGCACGTGTACAGATGCAACGTTACCGACGGACTTTGGCACGATTGTGATTCATGTGCAGGGAAAGTATTTAGTGAGCTAGAGGCTCCTATACAGGCTACTTCGGTGGGTTATAATTATTTTAACAGAAGGTTAGGCGTGCGCCGGTATGCCGGATATCGAGATTTATCCCATTCATAACACCGATTTGACATTTCAAACTTTCACGATCGGTTCGATTCCCTTTCACTAGCGCACGCGCGCGGATTACCGTTGTCCGGCCACTATGCTTTGCGCCAGAAATTACAACGACGGGTAGAACCAGCTTAAACGTCTCCTCTGCGCGTCGTATTTACGAAAACCGAAGCTCGGGGCCGAAAAAGACATGGCCCAAATCGGGCGCCATTCATCGGCCTCTTTCACGATCGCAACAATACCGATTCGCATTTTTTCCGAAGTGCGTGCACCTATCGTCGTGCTGTCTCGACTTTCCAAAATTTCCAAGCCTTTGCTAGACAAACTACGATACGATTCGTTTCTCTACTATTCAAAAGTCCTTCATAATCTGAATACCTTATAGGAGTTCCGTATTCGCGAAATCTCGCTGCATTTCATTCGAATTCTAACCGCCAATAGCGTTTTGAATATGCTCTCTCCTGAATCGATAACGTTGCATTGCCCCGAGAAACAACCAGGTATGTCCATCTGGTGTCGCTGGAGGGAAACGCGTTGATTCACAACTGCGATTTGTACTTTCGATAAACGAATCCAAAACGATTGTAACCGCCGTCAACCGCCATATGTGCCCACCGGAGATCATTTCAACGTTACTTCGATGTGATCGTTATCCAGAGGCTGGCCAAATAGTAGTCGCCGAACCCATGCCCCCGCGAAATTCTGCGAAACTTAACTGGTGTATGCTTTGCAACCGTTACTCGATAACTAAGGAATTGGGGAACCGTTCCTTCGATATCGCTATGATTCCGATCGAGCCTCGGATAAAATAACGAAATGTTATCCCCATTTGGTACTCGAACATAATTCGGTCAGCCGCGATTGTTGCGACAAGTGAAACGCGTTAAGAGAAGGAAATAGAGGAAAAAATTCTCGTTCGTATCTGGTGCACTAGTGGGACTTTTACCAAGTTTTAAGTGGGGGTTGTCGCTGGTGGTTGGATGGCAGAGGATCGCGGCAGCATATGCGCACGGAGTAAGACGTGTTAGACGTGACAGCGATTGTTGCGGCTGTGTGCGCGCCCGTTCGTGTGATTATCGAACGTCTCTAGGAAAATGGCCGAAGGATGCGAGCCACGGATGTTCTCCCCGAAAACACTCTACGAGTTGAGCGTGTCCGCGATAACCAGCAGGTTCCTGCAGTTTAAGAATTGTCTCTCCGATTTACCGAAGGACGTGTTCTTCGATCTTCATTACCAGGTAAACGTCAGAACGTCCCGTCGCGACAGCTCGACGCACGATCGTCACCGACGACTTGCGAGGGGAACCTGCGAACTGTGCTCCGACTTTTTTTTTTTAAATCCACTTCTGCTGAGATGTAGGGAAGGACACTCGGAACGACTTTATAAAGCAGCGACGAGCGACTCTCTCCCGGTTTCGAGAAATAGGCTGTTAAAAATGTGAGAATTTCAATCGATGAATGTCGGCCGTGCGAATTCAACTGCTACTGGAGCAGCGCAAGTAATAACGTATCTGGCTGCGAGGAATCTTTTATCTCCCTTATTTATCTTTTTCAGTATTAAAACAGTCTTTCCTGTGCGCCAGGATTACTAGAAAATACTGTACGATATTTTAATATTTGAGGTTCCCCTTGTTAGACGTAGATCTTTACTGCGATTCGAGCGAGAACTTTGCTCTTCCGTCGGGATCTTTCCACGAGGATAATTATACGATGTTTCTATTGGTTTCATTCTCAACTAAAATATTTGTGAAACGATGCCCCGTGCAAAACAAACGCGTTCGAAATTAATGCCATCGCGCGAGGAACTGTTTAGTGGGTTGACAGTCGCATGCCTAACGTTTGCATGATCGATTCGAAGGGAAAAAAGGGTTGCGACAGGACTCCTTCGAATATTTGTAACTCTGTTCTGGAACAGACCGTTCCGCGAAATGAAGTAATTGCGAAATCGAGATCTCCGTGACAGCTATGTCGCGTTTAACCTGTACGCTCGCTCGTTTGTCCTGCATTTTATTCACGCGCGAAATTTTAACGTGTAATGATTCGTAGAATGACAATAAGATTAGTCAGCTGTTAGCGATTGTTTGGTCGCGAAACACGATCCGTTGCAACACCAGCTCGGTTTTTCGGTTAGTGTTTATTTCGAAACAGTGTTTTGAGAAGAGCGTGAAAATAAACGATCGACAATGCTGCACGGTTATCACGTCGATCACGGTGGCTCTCTTCCTTTTTGTTAATCGTAGAATATTAGTAAAAATGTTATTTAGTCGTTCATCGTTAATTATCTCTGTTCCTCTGTTTTTTTTTACAGTTGTACAAAGAAAGGAGACTATGTTTATTAGGAGCGGAACTCAGCAATTTGGAGACCTTCTCCAAGATGCTAAAGGTCACCAGTCGCCACATGCACTTGTTAGAGTGTTTCCAGGTAATAATTCACGCTCGGCGAGTGAAAAGAGATTCGCAAAATACGATTACGCTATATCGTTTCTAATTCTTTTTAAGATTCTTATGGATCACGGACAAAGAGTCTGGCAGGAATTGTCAGTCAGATACTTATTATGTTACGTCCTCGGTAGTAAAGACCCATTCACTCAAGGAGAAATGATAAATTTGGGTCTAAGAGTCGGCGGGTTTCTGAGCGAAGGTGGCTGGTACGCGGAGAGCGAGAGAGTGCTGTTGATTTGTAGCAAAGTGTGCCTCGCGAATAACTCCACGCCCGAGAATTGGTGTCGAACGTTAGAATGCTGTCGTAGGTAAACAGGAATTTGTATTTTACTTCCTGCCTTGTTCTTGGGTTTATACTGATTAACAATAGTTGCTTGAATATATAGATTGTTGCACGTGCAAGCAGCGTATTGCGCGTTCGAGTACGCAGCGGACACTTATAAGCTTGCCATAGAAATGGTGAAACGATTAAAGACAGCAGGTTATGGGTGCAATCATGCTGCGCTATACGTTGAATTCAGTATACTTCATTACATGAAAAGTGAATACGATCAGGCTTACAGGTATTCAATGCAATCTATTCTTATAGAATAGCTTATTATTAAAGTTCCTTAATTTTGTTCGTTACACTCATTAGGTGGAGTATAGAAGCGTTGAAGCAATTGAAGCCCACACAGCACGCGCGTGTTATTATCGATGTTTTAAAGCAGGCGGGAAAGTCGTGCGCGCTGAAACGCGAATTTCAGAAAGCTGATTTGTTGATCAGACAAGCTCTGTATCTTGCTAAAGAAGTATTTGGCACGAATCATCTAGTGTACAGTAATGTTCTTACAGATTATGCATTTTACTTGTTGAACTTTGATAGCATTAACAATAGCGTAACTATTTACAAGGTTAGCATATTGCTTAGCGTGGCCGCGTGCTTTCCGATCCGTGCTGCATTAATTCTTTAAACGCTGACGTTGATTTTCGTTTTAGATGGCGTTGGATATTAGGCAAGCAGTATTTGGGAAAATAAATTTACACGTCGCGCTGTCCCACGAGAATTATGGCTATGCTCTCTATGTGATCGAATATACCTCTGGTAAATTCCAGGAAGCTGCGTAAGTGATTCTATGAGCTACCGCGCTTCAAGGTTTAGAAAAATCATGCAATCTTATTTCACATTGTATAAACAGTGTTCATGTTGGGAAAGCAATAGACATAATGGAACAGCTTTTACACAGAGATCATTTGTTGTTAGCAAACGCGAGAAGAGTAAAAGCATTGATTCTCGAGGAAATAGCGTTAGACAGCGGGTTAACAACGCTGTCGGAACAAAATCTGTTATTCGAAGCTGAATGCCTTCACTTGTCTACGTTGCAATTAATAAAGAAAGCGTACGGCGAGAAGAACGTGCAGACCGCCAAGCATTACGGGAACTTGGGCCGCCTGTATCAAAGCATGAGGAAGTACGAGGTAGGCGTTGGGCGTGAAATATATATTACGTAAACGTATGACATTATTGCTGCATATCTGTTGTGTATATTTCAGGCGGCCGAAGAGATGCATATAAAAGCTATACGAATCAAAGAGGAGCTATTAGGACCGGACGATTACGAAGTTGGCTTGAGTATAGGACACTTAGCTTCGTTATATAATTATCACATGAATCGGTACAGAGACGCCGAAGAGCTTTATTATCGCAGCATAGCGATCGGTAAATGTGCAATATACATAATGTAATTCTTGTCAAACGTTCGTGGTCATTCACATTTTAACATTGATGCTGTCAGGTTTAAAGTTGTTCGGAGAAAGTTACAGTGGCTTGGAATACGATTACCGGGGGCTTTTACATATTTTTGCGAAACTGAACAACCCCAACAAAGTAGAAGAATACGAAACCCTGTTGAATAACTGGAAGGTACTAAGAGACAAACACGTCGAATCGGAAGATCCGCCGATCGATTTTGAGAGATGTCCGCAACCGGTCGGAGATGTAATCAAGACGTTCTTTTCTATGTAATATATCTGTAAACTTACTGTTGAATGTTGATGTTCATTCACGCTGACCGGTCGATTCACATTAATTACCATTTTTGTTTTCGTTGGTATAACTCGGGCCAAAGCATAAACGAAATCATGAATTATTACGATATATGATTAGCATTTCGTGAATCATATATAAGTACACACATACACAATATATGTATATTTTTGGTCGTGTCGTCATCAAGATTACTCAACACTATTTCAATTCTATGATAAATGTTTATATTTTCGATACGTCACACGTGGATTTCAGACTTAGCAACACGAAATCCTGCATGTTCGTACTGTGTATCTCACCGTTTTTTTTTCTACGAATTAATTTTACAACTAGTACTATTTAGCAAGAGAGTTAAGTGAATTTAGGCTCGAATGGTTTCTTTTGCGTTGAAATCGATTATTAACAGCATTTGGAGCACGTTTCTTGAACCAGTACGTTTGTAATTAGTGTATAATATAAAATTTCTAACTCACGATAAGTTAGACAACGAAAGGGCAATTTCTATTGTGCGCAGTATGATATTGTGTTCTAATGGGGAGAGGTACAAGCAAATTGTTCATAAAATTTTCGAACTGCATAATAGCGTGAAACGTTGAGGTTGATTCTTGGCAAATATTGGAATGCGCGTTACGAACATAATTATCAACAACGCATGGTGCACCTTCGCGTCGTCCTTAGGTGCTCTTTTTTTTAATCGATTTCCCAGATATTAAGGGGAAGAGGGAAATTGTCGCTTGAGGCCCAGGGTTTCGAGCTGTTACTTGGTAAAAAAACATGATTTATAGTATAGTAGCTATACTGAATCGATTATTTTTACACCTTTCGCTGATAAACCTTGTGAAATCAAGTATGTGATATATAATGTTATTTTCTATTGAACATTTTTGTTCCTATATAAACATTGTAACAAATTGTGGCCGTTGAGAACCACCTAGATCGGCAGCGCGTGCCTGACGCATGGCAACCTGAAAGTTCGGGATGCCCTCGAAATGCCTAGCGGCGGCGAAAAGATCTAGAGATCGATATTTCGCGCGATGGCCGGTAAACGAGTAAACGACGTGACCGACGAGAACACCATTCTACTTACATCCGGTGTATTTCTCGCGCTAATTGCCGCCGTCAAGCGTCGCTCCTCGAGTTCCGAAGCTAGAGTGCCGAATTTAGTCTAGTCTTTTAAACTAATTGTCAAATTGAATCGCGTAAGTTTACCGTAGTACTTAAGCACAATGACTTAGGCTATTTAATAAAATTAAGTCTAGTTAAGGCAAATTATAGGTGTCTTGGACTTTGCGCGTCTTTCCCAATCACCGTAAAATGCGACAAATAGCGAGACTAGAACAAATTCGTTGCCTTTCGGAATGTTAGATACGAGGAACCGCGCGGCAGGAGTATGCGAAGGTTCGTGAAAGTAAACGAAGGGATAATGGACTTTTATATTAAAGTATTTATATATTAAAGAGAAGAAAGCTGTGGCAATGAATGAAAATTCTAATATGATTGTTCTACGCGAGGCTTATTTTTAATAACGTAGATAACAAGACTTTAGATAAATATCCACAAATTTTCGGATAACTCACATACATTCAAAAGCTTTAATCTTTTAAATTACAATAAACATTAAGTAGTACATAATTCGTATTTACACGATATTTATCTTATCACTCCAGTTGTCAGGTAATAGGAATCTTATCTAAATCCCTCTCGCACTAGCAGCATGCCTACATCTTCCTGAAAGTAGTGCAAACACATTGCATTTCGATTAATTCGACTGCAGATTTCGTGGCTCGCGTAGAGAGAGAGAGAGAGAGAGAGAGAGAGAGAGAGAGAGAGAGAGAGAGAGAGAGAGAGAGAGAGAGAGAGAGAGAGAGAGAGAGAGAGAGAGACTAGCGTTGGATCAATCTGCGCGGTAAATTACCAAATTTGATATTGCACATCTTGCTGGACTGACTTTACTTTAGAATATTTAATCAGGTGTGTGTGGTGGTTCTTGACTAAAGTACGGCGCTGTATCCTGCACCAACAGCGTATGGCAAACATCACAGACTCTGGATGGTCTTTGTTTCGGCCCGCTCTTCACAACATGCGAAAGGCAGGACTGACAAAATATATGGCCACAATGACGGCAATGCACCTGTCAAAAGAGAATTCAGCCTGTTACCCAGGGCATACGTTTCGCGCAACTGTTTACCGCAGCTTCGCGTTACCTTCTTTTTTGTAACCGTAAAAGCAGTGTGGCAACTAGGGCATTCTTCCACGTCCTCCTCGTGTTGCCATCTTACTTCGCTACCAGCTTGTCTAATTCTTTCTAATTGTACCTATTGGCAACGGTAGAACTTATGTGAACATTGTTAGAATAATCTTACAATACGGCAATTGTATCGGTCTTCGTACCTGCAGTGATTGCGACAGTCTAACAAAGTCTTTCTGAACCGCTTCGCTAGTGTCTAGCTCTTGCTGAAGACTAGTGACTCTTTGTCGTAATTCAGCTATTTTCAATTCAGACTCTTTATTCTCTTTCAAGACTAAGTCCAATTGCTTTTCTAAACGCTCAAGCTTCTCCTCCCGCTCGGCCAGCGATCGATGATCCCTCACGTATTTCTCCAGCTGCGTCCTGCGAAATATTATCACTAGAATCTCGGGAACCTGTGGTTAATGGACGGAAGAAACAGCATTTATACCTTAGCCCACTGATTTCATTTTTCAGTATCGAGATTTCTAGTTCTTTCACCCGGCTGTCCTGTTCCATTTGCTCTTGGAGCAACGTCACTTCGTACCGCAGCGTCTCCTCCTTCTCTTGCGCAACCTCTTGCGCAACCTTAGCCGTGATCAAGTCCTCGCGCATTTTCAAAAGACTGACATGCAACTCCTCCACATTATTCGGCATATTGATGCTCTCGCTCTGTAGCTGCTGGGAATGCTTGCTATGCTTGCCAACGAGGTTCTCGTTTTCCTTTTGCAGTCTGCAAAGATTCAACTAGATTTTCAATGAAATTTTGTCAGGAACGCCTCGACAAAACATCTTACTTTCATCCCCCGCGCTAAAATTGCTTAAGTCTGCGAAATAAGAGGTCGAATATTATTAGAAGCTTTCTTACACGATCAGATGTCTTTGTACTTCTTCTCGGCCTCGCGTCAATTTAACAAGCTCTTCTTTCACATTCCTCTGAGTGTGCTCGAAACCTTTCTTCAATTCAATTAAAGTCTGCTGCACCGCCTGAGAAGTAACAGTGAGCTCCGCCACTTTGATTTTATGCTCCTCTTTCTTCTCGTTCCACTTCTCCTCCATCTCTTTACGAAACTCCACCTCCTTGGCTAAGTCGTCATTCTGCACTTGCAGCATACGCTCGTTGTCTAATATCTGCTTCTCTAAGTCTTTGGCAGCCGCTTGCATCTTAACTAATTGCGCCTCGTAATTCGCGCACATATCACAGACTGGCTCGGAGGAGCCCGACTCCCGCTGCCTTCTCTGTGACTGTGCTTCTTTACATTTCTGCAGCTCGTCGTCTGTCGCTCTCAGTTTCTCTTTTAAGGCTTTAATCTCCTCCTCGAGCGGCACTACCAACGAACGCAGAACTTCTGCATCTTCCTGTGCCTATAAAGCAATACTTTCTAATATTCGCACACCTATGTGAAATTGATAAAAAGAAAAAAAACAAGCAATAAAATAAAACACCTCGTGATGATGTTTGAAATGATTCATGAACAGTTTCTGAAATGCAGCGCCATTCTATAAACTCATTGCAGAAAAGTTCAAAAACCATGTATCTTAAAGCTTACGTACATATCTTTTTACCTTCCTCATGCTCTCCTCGAGATTGTCAGCGCCCAAAGACAGAGCGTCCGCGCCCAGTTGCGAGGCCACCTTTCGGGCTATCGTTTTCCTCACTGTCGCCAGCGATATCTGTGGACTGTCCGTAGGTGGTTCTCGAGGTACATGCGATTTCAACGAGGCGTTCTCTTCTTGCAATTTAGAAAGGGTCATCTTCAATTTCGACACCTCTACGTCTAGCTGCTTGCGAGAGCACGAGGACTCCTCCACCGTATCGTGTATAACACGTTGCAAGGATGCTATCTCCTCCTGAGCTTTTCTTCTCTCGATAAGCATATCATTCTGAATCTTTAGATCGGCGATAACCATCTGACTCTTGGCCTCGTCTAATTCGTTCTTCAATTTGGCGTTCTCCTCTTGCATGCACGTGTTGTCGTGTAATCTCCTCTTCAACTCTTCTGCGAATAACCATCGTAAGCAACCAAGTTACTTGTACCCAACATCTTCAACCATCCGTGCTTACCTTCCTTCTGGAGGAACAGCTCCTTCAACTTGGCCCTCTGAACGTTAAACTCCTCCCGCATCTTGACATTCTCCGATTCTAATCTATTTACTTTCTCTTGTAGGTCCTCTGTGGCATAACAAGCATACAGATAGTAAAATATAATCTCACACGCACATATAAAGGCGATAATACCGCTAATCTCGGGAATAGGGAAAGGACTTTTCGACAGAGAGTGACAGGCTCTAATTTAACTATTCTTTACGGATGCATAAAGGTAAACGAGTCACCGACGTGACGTCAAGAGAGCTTTCGTGAAAGTAGGTATTAGCGCGTCGACGTACCACTTCCGTTCATGTTGATCGTGTTATCCTGCGTATGGTTCTCCATTGTTCGGCGGTTTCGCGTAGCTAAATGGAAATTTGTTAGGGTGGGTCACTGCCTTTCGTGCAGCATAGAAGAATGTATTCTGAAGCTCTCCCCGACCGAATCGTTCGGTGACATTATGGCACATGTGCCGTGACCGCCACTTTCAGATTCCACTGGCATTCATTCCACCGGCCGGACGTTGGGATCACGATCACGCGTAGACCATGCAGAACGTTGGCTACGTTTAACGAAATGAGAGAATCAAACCTCAACAATGCATCGGTCAGCCAGCGGTGTATTATCAGCACTTCCTCATCAATCAGTATCGATATTTTGAACAAGTCCGTAGTTCGAGAATCGAGTAATCGAGTCGTCGCAGTCGACTACTCCGCAACCACTTCGCAGTATGGCCATTTTGAAAAGTGCCGCGGCAGTACGATTCTCGTGCACAAACTGCACTTTATTTCGACTAACGAGTAACAGATAATACATTCTCCGTTAATTTTTATTTTAATAGAAGCTTGTTTAAGGAATGCTGAATTTTAATAGTAGATACGAGATACTATGCATAATATTTATTTTAAAGATTAACGCGTCTTTAAACCGTTGAAAAAATTGGCACAGTATTCGTGTTAGCATTGGGAAACGTATCTTTTATTCAACTCGAGAAAAATGAAGAAATATTGATGATTAATACAGCCTTCACGCCCCACAATTTCAACGTAAAAAAGTAGCGGCATTGCGAATTGCAACATGTTTCCCCACCTTCGACTACCTGCTCCCTCTCCCAATTTACCCCGCATCAAACGTATAGCGAATTCGGTAACTCGCACTGACTCTGCACTGGTGCCAAAAAATGACTTGGATTGGTTGATTCTTATAGAGCCATCTTCGTTTCTATCAGAAACAACCAATCCAAGTCATTTTCTGGCACCAGTGCAGAGTCAGCGCGAGGTACCGAATTCGCTATTAATCAATTTCAGCGCTCACCTTTCACAGAGCCGATAATTCCCAGCAATAAGCCTCGTAATCGTCATAGACATATATAGACGGAGCAGAAGCTGGGACTATCGGCGAGGGGAACGGTAGGCTTGGAGGGGAAAAGGCAGAAGTCAGATACAGGCACGTCGGATTACCCGATTTGCCTGTATTGCTCCCCTTACCGCGAATCTTACACCCCCCCTCAGCGTACGCTCCGTCTATGTATGCCTATGGTAATCGTACGTAACTGCATATAGATAGATATTTCTCGTAGCATTAGTGGGACATTATCAGCGCCGTAGGCGACTTAATATCGAAGCTTATCTCCGACAACCGATTTTACTGGGAGTGCCCAGCCGTTGCTCGTAATCGCTCGTAATTGATTGATTACGATTACATGGAACGGATATGGAGATGAAACAACGGGTGGCTTACCCTTGTAATACAGATAACAAGCTACCGCAACGTTATAGGCGATGAAATGCGCAGCTGCTCCTATCGGCGATTCGTAATTTCCACAGGCGGGTAAAAAGCTTCGGTGCACATTCGTAAGCGGAAAAGAGAGCGCGGAATGTTAGCCTTGAAGTCGCTTTCGATCGCGGCTCGAGCGGCTTTCAAAGGGGTGCCTGTTGCAGTCAGCGCATCTGCAGCTCGCGCTGTCAGTCGGCCGTGATGGAGCGTTGTTGACAACGAGCGTTCCACTGCGTTTTGGTCGGCCAGTCCAAAATTCCTTGCACCCTCCCGCAAATCTTGGGCCCAGCGATCCCCGACAGTTATGCTGCGCTATTGCTTAAATCGCAGATCATTGAATCCTCGGAAGGTAAGACCGTCGCCATCTCAACTTGTCAATTTGCGCAGTTAGCCGGTGGCGGAGTCGCACCCAATGTGTCATCTTTGTTTATGCTTTTTCATTTCTTTTTTTACAAGTCACGGGTAGCAGCCGTACGATCTATTGGCTCATTGATGCCCCGCAATTGGAACACCCCATCGCTAGTCTTAAGTTGCTGCACTCCGACGCGGATCGTTTGATTGCGAGTGATCTAACGCGACTGTAATTGACCGTACCTCGAGTTTGACGGTACCAGCCGATTCCGAGCTATGCTGAACGCCTAGCTGCGAAGGGAAGTCTATGAGCATAACGTGCGTATGTAAACGAGGGTCTATAACATTTCAGAAGTAACGCCGTCAAGCCGCACCATGAGCACTTTATGGAGAGAGCATAAATTCGAAGCCACCGGGCCGGCGATCATGGAAAGCCTGGACAGCATGTGTATCTGTAACAGAGGTGAATCGTATTCCATCCACGACTCGGTTCCCGCAAACGTAGCCTCCGAGAATGGACTGTGCGTGAAGTGTCAGTGCAACAAGCCTAAGAGTTTCTTGTTGATAGATGGACAGGAGAATCTTAAGATCTCTAGTGCAGAACAGTTTGTAGAGAGATTGTGCTGCGATACCGCAGATCTGAAAGTAAAGGTGGTGTCGATCTTTGGAAACACGGGCGATGGCAAGAGCCATACGTTGAATCAGACATTCTTCAAAGGAGTGGAAATATTTAAAACCTCGAACGAGCAGAACTCTTGTACATTAGGTATTTGGGTGGCGTTCGATCCAGTCCTTAATGTAATCTGTTTGGATACAGAAGGTTTATTAGGTCCTAATGTCTCTATTTCTTCATGGCACACGTTCGTGTAGAATTTCGGAATAATCGCGTGCGAATCATTTTGTTGTTTTTGCTCAGGTATTTCTACTTACGAGAACGAACGGACACGGCTGTTACTTAAAGTTCTTGCTGTGTCCGATATTGTGGTATACAGGACACAGTCTGAAAGATTGAACAGGGATTTCTACATGTTTCTCGGCACTGCTTCTCGAACCTACAATCATCATTTCCAAGCTGCCTTGCAAGCGGTAGGACAGGGGGAAGGTGTTCTAAGCTCCTTAAGTGCACTGGGACCAAGCATTATAGTATTACACGAAACTAGATACACCAAACCTTTGAACAACAGTACATATTGCAATATTCTCAGATTGACGATAATTTGAAAATAAGAGTTTTTTTTTTCTTCAAATTGAAACGCCGGCTTCTCGATGAATATATTACTTTTCTTTCTATCGCAGATGGACTGGAGAGCGCGGAGGACCTTCTTAGAACGCGACTTGCTCAAATGAACCTGGAGACGGAGGCATTTAGTTCGATAAAGTATGTCGGTCTGCAGACAGCGAACTCCACGGCCGATTACGAGCCCCTGCAGATTGCTATTAAGAAAGAATTGAATAACACAACCGTGAGATCCGCTAGAAAGCCACACTTGGTTTACAATACCCTGAAAGTTCTGAACGATAAGTTCTCTGGGAAGATCGAGAATGGTTCCAACGCTCTGTTTCCTGATCAATATTTCACTTGCCCTGTTAAGTGTCTCAGCTGCGGGTGTAGGTGTAGCAATAGCATGGGACACCTTGAAGAGGGAAAACCACACGATAGCAATACAAGGTCAGCCTTGCAGCGAATCAAATTCACACTCGCAATGTGGCGAATAAGCGCCGACAATTATTTGATCAATTAATAACTTCGATAGGTGCCGATACCAACATCAGTATGAGAATCTAGTGTATACGTGTAAGAAATGTTATAGCAATGGAAACGAAGTACAAGTTACGAAACGTATTCAGACGCAGAACGACAATAGTTGGTACGGTTTAGCGAAGTATGCGTGGTCAGGGGACGTGATAGAGTGTCCACATTGCGGGGAGATATATAGAAGTCGTCAGTATTGGTATGGCAATAGAGATCCGGAAGAGTTCGCTGTTCGTACGGAAATTACACACGTGTGGAACATGGTACGCTAATAACGCGTCATCTCACATTCTTCCTTCTCAACCGAGTCATCCATTTTAAGAGCTGCGATTACTTCTTTCCAGGAGAATCATTCGGCAACGTCGCAAAATACAGCGCAAAGGGTAATCGACGGTGTGTCGTATATTACCGAAGCTGTAACTAATGTCTCGCTGCAACCGACGAAAGTTCTCTCGGCATGGGTCGCCGACCAGGTAGCGCCGTCTTACTGGAGGCCCAATCACGAAATAAAACACTGCCATAAATGTAAAACACCGTTCGCGCCGACGGACACGAAGCATCATTGCCGAGCATGCGGCGAGGGGTTCTGCTCGCAATGCTCGGTCAGAACCAAGTGTGTACCGTCTAGGAATTGGCACACGCCGGTGCGAGTGTGCGATCTGTGTTATAGCAAAGATACCACTTGCAACGATGAAACCACCGAGACTGCGGACGATGTGAACGCCAGAAAGGTATCGGAACAAGTAGTGTCCACTCTGAGCGCGGTTGGAACGGTTTTAAACTATTCGAAATGTAAGGAAATATATTAAGAATTAGTTTTTTAGCCTGCTTCGCCCGGCATTACTATCCTATATAATAAGACGCCTAAGATACAAACAATTTTTGTTGGAAACCCCCCTAGAAAAAATTTTCGCTGTGAAATACGAAATTTTACAACTTTTGGGTACCAGAAGGGTACTTATCTAATTGGTTTCCTGAAGGGCATTTCGAGGGGCCTAAGTCACATACGTGCCTAGACTCACAGCCCGGCGACATTTGAGACACCCCTCCCCCTAGAAACGAAATAATTCTCGATATTATTGCAACAACTAATGTGTGGCAAAGACCCCGAATCCAAGAAATTTGTGGAGCATATTCACTCTTACAACACCGCTTTTTCGTTTACCTCCATGAGAGCCCAAATAAAGGGCACATTTCAACTCGCGCGTTTGTATCTCATCCACTTCTTGGAATCCTTCGGTCGAGAGTGAAAGAATTCGTGAGCGAGCGAAAGAGGTCGAAAGAGTCGACACGAAGTTACCGTCGGCTACGAAAGAGAGAAAGCATAGTACTTTGTCTCCCTTCGTCTTTCAGATTTTGCTAACAAACGAACATCCACCTTAAGCGTCTTATTACATAGGATGTTAACTCCTGCTACATATCTGGATCTTCTCGCCGTGTAACATTTTATTTCTCATTTATTCAGCATTCATAAAGGATACAGTCCGACCATCCTATTGGATCCCAGATTCAGAGGTTGTAAATTGTTTCATATGCTATCAAAAGTTTTCTGACACACTCCCGTTGCATCACTGTAGAGACTGTGGACGCGGAGTGTGCCACGATTGCTCCCAGCATCGTAAACCTGTACCGCACAGAGGATGGGACAAGCCAGTTCGTGTTTGCTACTCGTGCATGAAACTCGATTGAGAGACGCTAGATAAAGAGAGCTCGCAAAGAAGCAATTTATTAGGAACGTCATTAACCCATCTGCACAATATACAGCGACGAATTAGACACCGCGGAAGTCTGTGTCGGGAAGCATTTTCTCCCTTCAGTTTCCTTTTGTAAGCTTGCAGTTCGTGCGTATTATAATCTGACGAAATCTATGACCCGCGCTCGTACAGTTTTCATTTCTAAAACGGGACATTGAAATCCTTTCGCCGTCGAGCGTACCGAAAGTGAATATTTTACTACATCACTGTAAAGAATCTTTCCTATGAATTGTGCCATGAATGTATTTATCTTTTCTACGAAAACTGTGTTACAAAAAAGAAAGAAAGAAAAAGTCATCGCTAAGATTATAACGCCATAGACATAGTAATAGAGTACAGTATATTATAGCAGTATGTTAAATGGGAGTAATAACGCGAGACGTTCTTGTTCCGACGAGAGAGTTAACGTATCATCGATATACTGGTCCGCTGGGCTGTGATTGTCCTTAGATTCCAAAAAGAGAAAGCATTTTCAGTATCTGTTACAGTTTTATATGATTTAATGGGTAAAAGGAAAAAGAGAAGTTACGTTCCGTTTTAAATTTCTGTAAGTCGCTTGAGTTTAGAATAGCAGAAAATAAACTATCGAAACTTAAACGGAAACGGCTCTTTATTTTCGTTAACGACCCCGCCACAGCGACGAGCAACGCCGGGTACAGATCTCTACTGTGTTCGCAGAATTCGTGTTTTCCCGGGTAAACGGTCAAAGTGCGATACATCGATGTTCGAGATGCAATACAAGATGTTTCGGCAACCACGTGATGACGTCAAAACATGGCGTCTCAATCAGCTGGGTGTTGTGTAGTGTGCTTGAGATGCCCGTCTTTAGAAAACCAACGAAGACTGCCGTCTGTCTACTCGAATACGTGAGTTTTTTTTCCAAAACGTCGCAATGTTTCGTTTCTCGCGTTCGCCGGTATTGTGACAGGCATTCAACCCCCGGCGCCAGACTTACGCCAGGTTGAAATGCGGAAAGACGCAAAACGCTGTTTCATTTGTTAAACATTCCGATCGGGCTACTGTCTAAAAGTTCGGCCAAATCGTGGAAACGCTCGCCAGCGTTTCGCCAGGGTGATCGGGGACCCGCGAGCACGCGATCGAGAGGTTTTCGCCCCTAAAAATCTCGCGTCCCGAATGATGACGCGTACGTAAAAATACACGAAAAATATGGTTGGTAGCGAAGCTTTCTCGGTGCGTTCGAATCCTCTTCGCCGAATCTACGTGGAATATGCCTCGTCGTTCCGTTCGACGATTAGAAAAAGCTCGTCCTCCCTCGGGCACGATGTTGATACCGTGTGCAACCGATGCCGTGGCCATTTTCATGTTTGCTCCAGTTTCGTAATCATCGTCAACTCCATATTTGAATTCAACAAGTAACGCAGCGGGCATGTTTCGTCTGTTTTCGAATTCCTCTGTCGCTTCACGTGGTGGACAGCTCCTATTGACAACGCGTTCCATCTCGATTCTCATCTATTTCCCCGACGCGTGAAAAGGCTCGCCCGTAAACGTGGATCCCCTCGAAATCGAACGTCCGCGAGAAAATCTGTTTATCGCGTTCTCCACGTATCGACGGGCGATCCCTGCCCGAGCTCCCATTACCGTGCGATTGCGAATGCAGAATCGGAGGAGGATTTTTGGAAACCGTCTCGCGAACAAGTTCCACGCTGCAGCGTTGTGTAGCCGAACATGGGGCGAGAAAACATGTTCGGAGAGCAGAGTGCGCCGAGGCCGACGCCATTTTTTCGAAAACGATTTAAAAGTGCACCGTCGCGACAGAGAATTGTGTGAAATGGGACACGAGTGTAATACCTGCACATACCGTCAGGACAGGCGGGGGATACCAGGGAAGGTACCGTGGAACGCGCCGATTCCTTTAAAACTTTATTTTAGATTGCAATGTGTTCCGAATGGCACGGCCATTTTGTCGCTTATTAGTGGATAAACAAATGACGAGGCTGGTGCTCTGGCTTCGAGGCTATAGGCGCGTCACATGCGCGAAATTCAATTTCACTTGCTAACGCGACCCTTCCTTTAATTATAGTATTCCCATATGATACCAAAAATAGGAAACGAACGAACCAGACGTGCAACCACCGCTTTCCCCGTCTTTCGTTACGTTCTTTTATCCCGACGATCGTATTTGCGCTTCGTCCTCCACCGTCGAAATCTGTTTTTTGAATTGCGCGCTATATGGGTTGCTCGTTGAATTCTGTAGCAAAGAATATATTTTGCGAAACATTGTGGCCTGTACACGTGACTGATAATGGTGCCACGTTTTTCCAACAGCGAGAGAGGAGTCTGCTTCCATAAGAAGAGTATCTGCGACTAAATGTGTCGTTGACCGTGCTGCGAATCGTTTGCAAGCGACGTGCCAGTGCAGCGCGTGCGGCGAACAGCGGTGAATGCATTTAGGTGTTCGTCGAACATGGTTAACAATTTGCGAACAATGTTCCCGCACGCTGCGTACGTTGCGTGTCGAAATGTTAGCATCGAAGGGGTTAGAGCGAATCGAGGCGTCGGGGAAGCTAGGTGTGTAACCACGTTCTCAGGACTGCGACGAAGCTGTCGCATGGCAACAGCATTTCTGCTTCGTTGCCGGCCGAATTATCGGCGCTTATCTATTTCTCACCGCTTCACAGATTAAACATCCTTTCTCCTTAAAAAAAGAATAACAATAAAACACGAAAGAACAGTTTTACGATCGGCGAGCGACCGCACTTTTTGTACCTCGCATTTTTCGCCTTCCAAGATTTTATTTCCAACGAAACTTTATCGTAAATGCCGATAAAGAAAAGATAGAATGATTGTTGAACGCGTGCTGTGGGATAATGGAATTTTTCGTGGGCGATATTTTGTAATTTCGAAGAATTTTTTAGGTACGATTTAAGATGCACAGCTTTGCTTCTTTTTTTTTCTTTCAGTGACGAAGAAGGTACTTTATTCGATATGCCTCCAGATAGACCAGACGCGTCAGGTGTAGAAACTGGGATAGGACTGAATAGTACTCAAGTTTTCAGTTTCGGCGAAACAGTATACATGATGAAGGAAAAAGAGAACGCAAGTGCTTTTGTTGAAAGTAATTCGAGCGACGAACTCCACGAGGAAATCTCTATGTCCGAGAAGTCCGTCGAGAAGAACGGTCAGTTGGACGACGATTTGACTTCCCTGAGCTGGCTGCACCAACAAAATCTGTTAAAGGGTTTGGATATTTCAAATCCCTCCAAAGACATTAAGAACGAGAATATATTAAACAACAATGTCTGCGACGACATGGCAGACTTCTCCGAGAACACTAATTCCATTTCAAGTTTAGACGATGGTTACTGTCCAGGTAATTCTTATGTCTTCTTATTTTATTCTTAAGGCGCATAACGGCATTAACGGACTGTTACCATATTTCTCTTTTCCCTCTGTTACAGCAGATAATAATAGCAAGATAAATAATTCAACCTCGCATGGTCATAGTCAAAGCTTTCAACACTCGAATAAGAATGGCCAAAAGTCGATGCAAATCTTTCAGGAGTCGGCAAAGAATCACTACAATTCTTCGCAGAATAACCAGACAAAGATTTCCCTGAGCAACAATAATCTACCAGTTTCGAATCGGAACAAACACCCCACGCATATACCGTACGATCCTCACCTGCACAGAAACAGTAAACCACCATATTCATTTTCCTGTTTAATTTTCATGGCTATCGAGGATAGCCCTGTAAAAGCTCTACCAGTCAAGGAAGTGTACGCCTGGATATTGGATCACTTTCCGTATTTTAGGAATGCTCCCACTGGATGGAAAAATTCTGTTAGACATAATCTAAGCTTGAATAAGTGTTTTCGTAAAGTGGAGAAAGCTCCAGTAAGTATCTCGCGGAGCGTTCGCCGCCTGAGTTTTAGATCGGAGATCATTAGTAACGATCGGTGTTTATTTCAGAACTTAGGTAAGGGCTCATTATGGATGGTAGACGCCCAATATCGTCCGAATTTAATACAAGCGTTATCTCGTGCCCCTTTCCCCCCTCCGACTGCTCAAACTTTATCATCGCCAGAAAAGCCGCAAAGAAAGAACACAAGCACCCGACTTCCAGATCCCATTCTCTTCCCGTACCTCTCTAAAAGACTGGCGTCGAGCAACATCACCGATAACGCGGAAACTGAAGTAGATAGTGATGTAGACGCAGCGGCTGCTGCCATGCTTTCCTTCAAGCACGGACCTATTATTTTAAATCATAATAAAGGTAACGCCCTTTGTGATCTCTGTACCTGCGTGCCACGATCCGCCAGCTGCCCCCAGTGACTCATCCAAATTCTCTTGCAGATCGTAAGCGAAAAGTGCCAGAATCCGAGAAGTTGGTTCCAGTGATCACTAGGAGCTCCAGCGAGGACCATACTTATAGTTGCATTACCTCAGTGAAACCAGAAAGGTAGGAGCGCGGGCGCATTAGAGATCGCGAACGAGACGGGGGCGCTACAATGCGAGTTACACACGTTCCCCGTATTTACTTCCTCAGCAAATATCCGAGCGAGGAAACGAACCCGGACTTCGACGAGCAGCGGAAGATAGCGGAGGGCGCCGACGCGCTCCTGAATTTAGCGGGTGTCGCCACGGCGGTTAGTCATAGTAGGACACCTCACGCGCAAGGTATTAACTCAACACCAAAGTCCGAAGGTACGTCAAAGCCGAAGAAGCGCTCGCCTCCAAGCGATTACTCGAGCCCGCCCGAGAAACGACGCAAGCATTGGCCAAAGTGGAGTGAAGGAAAGCGGTATTTAAAGCAGATTATATAAAGCTTTCGGTTCGCGTCTATGTAATAGCATCGCAGACCTTTCCCACTTTTCTTTCGCGGTGTCGTACAAACCAAACATTTTTCGAGACTATATATATACATATATATATATATATATTTTCACTATCGGTTATCGCGAACGACAGACTTAATCTTACATCGCTGACAATGAATCTATCGTCTTTCGAGCACGGCTAAAACTATTAGCGAAGATTTGCATCGAAGTTATTGCCATTTTTAGGCATGTAAGAAGAGGGAGTGCGAGAGGAGCAATGTGTTCGCGTTGCGTTGAAAGGAAACGGCTCTGTCAGGTGCATTTCTATTTAACGAGGAGAGACGGAAAGCGAGAGGCGGGAAGGATAAAATGGAAAAAAAATTGGCGGTCGCTCAGGGTTTAGAACTCGCTATATGCCAAAATGAATTCAGTAGCACTAAGCAACAAGCAATAATAGAAGGGTAGTGTTAACAAGTTACTTTTTCAGCATGTTACTAAAACATGATACAACTAAGAGGTTCGTGGAATGTCAATGGAGGGAAACACTATCGCGTACTAAACTAAACGTAACGATAAACTTTTTAGACCTGTTGTGACGATTATACATATTAATTCATAGAGAGAGTTTAATTAATGATAATAGAGTTCTATATTAGGTTTTTGTAGATATGTATAGAGATATAATTGATATCTATTCGATAGAGAAATTGATAATATATTTAAAAAAAAAGATTATATATATATACATACACACACACACACACACACACATATATATATATACACACACAAACACACACACACACATACACACGTTCATGTTCACCACGTGCTCATTCATTACACTTAAAAATACATCTGGTCATGTACGCAGCTGTATGTGTGCAAAAGAAAAGTCGTACCGCGAGAACTATTCGCTAACGAGGGGGAGGAGAGGGCACACAAATGTCGAGGTACGCCAGCATGGATTTGAAATGACGAAGATATTATCATTTCATGCCTTTTTCTACTCTCTTTGTGGCTTTTGAGATGATTTTGAACAGTGCTGTACATAATGGTAGATCCTGTAATGTATGCACAGACCAGTTTCAAAATTTTGTTAAACGGATCAGCGCGCGCCATGTCGGATTGGTGGCTCTGATCGGAGCGTAAGGTATAAGAAGAGAGAGGTAATCCTATTTTTATAAAAAAAGAAAATTAAAAAATATAAATATAAATCCATTACATTAAGAACTTTTGCGAATACCTGATAAGCGGCGAGAGGATGTATAATACGCGGCGGAGCGCGGATATCGATCAGGACTGGTCTTGTATACATTAATTGTGTAGTTCTATATAGAGAGAACGTATATATTTTTACAGGGCACTGCCCGCGTGATAAAAGCTCTTCCTAATAATTCGCTAAAAGAAACACAGTTCATTAGCTTAAAACCATTTACTAATTGTAATCATAGTAACTTGCGACACTACAAGCACAGCATGGTAGCGCAGCCTGAACGATTTTCATGTTCTTTCTTTCACGATCACATGCCATATATAATTTTAAAAAGAAAAATTTCGACGGATCACGGTGTACAATCTTTTTTGTTTCGTTTAAGTAGCGAACGATGTGCGTGCGCAGGCGAAGGTACTCGCTCGGGGAGAACTTGGGTTACCAATTTAAAATGGCGAAATTTTAAATCGGAGACGATTTCTAGTCTTACGACTATACGTGTACACACGAAAGGGAAACAAAAGGAGGTATCAGTTGTTAGGTCGTAAATGATATTTAAGCGTCACAGTTGCAAATAATGATAAATCGTTACCTGTAATATTATTATATGTTACTGCTGGCTCAGATCTATTCATGCGCGAGACTCCTAGTTATTGCTTTTAAAGAAGGTGCAATTTAGTTTAACTTAATTAACGGGGTACATTGTCTATTGTCCAATGTTCAAATATGTCTGGTTACGTTTGACATTTTAAATTCACCGCGTAGTAAATTAATTGAGTTAATGGCTGCGATCTTTTGCCCGCGGGTCGAATGTAAAATCCGCTCGAGGAAGCGATGTCGCACTCGGAGGGCTACGGTAATCCGAAATCCTTAGGTGTTCACGGGCGGGAAAGGTTATTGATTAATTTAGCGTACCGACTGGGCGATTAAAAGTACGGTAAATTTAACGGACAATTTATTGACAGGGCGCGCTGCCAAAACTTTTTATGTGATTGTAGCTGGTCGGCTACAAAGGGAATGATCCGAGATAAGGGTGCGAGGAAGAATGCCATGTTATATACGATGATGAAACTTGAAAATTTCCTTCAGAGGAATGTACACTCCTTTTGTGTAACGTAAAATTATGCTATTCAGCGTGCATAAATGTATATTTATATGCTTTGGAGAAGCGCGTGCTCAAGGCGGGGCACCATTTTTTCGAAATTTGTATGCATACGAGCAGGACCAGTTTTTTCTTTTAAACGCTTACGTTTCTCTATTGTCTGTGATATTATTGCAAAACTAAACACGCCTTATTGTTGTTGTTATACTTTGGTGAAACAGAAGTTTTAGAGCTTTATATAAGTTTTATCGTTTAGAGGAAAAGTGGTGTTCATCGCACTTTTTGATATTATTAAATTGGCATTCTTGCTGACACCTTTTAACATTCTAATTTTAGGTAGGGAAACTGGCATCTTCAAATTAGGAATACATTATGTATTATACATATATATATATTGAAAGTAATATCACAGTTTTCACTATTTGTTGAAATTTTTAGAGTAGCTTTTATTTGCTACGACTGAAGATCTGTTCTTCCATGTAGTTTATTCTAATGTACTATCAATTAGGGGGTGGGATGCCATTTATAATAATAGTAATGTAGCTAATCGATCAATTACAAATTAGAATAATCGATTAGCAACACAACGTAAAGCAATACACCAGTAATTCCTGACACTTTGGCGAAATACTCTAGTCAGCCGGTCCTTGGAAAACATTTAGTCTTTAAATACCGATGTAATGCTTGCACATAATAAACTAAGTACGAGGAACGCTTAAATAACAGTAACTATGATACAAAATACATCACCCCGTCAAGGGCTTTCCTTTTTATGTGAATTGCCACCGATAGCGCACGTGCTTTAGAAACACCAAGCTCTTTGCGCGACCATTTAACGCATGCCAATTATTATTTAACTAGATGTTATATCATTTCTTCTGTCCTGTTAAACGTGACCGGCTGACTCATAGATACAAAAAGAAGTCATCGATAACTAGGAACACCAAAAAGAAACTCGAGTGTGCGAAGCAAAGCATGTTTCATCGCGACCTAGCCACGGACAATCAAAATGTATAACATGGTGTTTAATTTTGCTTCCATTTACATGACATCGTGCCAAACGCATAAATCATTTATTTCGAGGAACAGATGTTAATTTATATGTATATCTACGAGCTGTACATTGTACGAATTTTGTTGGCGTAATATGTAATATTATTATTATTATTACTTATATTATTATTAATATAATTATTACTCATTTTAAACAAAATACACTGTAAAATGTTTGTTAAGTTTTTGACCTTGCTTATATAATTGAGTAAAATATTTAATATTTTAGATTGTAACCGAGACAGAACTTTATTAATGAAAAGAATACGAAAAATCAAATGTGAGAGGAATCAATTATTTAAAATTAACCCTCCGTGGTCACACCTTATAATCACAAATTGGTCACATGGGGTTTACTGCACCCCAGCGTCATTTTTCAGTTACCATTTTTGTATTTTTCAATTTTTTAATTTTTTAGTGATAATTGTACATTCGTAGTACTCATACAATCAAACTCTAATGATATAACGTCTTTTGATATACATAACTAGGTTTGTAGTTCAAGGAGAGCGATTTTCCACAGTGTGGAAAAAAACATATTTTTTTTTAAATTTATTTTTGCCATAAATCCCCTTTGGAAGTCGCAAAGGCGCAACATTTGAATTCGCAAATTGCCCTGGGGGTGCGATACACCCCGTGTGACCACGAAGGGTTAACAACCTTCTCGAAACACATAACACGCACGTACGATCGTGAACGAAATAAAGTCGAATGCAAAAAGAAAAGAAGTGTAAGAAATGAAAGAATAGATTGTTATTGATTGATGTTAATTTGAATACAATATATTTCTATATTTAAACTCTTAAATTATTTATGTCTATCATACAGCGCGCTCGGAAGAAAACGTTTCTTTCGAGGAATCATAATTGGCGCGTTTTCTGATTTCAAAAGCGGCTCAGCACGCGGCAAATTTCCCGCGCGAAACATCCGTACGTATAAAGGAATAGTTTCTATATTACAATAACGATTTAAATGACCGCGTGCGATGAAGTACACGCGGAATAAGAGCTGCGAGCCATCCTTCACAGATTTTCTGAATTTCAGGTGAAGCCTGGTGATCCGTTCACCGACTTCTATGCCCGCGATTCGAATGCAGCTCGGTCACGTGATCCTCCCCAGCTGTGTACCAACTTGCACGCGCGTATACCTAGAACGGAGCACACCTTGTTACTATACTTTATCGCGGTTCAAAACCTGTCGGTCTGCATTCCAGTGTGCTGGTGGACGCCAAGCGTCGTGTGCTATAGGAAATCGAACCGATCGAGGCGAGCAACGATCGCCGGATAAAAAATGAAGTGATTCACCGGCACGAAATACGACGAGCTGATCGTTTCCACCCTCGAGGAGCATCGTGCCACGTTCACGGGAAACCCGATAGATTTCGAACGGAAGGATCGTGCAGCCGGATCGAAGGAAAAAGGGTGAGTGTGTGCCTCGGGCACGATCACATTTCTTTCCTTCCTCTCTGTCGCCGAACCTCGGCATGCTTTTATTATCATGCTTCGCGAGGCCCCGTTCCAAACGATTCCAAGCGAAATAATTTAAAGACGATCGCGAGCACATCGGTAATAGGTGTTCGATCACTAAAAAGGCTCGCTTGTGGTGTCGCCGTGCAGGATCACCTGCCGGAAGGGGTGAGCCGCCAGTGTTTTCAACGAGATTTCGAATGCGCGATGGAATGCGTATCGCGAGCGGCATCCGAGCTTCTCGTAATTGGCAAAATTCTCGTTCGGATAATACCGCGCTGCTTAATGCGCCTGCGTTCGAGTACATATACATGTTGGGTACGCTTTGATTAAAGCTTGTTAAAGGCTTTCGCGATACGCGCAGTAATCCGGTCGAGCTGTCAACCTCCCGGCGATACGTTTTCAAATTTGCAACGCGTGCAGTAGAGGCAGTGGATTAAAGAAAGTGGGAGGAGGGTTATCTCTTGCCGGTGTCACTTGATCCAGAGAAATGAAAGGGCATCGGCGAATCTCCAAGGTACTCCCCAGTAAAAATGGGGCGTTGATGGTTGAATATAAGTGGCGGCTATGGGAAGAAGATTAAAATAGCGTGTGACACGTATACGGCTAAATATTCGTCGCTCGTTTTGTCTAAGCGATCGCCGTGCATACCGAGCACGAGGATTAAGACCTGCTTTGGTCCTCGTATCGAGCTGTGAAACACGCCACAAAAGAGGAATGAACCGTTCGCGTGATTAATCGCCGATCGCCGAAAGGAAGGGTCCACTTCTCTCGAATCTGTTCGACCAACGGGAAATCCGATCTTCTTCCTGGTTCCTGTTTGTACACGTAACGAGACACTGCATTTCCCTCGCACACAAAATTTAAAGCTTCCAAGTAGGATTACAGATTCAGAACGATTACCAAATAGAGATCGTAGATCGATGCATGCTGTATGGAATTAATTCCAAAGATTCTTCTGCGTATTCTCGAGATAAAATACTCCACTTTCTCCTGTAAACTATAATTGCATTCGATCACTCGCGAGGTCCACGCCGTTGCGTCCAAGCCGATCTCCAATTCTATCGTACAGATCTCCGAACGTTTTGGTGGACATAACAGAGCAGCAGGTTGTGAAAGTGGAAGTCGATTCTTAATCCTCGAGGTCTCCGAGAGGATCGCGCCGCGTAAAAAAGATTTCGGAATTTGAGGTCCGGTCAACGACAGGTTGTAGAAACAAGTCTAATTCTCGTTCAGCTGTCACGGTTGTCCACAACACGCACGCACGCGCGTGTGTGTCGCGTAACTCGGGTGGCATTGGTTCGCCTGTAAGGTTAGGTGCGCGAGAGGTATCGTTCGCGCGCGCGCGCGCGCGCGGGGTGGAGGGGATTGACAACCACTGCTTTGGAATTCGAGTTCTTTATTTTTACGAGTGGCAACGTCGGAAACCAGCCTCTTTCGAGCCCTTCTCACCTGTTACATACCGCCGGCATTTATGCTACCATTTAACCAGAAGTTAAGAGTCCTCCTGTACATAAAACACGTTAAACTGCCTCGGCAACGGGCCAAACGTGTGCTTTTTGTACCGTGATTTCGACTCCGATGAAAAATGCCTCGCTTCCACGGCGAATCCTCGAAGTAAGCCAGCTCGTTTCCGCAGAATGCACGCGAGCTGGTCGTGAGAGGATTCTCTTGTTCGCTTTCTCCTAGGCGGCGAAATAAGAACAAAGGATAATGGGACTCGAATCGATTGTAGTCTATATTCCAGTCTAACCAAAAATAAAGCGAAATCCTTTGAAATGGAATAACCGGCACCGTTCGGTCCCGCGCGTGCCGCAACGTCGATGTAAAGAAAATATTGCTTTTTCGTGGGGCTGAACATACTCGGTAGGTGAGCTTCGCGAGGAAAAGAAAAGAAAATGAACCGATCGCTGTATAAAAGTGTCGCGTAGGCGAACGGCGCAGTGTGCCCCGTGAATGGATCTGCCTACATGTAGCGCGTGTTAGCCAACAAATAATTTCCATCGTTCCTGGACGTGTCGGTACGGTTTTCTGATTGTCACTTGCCGACGGCCAGGCGTCCACACGTGGGTGGAAAGCGGTGCGCGCATTCAACGACGGTTTTCGTCACCGTATATGGTCATTTTCGTGTTGTCATTGTGGCACCTCTCCTCGGTTTTGTCACGCTGCAATCACGGCCAAGCTGTCCTCGCCTCTTCGTCGTATTTCCGATGGGATATTATGATTATGATTGTCGGACGATCCATCGTGCGCCGCGAAAAAATAACAGAGATCCTTCCACCCACACCGAATCGACTGATTTTGCTTTTTAGGTGATGGAGGGGGGGAAGCGTTTTACGTGCATGCACACTCATTAATATTTATTAACGTACAGCTGGCTTTTTATTGCCGCATCGTAAAGTATGATTACTATCACCCTTTAAAACCCTATCAAAATTATTCTTGTTGACTGTTATGTATGTCACGTTGTAACTGGGGTTGCACCGGAAGCACTCAGTTCTATGAATATTAGGTTAGGATATATGTATTTGAAAATGATTAACTGCAAAGTCTTATGGAAATGCAGAGTATTTACTGCGAAATATAAACAGAGAATTTTCAAACAATAGATCGAAGAAATATAAGGAATGGAGGTTAGGTATAGCCTATAGGTAAAATAATAATAAGTTTTACTATGCTTGCTTTCTTTTATTAAATTCTACCTTATACAATTGATGCGGATGTTGTATCGTGCATAAATATTATCGTTCAAAAATAATTCATATAGCGGTGTTCTGCGCACGATGCCCCTCCATCGTTCGCTTCTGGATAGCCTTGATTGGCGAAGTTATTAGCGCGGGCAGCAGCTTTTGACTCGAACCACGTTTATGATATGTCCGAGAAGGGGGGCGATGTTTTTATGCCTTGGTATTTGCAGCCGCGCATCAAAACTAGAGCGAAAATGCGTTCTATTTCCACGTGAACTCTCGCCGTTCTAAACTTAAACAGGCTTGCCGGGCATTAATTTTAGTGGGCTCTCGGTGGCGCCTCGATTCCCCGCGAGTTTTCGTCCCACCCTGAACCAGGTCGGAAAAACGACCATGCGAAGCAGAAATATCCGACTAACTCTTCCTTCATTGCAGAATGTGTCAAGATGCGACCAGTGCCTTCCCTATGTGGCCTCGTCACAGCCCTGCTCCACGTCCTGGCCAGCTTCGCCCATGGTAAATAACTATTTATAATACCCTTATTTTAAATAAGGCGAAAAGACGTTCCGGCTCTTTACGTTTGAGACGAATGGTTGCACTTACATTGTTCTTCCACAGGGCAAAGAGAAGAACTAGGCATGTCCTTTTCGCGACATCCTCAGCCTCTGGATGCACCTCTAGGAGACGACGTGAATTTTGAGTGCAATCTCAATCTAGCCGCTGAACGCTTCTCGTGGTGTCATAGGCCACTAGGTTCAGAGAAATGGTTGCCAGTTTTTCATACACCCATCAATGGCAAGATCTCTAGATACGTAGTCAATTTTGATAACGAGACGAAAGCCGGGGATTATCGCTGCATAGCTTTTTATGGTAGGCATTCCAGCGATCGCCCGACTTCGTGTGATCTTGTTTCGTAGAACGTAGGATTTAAAATTCACCTTCTGAACTCCTCGTAGGTTCCAGCGGTTTAGCTTCCGACCCAGCACGACTGACGCTTGCTACGTTGCAGAAGTTCTCCGACAGGAGCAACGTTGTTATAAATGTCGCGGCAGGGAATACCGTGCCTATCACGTGCCCTGTGCCTTACTCGGCTCCAGAGGCTATAGTTCAATTCTATAAAGACAATAATCCCATACAGAACGTTAACAGCAAAACCATGATCATTGAGAGCGTTAAAGCATCGGACAGTGGCTCCTATTACTGCACCGCTAGTAATTATATAACCACTCAGATATACACCAGTAATCACAAGACCATCATGAACGTGCACACGAATCCTAGTTTCCAGACGCCATATTTCGTCAAGCAACCGCAAACTGAGTATAAAGTCCTGCGGGGCAAGAATGTGACTTTGGAATGCTTCGGCGCTGGTTATCCGGTACCTAACATTGCGTGGAGTAGATTGGGTAGCCCGTTACCGTCGAACTCTGTAAGAACATCGATGGGTTTGATGATAACCAGCGTCCAGCCAGCTGACAGAGGGGAGTACGATTGCATGTGGATGAGCAATGGTGCGCACATCAAGTCTCTGATTATATTGAGAGTAATGGAGGCGCCAAAGGTGATCAGATCGCCAAAGGCATCCACATTCTCCGAGGGTGGCGAGCTGGAGCTGTCGTGTATGGTAACTGGTGAGCCACAACCGAAGATCGAGTGGTTGATCAACGGCGAGTCCATGTTACCCAATGACAACGTGGAGGTTAAAGGCTCCATGCTTCGCATATCCGAAGTGGAGAAGAAGCACGCTGGTATCGTACAATGCGTCGCAAGTAACGAGTACGGCTCTGACTCCGGCTACAATCTGTTGAGAGTGAATCCGAAGCAACATGTCGGTACGACTGAATCGAGGCCGGATTACGGAATTCAAAACTCGCGGCACAAGCACACCAGGGGCGGCGGGAGGAGGAGGAGCAAGGAGGGAAAGCGAAAAGGCACAGGTAATTGAATACATTTAAATACTAACGAGGTGTAGATAATCTGGATCCGTCTAAACGTGTCTCGTGTTTTCAGCGGTGATGGTGCCGCCGAATCAGCCGAACGTCACAAGGCTCTCGGATGTGTCCGTGATGGTCAGGTGGTCCGTACCCAAGAACACTGGATTGCCGATTCAATTTTTCAAAGTTCAGTACCGGGAACTTGGTCAGAAGATGAACGGCAAGCAGGCGAAGTGGATGACCGCGAATTCAGAGATACCGAATCACATACGGTCGTTCGAAGTGACCGACTTGCAGCCGAACCACACGTATCGATTCAGAATCGCTGCAGTCTATTCGAACAACGATAACAAGCCGAGCCCGAACTCCGTCCGTTTCCATCTGATTAAAGACGGAGGATTCGAGAGGAACAAAATGCCGATACCCCTGCTGACGAACACCGAAGCTCTCGGGCCGCAAGAGGTGTTGCTCGTTTGGCAGAATCCAGATAAATCGGCGGACATCGATGGCTTCTACGTGTACCATCGGGCTTCTAGTTCGGCTGGCGACTATATAAAGACCACGGTCGAAGGAAAGGATTCCTTCAACATAACTATATCTCACTTGCAACCTGACACAACGTACGAGTTCAAAGTGCAGAGCTTTTCCGTGGGCGCCGCGTCAGAATTCTCGCAGATCCTCGGGCAGAAAACGAAGAAGCCCGTGATCGAGCACAACGATCACGACAACCGTAACGACCACGGTAGCAATCTAACGCTGGACAGTCGCGTGAGGCCAGCCGACGATAGAAACGCGAACATGTACGCCATAATTGGCGGTGTTCTCGGCGGATTGACGCTCCTGGGAGGATTAGCAGCGGTGGCAGTGGTGTACAAAAGGACTAAGCACAAACAAAGCCGAGAATCTTCTCAGAGCGAAGGTATTCGTGCTTCTTAGCAACGGTGTAACTCGTAATTGCGATACGCGAGGTTCATATTCTTCTATTCGCAGGGAAACCGATAACAAATGGACGAGTAATGAACGGCGGGGTGACCGACTCCAAGATAAATATAACATCAAACCCGCTCGCTGGTCTCGATACGTCTGAGGATATAATACAGCCTAAGGTCGGTATTTGTAAGTAACAATATCATAGTACTTTTGCTCTGTCTCAGAGGAAAAGAATGACTGATTTCGACGAAGCAAATATACCGTCTGCTCTGTTTCTCGAGCATAAAAACAATTCCCTAAGGTCATTCAATTTTCCCCTTGAAGTCAGAGAATTCACTTTGGCGAGCATAAACCGTAATCTTAGTCGCGTACGTGGCCACTTCGCGCGCCTCCGTTGTTTGCACTGCGATCCTTCGTACTGTTGCGTGTGTGTGTTCTGTTAAGTTGTAATCCCTAGGCGGAGTTTGTATCTGGGAATCATTATATTTCTCTGCACTGTTAGCAGAAAGCCTCGTCCTATAGAGCCCAGCTTCCATATCGAGTCGGACGGCGAATTCCGCGTAGGGTTACAACAGTACGCCTCGAATTTTGGCACGTTCACTTCTGGTGGATGACTCGGCTCGTTCTATTTTAAAGCGACTTGCATTTTATTTTTTTTCCCCGCGCCCTATCGCCGCACGCGACTGCATCTGTGTATTTACATTTGACTAACGTGTTTCTGCTTTCAGACTATTATCGATACATATTAAGGAAGACTAGTCTTTTCTAGCTTTAGCATTGGTCGCGTGTGCTGCTCTCTAATTCCTACTCGCACTCTCCGCACTCTCTCTGGAGCCGCTTTTCTTTCGTTTTACTTTCCGAACACCACACACGTACGTAACTGTAGCGCGTAGCCCATTTGTGATCTGAAAGAAGCGAACGAACACGCATGTTTCTAAACAGAGCGGACAACAGTCGCCGATGGAAATGGCCTCGTTTCTAAACGGGCAGAACAACAACAGCAACAACCATAACGGCAGCGACACAGCTGCCAGTGACGTGAACGCATCGCACACCGAGCCACCTCTGCATCATGGATCACAGCCGATCGAGCAACCCCTGTGAACATCCGGATTTGCCCAGGCTTCGGTGTCGCGCCAGGGCGCATCAGTTCCATTGTAACAGAAGAAGCATGCGCGAACAACTGTTGCCCCGACGATGCTTCTTAGTGAGACTTGTAATCGTTACTTATAATAGACTTTAGTCACATCTCGGATCACAACGAACAAACTGTTGCTAGACATTTACAGGGTGTCATGATACGTATGCTCAAATACTTGGATTAATTACAAGACAGGCGTTCGTCCAGTAATTGTATATGTTACGCATACAACTTTAAGTCTTTCTTCTCCGCAGGATAGTTTTCTTTTGAAAGCTCAAGATAGAATAAGAAATTGTTAATTGACCAGGAAGTGGGTACGTTGAAATTCCTGATGTACCTGCTCTCGACGAATCTTTCCTTTTATTCAATGTCTCTGGCTGTACCCACTTTATGGTCGACGATAAAACT
Organism: Andrena cerasifolii; assembly: GCF_050908995.1. Lineage (NCBI taxonomy): Eukaryota > Metazoa > Arthropoda > Insecta > Hymenoptera > Andrenidae > Andrena > Andrena cerasifolii. The sequence continues at coordinate 11,324,376 of NC_135123.1, forward strand.
TGAGGGATCATGTGAGCTCAAAACTGAATGATTTGTTTTTCTTCTGTGACATCTACTTTTTATCACATACGTGCAGCTTTATATTAATTTTACCCCCAGGCAGCTTTTTACCGTTATCGCGTTCCCTAATTTAAATTAATCAGCGTCCATTATGTTACTTTGTAAATACGCGAAATAATTAGTAGTTACGTCGGATTAAGACGCGCACGAAATTGTGCCTGAAAGAACAGACAGCTGTGCCACGTGTTTTATATTATACAAACGTCTTAGGGTTGTCGTTGGTATCGGAACGTTTAAATATTCTTTAATCATTGATATAACATTATTCTGAACGAATTGAGATTGTGTCATTATTGCACGCGTGTACCGTACTTTTTTGGTACATCGTCATCATTGAAATTGACAGCTCGGCATTGATAAAAATCGCTACTAGAATAATAGGAGTAACGAACCGTATGTCGCTAACAGTATTTGTTACGTAATATCGCGAAGGTAACTTATAATAACAGTATTTCTCCTAACTTCGAGTTAAATGCAATAATTGTTTAGTGATCGATATTGTATTCCTAACGGTAATCAAGCTTTACGATAATTACGCCTACCAATCTGACAAACGTACGAAACTTCTGCGATTTTATTAGTTGGAATTTCGACACGAGAAAAAGACAAACAAATCTGTAAATAAGTATTTGTAAAATTTTTCGGCGATACGTTATTTTATATATACGCGCGTATCTTTAACGTAAACTTAATTATTTAAATCCTTTGTACTTTAGGAAAAAATCAGCACAACGATCTGCTGTATGGAAGGAACAATTTGTTAACGGAAGAAGGAACAAATTTTGTATATATTAGAATGGTTTAGATTTTGTGAAGGAGCATATGTGCCTTAAATCTTGCCTATACAAAATACTGTTAAGATTAATTATTTATCTACACCTATGTATGTATATCGACATTTTATGTACTTAATTTTTTTTTTAATAAACATTCTATAAATCATAAATATGTATTGTTATTTCAATTTAAAAAATATGAAAAATTAACATTTTCAACCCGAAGAAATGCCTTAATAAAGAGAACAGTTCAAAACACCAATGTAAATGTTCATCAAGCAAAATTAAAGTAAGAGAAGTCAATAATTAATTCCTTCGTGTGTAAGTCGGCGCAAAAGCACGGTAATTGGGACACCTACCCTAGTTCGTCCATTCATCAATTTAACAAGCGCAAATATAAAAATTTTTTATTCTTTTTTCTCGACTTGTTATAAGTCGGAAAGAAAGAGTAACTTTTTTTTATACCGCGCTTCATTTTCAAGAAACTTCACATTGAAATTGTTGACGTTGCGTCCAGTCGCGTATAGGAAAATCTAAGTACCTTAATGAAAATCACGGATGTTGCGGACTTTTTGGGCATAAACTGGAATTCGCCCGGTGTTAACATTGACTGCTGTTGACAAGCTGTTGACCCGGTTGACCGTGTAGACTGCAATGACTGCTATCACTGGTCTATTCTAGAGCCCTACTGAAGTTAGCGGCCAACTAATCCTTTATTTAACCCTCCACGCTATTATGCTCAAGAGCTACGATTCTTTTCGACTTAAAAACTATACAATAATTATGTAGGCTCTCCAAAGAAAAGAATCGTAATTATATTCCGTCGAAATTCTTAATAAAAACCGCAAGAAAAACTTAAAGAAACGTTTGCGTAGCCCCCTCCCTTTTTTACAGCTTGACGAGTCTGAGCTGGGCCGTGAAGTTTGACAGATATTATAACACGTGTTTATCCAAATTCGTTTCCTAATAATGGTTTTCTATTTTACAAGCGAAGGTATTATTATTTATCAAATCTTCCGCTTCATATTTATTCTGTATATGCAAGCATTCTCTTTACTGCATTGCATCGACCAAGAACAGTAACAAACAGTAAGGTTAGATTAATGCTTTCGAATTCCAAATTTCAGTTGTTCAACCACCGGTACCGTTATTTATGGGAGTTGACAAATATGAAAGTGAGTTGGAAATACGGCTAGAAAATTATATACACCAATTTATGGTTTTTAAATATATAATTTCGTAGATGAAGATCTTATAAAGTGGGGTTGGCCAGAGGATGTCTGGTTTCATGTAGATAAATATTCCTCGGCACATGTGTACCTACGTCTTCGACTCGTAAGTACTTCGTGTTAACAGCCTTTACAATCACGTATATTATTAACATTCGTATGAATATATATTTATTCTTGATTCATAGGGTCAGACAATAGACGACATACCTACCATAGTTTTAGAAGATGCCGCACAATTAGTAAAAGCAAATAGTATCGAAGGCAATAAGGTAAATGATGTCGACGTAATGTATACAATGTGGTCAAATTTGAAAAAGACTCAAGGCATGGAAGTGGGACAAGTCGGTTTCCATAGGGATAAAGATGTTCGCAAAATTCATGTTCCTAAACGATTAAATACCGTTGTTAACCGATTAAATAAAACCAAACGTTCAGAGCTGGTAAATCTGAGAGGTGAAAGGGAAGAGCGAGATAGAAGTGAAAGGGAAGATAAGAAGAAACTTTTGAGAGAGCAAAAAGAAAGGGAGAAGGTAGAAGAGAAGCGAAAGCAAGATGAGGCAGAAATGAGGCAAGTATCAAATTGTTGCTGTCTTTTAAGAAGTATCTGCTGTGTTTATTCTTTAGCACTAGCATTGCATTATACATTTTTTTAGGAGCTACAATTCGTTATTCAATGCCACCAATATGATATCTAACACAGAAAATACTGGATACGACTCGGATGATTTTATGTGATGAAATTCTTTGTGCTACTCATACTTTGTGCCTAATTTACCAGTCTTGGACAATAGAAGGGTATATTTCGAAATAGAAAACACAAGAATTTGAATTAAATACTTGTACCATCTAAAAGAAACATTATCATTAATTACAAAAATTTGCTATTTTATTCTCCTAAAATAAGTACTGCATGATGTATATTATATATCGGTGTAAAATATAGATAAATTGATCCAGTACTGACAATAGAATGTGTCTATGTACAGTATTGTCTCGCTAAGGGCTCGCTGGTCGGGACCGGCATTAAACCTGTACCGTGAACAGAGTCCTAATTCCGTGCCATTCCGTGCAGTGATGGTCTGATGGTATTGGGGACGGGTTTTCGCGGGAAACTTGCAGTACCGTATCTATGTTGAGGCGCAACTAATAGGTGTAGTGTTATTGGCGGGAAAGCAGCAGGATGATCAAGGTACCCCATTTTATCGAAACTTGTACTATACTGTGCTAAAATCGCCGCGTTTTACATTCTTTTTTTCTATAACAGTGTAACATTAACTGCTTCCAGAGCACTAATTATCCATGGAGGATATTCCTTATCTGGATACACATCCAGCATATATTGCTGTATAAATTCTGGGAACCTTTGTTCCTTGATGCTTTCTCTAATGTCTCGCATTAATTTCATTTGAAATGCGATATTGTGAACAGATAGTAAATGACACGCAACTGTTTCTACCGTCACAATGTGATGTAAATAGGCGCGTGTATATGTTTTACATGTACTACATTCGCATGATTCATCTATTGGTCTCATATCTTTACTGTACTGGACTTGCCTTAAGCTAATTTGACCTGTACGAACTAACGCGCAGCCAAATCTCTGAAAAAGAGAAAACATACATACAGCGTTCGATATAGATTCTTCTTATCAGTTTCTATAATTTGCATTGTTACCGCTGTTCTTGTAGGAAACACGCAATCGAACATGTCTATTCCCAGTGCGGAACAAATAATTAAATCAGTGGCAAATCCAACACCCATTAAATAACGTGGCTTATTTGCTGGAAGTATATTCGTGGAAAGATGTACCATTCTCCAAAAATCATCTTTACTTTCGCCGCCACTACAAACAGTCATTAACAAAATAATTTCATTGTTTCCTCTTATCGAGACGAATCTACCGAAGTGTTACCTTAATCCACCTACGGCATAACCATTGACTTTACGGTTAATCAATTGGTTTGCACTTTCCGTCCTAAGTTTAGGATCAAGCCCCCCTTGTACAATCGGAAATATACTTTGCTCGTCTGGTCTTTTGTGCGCTGTTATACATCTGTCTAGCCACCTAGTGGTTCTAAAATTAAACACCGAGTGTTCAGAGTGTTTAAATAAAAATTATACCCCAAACACAATTGAAGAGTCCTTGTAGAATTTGATTTTTGGCACTTACAGTGTTTTTTACAAGGACTCTTTAATTCTACCTGTGCATCGCTTCTTCTAGTCTTGGCCCTGTTAACGTACTTTTAACTACATCATCGAGTTGCATCATTATATCCGCGCCTATTACATTTTGTATATGTATAGAGTGCTCGGGTGTCAGCATGCAATCAGATTCTGAAAAATAATATTACAGAGTTGTTAGGTGTTACCCTTGCTTTTTAAACAATGGAATATAAACTAATTTAGGGTAAAGGTACCAGTAGTTGACCATGTATCAGTAGTTGACAATTTTTCAGAAAAACATGAAAAATAAAGTTTTTAGAAGTGGTGAACTGTGGGTATTAAGAATCACGGTGCGCTGTTGAAAAGAGATAGTTGCACTTCTAAAAACCTTATTTTTCAAGTTTATCTGAAAAGTTGTCAACTACTGGTACCTTTATCCTATATCCTTAGATTTTAATTACCATTATATGGTGATTTAAATTTGACACCTTCTTCTGTGATCTTAGCAAGTTCCAATAGCGATACCATTTGAAATCCGCCAGAGTCGGTTAACAATGCCCTTTTCCAATTCATAAATTTATGCAACCCACCAGCTTTCCGCATAATGTTGGTACCCTAAAAAAACAATTTTTCATTAATCAAATGTTATGCGAATGCAACGATGTAGTGCATTTAAAATTACTGAAATTAATGACTGTTTTAAACGTCCCTAGATTTAATAGAATTATATTAACAGTACGTGTAACTTACGGGTCTTGTGCCAAGATGATATGTGTTCCCGAGAATAATTTGACAGTCCAGTTCTTCTAATTGTTGAGGCAATAAACCTTTTAAAGTGCCCTGAAATATTGGCATTAAGATAAATACATTGTCGTGCAACCATTTCGCAGTCAAACTCACTTGTGTTCCTACTGGCATAAATACAGGCGTGTCGACGGTATGGTGGACAAGAATCATTCTCCCAGTTCTAGCTTTTGTTCTCTGACATTCACGAAATATTTCGAAACGCAGAGATGGTTCTATGTTTTCTGTCATTCTTTCCAAATTTGCTAGATTCTTGATAGAAGATAATACGTTGTTTTTAATATACATAAAGCAGGCTAACGACTTGTTCAGAGAACTTTTGTTTGAAACAACGAGAAAGAGAACTTTTAAATCTTTTCTGTAAATATAAAGAAGGGGTATAAGTGTTTGACATATTTTATTTGAAAAGAAATATGTAGTTTCAACACGTATATTCATATATAATTTCAAATAAGGTACATAAGTACATATCTGCATACTTACCAATATATGTACAATCGACATTAACTATTTGATTAGTTCTATATCATAGACATAGGAATATAGGAACGGAGGAATAGTTGTGACTTTAGGCGAGGGGAGTAATATGCATTTGACGGGGGGGGAGCACCTAATCTGCCTGGATTTGATTGGTTGCATTCTACGCATGCACCGTACCGCTAATTATGAAAAAGTGTATGCCACAGATTAGTACATACAGATGTCTAATCGTAAATATATACTAACGAAGTGATTATTCACGAATATAAATTGTAAAAATAATGAAAATTGAAGAGAAATATGCATCTATAATTATTAAAATATATCAGGTGAATACACACTGCATACCACACTAGACGACAAGTCTAAAGCCTGCTTGCGACGCGACAAAGTTTGTCGGACAAACGTTCGTCATTACATATCACTCCGCTTGTGCGAAACAGCGGCCAATAGAAAGAAGGCTATATTACCTCGTCGCTCCTCCCGCAAGGATATCATCCCACGCAACTATTCCTCCGTCCCTATATTCCTATGTCCACGAGTCTGACAGACATATTTTACTAGAGAAAAAAGTATCGTCGTACTTCCTTGTTCCTATTTAACCTATTTACACATAATTAGAACTTTCATAATTGTATCATTAATCCATGGACATGCATTAATCACGCATGTAGTATACATATATTTGGTACAATACATTTATACTTGTGATGTTACATTAGAAAGCCAGCTGTTCCATTCCGCTCCATTCTTTTCATTTTATTGAAATATAAATTATTTCAACGAACACTGGATGACAAATGTTTAAAGAGATACATATTTTAGTATAAAAACAGCTTATGTCTATTCGGATATTTGATATTCGCTGGTAAAAAAATAGTACTCTTAATTCCCGTAGCGCGATCATTTCTTCATTCTAGGGATATTCTTTGTAGGTTCTTCTAGGAAATACAGGTGTCAAAAGGCAAAGATTTCACGTTGTCAGTGTTTGATATTAAATTTACAATAAGATTAATTGCTAGTGGAGTATTGGATATTAATAACAAGGAAGAACCTTTATCTATTATTTGTGAAATTATGTTGAAACCGAAAGCTCTTACCCAAGTGCTTAGCCAAGCCAATACAGGCGGCGTAGAAAATACTTTGTGAGTAGAAGTAGAACATGATACATTACAAAAGACACTTTTCATTGAAAGTATCACTACTAAAATTAATATGTGTATTTCTCTTCACAAACAAATACATTTATGTATAAGGAAAATAGTAGAACTTATGCTAGAAACGTCTCTATCCGACCAAAGCAACTAAAATTTCATGAACAATGAATTGTTTCAGATTGTTGAATAGGGATGGTGGATTATTAGCTTACAGCGGTTACGGAGATAAAGATGCGAGGGTAACTGCTGCAATTACGAGCAATATCTGGTCGGCTTATGAAAAGAATGGAAGAAATGCATTTAAAGAGGATGAATTGCAGTTTGTATTAATGGACTGTGTGGTAATTAACAAATCCCTTAATTATAATAAATGTAATCTCTCGTGACAGGTATACTTTATTATGGTCCTTCAGGTTATTTAGAAATGGAACATATTTGCGATATGCTGCAAACTTATCTTAGAAGTAGAAAAATAAATATGCTGGGCTTTTCTTATATATTTTTAAATATCAGTCCGACTGTTATAAAGATACTTAAGATTATATGATTTCTGCATTAACTCTTTGACTATTATTAATATTCCATTTCGCTTTCACACCTGATACTCTGTTTTATCGAGGCGAGTGACTTTCGGGGCTATCCAAGGCTAGTACCTATTACGAGCATGAAAATCAGTGCAAAAGTATGTTTTTCACGAGCGGTCAAACACTTGGAAAGACTCTGTAGACTTTGCGTGGTATTTCAATCGTCTTGTTAGTCAAAAAGTTAATGAAGTTATATCGCATAAATAGCGCGTAGTATAAACGGGAACTTTGTATTACTTAAGGGGTGGGCCCTATTTAGGATGTTAGGAATAAAGTGATTCTTGGAAATTTTTTTCTAAGAAACTGTTAAGCGGATCTTTTCCGAACGTTTAGGGTATTTTAGTTCACATTCAAACAATAAATTAATTTTTTCGTTACAAAGTGTTCAGTAGAAATGGAGATATATTGCAGATTTGCGATTATAATGGTGGCCCCGATTCTTCCCTGAAATAAAAAGCCAAGGATTTTCTTATTTCTAGTATGGGGCCACCATTGTAATCGCAAATTTGCAACTCCGACGCGCTAGTCCTAACAAACGTGTTCATATATCTCCGTTTCTACCGAACATCTTGTAACGAAAAAATTAATTTTTATTGTATCAATGTGAACTAAAATACCCTGAAAGTTTGGAAAGATCCGCTTAACAGTTTCTTAGAAAAAAATTCCTGAGAATCACCTTATTCCTAGCGTCGTAAATAGGGTTCCCCTTTAATTGGACATATATGGATATACCATAAGAATATTAATGTTGCGCTTTGGTTGTTAATATTTCCTAATTTAAGATTCATTTTTACGATCGACAGTTGCCGACGTTAGTGTATTTGTTATTTTTGTAGGATGGGAAAGTTGTAATCACCGAAGTGGCGAATTTACTGTTATGTTTATACGCGAAAGAAAATGTAGGATTTGGTTTATTAAGAGAAAAAGCACAAGCCTTAGCGAGATATCTTGATCAACCACTAAAGACAATAGCCAGTATGCCTTAAGGAGCATCCTGTTGATAATACTTCGCATTATCTGTACTATAATGTTGTTACTTTATACTCTAATACTTATAATTTTTTGTAAGAATTTATGATTTGTACTATCTTGTAAATAATATATTTTTAATAAACCAAAGTTTCTGTACTAGTTAATAAATTTCTACCAATAAAATTACTAGTCCGAAAAGTGGTTGTAGGTACTTACTATTATATAACAATGTTTACTTTCTAATTCAGAGGACAAATATAGCGCGAAGAAAACTGTTCTCGAATTTACAGTAAAAGTTGATCACATAATATGTTTCACCAATATTTCATCACGCACTTACTTATTTATTTAAAATGAAGTACAATTAATATGAACAGTTTGATGTATTCTCAAAGAATAGTACATAACGCGTCATAATATAAATATATATTTAAGATGACTCAAATAGAAATTAATGTTCTGTAATACGTGTGGTAGGACAAACGTACGCTTCTATCGCATAAACCTTCTCGTGATATTCGAAGCAAATTACATTTCCCTTCGAGTAAATATGTATTCTGTTGCTCTTTCGAAAAGGAATTGTTCTTAACAACGTGTCGATACTTTTGCTTTACGCTGTATACGATGCGATTAAAATCTATTTGAAAGGAAAACACGATTAGATCGATAGAAGTTAATATTCTGTGTTCATATCTTGCTATACCACTGTGCATTTGCAGAGTGTAATATATAAATGCATGCCAATACTTGAGAAGATGAATCTATACACGAAAAAAGAATGTAAAAAATACACTTTATTATCGTAGAAGAAATTAAAACTATTATATGTACCTACTTTTATAAAACTTTACAGTTAATTAACCTTTACGAATCATTATGGAGCAATTAAGTAATCAAGTCACTACAACTGAGATAGTAATAGACATTTATATAATATTGCAAGCAGCTCACGTTCGGTATGAATTTTTATATGCCATAGAAATTTGATGTGTCGTCTAAAGAACATTTTAGGATTTAGACATATGAATTCTTTTTATCATATGTTATTATTAAATATCTACTGTTCAGGTTTATACGATTATAAAAAATGGGCGTATATTATGAAATATAGACAGTCTTGAAGGAAATATATTTTGAATTAATATACAGGAGAAATATATTAAATATGAAAAAGACATATTTATGTGGCAATGAACATGCAAAATTACAGAAATAATTACTAAATGAGTATATCTTTTACAAATGGACTTTTTCCTTTTTACCACAGCGCAGTCCGTACGCAGTAAATTCTCATTTGTGTCGTTCGTATTTATACATTTTTTTTTTCCCTCCAATAATCACTTTTTTTTTATGCAACTTAAAATAACCATCAGTATTAAAATTTTATATATGTATATAAATACTACTGCCTTCTCTAACAATAAACATCGAACAGGTAATAGATTTAGAAATATATCTATGAAAGTACAAACTCTTTCACGTATAGAGAGTTATACATCCTTATAGTTAACGCGACAATAGCGAATATACTAATATTAATGAAACGAATGACATGATCGAGAGATGCAAATCAATATCATATTTTAATGTTAATAACACTGTACATTGCGGGGAATTATTAATATTGGTCCTAATCTTCCTGACATATTTCAGTATAAAAGATGGTGATTACCAGCCAATTGATAAATTTTCACGACGCGCCCTTACAATTACGAAATTTCTAGCTATGAACTTTACAATCATATTTGTTAACAGCATTTACTTAGCAACATATTCTGTCAATGTAAAAATATAATCGGTTAATAGTTAATTTATCACTGAACTGTTTCACATTAATATCTAAAAAGAAAAATACTTTTTTTTCCCCACAAAACTATTATACATGCATGCTTATACATGGTACATAATATATATCGTATTGCATCATATTATATATCACGTATTACATATAATTCTAACAGTACTTATAATAATTGTGTTACATATCATTATCTCTCATGAATAATGCTTTTAAATATGAATATATTGTCTACAACACCTCTTTGATAGGCCTTCAACAATTGGCAACCTATGTCGGCGCTTGCTATAAAGTGCTTCTCCTTTTGTAACTGTAGAAGAGTCGCGTTACAACTTTAAATATCTCAGGAACTGAAAACTTCTTCAAAGTGCCGTGCATCATGGACAAAAGAGAAAAGGAAAGAAAAGAAGATAAAGATAGTAGTACATCTTCCAACATAGATTCACAATCTATTGTTCTCATTGAGTTATTTAGACCAGAGAGTATATAATGCAATAAAAATTCTATGCGCTTAGAGAATTACTTTTAAACGATTGCGAATATTTTGTCTCATCCTTGATTTTCAAGTTTCCGACAGGATCAAAAATGTCTCGTTCAAGTTTCTTCCTTTCATTGTTACATACTATCACGTATCATTAAATGATATAGTAAATTGCTTTTATTAAAAATGACATTCCTCCTTTTGTCTCCGTATTATTATATATATTAAAATGAGTTTTATAAGTTTGTAGCTATAATTTTGTATCGGATAATCGAAATTATCATGCTAGACATACAAATATTATTTTATGTTTTATAGCGGCAGTGCAAATGTAAGTAATTTAGATTCTTTACGATAAAGACATGTTTGAAAAAAAAGATTATTCTTATACAATTTGATACAAAAAGATAAACTATTTAACCACTACGGATAGTATCTATATTCATTGTAGAAATTTGTAAAAGGATTGCCTTCGTGAATGCTATTGTCTCTTAAACTATTTCACGAAACTAAAACATACGTCCTACAATTGCTAAATAATAGTTTTCTCGATAGCGTATCAGTACCAGTGTTTTGTGTGTTCCAATATTTTTTTTTTTATACATCGTTTTGTCTTGTTTTTTTAAAAAGAAGTCGTAATTTATATGAATGGGATAGAAAGTTTCACTTCGGTATAAGGTTTCCTTCGTTATTATAAAATGTGTGATCCCATATTGATTTCTAAACGCTATTCCCGTCACTGCAATCCATATCTATTCCTGTCAAATGTTGGTTAAAAAAGATTCATTCGTCAATGCGTAATACTCTTAGTTCTTAAAGCTTCGTATCGTGTTGTTGCATTATAACTAAACATCTACAGAAGGTATTGTACCTTTGCGTATTATCTCTCGTTTGTATTACCGCCATACGGGAGGTATGGAGTAATCGAAGATTTGCATGAACTTAAACATTTAAATGTAGAAACAAAAACAGTCTTCATCTTGTCGCTGCGCAGTTGATTTAATTAAACGAAGCAAGGAAAGAAAAGGACGGATTTAGAGATTACATGCGAGAACCCCTCTGCTGCAGAACCTAAAATACAATTTAATGATTGAAACTTAGGTCAATGTATGAGAAACTTTGTGTTAAAAACTATAGTTCTAAGTTCTATTAATCTAAAAGCTACATGTATTTGATTCGTTGCACAAGATCTTTCATAATGTTTACGAATGACGCACTGTTCGGCCTCTGCATTTTGTTCTACGAAATTTAATTCCACTAAACGTTATATTAAAATATCTTTACAGTCTCCATAAAAATATTTTAATAGGAAGCTCATTTTCCTCTAAGCTATTAAAATAAAAACAATCTGAATACTGCAACACCATTATTAGTTTTATACATTATTCCATTTTTAAAATTACATTAAGAATTCAATATTTCACGAGAGTCATCATTAAATGATAAATGTTATTGTTAATGTAACGGTAACTTTTTTTTAAAAAAAATATATATATATGCGAAATAACTTAGGCATGCAATAATGACTCATGCAGGATATAGGGTAGAAAGTAACCAAACCAACAAAAGGAAAAATTCTTTATTCGATGAATAGCATGCGATACAAAAATAACGGTATGGTACATGTAGCAAATATCAGAGGCAGAACATGCTCATGCGAATTGGCCCCTGAATTGGCACAAACAGATATAAAGTGCTGTGATAATTAAAACAGTTCTGTTGAACCATTTATACTTCAATTCAGATTCTAAGAACTATTAAAAAAAAAGGAAAAATAAAATATAAAATACTTATAACTTTCAGATGAAACGATATAAAGTAAATCGTCTAATAAAATTTGACATTGTGCACTTTGTATCTACTATAAGGCACTCCTTTATCTTGTCTCGTATTACGTACAATTCAGTGTCTGTCATATATAATATGCATATCAACGAGACATTGATATATAGTAATATGAAATTAAAATGAATGGACCAAAGAAGTCTGACTTATAGAAGATTTCTAAAACAATGATAAAATTTACATATTTATGATGTAATCTTTGGTTTCCGGTTAATGTTAATTTACTCAAGTAATTTACTCACGGTAACAATCTGTTACTCAATTTATTCTACCGATAATAATGTCTTTTCGTTTAATCCATCTGTAATAAGGATTACTCGTACGCAATTTTCCGGCAGAAGATATTCTAAAAATCTCCATGCACCCGACGCTTTTACACTTACAGAAAACAATAGCCTGCGCTGAAACTATTATCACGGAGCATATCATTATGTTATACTTGTCCTTATAGAAGAATCTATCGAGCGTCGCTGTACTTCTTATTACAAATGGGTTAATGACATTCATAAAAATAAACACAATGATGAGATATGATAATACTGGTACATACCAGAGGTTCTTGAATTTTCTCAATAGAAATCTTATTATAAATACACAAATACCAAAGATATCTTTAATTATATTTCATCAATCAGAACCTCTGATATGAGTAAAACATAAGCATTTAATTATCAACATTAGTGACATAATTTCATACTAAAAACTACAGTATAACAAAAGAGTAATAGAATTAATATTATAATAGGCCCGAATTCAATTGGTCACTAGAGGTCGTTTCCCCTGACTTTGGATCGTGTCTGACGTCTGAGTCTAGAGTCTGACTCTATTGTAAAAGCGAGATACGTGTACCTCCAAGTTTCTCCAAAGAACGTACAGATAAAATATTGGCTGTGTGGTAAGGTAAAAATAATCCGTCGATTGCCTTAAGTGACCGACTGAATTTAAATCAGAAACATATAATTGTACAGTAAAACCATAAAAAATTTATGTGTGATTACTTTGACTGGGATAATGATGTGAAAAACTTGAATGCGATAATGATACCTTAACGCGATCCGTTGATTCTTGTTCCTTGCTATTGAGTTGGCTGGGCCCGTATTCGCGACTGACCACGCACAGAAATTCGATATGATCGTCGTTTCCATAGTTATATTGAGATCCTATGTTGATTAACTAAAACAAATACAGGTAACATTTATTTCCTAAACTCTTTAACATCGTTTACTCGTAGAACAAAGAAACATATGGCCTACGTGTTTAAGGGGTCATGCCCAGTTGACAGATAAAAAGACCGTCATATTCGGGAATTTTTTTTGAAAAATGTGATGTATGTTTCTTACAACTATTTCCTTATTTTAGAAGTACATATATTCAGCAACCCTCAATAATTTTGTTATCGGAAAATATTAAATAATGAAGGAATAACAGCCACTCTTGCGGAAGCTGTTTTCATAATGGCACTGCGCGGTGAGCACGATTTCTTCGAGCCGGATCGTTTGAAATCAGAAAGTGAAGCTCACCGCTAAAAAAATAACTTCCGCGAGAGTGGCACTTTTTTTTTTCGCCTGCCAACTAAGCATGACCCCTTAAGCATCGAAAGATTGCTCATAAAATAAAACATCATATACTAAAAATATCAAACGTAGATAATATTTAATGCTTCAAACAACAAGAAATACCTGCTCAAACTTCCATCCGTCGGACAGCGTCGATATCATTTGAGTTAATTCATCTTCGTGACATTGAATAACTCTGTAAACATACTTTTCTGAATCTCTCAATGGTCTAGCATCTCTTAATATAATTCTTTCTTTGACTAGCCGAATTAATTCTGTAATGTTATAAAACTCTGCTTCTTCTAACACACCCTCCTCCGTCAAATCCTTATTAATCACCAATTTCCCATGACGCAAGTAATTTAAAACAGGACTAAAGTACGTTGGATCACGGTCTATCAAATATGCTCCAGTTTCATCCTATATAACGAAACATAGACAAGAGATTAATTCCTTTAATACATAGCTTCATATAAATAATACGCATATAAACTGGCAACAAGTTCGCGATACACAAACAGGAAAAAGAGTTGTTTGTCTTAAGCGTAGAAAGTTTTTAAGGCTAATTTACGAGACAGGCTCTTCTAAATATTGCTCGTGCACTTGTACGAAGAGTTCAAGTAACATATGTACACGGACAGAATCTAATAACATGTGAAAAGTGTTTTAAAGTTCGCGGTTATCTTAAAACATCAAACTAACCCTGTCTGATATAAGGTCAGAGTCTTCTTGACACAATCTGTACAGAAATGAATTGGGGTCCCTGGCCAACGTAGTTTTTGCTGTTAAAAAATATGTTCCACCAACATTCAATCGAACCCACTGATTATTACATCGCTTCTCAACATGATTTTCTGCCATTTCGTCCGAATTCGTGTCACTGAAAAGTGAAATTCGCCATACTTGCTTTGAAACTCGACTATATAGTTTTCGCTACACTCATTGTCAGCTACACTCTGCTACACTCGTTTCTTCGCGAGTCAAATCAACGTCTAAGCATTATACAGATAAGCGTAAAACGGATTTCATGCTATTTCTCGAAATTGAGCTTAATCAACATATTCCAATTACCTGCACATTTCTCAACAATTTCAAATGCAGTATCACTAATAAAATTCCAACATTTCGTGGCGGGAAAAGGGATTAAAATCGTCAATTCCAGAATTCTCCGGAATAATACATATACGCAATTCTGTTCGCAAAGAATTCGGATTACCGCGTCGCGTAAGATATTCGTAAAACAATACTGAATAAGTTCGTAAGATGGATATAGAATTGTAAGGGATCGAAGGGTGGTAATATTTAAATTATTGGCAAGCGGCACGAACTGTACATCCGGCAAAGTGCATCCAAGGTCCGTATACGAATCGCACGTTGTATGCATGCACACATGTCAGACAAGACAAGTGAAAATATTGCTTTCCCTATCGAAAATGGGAAATTGTCTTCTGTTTTTAATTGAAATATTTCGCGTAGCTTGTGCGCGTTTAAACGGAATACGTTTCTCCCAAGGTATCCCGAGCCCATCTTTCGCGTAAAAATTACGAACGCGGGTGTGCCTGGGTTCGAGGCTTCGTATAAAGACATCTATATCCTGAAAATTACCGGCAGTCATTGCGAGAGTCTTGTGATGAGGAGTTTGTCGCCCAACGAGGGCAAAGTTTAAGAGCGTTCACTTGAGCCGAGAATGCCGGTGAAAGTTGACGTAGTACCACCACCGCCCGCAAACTCAAAGCAGCCGGGTGTCACAAAATCCTTACTGTACAACGGCTCGCGGTTTCAAGGCTCGCAAAAGTCTAAAGGGAACAGTTACGACGTAGAAGTTGTTTTGCAGGTTAGTTCTCCGTCTTTCTGGAAATTGCGCCACAAGTTTCCCAAATTTCAAATGCACCCGTGACATCTGCCCACTGCGCGACGATTAATCCCTTGCTACTTTCCCGTCCAATATTTCCCGATCCGTTGTATCAAAATCAATCGATCGCATTGTTTACCCGTTCAAACGATCGTAGATTTAAAATAACCTATATATAAGAGCGATTATCACACGGTTCCTTTAAAGCGTTTTTAAATCTACTTGCCAGTATCCCTGCGTATAATTCAGCATTTCAATTTGAGGATAGCATTGTCTTATCGTTGATACTGTTGAAAAAAAAGAGCAGTAAGCGACGTAAGATTGGAGAAGTTATATACAGAGCCAGATTGTGATTTTGTACAAGTATTCGTAAATTTGGATGAATTATCTGTAAAGTTTTGTAAACATATCACTCTCGTGCAGATAAGATACTACGTATTGGTTTGTTGCAGCATGTAGATGAAGAAAATAGTTATCTATGTGGCTATCTTAAAATTAAGGGTCTCACGGAAGAGTTTCCTACTTTGACTACATTCTTCGACGGTGAAATTATATCAAAGAAATATCCCTTCTTAACACGTAAATGGGATGCGGACGAAGATGTTGACAAAAAGCATTGGGTTTGTACCTGTACCCGGTCTATGATGTACCATTAATATTCGCAACGGCGAATTACTCTTTTGTTTGTAATTGCAGAGCAAGTTCGAATCATTTTGCCAATATGCCAAAACTTTTAATTCGGACACATTTGATTACGAAGCTCTGAAGGGGACTGACTTCGTTTTCATGAGGTGGAAAGAACACTTCCTCGTCCCTGATCATACCATTAAAGATATCAACGGTGCTTCGTTCGCAGGATTCTACTACATTTGCTTCCAAAAATCTGCCGCTACAATTGAAGGTTTCTATTATCATCGCAGTTCCGAATGGTAATGTTTTCTTTTTACATATACGAAGAAATAGAAGCATTCTTAACTGTAACGAATTCTACGAATAGGAAGAGATATAGCCATTGGTTTTGTACCAACTATGCGGCCGAGTATAGAGAATAAAATTAATAACCATAAATGAATTATTGACACTCGAATGTTAATTATACACGATAAGCATCGAGGGAAACATTTCGCATAGCCTTTGTATATTGCATAGGAATAGCTGGGTGACGTCCAGGGCCGTTCCTGGCAGGGGGTGCAGAAGGTGCCTCCGCACCTGGGTGACCAAACTTAAGGGCGGCCGCAGGCCGTTTATTATATGTACCGTTTTGACTAATAAGAATAATAATTGAAACTCTTGCATAATAATTGTTTAAAATTATATATATATACAGTGGCGGACGAAAGGAATTTTAATTCGCTGATTTCGGGAATTTCTGCGATTCTCGACCTTATTCTGCAATCTTTAAGCGTTTATAGCTCATAGCAACGTTAATCGATTATAATGAAATTTTAGGCATGTACAACTTACTTCAATCTACAAACGGGTTTTTTAAATTTTCATTACAAGCTCAAAAAAAAGTTTAAAAAACAATCTTGACTATTTTTGTTGCTATTCCGACCAATTGCATTTTTTTTTTCAAAACGACGAAACATCACTTAGCAAACTGATCCTTCTAGCTTCTCAAAAAACACTCATGTCGTTTGGACTAATTCTAAAAAAGTTATGCGATTTTAAAAGTTGCAAACTTTCCTTCGTCCGCCACTGTATAGATATAAAAGTAAACACTGCATATCAAATTCTTAATTAAAAAATATTAAATTAATAAGGGCGGCAATATTGTTTTTGCACCTGGGCGACCAGAACCCAGGAACGGCCCTGGTGACATCATTCCTACGTGTTTCGGAGCCATGGAAAAAGAGAGCCACGGCGCCGGGAATCGAATCCGAGCCGACCGCGTGCTGATCAGTCGTGTTTGTCACCACGGCTAACGTCGACCCTCCTTGGCCTCTTAGTCCGGGCTCCGTCTTATTCTATGGGGGTTCCTGATCCTACGATTGAACTACGACTCTCTTTTTTCTGTACCCATTTTTGCCCACGTTTCGTTATACGTGTATAAGTTATTTACTAGAACTGTGCAGAAACTTTTGTAACGCATTCTTATTGTTTCAGGTATCAGTCTCTGACTTTAAAGCACGTTCCGGAACATAGTATACAGATCTACGAGTTCAGGTGAAATCAATGACTTTCACTCGCTTATCTCTCCAAACTCATACTTCACCTCTTTTAGCATACAGATCTCATAAAAATCATAATCCCTGAATTAGTTGAACTTAGTACAAGCAGATGTCATTTGAAATTATTTACCTTGAAAGCGAGGTACTCGATGAGAGAATTAATTACTTTAACAAAGTATTTCTTTCTTTCTTTCGGGCAGAGGGGGAGGGGGGCTAATACACGATGCATAGCGCATATTGTATATTGATTACTTATGAGCATTGGGCATGTCTTAAAGGGAAAATTATAAATGAGAAGATAATGAGGATTACAGTCCCTCGTTGAGATACGCTTGTTTATAAATTAGTTATTAATATTCATTGTAAGATGTTTTATCGAAATAAATTAATTGATGCTTTTTGTCAATTAAAGTTACCGTTGTTGATTATTTGGTACTCTTGCATACTGTAAAAATTGCGACTTCTTTTTCTCCAGTAATACGCATAATTAAAATCTATCCTATAATTTAAGCAGAGTGTCCGTTCGTTTCTTTAACTTCATTTAGGAATATAGAAGCACTATGAAAGTTCTGTTTTATTAAAAGCATCAAATCGAAAGGTATGCAACTGGAGAAACAATAATTAATTGTTTATATTTGAATTCTACGTGAATTGGATATTTAAACTTAGACCGCTTCGCAAACTTGAAAGTAGATGAGGTTTATTTACTGTCCATTATGTTCCTATATTTATGAGATCTGTTTGCTTAAAAATAGTAGAATGATGATTGAATGATTGTTGTGAATGTAAGAACAGAACAAATCCAGCTGGAACACGAAAGTAATTTTTATTATTATATGATGTTTAAACTTCAAGTTGATGTTTCTCGTTGTCAGCACGACAACGATCAAATTCAGGCGAATTGTTTTGCCTAAGGAGAATATTACGTAGGAAAGATTCCTCATGTTTCTGTACACTTTGCAGTTGTTTGTTCGGTAGTTGCGCATGTACATTTATTATTGAACAAAATTCTTAATTAGAAAGAACTTACCATTTAAATGGAATTCTACCTCGTAATATTCCTCCGAAGCAACACAATTCTGGCAAGCTGAATTCGTAACATTAATAGGACATGAAATTTGATACAAGTTGACTGTTTATAGAACTCGTAATGTAACGTAACGTTAATGAAATACTGAATTCGTTATTGAAAAGTAGAATGTTATAATGATTCATTGTAATGGCTAGGTTAATTTAAACATATATATTTATTCACTGAATTAAAGATTACTAATTTTGAATCTCCTTTTAAGAAAATGTAAAATGTATTATTTTAAAATAACAGACCACTACAAAATATTTGATGTTACCAAGGATAGTGAAACGTACCCACTATTTAGAATTTAATTTTACCTATTACTTAAAATGTAGAAGAAGGTACATATTTACTCCAAAATAAGATATTTAAGCATTGTGTGTGACATATATTAAAAAGTTTTTATCTATTGATTAACATATATCTACTGTCTTTTATTTCGTGCAACAGAGTAAAAGAAAAAAACGAAACCAGTAAATTCATTAAATATGAATCGTTCGCATTATTTGACGTGTCACATTAACTTCCTACAAGTGATTTATTAATGTTTCTTTGTAAGGTATTAATTTTAAAAAGATATTTCGTTCAAATATGAATCTGTAATGTTTAAAAGATGGATGTATAAAATAGAACATATTATTCGATCAGTTTTTTTGTAGTATTTTTACATAACACGCGTTTCAATACGAACAACAGTTTTTTTCTACATTTTCTTCGGTACTGAGAGTTAAATAAAACGATAAAACCACGTTCAAAATTAATATATCGTAATAGACGTACGAGAAATAAACCTTTGAACGTCTAAATAAGTGTTTAACAAAATATTTTCATAATATTAGCAACATTCATTTAATGAATACAATTAAGCGGTCATCTCGCATTCATGTGTACTGTAGTTATTTTAATATCGAGATAAATGATGTAATATCAGTTAATAACTGTAAAAACAAAAATGAGTATAAAAAAATTGTGTAGACTGTTGTTGTGTTGTAAAGTGTTTACCAAATACAACATGTGTATAAAAATAATTATATGAACGACGAAATATACTTATTTTCGATATAGCTTAAAAAGTGAAACAAATATTACGAAATGTATAAAATTGTTATAAGCCTCTTTGATGTACAAATTCCACAGCATTTTAGATAAAATTAATAAGATTATATGAGAGAAAGATGACAGTAGGATAATGCAGTAAATAATAAATCATTCTGTAAGAATTTAACATTATAATAAAATAATGTACCTAATAGTATAAGACAACAAAAAGAGCTTCTTTGTCAAATTCCACAAACTGTCCATTTTTGTGCATGCATGTGCCGATTACATAGTTTAAATTCGGAATATCCAAAGCGTATTGGAATTTGAATAGTTAACAGAAAATAAGCGTGCGAAGAACAAAGTCTAATCAGCAGAAACTTCTATTTGTTTCAAACGATGGCTGATCGCCAATCTCGCCAGCTGGCATAGATGGTCCGCCTATTTCTTTTTTTCTAAAAAATGATCTCGTAGATCTAGTTAAACGTTTCGGTTTCGAAATTTTTTGACTCCTCTGACTGACAGTTATGTTTCTCAATTTCTTTGAACTGCCCCGCGTGGCTCTCTAAAATACAAGATCAATTATAGCATCGGTTTAATTGTATTGTTATAGTACGAGTAAAGCCTAGTATATCACACGATCTATTTACCATAGCTTTAGAACAATATTGACAAAGGCAAACCGCGTTTCTAGGGAAAGATGTAGTTTTATGCAACACGGCTTCAAATCCCAAGAACTTTGTATCAAAATTAACTTTAGCTTTAATTAGATCAGTGAATGAGTTTTGGACCAGTGATACGTTGTCGACAAAATTTTCTGGGTTTCCTGTATCATTTAAATGCTGGCTTTGCGGTAAAGAGGAATGCATTGGATTGATGATAGAATCATTTAACGCTTCCAAATTTTCTGACAAATTGGAACATTGGTTCTGCGCGTCGCGCGTTTCCTTAGTATTTAAAGCAGTTTGCTCACCACGTAAAAGAGCTACAAGTATTCAAAGAAAATTTATAAACGCACAGTTTTTACAAAAATTATCAATTATCACCACTACGAATATGTATATGCGGTTTACTTGCCGATAAAACTTCGTAAATATTCTGAGAAGATTTTGTTACAAGACAGCAAATGTTGGAAAGCTTCGTCGAGACTTTTCTCAGAGAAATATGTTCTCGCCAGTAAGAACTGTTCAAGTGAATTTTCTCCAATTACTTTAGAGTTAAAAATCTTCCATTGTTTGCGAGAAATATCCGCCTGCCATTCCAAAGCGCAATCTTCTAATCTCCTGTTGATCGAGTTCAATAATTCATTCGCTTCTGTCAACTGCTGAGGAATACAGACACCCTCTTCGCTGGAAGGAAGGCGAGCATTTCTTTTAATGATTGGTCCTTCGTCGATTGTTGTCATTTTTAATTACTCTTTTGATTACACAAATATATTTTATGAACAGACATTAACTATATCTATTTGCAAGTCATTTGTATGAAAACTCAGAAAATATATATATAAAAATATATTTTCAATGATAAATTTACACCGCATTAGTCTTTTCTTAAACAGTTGAATACTTTTGAATAATATACCTTGTGTAACAATAATTAAATGCATAATAATACACAGTAAAATAATTTTATTTAATCTCGTGATTTATCTATACCAAAATATTCTATATTAGAAGTATTCGACAAGAAAAGTTATTACGAACAAGTACTTGAATTTCGATTTTATAAGCTGTTATACGCTGCCAATTTATAACTTATTAGATTTCGAAGAAAAGGAAGACTAACAAGTTTTACGTGTAGGTACACGTATAATGCGTGCGTGGTAAGTACTCGTTATGGAAACTGGAAACACATATTTTAGAGCTAAACAAGAAATTGAAATCAGAACGCCATTGATTTGCCATTACAATCTTATGTTCACAGTATACGTAATGGTACAGTAAGTATGTGTTATTCAACGTTGGTACCGAATGACAAGAAACATTTAAATCTTATAAAATAGATCGTTTTTTATATGTAGTTCTATCATATACACATGGAAATAATAAATGTAGTAAAATACAATATTATCTAATTCTAAAGTAGATAGAATTCAAAAGTTTAAGTCTTATATAATTGCATTCAGCTGTTATAAAAGATCTTTTATTATTAAAGTTTGCACAATCCTGCATCAATCTGATGCAATTTTGAAATACTTATTTATACAATACTACGGATGGGCACTGAATTATATTACAGTTGCGTGGAAAAAGAATTTGTTAATTTAGAATTGCAGATTACAATATTAAAGAAACGCAAGTTTAGAATGACATTTTTTATAAAAGATATGATTGCAGATTACTTCTGTAATTGCTTGACGTAATAAGTTTCATAGAAATAATTTCATTATTTACAACATTATAATTGTAAGAAGAGTGGCTATTTAATCTAAGCATAAATAACTTTTCATAAGTAATGAATGATTAGAATGCGTCCTTCCATTCTTTAATCCTTTCCTTTCAATTACTCGGATGGCCCCTTTTGCTAGATTCATAATTGTGGACATTTTATTATCTTACAGTTAAATATATACAATAATGGTGAGAGTAATGTTCATCCCTTTTTATATTGCATTACGCTTTAAACCCCCCTTATTGAAACGTGTTCATCGACCATTAAAACGAATTTAATACAACATTTACGCGTTCACATCAAAATAGTACTAAAATTATTTCTATAAGTGCCATAGAATGTCTATTGTAAGCTATTAATACATTTCACAGGCAAATAAGCACATTCGCGTTATAATTATATAAAACAATATTGATTAATAATAGCCGCTTTTATATACACATATAATTTAATTTGAATCTTGCACAATACAAATACATCTTATGTGTTTTCTTGGTATTATGTGATCCTTAAAAAAATTGTTATACAAATTGTTATTGCATTTCGATAAATTTCGTACAACAAATTCCCACGACTCTGATAATAATATTAGTAAGAAAATTTTTAATAAATATTGTGAAGCAACGTTCTGAATGTCATAATTTAAATATCTAAATTAGGGATATCGCCGACATTGAAAAATCGTGGCAATCTTATGTTGTGAAATTCGTCGAGATATAATAATATGAATATGTCCTTTATATTTACATAATACACAATATACTTCTTTCAAACTTACACTGTACAAATAGAATAAGATATAATATTAAGTTATTTAAATAACAAAGTAAAATTAAATAATATGATTATAAAATGTACTTTATCTATCTTTATAGAGAATTTGGCTGAATTTTGCATGAACCTCAACAGACATTGAAATACAGATGTCTAAGTGATTTACTCAAATATCTATTCTCACTTATTATATGGTTATTGGAAATTAGAGTATGAAATCAATGGGCTATTGAAGGAGTTTAAACATATTAAGTGTTTAGAAATTTGTTTTCATATGCTAATATTAAATTAGCTGCTCTAAGCTATTCAACTTACATTATTCCTAGTCTACGCCACAACCCCCGTAGACTTCATGTACTTGTACTTTTCACATTAACATTTCCTGCTTCAATATTACTTCGTTTTAAAAAACATTCTGCACTTTCAATTAATAGCCGAATCCAGGAAAATGTGGGCACATCTTGATTTCACTATTGGACGACTCCATAATGTATCGTTTGTCCTGTAAAACTCATGCTTTGAACTTTGAATGCTTACGAACCATTTTAAAAACTTCATTAAAAAACAATCACGGAAACTTGTATTTAAAACATTACTAAGCAATTCTTTGCTTACGCTAGAATGTCATACATTACTTTTTGTAACAGATGGCACGCTTATAGCAATCCATATAAAATTAATTCTGTTTAAGCTCATTATTATTATTATCATACATTTTTATGGCCTGGAAGCTCTGAAAAATATAACATAGAAAATATTCTGAGATAACGGCTGTTTGGATCGAGTGTAAAAGTGTTACGGTCATCTAGATTTCTTGATTGCGAGCAAATCACACCTCCCTTCGTTACAACGTTGATGATTTACAATACGATTGCTACTTAAGAAGAGATATTACAAATCGTTTACCATTTCCGATGGCACAAATGTTATCAAAACGCTACGCATCAAAACAGGAAGGAAGAACGTTGATATTATGCTGCACTTTCATCGATCAACTGCGGCTCTAAAATTAATCTCAAGATATTGTGCAAGAATTACGACCGACGCAACTGGTACGGGAATCTGTTATACTACCAGGCGAACTACCCGGAGTCGACAGTCCATTATGTCCCGCTCCAATGAAGCGTAACTTTCGATGATGAGAGCCCAAGCTTTTACTAGAGCTCAGCGATCTGTTTCCATTATACCGTAATTGTGATGTAGTCGTCATTGCGTACGATTTTAAGTGAGACTTAATAGACTTGGGCAACGGAAGTTGATCGATGCCATAAACTGTCGTCCTCGCGACTATCGCGCGACACGCAAGTTCTTGAAGACTGAGCACTAAAAAGTAAAACGAGACTCGCATGGGATGTTCTTAGAGAATAGTATCAATCGCAGCGGGTTACCTTTATTAGATCGCCATAGTCTTTCCATGCCATTACGATGTAAAGCCATACGAGAAAGTTCGGAGAAACTTTCGCGAATGTTAAAATTACAAAGAGGCGAGACCTCGAAGAATGCCATACGATTTTTAGCTGCGTACGCCTCAGCATCTCGTTCTCCCACTTGCCTCTTAAAAGCTAGATGAAGGCGATTGCCAACAAGTACTTTTGGCACACCAGGAGCATGCTATAATATTTACATAGAATTAAACATCTCCGTACGCTAAAAGATACATTGTCGTAAGATCAAGCCCCGAGATGCTAGATTATTACGTACCTCTTCGACTTCTTTCAACCATCTATCAATGCCATCGAAAGACCATTTATTGGTAATGTCATAAACTAGAATTATACCTTGTGCACCACGAGAATATGATCTGATTATTGTACAAAATCTACCTTGACCCGATGTATCCCATAATTGTAGCTTTACTCTTTTCCCATCCAGCAGGATAGTAGTAGTTTTATATGCTAGAAAAATATACATTTTGATTTACATATCCGTGATAGCTATAAATATGTCTAACAAACATCGGGACTTTTGTTCTAACGCTTGAAAATTGATGTACAGCTGGTGTTTCGATACTAATTAAAAGAGAAACGTAGAACGTTAAATAAACTTGAGTGTCGGATGGATGCATTACGTGTGGCTAAAGAGGGGACTGAGATAAAAGGATGATCGACTGAATAATTTGAGAAAGAAAATACCACTGCCGCTGCAAAACGGAGATTCGGCGGCACCATCTTCGAGTCCACTCAAGATCTCCTGCTTTCCAACGTCACTGTCACCCACCAGTAGAAACTTGAGGAGGTAATCGTATTGTTTTTCTTGACGAGGCTTTGTCGCGCTGGCCTCACCTGCAGCCATAATATTCCTGTATTGTAAACCCTGAGCATACTGCAGGCGAGCCTGTAAGCACTGATCGCCCCTTTAACGTTTCCTGTATTTAAGATTTCTGGACGGATGAGCTTTTTCTAATCAATCTCTCCCGCTGATCAAACCATACCGCGCAGAGCATTAAATCCTTTTAACCCGTCGGCGACGTTTCTCTGTGCCGTTTGTTCCATCGACAGTTGCCCTGCTTTTAAGCAAAATCATAACAAACAACAATGAAATCTATTTTCCACTCTATTATCTGCCCCACGTTTAATTGCTTGGCTGAGATGTCTGTTGTCGCGAATTTTTCCAAGGTCAAGTACGTTCGTGGAACAACCACTGATAAGGCGGTTAAGTAATGGACGACAACTGCCCGCGAGACAGATCGGCCGTAAAAACAAAGGATGGTTTTCATGTGACTTAATCGTGATTAGGGCTGATTACATTTTCTTGTATAATGGAGTGATATTATTGGATATTATTTAGTTCGTAAAATAGCCGTTGAATAATGACTTGCTGTCATTATAACCTCGTGGATTTCCAAACCGCGAGATAAGTATATAAGCAGGTTATGAGGCGTTACGAGGTATTGGGTTTTCAATTGTTTGTTACAAAGTAAAAAAACACCGTATTTGATAATTACATAAGATTTATTGTAGGATCAAATTGAGATTATAGATTTAAACGGATGTTTTAAGCAACGTATTCACTACGCAAGGGAATATTGTATTTCCCTAGAATGCCATGAATATTATTGGTTAAGATTGAAATGTTTCTTTTTTCTTTAGTTATTTTATATCGAAATATAAAATATTGTTCGGTACAGAAAGAGTGTTTTGTTTCTTTGATACTATAAGAAATTATTGTTAAATTTATTATTAAAAAATTTATTGAAACAATTTTAAATTTTAAACTGCTTTAAAATGTACAATTAAAATGATTTATATTCGCACTAAACGGATTAATCAAGGTTCCAGTTAAATATGAATTTTCTCCAGCAAATATGTATAAAATGTAGAAGAAACTATATAAAGTGTACTTTGTCATTTAGACTCTCACAGATAATTTATACGATCTTATAAGCTTTATTTTTTAACTACTTGAATAACATCTTCATCATGCATAACATGCTGTACTCCTACTCTTTGAGGCGAATACTTGGTACTCGTACCCTAAAAAGAATTATTAATATATTTAATCTTATTCGCACACTTTCATTTTTAGTTATAGTAAGTTACATTTACCTACTGATTAAACGTATATATCAGAGTTAATAACTTATGTACTAGTATATCGGGATATTATTCCGAAAGGGACCGGTGGCCGCTCGAGACTGGTTCCTTTCGGAAGTACAGCCGTATATCGTTATTTTTATCGTATAACAAATAGTTCTTACCCAAACTAGAGCATATTTAAATTGCTGAGCAAGCGTGCGGTGAATCGCATGACATACGTGTTCCACGGTAACGCCCCTTCGTAATATTAAGCCATCGTCGAAATCAGGTGGCTGTCCAGGTTTCTTTGTATATACTCTTATTAACGATAAGTATTCCCATAACGTCTCGAGTAAGAAATCCAGATTCAACTTCATATTACAACTACAAACGAAATTGCATAGAATGTTAGATTTAAAATTGCCTTCTCCGTTCCGTTTGAAATATGTAGAAATCCTGTATGAAAATAGCTTTTCTATACAAAATATAAAGACACACGCAAAAGTTTTACCTAACTACTACACTGTTAGGTTGCCTAGCAATTCTGTCCACTTCCTCTATTGATATTTGATCTATTTTGTTATGTACATAAAGACATGGCAAATATACTCTGTTGGCATTAATTACATCGATTAACTCGTCTGCGCTGCAATCTTCACGGAACAAAACTTCTGCATTGAAAATCTTATATTCGTGCAGAATCATTTGAACTAATTTCTCGTCTATTTTCGTTAACGGACAGGTTGAATTGAAGGCCAATCCACCTCCCTTCTTTATTTTAAAATATATGTTTGGTTTCTTCTTATTAAGCCGTATACCAACTGATTCCAGTTCTCTTTCTAAAAGTTGCTTTTGTACATCTTGTTTGGTAGCGTCTAACATCATAAGAACTAAATCCGCCGTTCTAGCAACAGCTATCACTTGCCTGCCTCTGCCTTTACCCTGAAATATTTATCGACAAGTATAGAAATGTAATGCGTTTACTGCCACTACTGTATATGCCACAGTTTCATAGCTTTAACGTTGGGATTACCTGTGCAGCTCCCTCAATTATCCCAGGAAGATCTAGAAGCTGAATATTAGCTCCTTTATAGTCGATCACACCGGGAATACAAGTTAACGTGGTAAATTCATAAGAAGCTGCTTCGGATTCTGTATGCGTTAACGTGCTTAACAGAGTGGACTTTCCCACCGAAGGGAAACCTATTAAAGCTACCCTCGCATCTCCTGACTTTAATACATCGAAGCCCTCTCCTTTCTCGGATTTCTTTCCTGGCTCTAAAAGCTGCGATCTATACTTTGCAAGCTTTGCCTTTAATAGTCCCAGATGGTATTCGGTAGCTGGAAATGATTTATTAAAATTCTGTATTGATATACTTGGTGATACTAAAATATAGCCGAGAGTGAAATTTGCAATTTATTTCTATTGAAATTTACTAAACACTACTGTATATATGAATTTTGTGTAGAAAGTTTTGAGTGGAAATATTTTTGGAAAGAAAATTTATTTCAACAGCTTATCAGTCGATAATTCTTTGCATATGTCAGATAAGTGCAGATGACTGTGAGAGTAATTTAAATTAAGGTTAGAAAAGCGGTAGGAATTTTTTCGAAATATATACAAACCTTTGTTTTTCTGCGTCCGAGCAATTTCCTTTTCAATTTCAGATATTTTCTCTAATATACCCATGCTGTATTTAAAAAGCTAACGCAAATTCACATTTACAAATGAGACACACACCGTTACGCGCGGTGTGCGTAGCAATCAGCACGATAATTTATATGTGTGTGTACACATGTATATTTAGTGATATTTACCACAAACAATAAAATAAGGTGAAGGTTGTCGCGGTTAAAAAAATATCGCTCCAACTACTACTGCACTAGATACGCACCCTTCAGCCGATTTTCCGACTTCAGGCGAATCGCATGAAAGTTATTAAATTATTATAACACTATATTATCCGTCTAGGGAAGTTGAAGCGATATTTTTCAATTGTAAGCGAATTCCACTTACGCCCAAATCGCCTACAACGCCCGTGATTTTCATTAGAGTAGGTTTTCCTATACGAGACTGGACGCAACGTCAAGAATTTCAAAGTCGATTTTCTCGAAAAATGAAGTGCGATATCAAAAAAAGTTACTGCTTCTTTTCGACTTCTAACAAGTAAATAAGTTGAGGAAAAGGAATAAAATTTTTCGATATTGCGCTTCATTTTCGAGAAAATCGACTTTGAAGTCCTTGACGGTTCTTGACGTTGCGTCCAGTCGCGTATAGGAAAACCTACCTGAATAAAAATCACGTGAGATTTAGGGTTAAGCGGGATTCACCTTGTGTATATGACGTAACTTCAATTGAATCAATTCCCGCGTTCTTATCTTTGTTCGTTCGTTTCTCAACGATTAACAATAATAATTAGCCCTAATTTCTAGTGATCCTCTAGGGAGTGATCGGTATAACCGCAGCCATTTTGGAGCAAAACCGGAAATAACATAACCTAAACGTTTATCTATCTGTTTCTATCAGTATTTCTCTCTCTTTCTGTCAGTATTTCTATCTTTTTTTTTTACAGTTTCTTGCTCTCTCTACTTCCGGTTTAGACCCCAATTGCTTCGACCAATAGGAAACGCAGAACACATTTTCCGATCACTACCTAGAGGATCACTACTAATTTTCATCTAATCACACCACCTAACGGTTAACAGTAACACTGTTTAACAGTTTTAGCTACTGTCAAGTATAACTAGTAGGAAGCGAATCTTAGCTCGAAGTAGTTTATGATTGTACTTCAGAAGCGTGCGAGAAGTTCATGTTCCTTCTTGGTTAACTTTGGTTAACTTGTACCATTGTGAAAGAGTGGAGTGAATAAGGTAAACGTCGTATAAAGACCGTACATTTAACCACCATGTACGAAGAATACGAGGAGGTGAAAGTGAGTAGAGAAATGATAATATAGAATTATATTACCGCGGTAATGAAGTGAACTTAACAGTCGTGTACTTTTCAGTATGAGGCCTACGATGATTATGGAGCAGCAGGGGAGGCTCATACCGAACAGTTTGACAGATACCGTCAGGTGCCGGAAGTTGTGCGAAACTTCCTCGTTTTCCTACGGAACTGCATAAACGAAGGAATGATTTTCGAGATACAGAATCTTTATGAAACATCGTTCCCAAAAATTTCAGAGCAATTCTTCGACAAGTCTTCCTGGCCAGATGCTCAGGCAGTCGCGCACATAGTCGATAACGATCCTGTGTTCCTTACTCTGTACAAAGAGCTCTATTATCGTCACATCTACGCCCGCATGCAAGGACCGACATTAGAGCAGCGCCTCGGCTCCTTTTACAATTATTGCGATCTCTTCAATTACATATTGAATCCGGACACGCCAGTTCAGTTGGAGTTACCCGATCAATGGTTGTGGGAGCTCATCGATGAATTCGTTTACCAATTTCAATCGTTCACGCACTATCGCGCCAACTTGTCCAATAAAACAGCCGAGGAGATCGAGAACTTAAACGCGCACAATAAAATATGGGATGTACTTTGCGTCTTGAATGTTCTGCACTACTTGGTGGATAAATCCAAAATCAAAAGTCAATTAGAAGTGTTCGCGAGCGGCGGAGATCCTGACTCTGTCGCGGGTGTATTTGGAAGGCATTCTTTGTACAAGATGCTGGGGTACTTCTCTCTCGTAGGTCTTTTACGATTACATTCCCTGTTGGGAGATTATTACCAAGCCATTAAGGTGTTAGAGAACGTGGAACTTTACAAGAAGAGCGCGTACTCTCACGTGCCTGGCTGCCAGATATCGACGGCGTATTATGTCGGCTTCGCTTACATGATGATGCGCAGATACGCAGATGCGATCAGGACGTTCTCTGGTATTCTATTATACATTCAGAGAACGAAGCAATTGTTCGCGGCGAGGAGTTATCAGAACGATCAGATTAATAAGCAAACGGAGCAGATGTATCACTTGCTAGCAATCTGTCTCGTTCTTCATCCTCAGTGTATAGACGACGGACTGCAGCAGGCATTACGTGACAAAAATTACCATGAGAAAATGTATAAGATGCAGTACGGGGATCTTACAGAATTCGAATCGTGCTTTCTGTTCGCGTGTCCAAAATTCTTGTCGCTCACGCCCCCGAATCCTGAGAATTCGACCGAGGATTATATTCGAAAGGCGATCAAGCACCAAACTCAGGTGTTCATGGACGAAGTAGTTCAACAGAAGATGTTGCCGACAATTCGATCGTATTTAAAATTGTACACCACTTTACCATTGAGCAAACTGGCCACGTTTATGTGCAGCAATACCAGACCCGACGAAAGCTGGGATTTGGATAAAGAAGTTAGCGCGCTGACTATCCATCTATTATGCTTCAAGCATAAGATGAAGAACATTGTCTGGACGAAAGGCGCGTCGGGATTAGATGGCAAATTTCAGTCTGGTTCAGAGGTGATTTATTTATTGGTATAAGAATCACTATTTTTATATCAGCCATAAGTAAGAAATAATTTTGCAATTTGTATTGTTACAGTTGGACTTTTATATTGACCATGATATGATCCATATCGCAGATACAAAGGTGGCGCATCGTTACGGCGACTTTTTTATACGAAAGATTCTAAAGTTCGAAGAATTGAATCGCAAGTTACGTCACATCAAAATTTAATTATCATGTCGACATCATACTAAAGAAAAATAAAACACTGATTGATAATAAATATATGTTTTTATTGTACGTAATTATAAAATTCAAAACGTAATCAGTCATTTTATCAAGGCACTTTATAGGCACTATAATACAATTCTGTACAATAATAATTTTGCGTAAGAGAAAACGTAATAGAATGATATAGTCTTGTTACCAAAATGACACGAAATCATCATTCAACTATTAATGCATAGAATAAAGAATTTCCGATAGCCCAAACCTGGCCATGGTCAAAAATCAAACAAATAGGACGCTTCTAATTTTGTAATACTAATAGTTCTATTGTTAAAAACTTACATGCTCGAGTATGTTTATATTTAAAAGTAATATTTGCACATATATATTTCTTGGTTCTTACAAAGATGTATAATATAAAATTGGTTACTTAAGAGCGAAACCACTTCCACTTGTAGATGCATCATTTATCTATTTTATCGTGCATTATCCTGCATGCTGCTGTTAAAATGTTAGATTTCAGTGTCGTAGACGGTACTCTCAAACTATGAAGGTAATGAAAAAACCTATTCCCCCTTTTATTACTCATATTGGCTCTGGACTCTTCTGTTCTACATATAGCTCTTACAGATGGAAGATAATCTAAAGACACGACTCGATGATCGAGAACTGAAGCCGTGGTACGCGACAATGCTAGATTCACTCCTCTATTGAACTTGGTTTTTGACACGATAGTATTTTGATATTGTGATCCATTGCATTGATTCAATTGCTCTTTAAACATAACTCTCTTACTCATCCATTCAGCTATCTCTACACTTATATTACTCGAAACTGAATACGGATTAGTGTTTTCGATTAAAGACAGACTAGGTTGTGCCTTTATCTGTCCAAAATTCAATGCCGAATCGTCTATATCAATTAAAGATGATACTAAAGCTGCGTTGTCTAATTTCCTTGCTACATCGTTTAATATATCTGCATTATCATTCATTACTTTGCTTCCTGTAGCCTTATTCGGCTTCCGTCGTTTACTTACTCTAATTGCTGGCTTGTACAGGTGATGCCGTATGTTTTGCCAGAATGAGCTTCTAAAATTTACAGATTGGTCTAATATCTGTGCTGGGCCAGACAGCAGTAGATATTGTAATTGTAATATAGCTCTACGCAGATCACCGGCTTGTTTCAGTTCCTATAAATAAGTTCTACGATATAATACTATCTCCCATTTACGTTTCACTGTTTAAACGATCGATTTCTTATAAAGAATGTAAGAATCATTCCATGTAGTAATAATACTTACTGTTAGGCAGTTATAAGGAAGTCTGTAACCAGTCTCTGCCAACGTAATCAGTTCTAACAGAGCCGGTACTCTGCTACCTACTACGCTTTGAAAATAAATTCTATTTTGCTCAGGTGCCATTTTGCTTAAGTGAAGGTAAACGTCCCTACTCGTCATGACAATCGGGCGTTTCGTATTCGATGCTAATTGATATGTAGCAGAAATGAATCCTTCGTCTTCTTCGAATATCAGATCAACGTCCTCTATAAGGATCAGAGAATTTTGCGGTATTTTCTTCTGCGCAATCTCGTCTGAAGTTGAATTAAAAAAAGCAGAGGCGTTCTCTTTTCTAATTCGATGAGATTTGGTCGCCTCCTCCAATTGTTTTAAAAGTTTCTTCCCGGTTCTTCTGGACGACGCATTTACCTCTAACACACTAAACAAAAAAGTTTCTTTCCAATTGCCACATATAATACAAATTATTGAACATTACATTGCATCTGAGTATTAATGTTTCATACTAACGAGTAACCAAATTCTTCTGCCACTGCGTACACGCTTGCCGTTTTACCACTTCCATGCGGTCCTAATAATACGGCTACTTGATTGTTCCCATCGATTCTGGAATAACTACAATCCGATGAATAAAATTCATCCCCGCTGCTAACGTCTTCATTCATAAATGTTGCTTTCCACCCATTTAACCATTCCCTCAACTTTTCAGCAGCTTTCTCATTTCCAACTACTTCTTGGCTACTTTTTGGCCTATACTTGTAAGTCCAACAACAGTTCTCAGTTCGATCTTCTTTATCTTTATATTCCACCAACTCTCTCGCCTCCACTTGTTTACTTCGTTTAGATTTTGTTTTCGGGGACACTGTTTTATTAGAAGGTGCTTTAATATTCAGCGAAATGGTATCCCACATTCCTCTTGCATCCAGGCAACTCTTTTCGATCTCTGATAACGCTTCCTGCACTTTTGGCTTAATAATATTTTTCGGCGGTTCCAACTTCGCTTCAGAAAAATCTATTAGACATTTGTAACTGTCTGCATTTAGTACTGGAACGTATCGGTGGCAAATCTTTTCCGGAATATTAAAGCTACTCATTTTATCGTAACCTGAATTACTCAATTGCGTGACATGGCTAACAGCTGGAAATGGTAATGCATTATAAACAGTTGCTTTTTGATCTACGCTTTTAGTACTTTTATCTGTTATATCCGGCTGTAAAAACAGTCGTCGTGCTGCTATAGTATCTGGATCTGGTTTTCGTCGTTTTTTAAATAGAGGAGCCAATTTGTCAGCTGCTTTTCTTTTTGAATTGTCACCGAGAATTGTACAGGTCTCTTGATTCGAGTTGCCATCGTTAACGTTTCTTAACCTGGCATCGACACAATCGTTCAAATTCTTCTTTCGTATCGAAGTCGATTTGGGCTTCTCAACCTTGATTGGTTTACTTTTATTTTTAATTTTAGCTTTTAAATGCTCGTTATCTATCGTTATAATATCTTCTTTAGAACTTCCTTGTTCCTGCTTGTCTAATTTTAACTTTGCATTCTCATTAACTTTCTTTGATGCTCTTTTAGTCTTACTTTTTATGGATAAATTTTCTGAAGACAGACTTTTAGTTGCCCTAGACTTTTTGCAATTTTCCGTATTTGATTTAGCTCTGCTTCTCGGTGAGAATATTGCCTCGTCGCTACTGTTACCTGTTTCAGAAGTACAAGAGAACATTACAGAACATTGAACTATATATGTACACTCAATAGTATTTGAAACTCAAATAATCAGAGATCAAAGTGATAGCATTCATCGCCATCGACCAAAATATTAATTGGGAGACTCGTGAACATTGTTTCTTCATATGTATCAAGTTAATTTTCCATACCCTGTACTAAAATCGTTATTATTTACTGAATTACCTGTTAAAGAATTCTCGGACTCGTAAGTTTGAAGTTTAATTCGCAAGGACCATTTGTGTTTACTGTGCTCTTCTTGGTCGTGCTCCTTTTTATTACACGAGATATTAATATTTTCAGATTCTATGATTCTAATAACATCTTCTTCAGGGAATTTTGTATTCGATCTGCTTTTTCTACTCGTCCGTATTCTATTATGCAAGTTCGAACTACACAAATTATGTTTCACAGGATTTTCTGGCATATGTACATCAGCCTTGACCACAATAGTGGATGCATTCGAAACATTTGTATGCGTTACACCTACTGGAGTCTTGCTGTCGCACATAAAGAAAAGAGTATTAGACATAATTTACACCTAGTGTTGGTTTTACGTTCGCAAAGAAAATAATAATTTGTTACCTGAAATAATTTAATAAACTACCAGATGGTTGTTTCTGACTTAAAACAGTTGTGTTCATATTGCCATCCTTTTTTCCCTCTGTCGTAAAGGTTTTTATCCGGGTTTGGATCGTTTGTTCTATTCTCTCCTCTTCTTCTACCTCTGTTAACTTGTTTTTAGAATATCCTTTTTTATCTGCTAAAGCTATAAGTCTTTCTTTAGAGCGTTTCAATTTCTTTTTATATTCCTCCGACTTTGTAGCATTCCTTTCCTCGCTCTGAGGAGACAATTTCGTCGGCGAAGCCTGCTGTACTGGTTTGTTACGATTCATAAGAATTTGGAAAACATTCGATTCCTCTGAATTATTGTCCTCGTCGTTGCTAGAGTTATTGCTTACTAAATCTATAATGTCAATGTCCTCCGTGTTCCTAAATGTGTTATTCAAGCTTACACACTTGCCAATTCTATGATTGCTGTTCCCTCGTTGTTTTTTGTACTTTTTTGCTTCATCTACGGCGCCTTCGGAATTAGTTTTCCTGCATCGCTTCTTGCGTTTACCGTTAAAAGCATCCTCCGCCTTTTCGGATAAATAATCTAGATCCTGATTTTGTAATTTTTTATGATATGTTGATAACTTTACTGAAGATTTCTTGGGTGTTTCATTTGAATATTTGTCCGCATTATTCGCGCTGCTGGTAAATGGGCTGGGGGTCTTATCGATCATGTCATTGTTGCTCTCTACGATATCGCATATTCGCTCTTTCGTATTTGATCGCGATATTTTGATTTTAACACGATTACGCTTGCCATTGGAACTTTTCTTAGAATCCGTATCTCGTACAGCTTCAACATTAGAACGTACCGCTGTACTTTCACTGGATTTTACAGTGTCTACAAAGTATTGTGTAATATTTTTCATCCTTCATCACTGCATGAAAAAGGCTATGAAAATAGAAGAAATGTTATGAGAATACTTATTCTTATGAAATTTACTCTCCTTATATACGTAGCGCGAGATTTTGGCGCATTTTGGCGCCATGACACCATACGCTAGGGGCATGAATAATTGTAACATTGCCGCCATTCCCCCCAAACTTTTGTTGGCAATACCTAAAGGTGCAATTTCATGCTGACGCTCAACGCCATGGACATAGGAATATAGGGACTGAGGAATAGTTGCGGGGGGTGATCTCCTTGCGGGAGGGGCGACGAGGAAACATACGCCTTCTTTCTATTGGCTGCTGCTCCGCAAACGCGCAGTGATGTGTAATGATGACCGTTTGTCCGACAAAATCGGTCACGTGATCAGTCCACGTGACTTTCAACCATGGACCTAAGAATTGTTAGTTTTTAAAGGAAAGTTCAAAAGTTGCACGTGGCAATGGCGCGATTTTAGAGCCGCTATAAATTCTCTGTTTACATTCTATACTGACACTTGTTATGCGAGTGTAAAATACCTTTATGCGATATTAGTTATGTAGTAGCTGCATTAATGTTACTTAACTTGATTTCGATTGAAAATGTGGATTGTATATTTGCTCTTCGTGTTCCCTTTAATTCTACTTGTGTTTAGAAAATTATATATAACGGCATATGAGGGGTACAGAAATGTCTGCGTCCTTGTTCTCGGAGACCTGGGTAGAAGCCCTAGAATGCAATACCACGCAATGTCACTTGCAAAAGAAGGATTTACGGTAGATTTGATTGGTTATCCAGGTTCCATGCCACCGAAAGGAATTACAGAAAATCCTCGCATTTGTATTCATTACCTTTCACCTCCGCCAGAACTAGAAGACAGTACGTCATCGATTCTATTTCGAGTTTACAATACAGTTGAATATTTATCTCATTAAAGAACTGCAGTATATAGAATGAAATAACAGAAATTGTTTGAGGATATGTCCGAAGAATAAAACATTGTCTTTCTAATATTCCAGAGTTGCCCCGCCTGGTATGCTATGTAATAAAAACCCTTTGGCAAACCTATACTCTTTTATGGGCCTTGTTCCATAAACGTATTTCGAGTTATGTGCTACTACAGAATCCACCTGCGATACCAACAATTCCAATCTGTTGGTTCTATTGCCTCGTAATGGATTCCCAATTCATTATTGATTGGCATAATTATGCGCATACTCTGATGGCGCTTAGCTTAACACATGACCATTTACTTGTAAAATTTGCCAAGTTTGTTGAAACATTTCTCGGGTCTAAAGCGCACAGTAACTTTTGCGTTTCTAAAGCGATGAAAGAAGACTTACAAGTAAAGTGGAAGATCAAGTTAGTATTATTAACTCTAGTGTGTACATTCAGATTTATAGCTTAATGATTTCCTGTTTCATTTAGGGCCGAAGTATTATACGATCGTCCACCAGATGAGTTTCATACTATATCCCTCTTAGAGAAGCATTTGTTTTTCTTAGAATTAAGTGAACAGTACGATGTGTTCAAGAGTGAGACAGAAAATTCAACAATATTTACCGAGTACACTTCGAATGAAGTACGATTATCTCCTAAAAGACCTGGTTTTATTGTGTCAAGCACAAGTTGGACCGAAGACGAAGATTTCTCAATATTATTAAATGCGTTACAAGGTATTTACAAATTTGTTGCCCTGGAATCATCGAAAACTTCATTTTTTAAATATTAGCGATTAAAGCTTACCTGACGACTTCAACTTTAAATGCCTTTATGTAATTTACAGAATACGAGAATGCGATCAGGGAATCTTGTAACTTGCCCAACTTAATTTGTGTAATAACTGGCAAGGGCCCCTTGAAAGAATTCTATATGGCTATTATAAAATTAAAAAATTGGAAGCACGTAACAGTTGTAACGCCGTGGCTTGAAAGTCAAGACTACCCAAGAATGATAGGTATTGAAACAATACGAAATTCCATTTTCTACTAATTTTTTATGCATATACATGTTTAAGGAATATAATTCTTGTGCGTAGCCAGCGCAGACTTAGGTATTTGTCTTCACACGTCGTCCAGTGGCTTGGATCTACCGATGAAAGTCGTTGATATGTTTGGATGCGAACTTCCAGTTTGCGCGTATAATTTCAGATGGTAGGTAAAAAGAAATAACTTTACTCTTCGCAACTGGTTTATAAAACATCAAATTTATATTTAAACCGGTGACGCGTTAAAAATAAACATATGTTTATTTTATTTAACATTCTCATTAATAAAATTCTTTTATTAACAATTCTTAATCTTCCAGTTTATCAGAACTCGTTAAACATAATGAAAACGGAATGATTTTTTCGACTGATAAAGAACTAGCCACTCAATTAAAGCTATGGTTCGAGAACTTCCCCAATAATGATACTCAACGCAAATTGGACGAAAGATTTCGACAAGAATTGCACAGATTTCAAGAAAATCGTTGGCATAGTAACTGGACTGCTATTGCATTACCATATTTCAATGAATAATTTCCAGCATATTTGTTTTGTGCAGGTGCCTATTGTTCCAATTGTTTCGACATATGTTCAATAATGTATATGTAAGTCATTTACAAGTAATTTTATTAAATACCTCTCACCTTATATATTTGCTATTATTAACTTCTTTTATTTGCGATAAGTTCTTTCTACATTACAAATAGAATCAATTAGTAGAAAAATACACGAATTTCAAACTTTTTATCAGTTAGAATATCCTGCTGTAACTACTGTTACGATGCAGAACAAATAAATATGAGAAATTGATGAATGTAGTCAATTGAGCTCGGAGAAACAAAAATTTCCATTTATAACTTTATGTTATAGATGCTTCATCGAAACAGTAACTTTTAGCTGCATTCTTTTTTAAAGTTTCGATCAATTCAGCTTTAATTTTCGTATTTACACACCTACACTCCTCACATTAATTAAAGGATCACCTCTAGGAACTCGAAAAATAGGGGCAAGTCATGGTCAAAACTCCGGCGAAATTAATCGCATCCAAAACGATAACTTCAAACTTAAAGCCCACAGGTAAAAAATTATCGCAGCGGATTCCAGTAAAACTCAAAAGAATCGGGAGATCCTCCACTTTAAAATGAGCTTAAGACATTGATACTCCGGTCATCCCTCGCGGAGATACAGCGAGTTGAAGAAAAAATGGAATTTGTGCAATTTTGAAGCATGTTTTCGAAAGGACATCGTGGACCGAAATTTTAACCGAATCGAGAAAGTCACAGATGCGTCTTAAAGAAGAAAGACTGATCTTTCTATTGCTTTTTTCATGAACGTTCTACGATGATTCCTTCGCTTGCTAGAAGCAACTAAAGTAAAAAAAAAACGGTTTTTGCTTTAAAGTTGAATAACTCGGCCAAAAAAAATCGCACAAGAATTTTACTACTCTCTTTTTACACAGGAAAGTAGCCGCTTAAATCGAATATGAGTTTGAAAGAACACCCTCTTATTACAGACTGCGAGATTTAATAATACCATTTAAGTTTTTATTAGCACAATTAACACATATATATATATGTGTTATTTCTGTGCACGATTGATATACATTTCAACTTTTCCAAAGTATCCAAAAGTTTGTGGTAAAAGATATAAACAGTAATGTTGGATTCTTAGCTTAAAGAAAGAATTATAAGTCAGGTACAAAATACTTAAACTAGAAGGCGCTCAATCTCTTGCTGTATAGCTTGAATTTGTGGTTTCAACTGCGAGCCTTCGTTAACTGTCACTGAACAAGCGACAAGGGGTCTGGATACTCCGCAGGCACGGCCCAAAGCTTGTTTACTTCTGACGAATACATATGGAACGTTCTTATCTTCGCAGAGTAGCGGCAAATGCAATAGAATTTCTAAAGGCTCGGCGTCCGCAGCCATTACAATAAACTCTGATAGACCACGGTTCAATGTTTTCGTTGCTTCGTTAGCTCCCCTCCTCAACTGTTGATAGTTCATTGCTTGCTGCACTAAATTTAGGATCTTCGCAGTCAAGGTGGCATCCGCCAACGGATATGCTCTTGGATTAACTTCGTCAGCCTGCACAAGCATTATTAATTAAGAAATGAAAATACGTTTCCATTTTACGTATCTTGGGTCCGTTAAATACGACCACTTACTATACTCTCAGAGCTATTTACGATTCATTCTATTTAAAGTAACAACTCCACGTGCAAAACATAACCTATAGCGTGACACGTGAGTAAACAGAAACAAATAATTACGGAGCACTCACCATTTTGTAAAAATTGAATTACACTTAAAGAAGTCTCGTTAAGTAACAAATTTTCGTCGTGAATGAACAACCTCTCCGCGATTATTCTCAGAAATCGCTTCACGGAGGAATCAAACACACGAACACGTCTTACTTGTTGCCAACGCACAGTAGTGGTAGGTATACCGAATGAATGCTTTTAAGCGCCCTTCTGTTAATCTATTTCCACGAAATCGTAGTTAAACTCGTCGGTTAATACATCATTCTTGGTCAGTTAAACAAGTATTCTTCAACTATGCCTTGAATTTGTTGATAAAATATATAATCGTATGCAATCTTCGTCCTTTTCTAAGAAGCATTTCCTCTCAGTCTGAAACAGATATTTCCTCGCGCCATGCACTCCTGCTAGCAGGAGCGAGAAAGTATCAGACGCGCATAAACAAAAGTTAGTAACGCTATACTAAGACGGCTTATCGTAGCTTTGTCGCGCATGCTCAGCTCGCTCCTGC
Source organism: Andrena cerasifolii (assembly GCF_050908995.1). Classification (NCBI taxonomy): domain Eukaryota; kingdom Metazoa; phylum Arthropoda; class Insecta; order Hymenoptera; family Andrenidae; genus Andrena; species Andrena cerasifolii. The sequence goes on from NC_135123.1 coordinate 11,365,041, forward strand.
AACCTCCACCAACATCCTGTGTCCCTACTAATTCGGCTGATTTTCTGGTCCTATTCTGGACGTTAAAACGACGTTTGAATGCAATAAAAACACTATGCTACCGTATCGAGATTATCGAGAAGCGTTCAATTTGGGCACATACGAGGTATAAGGAAGATAATAATGATTGTTACAGGTCTAAGATTGAAGGTGCAACCGTAATAGTGCATAAATTGTTCGCAGGAAATGAGAAATTCGTTAATCTCCTGGGATTGTCTATAACTATATAATTCTAATGCCGGCCATGATATAAAGACATGTCCTTTTATCATGATGCCGGCTAACTCCGCCCTTGTCGCACTCTATATTGCTCTCTCTCTTTCTCTTGGTTCGTCGACGTGCTACCCCCTATGACATCTTATGTTCCTGTTTACATCGCCGAATTTCCGGATCCGAACCTACGTCAGAGGCGTAGTTACCGACGCGGTGGGTAAGGTAAACATCTGTTTGAAACGATTCTTTCAGCAATAAATTTGGAATTTAGTATTTAAATATGTTAAATATGTTAAAAAGTACATCAATTATTTTTAAACAATCAATAATTCACTCATTATCCATGATACCTCAATTAACCGAGCGGGTAGTTAAATGCAAAAGTAAATAAGCCTATTTATTCCTTTATTTACTTGCAATCTAAGGCCCTAGGTCTCTTATAAAGGAACTACAATTCATTTGCTCTAATGTGTCTGTTGAAATGTGTCAAATTAGATTTTAGATGAATATTTCTCTACCTCATCTGCGTTTTTAACAGCTGAATGGAGATTTATCACTGAAAACAGTGTATATAGCTACCAGCCAAACAGTTAAGGATACAAGCAGACCAGAAGTGATCTGCTTTTTCCTATGAGCTCTTACTTAAATAGGTCGGTAGTGTATTTCTCAGGTATTTTCTGAAACATTCCATACTGCAGTACATCCCAAGAAAGCTCAGTAATATTAGGCATGCACATTAAGTTGTCTGCATTGTCCAGCTTCTCTTCACAGGAATTTACAGACTCTGTACTGATTTCGCGCGACTTGCATTCCACGGAATCTTTCAACACACACAGAATGTTACAAAGAAGGACATAGAGCTTATAGTACAGGATAAAGATTGGACGTTAATTTTAAGTCGAAACGTCAGCCGTTTCCAGAGTTCAAGCAAATTTCCGGGCGATGTTATTGAAAATGATCTATTCGCGCTTCTATTTATTACACATCCCCTACACACCTACATGCTCCACTATTTGACTCACTTTTTAAGGAAACATATTGTGGAAGAATTAATGTTATATTATATCCAGGTGGCGCTGGATCTTTCCCTCTTATTCGTCGTTCTTCTCGTGGATGAGGACCAAATTCCTCATCTTCCTCGCATTCACAAATATCTACGTGTTCAAGCCTCGTACGATTTACCATTTCGTCGTGTGAATTATCCAACTCCGTATCGGTGCAATGTATCGGAGGATGCACCTGCTTCCAATCGACGCAACAAACGGAAGATGAGCCACCGCTCGATAGATCCAACTCTTTTTTAACCTTTCTTAGCAAAGCTTTGGTTGACACTTCCCCTTTCTCCGTTTCAGTCTCGCATATGCAAACATTGCTCGTTTCCACTTTCTCCCCACAAACTGATACAACGGAAGACTCTGCGCTTTCGCATATATCGCACTCCTTTGCTTCTCTTATGGATTCCTACATGTGCAGGGATAGATACATATATAGAAACGCGTATTAATTTACGTCTGGCATCGATATTTACTAATTATTATTCGGTTACCGATATTTTGGACCACCTATTGGACTTCGAAAGCGACGGACGTTTACAGTGTATGTTGCGCGGAGAAATTTTTAAATATTTATTCACGCTTTCCTTGATGTGCGTTCCTTCAATGTACCTGGTTGTGCCGTACGCCGGTGTAGGAACATTATTCTGCCTCGGAGTATGAGTCACTGATGAACAAATGCTTTTCGTTTAATTACATATCGTTTAGGATTTTGTAATGGAGTAATTTGTAGAGAATCTGTGAATAAATTTGTTACTTTTGAAACGCTCTTCTCGTGGTTTAAAATCAGAATTAAATTATCTTCTGTTTACTGGAAGACCCCGAGAGTCGTGTCTGACAAAATTTATCCATTCGGCATCGTTTCGGAAGAAGTTAATGTTAACTTGTATAAGCAGCGTGATGCATTATTTATCGTTAATTTTGCAGCATGCATCCGAAAAGCCCGGCGACGACAAAGCGTGAAAAATGAAATATCGATATTACAGTCAACTGTTTCAGAGCTCTTAAAATAAGAAAAAGCGCGTTTAAACTACGATACACAGGGCGTTTTCTATGCAATGATCGCAATGTTACCAGCTGCTTTCTCGAAAACTGACGATACAGTCTACCGTGAAAAAGAATACTTCTATATTACTAAGTTTTACACAAAAACTAATGAAGAGATTGTTGTCGCATCGCCCTATTTTACGCGAAGACACGCGATAGAGGCGAGAAACCATTCGAACGCGCACGAATCCATTCACCGTCGCTTATTCTGACAAAGTCGCTGTTTATACTAAAAAAAGTATCGGTTTCTTTTTTATTCGTAATAGAACGAAAACATGGGAAATTATTACATATAAGACAGGACACACAGTGTTCACATTTAACATAACACCAGTGTATATTGTGTCACAACTGGGATACATAATATTACAATGGTGCATAATAAAATTCTATACATATTTTGTTCTATCTAAAGTAAATTATATTTTAAATCATTTCCTTCACCATCGTACTTTGCTTTGAATCGAAGCGTTCCCCCGCGAATACGCTCAACACCAGATGGACCACAGTCACCGACGTGAGGTTACAACGGGAAAACATTGCAAAGAACTGAACGCGCGAATGTTAAACGTTAGCATCGTGTGTTCACCCACTGTACTGCACCAAGGTCGCTTCGATTCAAAGGGAACAGTTGGATCTGATATTTGCTTGCTGTTTTTTTTCCTTAAAAAAACAAGCACGAAACTAAATCTCTTAAAAGCATGAACCAACTCTTATTCTCATAACGTATAATATTAATAATGATGATAATAATAATAATAATAATTCATATAAACATTATTTCTATTTATTCTTTGTTAGATTTTTAGCAAATTGCAAGGGAGCGATGCCACGAATAGATTGCAGAGGAATTCTTTACACGTATCGTCGGAAATATTACTTGCTCCAAGTGTATCCGATGCGGCATCGCAAATCATTTCTCTTCACGTCGTGTACAGTATATATACATAATGTATATAAGCGTGAGCAATATATATATTATACATATATATTTGTTCTCTTCTTTACAGACGCATCTTTGCACGAACTTCACGTGTTTCTCTCTCTTTCTCTTACGAATATATAGTGAAAATTTTACGTTCCTTATGTGACATATACTTTATGTCACCCGTTAAGTGACCCTGCGGTACAATTAGTTATTTATTTCCCCTCGTTAACTTTAAATAGTACGTGATATCTAATTATTTGAATATACTTAGTAGTATTTGTTATAATATATTAATCTAGACCTCTACGCAGTGACGAACGTTTATCGTACATGAAACTCCATGTGACGCGTGCACGGCGCGTTAATAAATTTCTCATTTCTCTCTCGTGTCTATTCTCGATACTTATTATTATTATACATTATTAAGGTAAGCCTGGTAGTGCGACAAACGGTAAAACTCGGCTGCGGTTTCATCTCTGCTGTTGTTTGCTGTCGGTAGTCGTAAACGGTTTAAACGTAACATTTTGGTGTCGGGTGCTCATTTTAAATACGTGATATTATTTTAGGTAACTTAGCAGAACGATACGTTATCGCAGGACCAAGCTTACGATTTAATTTTATCTTAACCGTAAATATGAAATACATGGCCTTATAAGATCGCTAGAGTCATAATATTCTCCCTTTTTTTCAAGTAGACGATACACAAATATTGTTAATTATTTAAAAAGTAATCGTAAAAATGAAAAGTTCAAAGCATCGATTCGAACATAGACCGACTGACTAAACTGCTATCTCCTGTCCATCTCTCTCTCTCTCTCTCTCTCTCTCTCTCTCTCTCTCTCTCTCTCTCTCTCTCTCTCTCTCTCTCTCTCTCTCTCACTCACACACACGCACGCACACACGCACCCCCCTCTCTCTCTGTTTTGAAAATTTAAGATTCGGGTGTGCAACAGTGGTATTTGTCGCGGACGTCTCTTAAGCGAAGTCGGCGTAGTTTATATTGCACTCGATCATAATGGTTACGATTAAACGAAAAACAATGACTATAGCTAAAACGGGCAACCGACGTGGAACTTTAATTAGCATAGACAAGTTCGTATAAAACATAAATCTTTTTTAAAGTTCCTTTGGAATAGAATTTTTCGCAATGGACTAAACTACACGCCAATCGAGTAAAGTAATATGCGGGTAAATATCTAAGTGATCTGAAGATTATGAATTATTAAATATATAGTATCTTTTTTTCAGTCACGTTTATATAGAATCTTTTACGAAAATAATAGAACATACTTTCTCTTCCCACGGTATTTGATTCGCACGCGACGGAACGTAGAAATCCTCGTTTAGTTCTACAGTCAGTGTATGGAAATGGCGAAACTCATACAATATATATATTTCATTTTCAAAAAGACACTTCGGAGTACACCGATCGGACACGTCTACCGAGCCGCGATGTCGATTACAAAATTAGAAATACCACTCCGCATCTAACGAGATCGTCCGATTTCATGGAAGTGATAGCAAAGAAATGTGCTTTTTAACGGATAGCTCGATTGTGCCAAAACGATGATGGACGCAAACAAATATTATCGGCGTATCGCGATTGTATCAAACAGAAGTATTTCCTCCCTATAAAGAGTCACGTGCCTGTTTCGAAAGAAAAACGTACATTACGAATTGGCGCGTTCATTGTATAATTTCGATTACGAATACACTTTGTACTCCCAGCAAACGCCGTGATAAATTCTTAAAATTGTAATCATACCTTTCGAGGTACATATGTTGTATCGTCGACTGTAGAGCGACAGTGAGGTCATGAGCGAAGTCATGAGTGAAGCGAAGTGGTAGGCAGAAACAGGTCTTAAGTGACTGGAAAACCAGCGGAAGTTTAAAGACGCAACACTGTATATAAACACCCTTCGCGCGGCACTGATCCATTGCTACTTAATTTGAGAATGGAAATACTTCATGCGATTCCCGGTAAAATGGTCTCCGTCCTTCCCTCTAATCCTTATTCCCCACCACTCGAGCCAACAATCAAAACGTGTTTCTGCCTATGGTCGGGCATAATTTACGACATCACTACTCCCCCGCACCGTCGACAATACGTTACACAATGCCGAATTCTGCTGTTCGTAACCAACAGATACAATAATATTCTTCCTCTTTACATATGAAATTAGCATACAAAAATAATACATCGACGCATCGATAGCGTAATTATTGACTAATCGCAATTCAATTAACAATGAAATTTTTCTGTGCCAATTGCAAAGTCCTGAGTTATACATTCTGCATAATCAAGAGAAACGTGAGAAGATCATATTAGCTTCCTAAATCCCCCCGTTTTTTATATAAAGATCTACGTAAAGGTATGGTATAAAAAGAAACAAAGAAATTCAAACTTTGGATAATACGCCGCCAACGCGTAGGCTGCGGTTATTGTTCAATTTAATGTTTCTATAAACTTCCCTTCTGCGCATAACCGCAGGAGAGTATTGGTGCAAACGTTTGGAACGTGGGCAATGTCTGTAGTTACATTCTCAACGATATTATTGCGACGCAATAACAACACTGATCAACCTCCGTGGCCATAGAAACCGTGTAAGTCGTTAAAAAAAGAAGAGGACTCAATGACGCACAATTACTTCGTGATCAACAACACAAACGTTCATCATGTATACACTCACTTTGATCTTTATCAAATGCTTTCACATCTTTCCTGATGATTTGGTTTAGTAGGAGGTCAACACACCTGGCGGGGTGGGCACGACAACCGTGTGTTGTGGCACTACTGGTGGTGCGGGCGGTGCCAACGGATGACCAACCAGAACCGCTGCAGCCGGTATCGGCAGAACGCCGGATTGAGGAATGGCCGATGGCGTGGTGACTTGTGTCGGTGGCCCTTCTGCCGCGTGCTTCCTTAAATGTCTCAACATGTTGCCTTTCTCGACGAACGTTTTCCCGCAATCCGGGCAGCTGTGGGGCCGTTCGTCCGAATGTGATCGTCTGTGGGACACCAAGTGCCCTTTGCACATGAAGTCTTTAGGACATAGGTCGCAACGGAACGGCCTCTCGGCGTTACTTCCTTTATTGTGCGAGCGCATATGGAAAAGTAAATTGCCCTTCAACGGGAAGCTCTTGCCACATTCTGTGCATACGAATGGACGTTCACCAGTATGACATCGCATATGATTTACAAGATGCTCCTGTAACAAACGAAAAGAAATGGAATTGCTAATAATCTGCGATTCACATAGACACAAGTACTTGTAGCTCGAAACTAATTAGCGTTGACACGCGCAATAATAATAATCTTTGACGTTATGGATACGAAAGACAATCTTGATCAATGTACCTTTCTTGTAAACGGCTTCGAACACACGTTACAACAGTGCGATGAATCTCCGGTATGTTGACGGAGATGATTATTAAGGTGTTCTTTCCTAGTGAACGTCCTCTGACAAAACTCACACCTGTGCGGTGATTCGCCGGTGTGGATTCGCACATGATTCGTCAAATGCTCCTTACGAGTAAATGACTTGGAGCAGAAGTGGCATCGGTGTGGCGATTCGCCTGTATGTTGACGCACGTGATTTGTCAAATGTTCCTTCCTCGTGAAGGATTTGGTGCAATACTGGCACTTGTGCGGTGACTCACCCGTGTGCTGCCTGACGTGGTTTACCAGGTGATCCTTCCGCGTAAATGCTTTTGGACAGTACTGACAGCGGAAGGGCGTCTCCCCTGTACATTTTATAACCAACTGCGATTTTTACTCGTCATTCGAACAACCGATTATCCTGTACAAGGCGAGTTCTCTCCTGACGCAATGCATGGGCAAAGGGCATTCGAAATGAAATCTTTTATCTCAAACACGTGACGAACGGCAGGGACGAAGCATTACAGGGGGCAGAGCGTAAGGATTCATTCGATATTGCAGTCTCATTGCGTCGCACTGGAGGAAAGTCAGCTTGCGCAGTGATAAATAAATCTTTACCAAAGACATTCTAATCTCAAGTGTTCGAAAGTACTAATTTAAAAAAGTCTTAGCGTCTTCGATAGCAGGTTTAATTTTTTAAATGAAAATATATCATGAACTTCCTTAGGTTTAACTAAATAATACACTGGTATGCCACCTACGAAATGAAATGAGAATGAAAATGGAACTATATACAAGTCTTTGAAATGATAAGAAGCTTGCTAAACGCTTTCAGAACGCAACAAGTAGTATGAATATTTATAGCGACAGGGCTCTGAAGGAGTTAATAAGAAGCATGTATGAGAGCGGTGTATGAGGCAGAACAGTAAATGTCTCTAGGGATTCGATGAAATGGGATAATTGTGATCGGTTAACTAATTGCTAGTTAGACACAATATGAATTGTCACAGACGATCGGCAAAACAGATTATTCTACCCGGCATCGTAAATAAACTTCTATAAATATATGCTGTTTCTGTTTTTCATAGACATTATATCGAGACCACTATTATATATTGCTTCGCATGCAAGTGCTCAACGTCGGAGCTGAACGTCAGTTAGAAGCGGAATCGAAACTGTGCTCAGATAGCGAGATACGTTCAGTAAACGATTGTCGTGACACGTTTTATAATGAGAGTGATCGTTCTTCTTTTTCTTTATCTTTGGACGAATACGAGAACGATTTGGTGTGTGTTACATGACATATACAGTCTTCCTCAGATTATTGAAATGCTTTTTTCCCCGGATTATCGTGAAACACCTACCCACCCCACAGTTTTGCTTCCTCGCTGCGAGCGAGGGCCTGCGGTCCCGGGTAGGCCGCCCGTTAACTGCCGAGGGCAATGAAACCACTGGGCCAGGTAAAATACCCAGTATAGAAAAATAAAATGTTCATGTTTTTGATAAATGTTCATGAAAGTATTATCAATGGATTTTTTAAGGTTTCTCGATGAAAATCAGTTCAAACGCGAAGCAATTCGGTCCATTTTTAGAATTTAAATGGAGAATATCAACGACTTCACCAAATTGTAAAGTGTCTGCTGAAGATTGCTTAAATGCAGCCTTCAGGAGAAATTGTCTGGATGTTTAGTACCTATTTGGTATTACGAGGATTGGTAAACCACTTCGATAATTGCAGGAGAAATGTTGTGAGTTACCCACCAGAAGCGTGTTCTTCCCTTAAACCGGGGAACTGGAATCCTAATCGTGTTTTTATAATAAAAAATAGACCGAATTGCTTCGTGTTTGGACTCATTTTCGACGACATAAACTCACCAATCCATCGGTAATACTCTCACCAAAGTGTAATCGGTAACATGAAAAGTTTCATATTCAATACTGAATGACTCAATTCGCCGTCGACCGAGGGTCTCCCGCTAGTCCGCTATTTCAGTCACTCTCGGTTTACGTCGATCAGTCTCCTTGTCAGACGGTTCGGGCGAGGGCCCTGACAAGTGTCAGTTTATTAGGTGCTAACTAGTTCTCCTGCCCCGGTTTATCGAGAATTTCCCGGTCCCAAATCTTTCTCGATAATCCGGGGAAGACTGTATTATGAAAGGTGACTCAGTCCCTAACATGTTTCTTAACTAAATCATTTTCTAGCCACGTAATATAAACTACTCTTAGAGACAAATATTACAATCGGTTGTCCGTGAAATGGACATCTGCCAACCGCTCTCACCTGTGTGTTGGCGGATGTGGTTAACAAGGTGTTCCTTTCTGGTGAACGATTTGGAGCAGAAGCCGCATCGGTGTGGAGACTCACCCGTGTGCTGGCGGACGTGGTTCAAAAGATGCTCCTTTCGCGTGAATGTCTTCGAGCAGAAATCACAGCGGTGCGGCGTCTCACCCGTGTGCCACATTATGTGGTTCGTGAAGTGCTCCTTTCTCGTAAACGACTTACCTGTATTCGCAGTGATAAACAAAAGCAAAACACACGAATACTTGATTATACTGTAATATCAATCGGAATCATAAAACTGTAAATCTGCTTACAATGCCTCGCAATGGAATTTGCACAAAAACTTGTCCAAGCAAAGATTTTGGTTTCACTCATCGCCGTGTGGCTAATTTTATGAGTTGACTAAGTTATACGAATCTTTTTAATGTTCAGTATGCTGTGTGCGGAAACCATTGCTCGTAGATTGTTAACCATATTTACAGAATATCCATACGCGGACAATGTATACACTCTACCGAGTGACAGAGTGCATATAAGCGCTCGCGACACTTTCATGATTAAGGATAAATGCTATTCGAATACTAAAAACATAATTATTTCTATTATACAATATTTTTTCAAATGGAACACGATACATTCTCAAACTGAACAGGTAATTGTATTAGCAACTTCATAGGAATATCTCTGTAGTCGCGATAAATATAATAGCTTGCCTACAAAGTTATACGAATGTATTAATTTTCTTTAACTGTAATTTGAATTACAATTTCCTAGCAATAACTACCCTCGATTGGTTTCAAAGCCTCGTACATTAAAGTAGAATAGTTGGATAACGCAACCCAGTTCTATTTTGATCATGAATATTCGATACTGCTTTAATAATGACTTAGTAATTAAGTGTTTAAGCGCAACGTACATTTCTACTTTATTTTATCGCAAATGTATGTTTCGCTATGAAAAATTTGAATTGCTACCAGGGAAGTGTAATGCTATGATCGAGATCCGAATTTTCCGTGTGAATTTCAAAAGCGAAAGCGTATTTTGTTTACATGAAAACGAAACGTATTGCAATATATACCAACCGCTCAAATTTACGAAATAGCATGTCATGATACCAATGTTTGCTTTAATGCACCGATATCTTGATATTGTGTGAAACACTGCGGTAAATAGCCCGTTACATACAGTAATTAAGAAACCAATATATACCGGCAAAAGACGCCAGCAATTGTGAGGTTAGAAAGGCGCGTTTGTAAAAGAATGCGCGCGACTTGTGACAGGGGGGCAGCTAGTCGCGATGCGCGATCAATTCTCGCGAATTTTATTTCACCCTCGCGAACCCACGACTCGGCGCGCTTATACTGTATTTTTCGTAACTCCGCGCCGCAAAGGCCAATAGGCAGGACTCGATAAACCATATTTTTTTTATTTGCCGCTAACTTGCATGCACGATCTTCTTGGGGTAGTTAAAATTGTATGTTTCTCAAGACTTGTACATTAAATTATGCATTTCTTTGTTGTACATATCAATTCAAAATATTATCAGATTCTTACTGAAGCCGAATTGTTTAAGTTTTATTATAATTACTTATCGAATTTGTATATTAAGTTTAAGAAACTACTAACTATTGTAGAATGAAATTAAACAGATCAGAGTATTATATTGGGAAATTTCTTATTGAGTATATTTTATTATTTTATTATGTCTAGGGTAAATCCACTTTTAAAGGCATATAATATACTAGCTTTACTACTCGGCTTCGCCCGAAATTTAAGTTCTAATTTTATAAAAAAAAAATTATTTATTTATTTTGTGAAAATAGTCATATTCATCTGGATTAGCTAGACATAATGAGCTGGGACAGTTTGAAAGTTATTAAGCGACAGACAAACAACAACACACAAACACTTTCTGCTTTATATAAATATTAAGATGTATGGGTGTAATAAAATTCTATTTGAAAACTTTCTATTAATTTTCATTTGTTTGTAAATCCTAAACATGCAGATGTACACAGTATAGGCTTTTTAAAAGTGGAATAATCATAGATTTTATATATTTTCCATATATATATCCAAGTTTTGATGAAATTTGATGTTATATTTATGATACTGTGTTTTAAGATTTTACTCCGAAACTTGGAGCGTTTAATCTAAGAACAGTGTAGAACAATAACTTATAACTTACCTTACTAAGAGTTTCAGTGCATTTTAGTTACGATTTTAGACAATGGTCGACTAATTTGTTGTAAATTGTTTGTACGGACTCGTATTATTATAATAGTACACGCAATATATTTTAAACAATAGAAAGAGTGATTTTCAAATATTCATCGCAATAAATATGGAACTTCTCATTAAAAATGATACTGAATATTACTTTGAAGCGTATTGTAGTGTTTGCGTTTATCATAAATAAAGATAACTATTACTGTGAGGATTTTAAATACAAAATAAGTATCATCACAATCCCATTTTATGAAAGTTTTGCAGGGCCCAAAAATATAAGGTTCGAAAGGAAATATCCGAATTAATCACGCTTTCTTATCCGAAGAATACAGTTTTTTGATAAACCATTAAATAATAGTGTATATATTTTAATCGTGTAATCAACAGTGCAATTAAGATTGCAATTCCTCCGAGTTCCTTCCAAGAAACAAATATGTACAACTGATAAATTGCATTTACTATTTTAATACTCTTATGGGAAAGTATATCCATCAAGTATATTATACGATATATCGTGCAGATATATAGAAATAGCATATCATATATAAGCACGATACTTCGGACTAACGAATAAACAAATTACTTACCGCATATTTCACAGCGAAATGGTGTGTCGTTGGTATGCGAACGCATATGGTTTGCAAGATGTTCTTTACGCGTATACTTCTTGCCGCATGCTTGGCAATGGTGCGGAGTCTCTCCTGTATGCCACATAACATGATTCATAAAATGTTCTTTGCGAGTAAAGCTCTTTTTGCAAATATCACATCGATGGGGCGTTTCACCCGTGTGTTTGCGAACATGATTCACCATATGTTCTTTCCTAGTAAATGTTTTCGAACAGTACTGGCACCTGAAACACGAAATGAGAACGGTTATTCGAATATCCTATCGATACTTAATAATTATCGGTATTGCCGGAACGTGAGAAATTGTTTGAATCGAGGAATAAAAATTATAGAAACCGCAAATGTGTATTTACCTGTAGGGCGTTTCTCCAGTATGGCAGCGAGTATGATTATCCAAATGTTCCTTTCTTGCGAAACTCTTTCCGCATACGGTACAATTGTAAGGTTTATCGGTAGCATGTCGCTTCATATGGCGCTCTAACGACGGTGCATTAGCAAACACATGAAAACACACTGTACAAGTAAACATGGATCCACCTAAGTGACATTTACCATGGCGAGTCAAATCGTTCGCATTTAAAAATGCCTTGCCACACACCTGCAGAGTTCATAAATTCTAAATACAGTAAACGACAATGGAGTAAAGTGGAAAATAATAGGAAACTCTGATTTTCTATGTACTTGACATGTAAATGGTTTTCTTTCCGTATGATAACGACGGTGCACGATAAGCTGATAGCGAAACTGAAAAATCTTTCCACATATTTCACAAGCATGGCTTCCAACCGATACTGGCGATGCGCTTGGTCCTGGTGTAGCTTCACCGTCACTCGACTTAATATCGAACTTATTTAATTGAACTTGCTGTACAAGCGGCGTTCCATTCTGTATCGTGGTAACTGTTTGAGTAGGAACTGTGCTTCCAACTAGGCTTGTACCAGCAGCTATGTCACTTTGTAGCTTCCCAAATACTTCATGATATGCTAGAAGCTGATTAATATCTTCGACATTCACCTAAAACGTACAACCAGAGATATTCAAATAAATACATCGCATGTTACGTTAATATGGGATACGTCGCATTGTACGTTCTAATAATTTTTTACCTTATACATATTTTGCACCATTTCAACCCCAAGAGTTTTCGCTAAATCTTGTTCATTCCCAGCACTGATTTTTACAACTGAACCGTCGGCTGTTCTCACATCCATCATATGACCTCCTGGTTTTAAATCCGGCACTTGGAACCTGCACAGAAATTGTAATATAGCTCGTCATGCTACAGGAATGATCGTACTTAAGAGATAAACAAATTAAATAAACGTACTGTGTCATGTTCAGTTGACGCAGCTCTTTTTCTTTCTCAGGCTTCTCTGAATTGTTCTGATTTCCACCTTCGGCCGAAGAATTTCCACTTATATTCACACCAATTTGTTGTTGTTGTTGTTGCTGCTGCTGCTGCTGTTGTTGTTGCTGCTGCATAAGACTTTGCTGTAGATCTTGAGATGTTTGCAGCTGGAGATCGCACTGGACTTGGCAATGAACTTGATTGTCGCTACAACGTTCAGTTGTGCAACTTCCACCCTCATCTTTCACTTTATTATCATCTCTCTGTGCGTTTTGATTATGTGCAGTTGGTCCATTGTTCTGAGCATTTTGATGATTTTGCATCTGATGGTGAGACTGCTGCTGCTGCTGCTGCTGTTGGGGCTGCTGCTGCGGCTGCTGCTGATGCAGCTGTTGCTGTTGCGCCTGCATTTGTTGCTGCATTTGTGCATGTGCAGCCTGCAAATGACTAACGCTTGCAGGTATATGCGCTCCGTCTAGATTAAGGCCTGGCAGCGACACTGGGATCTGCTACATGAAACATAAAAGAAGGATATTGCTAAATTGCTTTCTGTGCCTAAAAGGATCGTACGATCGAGACTATTATTAAATTCAATGTGAAAATACGTCTTACATTAAATATCTGTTCCTAATACATTATGGAAACTAACAAACATAAATAATATTAAAAATGCAGTATCGGTAGCAGCACGTATATAATGAATTTAATATAAATTACAACAACTAGCGTACAATCAAATGCAAAGGAAAGAAAATTTGAAACAAAAAACAGACTTTGGATAAAGCTGCATTTTAAATCATAAGTATAAAATTGCAAGCAATACAAATGTATTTATTGTGGTACAGAACTCTACTATCTACTCACCTATAATTTAAGAGATATGCAACATAGTATGCTACCATAATTACTACAGAAGCGAATTCTAACCTGGATCCTCTATAATCTATGCTCGATAACTAGTCATTGCATACCTCTAAGTAAACAAACCTGCGGATTTGGTTGTAAAGAGCTATGATGGCTGCTACTGCTAACTGAAGGTTGATGATGATGATGCGTAGGCGTCGACTGATGATGCGAACTGGAAGTCAACGCCATTTCTTGGTTCAATGAAGAGGCTGGCTCTTTGGAAGATGCCTCTCCACCTCCACTACTCCTGTGCGAGGAGTTGTGGTGGGAATGGTGATAGACCGAGACCTGAGGTAGCGGTCCAGGAAACAGATTGGTGAGGACCCAATATTTAGCTACCGAGGAGGCTAACGCTACGGCTGTACCTACACGCAGGTCCGCGGATGAATGCGGGGTACTCGCTACATTGCCAAGACTGGTTGCAGTAGTCAAACCACCTGGGTACGAAGGACGACCACTTTGACCCGCGTTTACATCCTACCGATATACATTCAAACATTTGTACAACATTAATACGGCATGCAGCGGCATGCACCAGGCTCGGTTCCAATCGACAAATGCGCTAGTTTCCAGTTTTTACGCTTCCAGCGGTATAGAGTTACAAATGAAAATTTTTTTTTCAACAAATTCGTGCGACCAGTACCATCATTGGTATTTACTATTATGTACAGAGTTCTATGTCACTGAAAGTAAATAATAAAATTACACCTAGGATACCATTTGCAAGACTATTTAAAATACGTGTTTTTATGCTAAAAGCTTATATTATTTAAACTAAATTATTATAATACGTGTTTAAATGTTATCATGCTACTTTCACAAAACTGTTTCTTAATATGTAAAAGTATGTGCTCCTATAAGTACTTGATATCGCAGAAAGAGCAAGCCAATAAATATAAAATATTCAAGCATAAGCTATTTCATTTAAGTGTGGTACAAGCAATTTACACGATAATTCTCACCATCTACACAGAATTTTATGTTGCATTTCTAAATATGAATAAACAAACTGTAATATACGAAAAGTAACTATAGATAATTAAAAGCAGCATAAAAAGGTAATCGATAAAAAGCAATGGAAGTGAAATTAAATGTTTTTAACTGTTAAACAAATTACATAATTAAGAGAAAACATATTCCAATCGATAAATGATTTTAATTTGTCTGAGAATATTTTTAATCTCCAGTGTTCATATAATTGTTGCGCATTTGTGGTTTGGTGGTTAGCCTGTTTTAATGAAATACATGCTTACCTCTTGTGCCTGCGTAGTCGCTGGCAATGCATGCTGCTCACTATTCATCTTTGTTCACTGCTGGGTACTAGCTAAATATTTCTGATATATTTCATTTCTCATCCTGCAAAACAATTCAATTAAAATTTATTTAGATATCATCGGTTAAGAGCCACACATTCATTTACATATGTAAGATCTAATAGCGATTGACTCTACTATAAACATATCCATTCTTTATTACCCGTAAAATGCTAATAGTGTTTAAAAATAACATGTTCGTTAACAGAATACACAATATACGATTAACAGAGTAGCCACTGTGCCGTTCGCACCGACGAGGCAGGCTAGGAAAATAAATTCTAACGTTTAACCTCGAAATCAATTAGTTTAATACAAATAGACGGGAAGGATTCTCCCCGGGTCTAACGTATTTGAAAGAATTGCCTGGGCGTGCGCTTATTATTATATAATGTGCACGGTGATAGGTTAATATTGTAAAAGACATTATCTGCATGCAGAAACGCGAGTAGTTACTTTAACCTCGCAGATACATATTCCGTGGAGTTTTTTGCCGAGTGAGCGGGAAAGGGTGACTCATCCGATGCAATCTCGCGAGGGCGACAAAGCGAAAATAGTGAAGCGCTAGAAGTGTTTGAGCGTACCAGCGGCTCGTTCGAGTACGCAGCTGTATTCCCACATTTGCCAGGAGTTGCCATAGATCTCCCCGTAGTTAAGAGAGGATTCACGGGCACCATCTTCTGGTGTCTCGGGCATATGACGCGTCAATTATCGTGACTCGTAGAACGAGGACAAGGGGCCACAAGATGGAGGTTCCTCGGGTTTCAGGGCAAGGGGATTCGGGAGAAGCGTGCGCGAGGGCCGAAGGGATGACCGAGGCGGCTCGTAGGGTGGACTCACGTGGTGTACGGTGCCGTCGGCGGTTCTGGCATCTCGCTTCGTCGGCCCTGGGCCGTCTCGTGCACAGGGAGACACGCGTCCCGACGCAGGGGGGGACGCCTTTCGCCGCCTCTCGACGTCTCACCTCGCCACGGGTACCCACAAGCAAATCCCTGATAATGGCCACGCGCCCTCGCCCTCCACCTCCAGAATATATCCCAAGCGAAGTCCGCGGGGCTTCGAAAACGGGGCTGCCAATTTTTATCCGTATAGACGCCAAACTGCGCAACAATTTCACGAAAACGCTGCCAAGAACATACGTGCTTGCGGTTAACAGAAAATACGACGACTGTCATGGCGTCCCTCGCCCACCCCGCAGGAACTTACGCGTTACGGGCATTATTTGGTCAACCGTCCTTTAATTAGCACAGTATGCGAAAGTCATTCGATAAAAAAGCTTGCCACAGCGAAAAACGAATTGCTGGCCAAATTTTCGGGAAATAATAAGCCTGATCTGCAACATAACGAAATGAAATACGTCAAGTGCTCTTTGTTAGCTCGTCCAGTATGCGCGCGCAGCATCCGGCTGCGCGCGCCGTTTAATCACTTCCTGCGCGAAAGCCCGCCAATTTAGAAACATATTCACATTCATGGCTTGCATGGAAAATCATTTTCTTTTCGTTTGTCATAGTCTTAGATGCATATTAGGAACTTTAACTAATTGTTCATAATATTTTGTAATATAATTTCTCGTGGAATTAAAGAAATATATAGGTATATCTGTGCAATCCTTTTTCAATTTACGTATCTCAAAAGTGCGTTGAACTTGATATTTTTTTGTACAAGTATAATTTTCGTAGGAAATTAATAATTTTGTATAGTTCAAGTAAATATGTTGCGAAATAATTATATGAACTTTTATGACAGTTTGCTACTGAGGGAAAATTCTGTACCTAAAAGGGAAGATAGTTATAAATACAGGGAAAGTTATAGGTGTAATTATTTTACATCCATATATATTATATTTAACATTTTCCTAGATTTGCTAGTAAAATACCAATATTTACATCAATTTGTACATATAACCGACCATTTCGGCCTGATATATAATGATTTTTATAAAGTGATCAATGAGATTACGTTTGAAGTTTGAAGATATGGTAAAAAAAACTGCTCGCGGTGTTAACGATGCATTTTGTTTTGCATGAACAATTCTTCTATATGCTCTTGAACTTTGGCGGTAACCGTATCGGTCATTTTATAAGAATCACTCTGTTTAATAATACATACAAATATGTGTACACACACGTACTGCATTAAAACATGTTTTTGTTTTGGTAGTGATATGTTAGTAAACCAATACAGAGTATTTTTAGAAAATATGTAAAATTATTCCTAAGAACTTGCTTCAACTGTTGGTAATACAAAGACATGATCTTAGAAGCCATACTCTCAATAAAAGGAAATCTTGACTAGTATAGTAAATTATACAATAATAATTAAACATATGCGTACAAGATAGAAATTAAATAAAAAAGATATCGTCTAGAACTTACAGTTATTTGGTATCATTATAAATTTGTTATATCATAGAATGAACGTGCATGAACATATACAGGGTTACCCAGGAAAACGTGGCCAAATTTCGTAAACATATCGTAGAGGTAGGACAGGTGAAAAAAAATTTACGTTTCTTTACACGAGTTACTCACTCAAGTGAATGATTTATACATTTCTGCATATACGATATAAACCTCGCGTATGACAAAATACACGAAGGATAGGTTTAAATAATAGAGATTCTTTCGATCCCAGCCTTAAACGTTTCATCCTGTATATGTATGAAACATTTAAATAAATTATATGTGAATCGCGTAATTCTTTGAAAATCTGATTTCATAAAAATGATTGAAAACACGATTTCGTAAAAGTATATCGGGTGCAAATAAATTATTTTAACAATACGAGAGTGCATTCAGTTTCCAGGTGGCAGTTTTAAATATTAAAACAAATGAAATACTGTCCATAAATGGAGAGAATATTTTTACAAGTAAATACCATGAAGAAATGTACATGTTACGTATAATATTATTTACAGTTCCGTAGTAATTTCATCTTGCGGTCGAAAACCAAGAATTGTGAAATCGTCGATGAGGTATTCACGAGCAGGCGACCAATCTGACAAAATGGTATAGTTAGCAGCCTCTGTAGTACTTTGAAATTCCCACTGCGGATTTAATTCACGGTCAAGTCCACTCGCCTCGCACTCATCTATTGCACGTGCTGGCCCTGTGATAGTCGCACCGGTATTATAAGTATGATTAAATGTCGAGATGGCAAGCTCTTGGAAATGTGTACTGGAGGATTTTAGTCGTTTTTGGTTGTCGTATACTAGCGGAGTTGTTTGTCCTATACTGGATCCATTTGGGCTAAGTTTCTCGTTGTACACTCCGGAGCTGTTCTGTCCGAGGCTGGAGCTCACAGGGCTGTCCTTTACGTATCCAAGGCTGGAGCTCGCAGGACTGATACTTGATTTATCGCTTGCTTGAAATGTTGCGAGCGGTACGTTTGCTTGGAATGTAGTCAGATTAGTGGGAGTGGTTCTCAGTTCGTACGGCTGAGGTGATTGTGTGATTGTCACTTGCTGCGGTACGTTCATTTGGACCGATGCTGCTGGTTGTTGCAAGAATGTCACAAGCTGAGCCACCTTAAAGTATAAGAGCAGGCATTTGGTACATCGCTTCGTTCTCAAAAGTTCGTATGAAATGTCACTTGTTACCAGCATATGCAATCTATCGATTAACCCTCGGAAGACGAATGGTGGATATGGTCGCGTAAAACGAATGCAAGGTCAGTTTGACCCATAGCAACATTTCTATGGTAAAAGCGTTTCACGGAAAAATTGAATATAAAATGAAGTAATCCCACATAGGGTAAAGGTACCAGTAGTTGACAACTTTTCAGAAAAACGTGAAAAATAAGGTTTTTAGAAGTGGCGAACTGTGGGTATTAGGAGCCGCGGCGCGCTGTTGAAAAGAGAGTTGCCACTTCAAAAAACCTTATTTTTCACGATTTTCTGAAAAGTTATCAACTACTGGTACCTTTACCCTACATAGGTAATAAAAAAATACATAAAAAAAAATATTCACGTACATTTGATACATAAAATATTATATTTTATACTACAAATGTAACATCGTGATCGACTTTGTCAGAGTTGGATCAAAATGACCCTGCATTCGTTGTACGAGGGTTAAAGTAGTATCCTTCCTGCCGTGCATTTAGGAAAGTAGTTACATTAATTATTCTTTTAATACGTATCACTCACCAAAATGTTTTAAAGACTTGCGTGAAAAAGAAGTAAAATTTAAAATGCCAAGCGTCTTGAAATCGGGTATCTCAAAATTAATGTTTAACGGAATATTCGATTTACCTCCGGAGAACTGTGCCTCTTGTAACGCCTCAAGAGCCTCTCCGCCCATGAAAAAAGTCTCTGCCAATCGTCCGGAGGAATTGGTATCTCGTCGTCCCTTCTATTAATAAAAACTAGTATCCTCGCTAAATCGCGCAGAACTGGTCTATAAATCATAATTATCGTCACAGAAAAGGATATATACATTAGAACATCGTATTAAACATAGAAATAATCATACCTATACGCTTGTATGCCAACAGCACCGTCCCCGTTATTCCCGGAGTAATATAATTCTCTAACTTGTCTCCTAGTATCGTTGAGCATGGACAGAAATGTATTGCCTTCTTCCCTAAGCGTCGCGAGGTGTTTCAAGAATTCTCTTCTCTCTGCGCTAAAACACAAGTGGAGGTACGTCTTTCCTTCGTAACCGCTGATATCCATCTCGCGAATTACAATCGTAACATACTAGGAATGTACCTGTCTTCAAATTGCTGGATAAATTTGGCAGCTTTTTTCTTTCTTCTATGTACAATTATAGCTCCGCACAATATAATAAGGATACATATAGTGGCTCCGGAGACGACCCCCACCAGAATTGCTACCTGGCTGCCAGTGAAGCCGAACATGTACCCGGTTTCTTTACAAATTCTGCCCATATACTCGTCTCTCGTCGACCAATCTGCGATGTGACCGGGCGGGCAAGTATCGACACAGGTTCCCTGATGCAAAAGTACCGCGCATCTGGCGCACGTTCCATCTCTGCACCTCTTGCAGCCTCCTTGCCCTTCGATGCATTCTGCAACTGCGAAAAGAAACGTATAATTCAATTTAGCCCGTGCATAATGAACGACGAGAGATCAAACAGCCGTAATAAATATAGCTTTAGCAATTCCTTAAATACATATAGTCGGAGAGGCGGCTGTAACTGCCTATTAGTGCACGCACGAGGAATGCCGTTGTTCCTTTCTCGATTATGTGCTTAATATATCTCAGAGGATAGTGTAAGAATCAGTGACCACATTCTCCAAGTTGAGAACACCATCTGGTACCTGCTTGTTTTGTCACATTCTAGACCTTAAGGTCATGTGCCTATTTTATACTTACTTTAGTCGGAATAGACTTTGTAAAAGATTAAGCGAAAATGCTTTATATTATAACGACGCTTCGATTATTAGAATTCGACGGCCCGGAGTTTGAATTTAAAAATTCTTAATTCAGCGAACCGGCCTGGACGTAAAATATGTAATTTTGGCAACTGAGCAATTTAAGGCGTGCGATTCTTACCATCTCTTTTTCCTTTTACGTTTTATTATCAATTAGCGGAGTTAAGTGGGGCACCCGTCGCCCTCCTAAAAGAAATATGTTTCCAGGTCAGAAAAAACTGTGATAATACTCTCTCGAAGTGTACATCAATCCTGTCCGAAGCTGCTGCTGAGAGTATGGCAGCTACCATATTACACGAACGCCAGTGATGCTGCATTATACAGGGTGTTCCAAAAACGTTTAGCCAGATTTAACATTTCTGCCGAAAATTGCGTATCAGAGAAATTGGGCTCCGTGAATATTTCAGCTTCGCGATATCGTTTTATTGATTGTCGAGCATTCACATACTCGTAATTACCGTCCTCGTCGTAAGGATTGCTACTATCATCTTCACAGTTATTCGGTAACCAAAAATTTGAGGGTTTACAAAAATATAAAATACTGTTAACTGGCATTTTATCAAAATATCGAAAGATCTTCGCTAATATACAACTTTCCATGTCTTTAAGAAGAATGCAACGGGAAATGATACATTTGTGGGCCACTGCTATGAACGAGGCTTACTTCACGTCGTTCTTAGTCTGCTCGACGCGTTAGCGAAGCTTTAATGAAATCTTTTTGGAACACCCTGTATATAATATACGACTGATCTTTGACTGATAATTAGAGCAAGAAAAGTCGACGAAACTGTGGAATCTTCCACGTAATCGACTTGATAATAAAATCGCCTATGAATTAACACCGCGATTAATGTTAATGGGTACCGAAAGTAGCTGAATATTTAACGAGGAAAGTAAAACTCATCGCGTGGCGTTCGAAGATGGTTAAGCTTGTCTAGTACGTACGCGATTAATGATAAACTCAGTTAATAAGCTTGTTATTTAGGTAGAAACGTTGCAAACTGTACGCCCTGAAATAAATCTTAACAGTTGTAACATTTGACCTGAATAAGTTGAATTTCTTTCGACGGAGCGAGTTGTGAAGTAAGTGGAGCGTGAAGAATTTAGTTCTGTTAGGTCTACTCGAGGCGAACTTCGATTTTCTCGATTTCTGACGCGATATGGAGAGAAAGAACCAATAAAATAATAGGTGAACCGAGAAGGACCAGGGGAACGCGAAACGGCTCCAGTATTTCCAGTTACGTCGTAATAAACACAGGCCTTCGGCCCGCATTCTCGAGATATCAGAAGAACAAACTCTTCGATGTATAAACAATAAAAGAGGCACAGAATTTCTTAAAGATTTCGTTATAGAATTGAATATAATTCAATATAAAGGAGACGCAGAAAAAGGCTAGTTATATATTATTACGAGTAATCGTACGAAGGAAAGTGACTACGATTAATTGAAAGGAAACATCTTCGCGCGGAGTGTTTAGTGTGGATAAAGGCCGTAGGAAGTTTCCGGGTTATTAAATGAACCTCCTTGGAACGTATCGGCGGAACTCGTTTAAGTTTAAAATGCTGGACCAATCAGTATATACCGGCATATTCCACCTAACTAGCAGGAAGTATCATTACTGGTCAGGTGAAACTTCTCAACGATCCTGCACTCCCCTTTTGTTGCTATTGGTGCATTCCTCGTAACATCAAGCACTGGTAATTTATCTTGCAGGAAGTTCCCAACCCTTCGAGGCCAATGAAACGTTCGTGATGATATTTTACAAGGCTTCCAACTTTGACTAAACTATAAAATCCTATAGAGTCTTTCTCGACCCATAATTTAATTTAAGCATTTTTACATAAAATTAATAATTTATATTAGAGACAGTAAATATTTCGTCAGCTCATTCATACAAGCCTTCAATAAAAAGACTAAAAATTATTATGCCGCGGTCATTTAAAAACAATTCGTTGGGCAGAATAATAGACCTTAAATTATAATCAAAAGGACGTGCTTTTGATAGGCAGGTGAATATTAAATTTGCCGAGTTCCTTTAATTTATTTTTATTGTTATAATAAATTTACTAATTTAATTTTTTTGGTGTTTTCAAAGCTTTCTCCTCCTTTCTTTTAAGCACTACTTCTTCCTTCCATGTAATTCCACTTTATAGTCCTGACGTGTTAAACGATTAAACGTACATATATTATGCGTACAATTTGCACCTTTTTTCGACCCAGAAATGAAAGATCCAGCTGGAGAAGTGAACTTTCGTTCCAACAACCGCTTCTATGTTACGTGTTTGTCCGCACACAATCCTCCACTTTCGCTGGTAGCCGATACTTGATTGTAGTCGAGTGCAAAAATAACAGTGCGTTTTATAACGAGACTATCGCTTTCTAAGGTTTTCGTGACGGTAATCTTCGCGGTCTTAAAGTTCTCGCCGTAAATGCATAACAAGCATTTTCGCATGCCTATCGCTTTTTAGCGCAGTTTTTATCTCTCCTATGTTTCCTACTTTCACAGCAACAATTTTACACAAGCGATGCTGCCTATCAACGAAGCTTCACGCCTTTTGCGCTTCAACCGGCGCAGAAACAAACTCATTAAACGTAGGCACGCATTAATGAGAATTGCTACGCATAAACATTAAGCGTCTCCAAAGAAGTAGCAACAAAAGAATATTTCGATACAAAGTTAGAAAGAATAACCGTACAAAAGTAATATGGTTTAAATGTTTTCTTTCGTGAATTAATCGTGTCCCGTTGCGATAATATTAAATTATAAGGCGAAATAGATCTGTGCACCGTGCAGTGGCGCACTCAAGATTTAATTTTGGGGGAGCCGAGTTGAAGGGGTAAAAATATTTTTAATGCAAATTCAATAAAATTAATTCGGTGATCACAAATTTTATTTAAAGAATAAAATTCAGTTTTCTTTTTTCTTTGCAAAGCCCCTTAACTTGGGGGTGCCAAGGCCCCCCTCTGACTGCACCACTGGATCTATAGATCTGGAGTCTGCAAGTTTGGTCTCTCAAAAGAAAAAAAAGTGGTAGTTGATTTTTGCTATTTGTAAATATTCCAACAACACTATCTGGAGTCTGCAAATTTGGTCTCTCAAAAGGAAAAAAAAAGTGGTAGTTGATTTTCGTTATTTGTAAATATTCCAACGACACTATCCCGTTGAGAGTCACTGTAAGGATGTTAAGAGGTCAATAAACCACAAAAGCAACAACTCCGTTACGAAAGCAAAACGCGCGCCAAGTAGGTACATACACAGTGTACATCGCAAGATGTAATCGGTAAGCACGAATAATGCACTGTTTCGCGATAGATACGAAATGAATTTCCGCGCTACACTAATCACGCATAAGTATACGTTGGATTCCTCGCCTTTTATTCGCTATGCCAGATAAATGGGTCAAGGAGTATCGCGAGCGGCTTCGCGAAAAAGTGCGCGATTGCAATGCATCTTGATATTTATTCGATATTCGCGAGACAACTCGGAACGCGGCGGGGCCAAAGTCTGGAAAGTATTTCTAACTGCAAAATTTCGTTGCAAAATCTGTGCTTCTTGCCTTTCCAATTCCTAGCCGCCTCTTCCGCAAAGTTAGGTAACAAGTTCGTAACACAAATCTGGCGTTACGGAGTGCAAAATAAGGGATTATCCTCTGCACGCTGTTATTTAATTTCTAACCGGTACCGTCTCTTATAAAATATTTACAATCGCGAGCTCAACCGCGCATCCGCTTTTACCGATTCGACGTGTCTCAGAGATCGCGACACAGCGCTCCTTCTTTCGGACTATTCGACTTGCAGGGGATCTATTAAAACGCTCAATTAACACGAAGGAGCGGAGTGTCGTGAAATTAACGAGCACAAGTGGTAAATAGAGCCGGATGGCGAGCAGATGCTCGTGGCTGGCGCGCGTGCAAGTGCAACGCATCGGATGTAACACGTGAAACGAGCTGTTCTACAAAGTTCCCCATGTGCCGTAAAGTCGAAACCAATGACGGTGCAACGAGCTTATTCTAATCGTTGATCGGTAATAAAACGCTATATCCCACTAGGGTGGCCCTTATTTATACGTGGCGATTGTTTTTTTTATATTTATTTCCTCTCACCCCCTAGCATGGTTCCATTTCATAAAAAATAGTCCCTGAAAAAGATTATTGCAATCGGACAACAGAAAAGGGTGCCGACCAGGCTTTAAACTTTAGAATTCATCAATGGTTTGAATTTGAAGAATTTCTCAAAAATAGTAAGCCCTATCGAAATTTTGTTCAAATAATACTAAAAGAGCATTCAATTTTCTACAATTACTGTATATATATTTTTTTCGTGCTTCCAACCATTTTTTAGATAATAGCGTTTGAATATAGAGAGGTCTGCGCTTTGCGCGCGCCACCTGTACAGCGTGACGTATTGTCTATACGCGCGCGGCGCGGACCTCTCTATATTCAAACGCTATTATCTAAAAAATGGTTGGAAGCACGAAAAAATTGTATATACAATAATTGTAGAAAATTGAACGCTCTATTAGTATTATTTGACCAAAATTTTGATACGGCTTACCATTTTTGAGAAATTCTTTACATCCAAACCATTGATAAATTCTAAATTTTACACACCCTGTCCTGTTGTCCGATTGCAATAATCTTTATCAGGGACTATTTTTTTTAAGAAATGGAACCATATTAGGGGTGAGAGCAAAAGGAAACACATGTTGAAAATAAGGGCCACCCTAATATCCCACAGCCGTTCAGCTAGGCGCGTAACTATCGAACAACCGAGCCGGATATGCAGATACCTACTCTCGGGAATCATGAATTAACAGTCCGCGCGAGAGACGTGGACGCGAAAAGAGTGAATCCCGTGACTTGCGATCGTTACAATAGCTGCAATTTGGAACGTGGACGTGAAGGTTCTGCGAGCGCAGTTCCCATTCAGCTATTGGAGCCGAGTATTCGCTTTTAATCAGCGTTAGAGTACGATATCTTAATGGCTGCGTTGGGAAATGCATATCGCTAAATGTCGAGGCACGATTACGTTACACTGACATCACGCGCGTAAGTTCATCACGCTATAGCACCGCACAAACGCGTTACGTCATTGATGCGAGGCTTTTGTTCGGCGATCTGGCGACCGCTAGCCGCGGCATGAAAAGGAAGAGGCATTCATATATCGGTACTATAATCGAGTTACCGGTAATAAAACTTTCGTCCCCCAATTAACCGCCTCATTAATTATCATTAAATAATCCAATCACGAAGACCGTTGCGCGGGAAGCTTCTGCGAAGGAGCAGGAGCCTATTATTCCTTGACGAGGAATATTTTCAAAGGTGTTCTTCTCTGAAGAAGAGAAAAGGGAAGCAATGTCACCCTTGCAACGGTAATGTATCTGTGAATGTAAAAATATATTCAACGTCAGTAGCGTCATGTTTTCACCGAAGCCAGCAGAATATTGGAATCGAGAGCAGTGAGAAAGGTAATATAATATTATTAAGGGGACTAGACAGCCAGATTTGGTAAAAATTAACTGTCTGAGGGAATTAATTACAAGGAAAAGAATACAGATTATGACTAGTACTTTTGGGTAAAAATTATTAATACTATAAACAATAAAAAAAATTATTTTGATAATATATATATGTCGGCGCCACAGTCGGCTGAAGTGTAGGCGTTTTTCTTGTGGTTTTGTAGTGGTTGTAAAGAAACGGAAGTTCGGATCGACTTGAAATTTTTTCAGCACGTTCAAAATATATTCCTCCCTGCCTTGAAACGCAGCATTAGAGTGTAGAAACTCTGGTTCCCGGGATAAAAAAGAAAACACATACCCGCGCACCCCGAAAATCAGCATTTACTTTAAAGGTCGCCTTCTCCTAGTGGCTATTTTAAGAATTTTGGTTCAATCGTTATTTCCGAGGATCAGGCCGAAATTACAGATTCCAGGAGAAACATATTCCAAGGAAAGCGTTGTATCTTTATTTTTAAGCTCAATATCAGGACAAATCTAGACACACGTTTTCTAAAACACCGCATAATCAACCTCGCGTGGCGCCATTCGTAAAACAGATATGAATAATAAAAAAATATTTTCTTACTCTACGAGATAGTGATAAATATTGTATAAAAGGAAAAGTCTGCGCTTGCTTTAGTCTCCTTGTAATTAATTTCCCAGAAATACTCGCTCGCCGAGCGATCTGACTGCCTACTTAGTTCCCTGCCGACCAATCGGCATGTTTAACAGTCGCAGCGCCCGGATACGCGACGCGAAACTCGCTTTCCAGTATTCCGCATGGATTCGCAGCAACGGCTATCAAACATTGGGAGAAAGTCTTGGTCACCTTTTACATTTAGAGCTACCAGCTCGTAGCGCCATACTTTACGATTTTCCTAGTTGCAGCGCGATCGGTATCTCTGCGTTTCGACCGATTATCATTCCTGGCAAGAAATTCAGGCGGTCTTACGCAATTTGAATGTAGCAGCGGGCGTTCCGCTCAGAAGGATCGGTCGATTTGCATTAACTTTAATCCAGCCATTTCCCTTTGCAGAAACATCGTAATATCGCAGAGCTGATAAGAGAAGCGTTGCAGTGGGGTGCTTCGAAGTGTGCGCACAAGAGCTGTGATGTTAAAAAGATAGCCGTAGCTGCATTCCCGTGAAACGCTCCTATGCGCCTGTCTCGCTGCACCTTTAACGAAACGCAAACGAAATATCGGAATGGTGGCCCAGGCGGGCCGCTAGCGGGCAACCTACTTTCGATCATACGTACGTGACGCGATAAAGTCTTTCCGATCAATTGGTGAAAGAGAAATTGTCACTTGAACACGTATGAGAACTTTCCACGTACCCACGGTCAATTTAGCTATTTGGAACGGCAATCTGCATCGTTGCCAAAGTAGGAACCGAGTTCTCTCCTAAACGTTTCCTCGTTGCGGAATCCGTTCTCATTTCGCAAAGTGGAGGCACGCTGGTCACCGTGCGACGATAAAAATCTAAAGCGGGAGAAACTTAATAACGGCTATGTTACAGCTCCGAGCGGGATACGCTAGGCTGCTCAGCGTTTATTTCCAAAAATTGGCTGACATGCTAGTAGAACGGCAACGGAAAGCAGCGTATTGTTATCAATGAATAGTAGTTAAACTAAACGCAACGAACTGTACTTCTACGACCGCTGCACGTCGTTCAA
The DNA here is from genome assembly GCF_050908995.1 of Andrena cerasifolii. Classification (NCBI taxonomy): domain Eukaryota; kingdom Metazoa; phylum Arthropoda; class Insecta; order Hymenoptera; family Andrenidae; genus Andrena; species Andrena cerasifolii. The sequence goes on from NC_135123.1 coordinate 11,392,974, forward strand.
TCTTCCTTTGTTTACAGCGACCTTGAAGAGCTTTTAGGTCACGCTCGTAAGACGACCATCGCGGCGAAAATTCGTCAACGGGATGGTTAACTAAACGAAGCAGAACGAATTAGTTAAACTCGTGAAAGTAGAAAACATTGCTCGCCGAGATTGGACATTTACCTCGGCAACAAGGCTTTCTACTCTTCGCTCATTGTCAGGACCGAGTTGTTTGCGTTTAGTATATTCAAGATGAGACAATTTTGTGGGAAGTATGTCAAGTGGGATAATTTTTTAATGATACCCTAGAATTACAATTCCCTGAATTACGAGGAGACCGTTAGATGGTACTGAAGAAAGACTAAAAGCACCTAGTTTTACCGTATTATCTGTAAGTGCTTTTACAATTTTATTTACAAGCGCTATTACCACATTATTTCGTCACAAAATCTCTGAAAACCAAGTAAAAGTCTCCCTGCTTCCCCCGAGATAATCAAAGCGTAATGCTGAGCAATACTTTCAAAGCTGTTATAACACTTCTCCACTGCAATGACGAAACCACGATAGCACCAGGAAGCGACCAAATTCTGTCGGAATCCGTATCGTGTGGTGGTAGTGGAATAGCCTCAATTGAGTGCTGTATGCATGACCAGAATAACATTGCACTATCGCGGGCCACATCATTCCTACGACGAAACTGTTAAATCTATCCGAATAATTACCAAACATATTTCTTCCATACTTCTTTCCCTACAACATTGCTTAGCGAGTTGTATTCGCTTTCCCACAACTCGTTATACGAATTTAAGGCGGACTTGGAGGTATGGCGCTCCTGGGCTAACAACCGTCCGCCGCCATTTTCACGAAATGTCATAAAATATTTTAATTCCACAGAGTTCAGACAATTCTGAAATTAATATGACAACTCACACGCGAGTTATTGCTAACTCGCTTAAACTTGCTCGCACACGTGTTAACTATTCGATACCAGGCGGCGTACCTGTTGTGACCGGCATCGTCGCTCGAGTTTCTCGTGTTTGTACAAATAAGTAACTGTACTCGGCGATTTACTCGCGATCCCGAAGCGGGCGAGCGAGCGAACGGTCGGCGCGCAAGGAGGAACGAGGAGCTCCCCCCCTCCACCGTACAGCCGAGATATTCGTTCCCTGAGAAAACCAGTCATTACGTAACATAGTTAATGCCAAGACCTATACCGGGCCTAGGGATATACAGTTATAACTCTATGGATATCCCCGTGAAATACAAGGAGTGACTGAAAATGCGTGACGTCTAATGTTGCGCGAGGCCTCGAAGGAGGGGCAGGTAGCACGCGCTGCCGCGTGAAATGCACCCGGTGACCTAGCAACGTCGCTCGCACAACAATGCAGCCGCATCTTCGTCATTCCGAATTCACGTTTTCGTACCGTTTGCGTTTACAGTGGCGCGACAGAGCGTTCTCATTTAATTAGACGCACTAATGACCCACCAGCCGCCAGATGTAGGTAGTTACCGTCGATGTCTGGCGGTTTTTGTGTTCATTTCTTTAGGTTAGCTGGCTTGCGCGGGAGAAAAATGGCACTCGGTCGTTAGCGGAATTATGTATTGTTATTTCCTGGTTCGCGTTTCGCTTGAATATATTGCGATCCCTAGTGGATGCTTTAAAGGAGAGTCGAATATTTTATTTGCCGCAGGGACGTTTCTTCGAAAATCGAATGAGAAGGTCGAGCGAGCGAGTGGGTTTCGAGTTCGCATATCTGCTACAATTTTAGGCGAATTTATTATGCTACAAATGTTTTGACTGTTTAGTGGGGCACATTTAGTGAATAATAGATTTTAAATAGGCGGCCTTCAAATGCGGTATGTTAACCTTTTCTATGCTAAGCCCGCCTTTATCGATCGCACAACGTGTACGGAACATTTATGGGCATTGTGCCGCGCTGTACCCAATCAGGTGGCATTTTTAATCGTATACAGGATTAATTTTAGGTGAAACTAGACACCTATTTAATTCTAAAAATTAACACAGAGCTCGAGGATAGATAAGTAATACCGCGCTAATGAAGTTGTAACAAAGGGTAATGGCCTGTAAAGGATTTCTAAATAAGCGGGACTTTTTAGACATGCTTCGCGCTCTCTACATTCAGGCGAACATATTACCACCGCCTAGAACTCATAATATTGGTTAAATTGTATTTGCAAGTGTACGTAACGATCAACAGAATATATTTATACCCAGGAGCGTACTCGTAACCCGATAACGTTCGCATAACAATGGAACTGCATCTGATCAGCTGTTGTAGTAGCGGAACATGCTTTAATTCGACGCGCTACGTTTTTCTGAGTATCCTTGCAATAATTTAACGAGTGGCTACGGTTCGTGATTTACCCGAAACCGATTTGCAATTACTTAATTCGAGCGCACTTTCCTTTAACAAGGGGGCGAAAAACATTACAAAAGAAAACATAGGAAAAGAAACTTGCAAACTTTTTTCTTTTAAATATCCAAGACTTTTAAATGTTTCTTTCCACCAATCTATATTGTTATGCCGCGAGTCAGCGTTGACTCACGATACATATTTATCGAAGACGAAACTTTCCTCGAACCTAAGTGAAAAATGTGGCATAATTATTGCCCCCTCGCTGAACGTGTTCGAAAGTGAAGTTTCTGTACCAAACGCAACAAAATACATTTCCACACGGGGAAACCTGCTGACGTCCAACGGACGTTGGTTTTGGGCTCGCGGTAGGCACGAGATAATCGGGCAACGAGGAGAGCCGCAAAATAGAGTGAAATACGACAATGCCCGGAGAAGACACGGCGGGAGAACTATGCGGTCACGAAACCACTGCGCACACGCATTTAAAACCGTTAACATTGTGTAAATCCTGAGGTTAGTGTTCTGGAGGCACGAATCGCATACGTCCAGGCACCGCAGGTATGTATGCAGTATTTCATGTTTTCCGTATAAATATTCAGAAGCTATCAGGAGCGGATTTGTGTATAGGGCGGCAAATTTTGGAGAGCATCAAATTTTGAGCAGCGGCAAATTTTCTGGAGCCACAAATTTGGGGAGCGGCAAATTTTGGGGCATCAAATTTTGGGTGCATCAATTTTGGGACGCGGCAAATTTTGGGGGCATCAAATTTGGGACGCGGTAAATTTTGGGTGCATCAAATTTGGGACGCGACAAATTTTGGGGAGCATCAAATTTTGAGTAGCGGCAAATTTTCTGGAGCCACAAATTTGGGGAGCGGAAAATTTTGGGGGCACCAAATTTGGGACGCGGAAAATTTTGGGGGCACCAAATTTGGGACGCGGAAAATTTTGAGGGCATCAAATTTGGAACGCGGCAAATTTTGGGTGCATCAAATTTGGGACGCGGCAAATTTTGGGGGCATCAAATTTGGGACGCGCAGATTTTGGGGGCATCAAATTTGGGACGCGGTAAATTTTGGGGGCATCAAATTTGGGACGCGGCAAATTTTGGGGGCATCAAATTTGGGACGCGGCAAATTTTGAGGGCATCAAATTTGGGACGCGGCAAATTTTGGGTGCATCAAATTTGGGACGCGGCAAATTTTGGGAGCCACAAATTTGGGGAGCGGAAAATTTTGGGGGCCTCAAATTTGGGACGCGGCAAATTTTGGGTGCATCAAATTTGGGACGCGGCAAATTTTGGGGGCATCAAATTTGGGACGCGGCAAATTTTGAGGGCATCAAATTTGGGACGCGGCAAATTTTGGGTGCATCAAATTTGGGACGCGGCAAATTTTGGGAGCCACAAATTTGGGGAGCGGAAAATTTTGGGGGCCTCAAATTTGGGACGCGGCAAATTTTGGGTGCATCAAATTTGGGACGCGGCAAATTTTGGGGGCATCAAATTTGGGACGCGGCAAATTTTGGGTGCATCAAATTTGGGGCGCGGCAAATTTTGGGAGCATCAAATTTGGGACGCGGAAAATTTTGGAGGCATCAAATTTGGGACGCGGCAAATTTTGAGGGCATCAAATTTGGGACGCGGCAAATTTTGGGGGCATCAAATTTGGGACGCGCAAATTTTGGGTGCATCAAATTTGGGACGCGGTAAATTTTGGGGGCATCAAATTTGGGACGCGGCAAATTTTGAGGGCATCAAATTTGGGACGCGGTAAATTTTGGGTGCATCAAATTTGGGACGCGGTAAATTTTGCGCGAAAGAATTTGGGAAAAGTTTAAACCCAGAGGCTTGAGACAATATTAAAAACAATTCACCTCTTTTTAATACAGCGAATTAGCAATGACTCATACGTGAGTTGCCACATTGAATTAATTTTGGAATTGTCTCGACCATTTTAAATTAAAATATTTCAGATCTACGGTCGCGAAATCTCTAAATTCGCCCCTGCAAGCGACGCTTCCCTTCGAAATGCAAGAATCCTCGGTAACTTTGCGAACAACAGGCGAAGAAGAATTAATTTCTAAGAGAAATGGCCACGTAAGAGCCGTGCAAAGTTATTTGTACATATAATATAAATTAATTTCTTCGTAGCACGTGGAACTCAGAAATTCGATTATTGTGACGTACTTATCACCAGTATTGACTTTTTCCATGGACTAGTCAGGTGTAAAGGTACCAACGCTTAATAGAATACCGAGATCGAATTTTAAAATAGAGACGGCGAAATACGATCGATCCGGAAACGCGAAGGAGGCGAAACTGTTGCTGCGGGGGTTCAGCGCTGATATTATTTTATTTTATCGCACGGGTATTGTATTTCGAGACGGTTCTCAGCGAATTAAAGTCCTTTGCAGCAGGTAACGAGATAGCCGAGGATAAGAGGGACGGAAAGCGACGATAGAGGGGACACAGAAGAAGGATGCAGATGTTTCGCTGACGATGAGTTATCAGAGCCAAGGCGGAAGTTGTCAGGCCGGATGCCGATAGCAAGACTGCCTGGTGCCTCATAAAGAACTGCATTCGAACGATAAGCTCGCTGAGTCTCTTAAAAAGGGAGTCAGTTCTTTTTTCATGCGCACAGACTGTCAAGAGGAGTTCCAGTGACTTCGGCAGAGCAGTAAATAGGGCGTGACTTTGAGTAAACAGAAATATCTGATGGTACTTCGAGGTTCCATTAATGTCACAATAATAGTTATAATACCACAAACTGGATATGAAATAAGTACCGTGAACTAGGGAAACACTGACATGCTTTTGGAACATTCTGCTATATTAACATTTTTACCAGTTGCTTTAAGGGGACTAGGCAGTCGGATCGCTCGAAAATCAAGTATTTTTTGCGAATTAATTAGAAGGAGATGAATACAAATTGTGACTAGTACTTTTGGGCAATGTTTGTTAATACTATAAACAGTAAAAAAAATTATTTGAATAATATATACATATGTATGACAGCGCTACAGTTGCCATATAAGTGTTTTTTTCTGGAGCCGCTGTAATTTTGCAGTGATTCTGGCCGTAAGAAATTGAATTGTGAAATATCCTCTGAAATTTATACTTTGCCCTGATCCTATTGAAAAAGAAAAAGAAATAAAAATTATAAAAATGGCGGCTGTAAAACGGCAAATTTTAAAGAAACTTGATTTTTCGCCAGGAAAAAGAGCCATTTTATTTTTTTTTTTGTCAAAACAGAAGTTTTCACAGACTTATGCGTATGTTCAGGTCGTAACTAGACACATTTCACATGTGCTGAATTTTTTTCAAATACACTTGTACCTCTGTTTTTTTCGCAATCACTGCAAAACGAAGAGGAAATATGATTCCGAGAAAAACGCGTTTAAAGTTTCGAAAGAGGAATTATTCTACCTGCGTGCGGGTAGAAACGGTTTATGACGCGCTCGACCTTTTCGGCTGTAAAATCCATAATTTTGCAAATTTTAACATAAACCAAACGGCATTTTACTCAGGAGGGTGGCACTTTCGAAAAAGACAACAACAAAAAAAGAATCGAGTTTCTGACTGCCTAGTCCCCTTAATGGGACTCCCTACTTTGACGGCCTGAAAAGAAGCGCGATATTTAGAATTTTTTTAAGACAAACCCTTAAATACAATTCCGATTACGTACAACGCGGAGACTTCAGCCGCACGACGTAAGGGGTCGTCCTTAAATTACGTAAGGCTTTTTGGGGTGGAGGGGGTCACGCATTTCTTACGTTTTCTTACAAGGAGGGAGTCAGGTAGTGTCTTACGCAATATTTTTTAACCTAATTTCCACCAAATACAAATTCTATCATAAATGTTTCACAAAAATATTTTCATTTTCCCGAAACCGAAATAATGAATTACATAAACCTTGAAAAGAATTTTAATAACTGAAAAAATTAAATGTAAAAAAATATTACGTAAAAGGGGGTTGTAATATCAAATCTTATGAATTCTTCTACTGGGTAAGAAATCGCCAAAATTACCCTCGCGTAATTTAAGGACGGCCCCTAGTAAACGTTGAAATTGAAAACGTGCGCGTTGCCCGTTCGGGTTGCTCGGATCAATCGGTAGCCGCGTGTAGGTGGAAGAGATGGTAGAAAAAGAGTAGCGGACACGGGGGATACGTGGAAAGTCCGTGTCCCTTTAGGTGTACATAATACGAGTCCGTGTCTGGCTTGCGCTAGACGGACGGTTCGGGCTAGATTCGTAGAAGAAAACGGTACCTCGGAAAATCAAATAGGTGTTCGGAGCGGAGGCTGCCTTTCCCCGCTCCCCATTCTACCGCCGGGCTCGCCGCGCGGCTCGAAAAAAAACTCCGGATTCCGCTTACCTACGGTGCCTCCGAGATCGCGTATGGCTCTAGATAAGAAAAGGCCTTCCAGCGCTGCGACCTAACGAGCTTCGCTGAAACTCCTGTTAGGATTCACTCGTCTCGGCCTCTAAACGCCCGCAGGAATCTTTCCCAGGATTTTCCTGCGCACCGGGGTCTGGTTCTCCGACCGAACTATTAGCACCTTCGGCTGAAACGCTCACCCGAAGTGTGCCGTCTGATGAAACAGCCGTCTTGGCTGTAGAAACTGGAAACGAAACGCGCAGCAACGGTCTCGGCTGGGAAACGGCGGGGGCTAATAAATCCCGGTGGAATTAGCGAGACGAGGTTGCGGAAATGAGGGTGTAGATTTTTGGGAACGGTACTTAAGGTGGTAGGTTAGGCTTGCCAGCCATAAACTTATATAAACGGGGCGAAAGCTGAGGGAGGAGGTAGGTAACTTCGTTCCCCTTTGGTGCTTTTCAGATATACAATCGCGTTATGTGTCTATGAGAGATAGCCGAAAAGATTATACATAAAATATTTCGTATATCATGTAGGTTATATGTATTTAACAAAATTAGTAAATAGTACGAAGTTTGACTTTTCACAGAACAGCAAAAGTGGTTATGTTCCGAGCAAAGGTGGGCAAAAATGTTATTTAAATAAAATTTCGTAAAAGGAATAAAAGTTAAAAAAAATTCGTCATTCGTTCGCTAACCCGAGTTAACTTTATTCGACAAACGACGAATATTTTTTTTAACTTTTATTCGTTATTCGCTTTATTTAAATAAAAATGTTGCCCGTCTCTGGCTCCGAGTACAGCCATTAATGACGAGCCGACACACTGCGTTCCACATTAGAGCGTACTCGTTCCGCGCAGGGATACACTGTTGATTGGTAGTAAACTGGCAGGGAAAGTGCTACGACCAATCGCGAAAGAGCTACGACCAATCGCGTGTGTCAGATCCGTGGGAGCTGCGCAAATCGGTAGGGGCGTCGGTACGTTCTTATATGGAACGCAGTGTAACCACCGAATTGCCTGGTTTCTGCCTTTTCCCCTCCGATCCTATGTTTCCCCTCGCCTACAGCCCCAGCTTCCGCTCCGTCTACATAAGTCTATGCTGCTAACCGTACTATAATGTATAGTATTGCACTGTATTGTTCTTTAGTGTACTGTGTACTGTTCGAAAATGATATAGTACATAAAAATGCTATATTTCCGAGGCATCGATAAAATTCTACTATTTTACTTCTTTTTTTGTCTGCAGCCACATCAAACCTTAATTTACGAACTTAAACTTTAAGAGAGGACTTATTCTGTGACGAATATGAAGTGGCGGGGAGAGAGAAACAGAGCCAGTCTATCTCTGATAAAAAATGAACTTCTTGTATATGTATGTTGATTTGGACTTTCAGTGCAATCAAACCTTTGGCACGTATTTGTTAAAGACGATAAATTAATCAATAATGCAAAATGCACGAAAACCACACATTTAAAGAATAAGATATTTAATACAGCTTGATTTTGTACCATTTTTCTCTGAAAAGTACTATATTTTTTATCACATTTGGCCTTAAAGTGCTATATCTTCCCGGAAAAAAACTTAGCAAGCCTGTGATATCTAGGTATTATATATGTACCATGAAAATACTTCGTTTAGAAAAACTCGCGTGGGGTTTGATAATGTCGAATGATTAAGATTTAGCTGTTAAGTGAGCCTGATAAATAATAGCGTGCTAAAAGAGCAATGATGTTCTCTTTATGCGTGCACATTAATCTCTTTTAAGCCTCCGCACCGTTTAACGGATTAAGTACTCGAGGATACTTTGTCGAAACACCGTTAGAATTAAAAGGCCGTGCGTAACAGCACAGCAGCGCAGAATTTATTTCGAATTTCATTCCCGTAATCGCTGACTCAACGGTGAACCGCAGAGCGCGCACGGAATCGCAGCTATTTTCCGGTCTGATTTCTAAATTATTCTTCGTATTACCCACTTTTAATAAATCATATTTCGCGAAGCAGGATAGCACAATTTTGCTATCCGAAGCGGCCGTCCGGTAGCAGCGCGAGTCGAAGGAAGGAGCTGGCTCGAATATTACAAACAGCCGGAACGTTGGATGGATATCGCGTTTATTAATTTCAAAACTACTACCCCGTCTGCACAATGGACTCCTGCAAATCACTCGTGGATTCCGCGCGCCCCGGCCCGAAACTCTGACCTGGTTGCACCGGGCGCGCAATTTCCACGGCATAGTACACGCGAGTAAATCGGCTAACAGTAATGAAATCGCGTTAATCAGAGTATCCGCGCCGGTCCGCGAGCTTTTACGCGCTGCTATCCCGACCGTTAACTTCTGCTTTAATTGCAAAAATAATAAACTTCAATTATTACGTCATTCAAGCTGCGCTCGCTCCGGCCATTAAATCCAAATAAACATTGATCAGCGCTTTCGCGCCGAGAGTCTTTTTTCGCACCGATTGTCTCCGAGTGTTTGTCTTGGGGCGAGCCAAGCGAAGCGCAGGGAGAATTATTTCGGGAAATGCCTGGCAAACTTGAATGGGCATTTTACGGAACCTTGCGCCGCTTAAGGGGGTATACCCGTTTGAACCCTCGGAAAATGTATACATTTTGTGGATTTTTTTACAAGTCAACGGTTTGATGCAGATTTCCCGTTTTTTAACTATGTTTACATAGTATTATGAACTACTTATAAAAAAAGTTTCAGTTAAAAAACTATTGTTTTTCGGAAGTTACGGATACATGTCCGAAAGTCTCTCGATTTTAGACGGCTAAACGGTGGCCCTAAAAACTCGCGCTACGTTCAACCAATTCACTTCAAATTTTGCATGCAGAATCATAATAAGATTCCGCATCGTCCAACGAAGGCTTTTTTTATTTCGATTCCCCGTTTATTATTTATAAAGGAAAAAGGTGGATTTTTCTCTTAGAAAAATTTAACTTTACCTTTGATCTCTCACCATTTCTTTATTTTTCAAAATTTTCAAAATCGCCTTCGTTGGACGATGCGGAATCTTATTACGATTCTGCATGCAAAATTTGAAGTAAATTGGTTGAACGTAGCGCGAGTTTTTAGGGCCACCGTTTAGCCGTCTAAAATCGAGAGACTTTCGGACATGTATCCGTAACTTCCGAAAAACAATAGTTTTTTAACTGAAACTTTTTTTATAAGTAGTTCATAATACTATGTAAACATAGTTAAAAAACGGGAAATCTGCATCAAACCGTTGACTTGTAAAAAAATCCACAAAATGTATACATTTTCCGAGGGTTCAAACGGGTGTACCCCCTTAATTGTAATCATACGTGGCTGAAATTTCTTTTACAACTTACTGAAACGTTGATAAACACGCGTGGATAATGCTAGTCGGTAAAAACTAGAGACCACGGTATGGTACGTGTAGCAAAAAGACACGTGTACACGGGTACACGTGTATTACATATATCCGTACCTCGATCCGTATAGCTTTTAATACACGGGTACCCGTGCACTATTTCACGTGTATTTAAATACTCGTGTATCAACGTATTTGTTTATTTTGATCAGAATTGGGCATTAACTACGGGAGAATGGACAATGGCGGTCACTTAAGCAATAAGTGTAATAAAACCGAGTGATGCTTTTCAATTTTAAGGATTATCGTTGCGTCTAAAAAGAAACTCGCTTATTACCAGTAATGCCTTAATTTATTCGTATCGAAATAGGTAATCGATTAAATAAATCTTGTTAATTTTATAATTGTGTTATTAGTTACAATCTGAAAATTTGTAAAACCATACTTTCCGCATATTATTCTAGTAAATATATTTGAATACATTAATTCTTTTATGAATTTCGCAATCCCTCAGAGTTCTGGGATATCTATAGATATTAAAAATCAGACGAATCAAAATACGGATACGTTAATATACGTGTATTTATAAATACACGTGTATCTAAATTCACGTGTATTTAAATGCACGTGAAATAGTGCACGGGTACCCGTGTACTAAAAGATACACGGATTGAGGTACGGATACGTTTAATACACGTGTACACGTGTATTTAAATACACGTGAAATAGGGATCTCTAGTAAAAACTGTGTAGCTTTTTTTCTGCTTCGTCCTTAAAGAGGCAAAAGATTGGCCCTTCGGTGTAACCCCCTTGAAGCGACGAGGTACGATGCTTGCGATAGGAGACATCGGTTTCTTACGCGACTCTCCGCTGTCTCCAGTAGTGGAAACGCGAAACAACTATCCGACGGTGGTCGTGTGGTCGCACTAATTAAAAAAGCCCCGAGCAATCTTTCCATCTAAATGATAGCTATGGCTCTACGCGGAGCAAGTTGCTCACAGGATGCTACCGCTTATCAGGCTCTATCTAGCGATGTGCTAGGGGCACGTGTGCACGGCACAAGACCATACGTGCGGCAGCAACCCCGGACATAGCGAAACACAAAGCGAATAATTTTGCAACGGAACAACCCAGCGCACCGCGCAGGAAAGCTTGATCGTGTGCCGCGTTGACCAACAGTTGCGAGATTGTATTAGAAACTGAGTTCAAGATTCCCTGTAGAAGACACCGTAATTGCTGAAAAATAAAATTCTATAGTACAGTGTTACTTAAAATGATTTAGAATTTCGACCGTAAAGAATTTTTAAAACTTCAAAGTAAATGTTATCGGCGCACCGGGGTTCGGTCTATTTTTAACAGATTAAATAAAAGCCACTGTGCAAATTTTAAGATTAAATTTCCAACGTTTCGGTCAGCATTGCGACCATTATCAAGGAAATAATTAAATCAGGGAGAAAACTGTGTCTGGTTTTGTAAATTTGAAAAGCAGAAATTTATAAAAGCAGACGCAGTTTTCTTCCTGATTTAATTATTTCCTTGATAATGGTCGCAATGCTGACCGAAACGTTGGCAATTTAATCCTAAAATTTGCACAATGGCTTTTATTTAATCTGTTAAAAATAGACCGAACCGGTGCGCCGATAACATTTACTTTTAAGTTTTATAGTGTTACTGTTAGAAAAAGGCAGGTAGGACATTTTCTGATAATTTCTTTCTTCCAACATTGACAACTTTTCGTGGGAAAGTTCATTTACTTCCAAAGAGAATTTCAAAACTGAATTTTCTTCCGCAATAAATTCTTGTAAACACCTAACGAATTTTATTGAATTTTCATTGAAAACATTTTTACCCGATTAACTCGGCTCCCCCAGGATTAAATCCCGAGCGCGCCACTGCATATTTGTATTGTAAATAGAGCGCACTAGATGCACAGTAGCGGCGGGAAGGAAGTTGAAACTGTGAAGAAGATAGCTCGAAAAGATAGTTCTATTAGAGAGAACTGTGTCTTAAAATTTATATTACGAAGGCTGGGGCTTGCCAGAATAGGTCAGTGATGCGAGCGTACTCGGGAGTACTGGCGATAAGTTAGTCAGGCAGGCATGTAAAACTGTGAGTTTCAAACTTTCCTTCGACCACCACTGCGAGCAGTTTTTTTTAATCTATTCAGCGGAATAAAAGTGTTTCTACGATAGAAATTGCCAGTGAGTTTGATGGAATGAATAACGAGCGTCTACTTTCTACTCGCAATACGATAGAAATAAGACTTTGCGAGTATTCGCGCGCGAATTTCGCTAACAGAATCACCGAGTCATGATAAAATGAAAATGCTTATGAAACACTCCTGCGCCTGCGATAGCGCTGGCTGGTTTCAAGCTGGAGATTTTAGTGAGAGAAAGAAGCGCGGAATGACGAACGTCTGCAGCAACAAAGCAGACGCGTGCGATTACTTATTTGCTACTTGATAAGCGGGCAAACAAATTCCTCACCATTCTACACTAAATTCATTTAAATTCATTTAAATCCATAACAGCGCGAAAGAACGAAAAATACAGGATTTTTTTTATCAAAGCACTTTAAATGCAATATACAAAAAAAATATCCCACAATGAAGCGAAGGAGAGTGAAGTTTCACAGACTATATACATTTCATTGAACCAAGAATACGTTTCTCATTGTGCTCTAGAATCGCCCGTTAGTTTCGTTTCAACTTAAAAATAACATTCGCACAGCAATGTAAATAAATAGGACCTGGATTTCTGCACGCTCCGCGGGGAAACGACGGGAGGGGGAATTTATTTGTATATTTTCGCAGAGTGCTAAATTAAATTTTTTTCGCCGGTGGTCCGCGTCCGCGAGCAAAGCGCGATCCGCCTTTTTTTTTCGTGTTTCGAGCTGGGAATAAGATTCTGATATTACTCCGAGTGATTCAATTATTCCCCAAATAGAGCAACGTGATTTTTTTTCACGCGAAGATATTAAAAAGAAACGCGGCAACTTTAGGGGTGAGTTTCGCCCCTTCGCGATCCTCTCAAAAAGAACATTGCTCCTTGCGCGAAACGAAGTTTCATTAGAATCGGAATTTTCGGGTCGGGAGTGTTCCCTTGTGAGATCTAATTCCCACCTTCCTTCTGTCTAATATCGCGCGTTGGCGAATGATAATAATTACAACTCCTGCGACGATACTTTCGGAATGAAAAATTTCGTTGAGTATAAGAGTGTGTTACAAGCGGCGGCAAACGCCACGATTTGCTTCTAGGAGACTTTACAGAGGCATTTCCATCGTAGAACTGTATACCTTTCCCTTGCATCTACGGTTCCTGACCAGCGGTGGTCTGTCCTGGTCAGGGCCGGTGAGTAGCGATGGGACCGACACGATAGGTGCCTGTGGCGTTCGAACAAATCGGTAGAGAAATACTCAACAGTAGGTTCTTTAAAAGACGAGCAACAGTCGCTACCAATATAAATGCATTGAATAGATTAAACGGTAATTATATTTAATCGCAAGTAAAATCTCTGCGACTTGAATGTTTCAAGTTGAAAGTACTATTTCGGTTGAAACGGTATTAATCGAGACACGTGAGTGGATTTATTTTATGCTCTAAATATTCCCTCGTGGAAATTAGCGTCGATGTAGTCCTAGTAGTGTTGATAGCATAAAGCGACTAAGTGAATAATTAATTGGAAATAATATTTTGCCATCTGGTGTCGATATTATTGATTCGGTATCATCCCCATCGCTACAGGTGAGCACAATGCGTTCTCTAGCCTAGAGTAGCTCGCGTTCAAGCACGCTCCAACAGCGCAAAAACCGATTCTTGTCTCCTTTCACTTGCACAAACAAGCCGAAACATCGGTTTAATCTCAATTAGCGCGATCGCTGGCATAACTGTGTTGTTTAAGGGGGTATACCCGTTTGAACCCTCGGAAAATGTATACATTTTGTGGATTTTTTTACAAGTCAACGGTTTGATGCAGATTTCCCGTTTTTTAACTATGTTTACATAGTATTATGAACTACTTATAAAAAAAGTTTCAGTTAAAAAACTATTGTTTTTCGGAAGTTACGGATACATGTCCGAAAGTCTCTCGATTTTAGACGGCTAAACGGTGGCCCTAAAAACTCGCGCTACGTTCAACCAATTTACTTCAAATTTTGCATGCAGAATCATAATAAGATTCCGCATCGTCCAACGAAGGCGATTTTGAAAATTTTGAAAAATAAAGAAATGGTGAGAGATCAAAGGTAAAGTTAAATTTTTCTAAGAGAAAAATCCACCTTTTTCCTTTATAAATAATAAACGGGGAATCGAAATAAAAAAAGCCTTCGTTGGACGATGCGGAATCTTATTATGATTCTGCATGCAAAATTTGAAGTGAATTGGTTGAACGTAGCGCGAGTTTTTAGGGCCACCGTTTAGCCGTCTAAAATCGAGAGACTTTCGAACATGTATCCGTAACTTCCGAAAAACAATAGTTTTTTAACTGAAACTTTTTTTATAAGTAGTTCATAATACTATGTAAACATAGTTAAAAAACGGGAAATCTGCATCAAACCGTTGACTTGTAAAAAAATCCACAAAATGTATACATTTTCCGAGGGTTCAAACGGGTATACCCCCTTAAAGCATTAACGCCATCTTCTACTATACAGAATAGTTTCCACACGGAGCTATGTATAATTACAATAATAGGGTGGTCTGTCGGTGGTAAAAGAGTGGAGAGATTAATTCTTCATGATTTATTAATGTGTACATGGTTGGGTATGATTTACGTAAGTACTGTACGCACAAGTGTGCCCTTAATGTACATTCGAATTATGTAATACTGGTTGCTTTTCACGCAATGGACAGCAAATCGCAAAGTTATTTCGTGAATTAATCATTTATAAAAGCGTTATTGTGTTTTCCATTCATTTCGCCATGAAGTACCACCCCCTCCCCGAATGCACCGCCATTAATGGATCACCTTGTATACAGGGTGTTCATTGCAGCGGTCCATGTATAAAAATTGCCTTACATTATACTGTTCTACGGTTTAGAAAGGCTAAATTAAAATTATGCTCTAAAAGTACACTTTTAGATAGTCCAAAATTATCGGTAATTATGTCGCGTAAATTGTCCAGCTTGCGCGTCACCCCTACTTGAATGGAAGAATCAGTTACGAAGGAAGCAGTTAGAAATGGATAACCGCGAGGTCCGATTTGGTCACGAGAATCGATGCGCAGTGTGGGTGAAATAATATTTACACGACTCTTCTTTCCTGCAGTAGTTGTTAACAGAAGGATCGCTTCTGGACAACCATAAAACGTCGGCAGGATGCGGAGCAATAAGGGAGCACAGCTGATACCCAAAGAGGATTTCTAGTACGATGCACTTACAAACTCGCGAGCATCGCATGCACGACAATTAGCTCCGAGATGCACTGACCGTCAATCACGGTGCTACGTTTCGTACGAGGCGCACGGACAAAGAAAGGATAATTTTTATGGATCGTCACGGCATGACATCATTCACTGAGAAATAATAACTTGCGCTTATTAAGAACCACTGCCTAGCGCGCCGTTTCGTACTGTTTACTAAAAACATTATGTCACAAATTGAAGACCCTTAAATCTTTCTACTAAATAAGAAAAACCTTATATTACCTCCATTCCTCGATTTGGCCTATAATACCCAGTATTCTAACCGCGCGGCATATTATTATGAATGGGAACGAATATCTCTGGCACAGCGACAAAGTTGCTGGTTAAGTGTAATCGATGAGCATTAATTACAATTGACACGCGTTATTAAGGGCAAATGCACTTTCACTCGCGATGTGTTCATTGAGCTGCGTATTGCGGAGAGATTTGAACTAACGGAATGGCGCCAAAAATGATAAGTGACAAGATCACCGTAAGGATCGGGTAGATTGTATTAAACCACGTGTGTTTGACATGCAGGATACGTCGTACGTGATACAGGCATAGTTAATGTTTATTACCTCGTAGCTCGTTTTCAGCCCAGGTATAATCCACAAGGCAGGAGAAGAGTGCCGCACTAAACTTCACTATAGTCGATAGATTACCCATTTCGTGCCGACATAATCCCCATGTCACCGTAAAAGTCACAAAACTTCACGGAAACTCGGCCATCGTTTGAACGCGCGGCGATGCACCCGACCCGGACGGTAGTCGACAACACACTAAAAGCGCATACTCTACTAGAAAGTGGGAAGACTTTCTCATTCCTCCCCCCGCCAGTGCACGCAACCATCGATGTATCGGGGATAAGACCCATTCAACGCATACCTGTTTCGAATTTCAAGATGGCGTATGGGGGCGCGAAGTATGATTGCGCGTTTAAAAATCAAGTCTTTCGTGTTCGTTAAATGAAGAGAAATTTATTTTACAGGTTCTAATGTGGACATGAATAACATAACGCCTGTTTTCCTCCATTATTTTACAGCGATCTGATAAAAGACGGTTCTTCTAGTTCGTATTAAATATAGAAAGAAATATTTTTTTATAGAAGGCGAATACATAAATACTGGGAAACGTACAATTTGTAATATAAATATGTTACACTTTTACCAACTAATGTATGTACATAAATCTTATAGTTCCACATCGACGACAATATTGAGTTTAAATATTTTAGCGATGTATAAGGTTTTTACGCCAGTTTCAGAGGAATGAGTGAAAAACGAAGGAAATATATTTAATTCGTGATGCTTTTATTTCTGCTTTTATTAAAACAATACTATTTACTACTGTGCGTCTCTACAATGAATTATTATGTCGTATATACCAGAAAGTAAGAGTGCATAATCGTAAGTGAAAACAGATCGTATTTCTACGAGTCGTGCGAGAAACTATTGGAACGTGCATGTGTCTATCTAATAATTGATTGTAAAAAGTGTTCAATGCTGTTAATGCGTTATTATAGCGGCAACTTTAAAACCATCGAAACGTTAAATTAAATAGTAAAGTCCTTGCGTATTAACATGGTTATGTTTTTTAGTAAACGTGACGTAACACGTGTTGTATGTAATTTTTACGTGAAAAAAACTACGTTTATAAAAATAATAACATTTTAAGAACAGTAGAGTCCCCTGTATCTTGACAGTACTTCATAATTTCGTATATGTTACGAGCTATTCCATTTGTGATAAGAATTCATATCCTTAAATTAAATGCTATCTATATAAATCTATTCCGATGATTAAGAGCTAAAACATTTTACGATTATAGCGTCAGGTATAAAATAAAATAACCGTATCATTATTTTTGGTAGATACCATACCTGAAATGATGTGTTACTTAAATAAAAAAAAAATATGTCATTCAAGACCGTCGCGATATAAAAGTATACATTTGATTTGATTATGGATCTGGTGTATTTAAATATATTTACAAAGATTTATCTCATTACGCTTTATAACAAGAAACAAATCAAGTATCATCGATTAAAATAATGTTATCCATCTGTTAACGTACGTAGAAATTTTTATTACACAATCGAAATCTGCATGGTATTCGTGTGCGGTGTGCTCCTATCTTCTCTTTTTCATTGAATGGAATCAAAGTTGATACAAGGGTACAAAAATCATTCTGCCCCCATTAATTTTGTACATTTACACAACATTTGAAGGGCTATTTCGAAAGTGTCCGTTATTCCGACTTGTGACTTATATATCATGTTTTATTCATTATATTTATATTACACAAAGATGTATACTTAGCTGTATTATTGTATTGATTTCAAATACATTCCGCGAATTTCTCTACCATTCCATATCATTAAATAGAGTAAAAGTGATATTCCTTCCCTACCGATTATTCGACAATTAAACCAGGTCACAAACGAATTTATACACACCTATCAGTTGAGAGAATAAGAGAGGTTCGAAATGAAGAAGAAAAAGAATAAGAAAGAGAAAACAAGACACTAAAGCGAATTAGACTTATGATATACAAAGGCAAGGAATTAAAAATACCTAATGATTTCATTTTTTTTTTTTAACAATGCAGAATTGTCCTTGTTGATTCGAATTCGCGATCATTACTACCGTACCTCTCTCGCCACGTATCACGATGCGACGCTTTTATTTTACAGATCTATATTTTATACAAATTACTTAGGCATTGTGATATCCGAGTTCCTTTGCGCTTGATTATTCCGGTGCTTTAAATTATCCTCTCCGCAATTTACAAGCCAAATGTGCTCAGCATTTATACAAGACAGGTGGCGGGACGCTTTCGCGCGTCACCGTCCAGATTTGTTAAATATTACGTAAACAATGCGTACAAAGAGGATTGTAGAATCTCTAAAATTTTGGTATATAATATCTTGATTTCTCTCCTCCGCGAATAGAGACTAAGTATGTATACAGCGGTACGATTACTTACTATAAAATTAAACTGTACACGGGTACGTAAGAAGTGCTCTATGTACGCAGAGTTATATATATATATGTAACATAAGAATATACTGGAATTATTCATCACACCGCTCTATCCAGAAAATTTTCTCTTTTGTATCACAAGTATTAATTAATCTTACAAGTTATTCGTCTAAGATAAAATTTTGTTTCCCTTTCATACATAATTGTATAATATAAGCGTTTCGTTTACAATTCAATTTCCCTCCTCGCACCTAAGCAGTTATTTCCGACTGTATCCCCTTTATATTAATTTTTACAAAGACGGCCCTCCGCGTCGTAGGGCTTTAAGGAAAACCGAAATATGTTCACCTCTTAGTAAACCATTTTGTCGTCTTACATTTAAAACGGATACGTCACGCTTCCAAATAGAATGCTTCTTTACGCTGCTCGACGTTTCTTTACAAGACATTTGTTACTACATATGATATATATGTACAAAGAATTATTTCCTCTTCGACAATTTAATTGCGTATCTATGTAACTAATATTTAAAAACGGTTACTCTTAATCTGCTGCACTCTCTCTTGTGGGAGGAGGAGTGGCGACTATCTTCTTTTAGCGTACACGTCGATGTTTATTTTATATGTGCATAAAATACTTGCGCATATCTTATGTATATATAAAATACTCGCTTCCATCTCTACTCAAATTAACGTTATGTACACTTTTCATTCTATATACTTTTTATACAATTTTCATGATTTCTACTGCCTCTCCCTGATGCATCGAAACAGTTCAACATCGTCCTAGTCCTTAAATCTGTTATTACAAAAATTTCTCTTTTACGCTCTTACAAAGTCTGATGAACATGACAATGACAATAATGACAGCGCGGGGGGTGACTACAATAATATTAATATGAAAAAATAATATAATATAATATAAATCAGTAATAATTGCCGTAAATTTTATAATAATAAGTAGCGATTAATTTAATCACTAAGTGGTATATGTCCTATTAAATCTTAATCACTGGTTTTCACACTCATAAATTATAGTAAACACGAAGGTTTATGGTCGTCAGAGCGCCAGAAAACGAGAAGTTAATATGCCTGGAACAAATGTACGTTTTGTCCTTGGAGATATTATATTAATAACAATAATTACAATGATTACAAAGTGTCTTTAAGTAAACATGTGAGCCGGTTCTCTTTAGGCACAGAAATTACTTTGTCAATGTAATTGCAAAGCGAACGAGGTGAAGAAATAAAGAGATATATTATACGAGCGAAAAGTCTATTTATTTACACCTACACAAGATTTATATGTCACAAATAACTTTCAAAAAATGATAATAGAAATTAATTGTCGTTACACTAGATTTATTCTCGCGCAGAAAGAACGTAACCACACATGCTTACTAAAACAGCATGGATCTTCAAAAACGGAAGAATGTCTTACAGTGTCATTGGAATTGTATAATAATATAATAGTCATTTTCTCACATAAGAACATTTTGTTATTTACAGATGATTTCTTACATTCATGGGAGAACACTTGCCTATATGTTTCTCATCCGCACTTTTTATGAAAAGTGCCATGAGTGTTCGAATTCCCATCATTTTAATTGATTAATAATCCGTCCCATTTTATATACACACATACAAATCTTAGCGGGCGATCCGCCCCTTCCATTCCTTTTGCCGAATTCTCACCGCTCCTCTCTTCTTCCAATTTCGGTACAATATGCCCTATAATATTTATTCCTGCGTACATGATGTTTTAGGGAAAAATTTGTAACCTCTCGAAGTTCCTTAAATATCAGTAAAAAAGCAAATACTTTTTTGATTAACAATTGTTCCTCGGCAACGATTCGTCTATCCTACAGAGTTTAAATTAAAAAATCTTGCTTTTACATTAGGTCGAAAAGGCCACTGTTCAAGGCCACAGGCCAAGAAAATTAATTAAATTTAATTAACGAGGAAAATTTCCGCTTCCTCGTTTCCGTTAATCTCCATTTTCATTTGTAATTCTTAATGACAGCAACAGCATTCTCATTCGAACATCTTGTACATTGGAAGGTATTTCTGTCGAGCATATTGATATTTTCCGTATGCAAATTACCATGTATCGGTCCTGACATTTATACTTTCACACTTCAAACACACTTATGCATCAAACGATGCAAAGCGTAATTTCAAAACGTCTTAAAGCTCTTAAATGCTGAAAAATATAAATTAATCATTAGCTTCCACATGAACTGAAGTGACGAGGCTATCTTTATCGGAAAACAAATTTATACGCGGCCTGCCATAAGTATCGTTAATCATTTCATATTTTAAATTAAAGCTATATTTCGCGACATAATAAATATAAGTTTCTTCCGCGCTATAATAGCACACTCACCGAAGTTTCACGTAACTCGGTGGAGGTTACACTTCGGTATATACTGATTAGTGTCCAGGTGCCAACCTTTTGTTAATGCACAAGGATAATGCGTAACAGCTTTACATCCTCGTTTAACGCAGCCAATATTTGCTCCTGTTAAACCACAGGAATCGCATACCGATTTCGCCGCATCCCACACTGCTTCTTGTAAACCTGTTACTCTGCCACCTGTAACAGAGATCATTCCTTTCTTACAATGTGTAACGTAACGTACACTACGAGCTTGAAGGGAGTCTTCCTAATAGGATCTATCCGCGTAAAAAGTATTATTGTTCATTATACCTGCCATGTACACTCCAGCTGCCCAAATAGCACACTGTTCGTGGAGCCAAACTTCCCAACGTTGCTCCTCCCCAGGAAGTACAGTCATTCCCGTAAACATGGCGTTGGTGTTATTTTCAACAGAATTCCGTTTCTTTTTACCCATCTTTGCAGTGAACTGATCGGCTAGCCCGGCGTACCTCAAACTCCTTTTGTTCTTACCACCTTTCTTCTGTTCTGTAGTAATCTCTTGCTCGTCGGCTGAAAGAATTCCATCTTCCAAACGCTCTTTACCAATTAAATACGGACCAAATAAATCGCTCAAAACGCCAGCTGGGACCTGCAGTTAAAACAGATAATGCCGTTAATCGCTGCGATTCGTGATTAATGGTAACCAGTCGTTTTATATGTAACGTACAGTGTAAGTTCCAGGTGCTATATGTGGACCAGCCAAATTAGGATGCGGCCTAGCAGGATCCCCAGGTATAACAGAATGAGGACCTTGTTTACAAAACACACAAACCCATGTGGAATCTGTTGTGTGCGCATCGTAACGCGACGATAATGTTGAACTGAAGAGACCCGCTCTACTGACTTTACCTGCGCAAGACAAGTCACTCAAATGTAATTAATGATTTTAAAACATTAATATAGCTGGCTGGATGGCAATATATAAAATTTAAATACACGTACCCCTATAATCTAAATCGTTTTGATGGCTGAGTCTCTTGCTCCTCCCAGCACTACCATTTCCGACACTCTTCCGTTTTTCTTTATTCTTCTCCTCTTCCTCCTCTCGCGGCGCATTAACTACCTGAATGCTCAATGGACTGTCCCTTGGACCTTCAACATGAACCACCGGTCCGCGAGATCTAATAGAACTTGCATTCGATCCGGAATCGTATGCCATTTCTCTTAATCCGTCTATTTTCGTGTTCTTCTTCGTCTTTTTCGAAACGCTTTGCTTTTTCGAACTCTTAGACATTTTCCTCTTTTTGATTTCCTTCTGAGGCATGTCGTTACCCACAGTCCCGAAGATATTCTCGGACGATCTGGATATTTTCCGTTTACCCCCCTGAACTTTGGTCTTTTTACCTTTCTTGCCAGACAATTTCGTATTAACTGTGGACGAGACGTCAGTGGGGTGCACGTGCTGTGATTCTTTTGCATTCAGAATACTATTCTCTAAATTCTCAATTTTCGCCGCCCCACCATCTTGAAGCTCCGATTCCGTAAGCTCCGTTTTTGATTCCTCCTTTTTCACGTCCGTCTCTGTCTCGACAATACCAGCGAACATCTTCTCCAGTTCTGATTCGACTTGATTAAATGGATTTGTATTATTTACACCTTTCGGACTCGTCACTTTCGAGAACTCAGTGGCATCGTCGCTGGATTTTCTTCGAACCCTTTGATTAGACGGAGTTGAACTAGGAGGCGTACTTTCGCTGCTCCTCCGCCTTCTAATTGGTTGATTCTCTTCACTTCGTTCCTCCGCATTCTCTTCTATTTTCTCAGGTATTCTTTGCTCCGCCGAATCGGTATTGTCTTCTAATTTAACAACCGGAGTCGCGCGTGTTGCTTCCTCTGGTACTGGTTCACTCGTCCTAGGCTCCACTGGTTCCGTAGGCTCTAATTCCATATCCTCTACTTCCGTTTTCGAATCTTTACTAAGCCTCACAGGCTTCTCTAGCTTCCTTTTCCTGCGCTGTTTAGTGTTATCATTGGAATCGTCATTACTGAATGTCGGGGACACCACGTCCTCTTCTCTGTTCGGGGATTTCGATTTCTGTCTATCGGGGGACATACTTTTAACGCTAGACGTATCTTTCTCTTCCACTGGCATCACAATAACAGATCCAATATTTTCAGCGCTGCCAAGCTTCTTATTCCCGCCCTCTAACTTCTCTAAAAGAGAATCCACGCCCTTCTTACCTCGCTTCGGTAAATTCTTGGGCGACCTAACATTGGTTTCCTCGACTTTCCGATCCCGTTCCGAGGACGATTCCCTCTTCGGACTATCTGCTACATCTTTGTCTGGTTTAGAGGTAAGATTCACAATAACAGGTAGAACATTTCTTGGCACTTGCGCAATAACACTTAATGTATCTTTACTTTTTATAATCTCGGGCTCCTTTTTGTCCGGGATTACCCTCTCGATCGTTACACTAGGTGGTAGATTTATAACTTTCTGCGTAAAATTATCTACACTTATTTCCTTAATCTTATCGTGAAGATTTGCCACGCCTTTTAGATTGCTTTCGAAATTTTTCACTGTTATTTTAGGTGTTATAAGTTCTTTCGTCGAGAGCGAGACTGGCTCGCTAACAGAATTAGGCGTTGGTACCGACGAACTGATCCCACTATCCGATGATGTTTCTCCGTTTAAAGGTATCGGAGGAGAAATTATATTCCCGTTTCTGCTACCTTTGTCTACATTTCTTGCGGTCAAACTTATCGGAATATCTTGCGGTATTCGGGAGTAATTCTCAGGGATAATTTCAGACGTAGAAGATAAATCTAATGTACTTTGCGAACCCGGTGAGTTTCTATACTGACTTTGATTCTGCCTATTATCTACCAGCATTTGTAAACTAAACAACGGATTTCCTGGCGCGTTGGCTGGAGTGACACTTTTCGATGGTACAGTCGGTGTATGCCATGTCGGGGGTGCTTGGGTATGCGCAAGTTGCGGCGTAAGCTGTGATGTTATGTGAGACGCTCTTGCCATAGACGGATGCGTATAAAATCCAGCTGGACTTAGCGCAGCGCCTGACAGCGCTGTTGGATGAATATTCAAGCCTGAAACTGTTACAATAGGAATTAATATCTCTAAAACATGGAAACATAGCGCGTGTTATTGCAAAGGAAGGAAATTACCTTGACCCTGAGTCATTGTAAGGTGATTCCAAACTGTCTGCGGTGGAGGGGTGCCAACCGGAGGTCGGCTATGACCTGGATATTGCCCTGACATTTCGAAATCCTCCCAATTACCTAATGTTGGTTTGCAAGCGGTTGCAAAATAGGTGTCCTTTGACTTATGTGTATGCTCCTCTGTACAAGATTCACTTTTAAGATTAGTACCTTCAACATTCAGCGACGGATGCACGAAAGAGAAGTTTGTATTTTTCTTTTTGCATGAAAGCAACGAGGCTTTACCATCCAAATACTTATCCAGAGCAGGAGAACTCTTTCGCTCTCCGTCTGTCGCGCAATCAGAGTTTACTTGAAAAATTTCACATACTTTGCGTTTCGAAGTTTTAAACGGCGTTTTATCGGTTTCCAAATTATGCGACAAATTTTCTAAATCTGAGAATTTTAATAAACCATAGTCTATTTCCTTGTACTTTGTGTAACAGCAATTCTCTATGATACAGGAATGATTTGTTCGATTCGAAATAGCACAGTTCTTTGAAGATCCTTTCGTCTCCGAAAAATTGCACAGTTCTTTCTTGCCTCCACTTCGTTTCTCGCAACAGCTTTTACTATCCTCCAGAGTTTTTATTAAATTAAGTGGCTTGTCTTCTTCAGAAGCACAAAGAAGATTATAAGTATTTTTACACTGTTCCAAAATGTCGGATAAACACTTGTACTGTGCAATATTTTCCGTACTATTTAGGCGCTCTGACAAACAGCAAAAACTATCGAGGCTTTTATTATGACGCCGTACTCCTGCATCTATCTCGGGTAAGTTTTTGCTTTCGCCTTTACGGAACTGAGCGCCGTCGCTGTTGGTATTCGGTAAATTAGTTGCTTTTATTTCGCTATCGTCGCTGCGACAGGTACTATAACTTTCCTTGCGACTCTTACACTCGTCTTCTGATAATTCCGCTAAGCATTTACCAATAGTTCCCTTTTGCGTATCAGAATATGCTATCTTGTCGTTATTTGTTGGTTGCAAGAAGTTTATGAATTGATTGACATATGTTGAGTTCACATCCGACACGCCTATAATATTTTCATCCTTGTGATATAAACCATATACATCTGGCACACCACCATGTGCTACCAACTCTTGTATGTAATCCCACTGCATGAAATTATTCGATAGCGCCCATTTTGGCGCGACTCCAAGTACGAATGGCCCTGCAAATGAAAATTTCAATTGGATGCTACAATTACGACTCTCTTATTTTCTAATCAAGAATATACAACATCATATTGGATGCCATCTATATGAAACGAAGCTTCCCAATGTAGGAAATTAAAGAAACCAGAGAAATTATATTTATATTGAACCAACAGTTACATAGCATTCTTTTGCATAACGTGCTAGTAAGTGAAAGAGGTGCTAAAAATTATGTTTACCATTGCTGGGAGCAGCCCACGTGTTTTGACAAGTCACACCATAGTGCAGATTTGGAATATTTACGCTTTGTTCATTTATATTCTGTGTATTTTGACAAAACTGATGATTATTTGATAAATTATATAAATTGGGAGTATTAGCTTCTCCTTCTTGCAATACACAACTACGAGTGTTTCCAGTTTCTGAAATTATCATAAGAAGACATGTAGAGACTTGAGTAACCTTCTCGAATTGTATTCTTCGCTAAGTTAACAATCGAAGGATCGAACCAAGTAATATGGAGATATTTGACCGATGTCACTAGTACATAATGATGAGCACACAAATATTATTACCGACAACAACAACAATCAAACCTTATTAAGTCTTTAACACTTTATAAAACAAGGCACTGTCATCGCTTCTAAATTATTCCATTCTAAATCAAAGAAGAGCAAAGTAGTGCCTCTTTCTATTAAAACACTTGTGCATAGTTTGTTACACAAAGCGCAAATCCTTCTCGCATAAGACTTGTACATCGCAGTGTTTACACTTTGAGAGGGTGCATGTCTTAACTTTCATTCATTCAAATTATTAGGAAGCTGAATGTTACTGTATAGATACTTTCAAAGTATGTTGAAAGTGCGTATGAGCTTTTCGCGAAAGGAGAAACGTTCTTACATTCCCGGCGTTAATACAACACTTAGCACATAATTGTAAGTACCCTTTCACGGTAGATTAAAGTACAAGGGGATACAGAAAACACATATAACATGGGATCATACAGAATCCGTGAATAAACATAAACGAGTAGCGACGAGAACGAAATTATTGCCAGGGTGTCAACGTTGGTACGTTCAGTGTTCACTGATGTATCTTACAACACGGGAGCCCGTGTGTCCCAGAAATCATTCATCATAGATTCAATACGGTCGCATTCGACGGATCTGTCAGAGCAGCAGGCGAGGAAGATTCTAACGGTTCCCGCAGAAGCCCGGCGTAAGAAGAAACAACACCTACGGTGTTTCTCGCTGCCGATTACCCACGAGGGGAGCGACGAGCATGTTAACACTGTGTATCTCGATCAGCGATCTCCACGTCTAGCGGCGTGGTTGGCAGGGCAGAGTTCGCGTGGCTTTTCGTGAATTCCGATGGCACGCAGTGTGGGTACCACGTAGTACGTACCGCACGGTAGCACGCATATACACGGAGAAGAGGCACGTTCGTTAACAAACCCGCCGCGCATGTACACCCGTACGAAAATACACACGAGCGCGCATGTACACCCGTACGAAAATACACACGAGCGCGCGTATACATACACACATGAATGACGTGCGTCGCGCGTGCACACGCCTATGCACGCGCAACGTGCAAAGCGTGGAAAGAAGAAGACATCTAACCCCGTAAAACTGCACACACACACCGCGCACGTACCTACACACTTGCACGGAGGGGGAAACAGAGTGAGGCAGGGACACAGTTCCCGCACCTGGGACACTATCGCCGATGATAACGCGCGAGCCGCGTGTGCCGGACACGCGGAACAACGTGCACCCTACTGGGGAGAGAGAAAAAAAGGAACAGAAATTGCAAGTTACCAGCGCGCGGTCTCTATCTAACTCCTGAACACCAGAGTTTCGGTGGACACGGATAATGAAAGTTTTCCACTCCGGCCAGCGGGACGATCTAGGATCGACAGATTGCACGGTGCGCGATGCAAACGCGTCGCATTGTACCGGCACGCATGCACGCACGTCTGTACCATGCACAATTCAGCCCACCGCACACAACACCAACACCCCGACAAGACGTATGACACGGACATGGGTGCCTCTTTCTTTCGCGTAAATCGATGGGCACACTCGATTTCACTGGATTTCCCCGATGGGCCCTTAACCGCGGAACGCGCCACCTCGGGCTGCTACAGCTCGGTCATAGTCGCGGGCTTATCACGGGATACGCACCTTCCGCACAGGGCCCTTGCCAGGGGCTGGCGAATTTACGATTTTCGGCCAAAAAATCGTCGGGGCATCAACCAAAGCAGAATTTCAACAATGGTGGCCGCTAGCGAGCGAGCCGCATGCAATGCTGACACCTTGTGGTGGCGGCGCAAATTACGCTCCTATCCTGCTCCCACTTTCCTTCACCCTCTCTCGCTCGTCCGTTCGCAATCGTAGATTCTCCCTCGTGTGCATGCAAGTACGATCTTTTTTCCGATGAACGAAACTGCTACTTACCATTTCTCCGTAAATGAAAATTAGACCGTTAAACGGGAAGATCCTCGCGGAGGAAGTTATCATTACATTGGGCATGATTCTTGCAAGTCGCGCAACGTTAGAATTTGCGAAAGCAAGGCTGACCGTACGTTTACATAAGGGACACGTTTTCGGGGTTCAAATTTATTTGATCAAGCGTGAATCATTCAAGTATATATTACTAGCCCTGCTGTTCAAATATTTCACCTTGTATACCATTCTGTTAGTCGCAAAAGTGGTGCGTTGAAAATTACATGTAAATACGTTTGAAAATGTCATCGGTTAAGAACCAATCACGTATAATTCATGGGCGTTGAACAGCTTCGCTTAAAATGCAATTGATGTTTTAAACAGTATTTGCAATATTTAAGTTAGAATTTTATTACGCATCAGTTGTCAACGTCGCGAAAACTCATTCAAAACTTATCGCAGCCGTTGACATCGTTCGCGTTCGTGAACTATATATATATAAGATTTCCTTTCATTAGAATTCTGCCCATATATTCCATGCGCCATGTAAGAGCGCGATTGCAAATTTCATACAAGGAATCCAATTATTTAAAGAAATTTATATATTTTTTAGTTTACTTACAAATACATTGTATTCAATGTTAGCAACAATTAGTTTTCAATAGCTTTTATACACACTCTTATACATTTTCCTTCTATTTTTATTTTAAATTTTTCTTTCCTTCCCTCCAATTTTTTCTACAATATTAACAATCCAGCTTTAGTTTTATATTCGTAGATTGAAATTTATCAACATTTGAATTCTTATATCGATTTTTAAATTTAATTAGATTTTATACAATTTATATAATTAACCGCCAAACGCAAAGCACATGCTTAGGAAGGAGGAAAAAATGTTTTTAAACAAAGTTGTTAAATCTGAATATTTCACAGATATTAATAAATATACATTGTTAAATATTTATACTCACCACGTCGGGGCATGTCTTTCATTGGAGTATATACCCGGTGTACGTCGAGATATTCCGACGATCTCCAATATCTACGAGTTCTGCCACGAATTCACCATAATCGAGTCTTAATAATTACAAACTTTATATTACATCGATTTTTACGAATACGTAAACTTTAAACGAATTTTCAGAAAACAGGTGCAGTATACACATATGCATACCTGTATACTACACTTCTGTGTCTTTCTCGAGTCTTCTTTCATAAAAACATGCAGCCGATCATTTTCATAATGATCCTCATTAACAGGATTTAATTACATATTCTACACCACTCCTGAGCACACACAACATTCGTTCAAATCTATATTTACATGTTTATTTACATGTTTATGTACATAATTGACTGGTAAACGATTCAATGTTATTTACATAAGACCAGCGTGAGCAGTGGTATATGTTTCTCTTCACGGATTATTAGTCAATTATTTCGGTGCAGTGTTTGTGTATTTTCTATCGTTCGATTTAATTGTATGGTCGCATTTCGTGGGACGTGCACTTATCGTCAACGTAAACAAACATCGCAGTGACGCAACCCGCCAAACGGCACTGGCCAACGAGGTATATACGTGCGTACCCACACATCTACACGACCCGCATATACAGTTGATGCGTGAAGTATGTTGCGTCACAGATGGCTCCTGCCAGCAAGATGGCGTCCACGACTGTCGTCTGCACGCTTTGACAGATACGTTTTTGAATGAGACAGTACCTTATCGCTTCTCCAATTATGGTAGCGAAGAACATACGCCAATTCTGCACCCTCTTTCGTCGCGCTAATTCCATCGAACGTCATTAACATAACACGAAGTTTTCTTTAACACGCATTGTAATGTGACAACATTGTCGCCCGCTTGACTAATAGCTGCGTAAGTTCGGGCGAATCAGTGGCGAAGTAGTGATTGATTACACGGCATTCGGATATGTGGCGACAGTTCCGAATGGAATAGGGAGGAATTATTGCTGATGCACAGGATTAAAATGAAGTCTATCGCCAGGTGTTAAATAGTACAGTATATATTATGCCATTTATTTTGCCGTTTACCTGAAAATGGAGGCGGAAGTCAGAGTTAATGATCGATTGTCAAGTATTTTCAATCGCAATGCGCTTTGTTGTGGATTTCGGCGTGAATGACGCGTTGATGCGTTACCAATGCGAGAATCAAAGTCAAAGTGAATTTCGTAACGACGCAAGGGAAGCGTATGCGATCTAAATCAGATTAACCTTTGATAATTAACTGGCACAATGCTCCCTCACTGAATTGAATTTGGCATAATAGCTTAACACGATATATATAATATAGAAAATTTACAATAGTTCCTGGACATAATTAAGGGCATGATAAACATCCTACATGCGGGGATGATGAATCTTGTGCCTAAGGAAGTAAACCACGGAGAGCTGGAAATTAAATTGTCACAGTAAACACTATATTCATAAATATGTGTTACTTACTTTTAGTGTAATTACTCCGTAAAAATTGTTTTATACGGAAGCGTTGAATTTAGTAGTATTTAAAGTGCGATTACTTAGTAACACAATATTAAATGTATTTATTTAAGCACAAGAGATGCCGATGATAAGGTATTGTCAAGCTGAAGTATTATATACACTGACAAGATAAAGAATCCTGTTTTACGGTTCTAGTCTGCAACGTACAATAAAGTATATAGTATAATTGCACATTGTTCCACGTGAGGAGTATTCATATTATAGATATTTATTACAATCACGAGTTCGTAACCATTTAAATGGCCATTGATTGTACGATAAGCCACGCAGAAAGAAGAGAGCGATTATAATTATATGATAAATTACAACTTCGGAATCACTTTGTACATGCCTAAATTTTGATTTGTTTTATAGTAATATATAAAAGAAGACCTACCTTATTAAAGCTTTCTAATTATTGTATTGGGCATAACCGATAAGAAAGTGATCAGTATATCAATAGTACAGTTGTTATATTCAAAATATATAACTGCGAATACAATGGAGCAGTACGAAGAAAATGATGCGTCTAATGCGGCTAAAGCGGACATTTCACCTAAGTCGAAGCAGAAGAAGAAATCTCTTTGCCGCATGCTTATGAATAAAAAGACTAAAGTCGGCTGTTTGGAAACCTCTTACAAAGATGGTAACTCGAAGAATTCTAAACTGGAGAATTCGCAACATGGATCTCATACTAGTACAAAACTCTCGCTGTGCTGCGCGATGACTGAACGCAGCAGGACCCCGCCGCAAAGTTTGACAGTCAGTAGATTATCCCCGACTACGCTGAGTCGCACATCCGTTAAATCTGAAATAGCCTCTGTTAATGGGAACTGTCAAACGGACGCATTGGTAGAAAAAGAAGATAGCGCATATGCAGCAAGCAGTACGCGCAATGTACAAGAGAATGTTATGGACAAAAATAGGATTTGCGTAGGAAAAGAACAACTGCAAGATACTTTTTTTGAAGGTAAGAACTATTCCCTAATTTACTAATTACGACGATGAGGCATGACGATGATCTGTAGTGAAATCCGCTATGCTAAATTTCAGAAAAGTGCACACATATCTGATTCAAGCTCAAAGTCATCTTCCTAGAAAATATAGCTCTAAATTCAAAAAACCTCGTTCTGATTTATTTGAAGACATAGAATCATCTTTCTTAATTTTCTTCTGTAAACAATTTTTCTTATCTTTTACTATAGTTAGAGTCTCCAAATAAAGGCACAAAGCTATTTGGAATTCCTTCAGTCATATACAGCTTTTAAGCGTACATTCATCACAATGCCCTTTTTTATCAGTTATGTAATATAGTGGAATGAGTTACTGACCTCGCGTATACCCCCGCCACGTCTCCAGACTTAGGTAGGAAAAGAGTTGCTTTCATTTTGCTGATGGAGGGAGACGTGAGCTTTACCAGCTTCAGTTAATTCCCAATCTTTGACACGGAAGCATGTTTGAAGTACCACTTCAAGCATTACTTTTCAAGAATGTCTAATTCAGATAAGGGAAAAAGGAAACCTTTTTTTAAAAAACTATTTCGAGTATTTAAAAGAAGTAAAAGTGGTAAATTAGAAAAGCAAACGTCAGGAAATCTAGAATCTGGAGAAGCTTCAGAAATAGTTATTGAAGATTTAAATGTCCAAGCTCGCGATGCTAATTATGAAAAAAAGAATGTGGCCCAGTGTCGGCGGGATGTTAATACTGGGTTACATTTTGATAGTACTGGAAATCCTTCCGAAATTATAGTTACCGAAAAAATATGTCAAAGATATAGCGGAGATAATGAGATAATGTCTAATACGAGTCAGAGTTTCAAACAAACAGATAGCATGTATACCGGTGACGGAACTACAAATATCTTAGGTTCACCAAAAGATAAAAGGGCAGCGAGTGCACGAAATGTTAGTATGGGCACAGGAAAAGGCATTAACAGTGGCTCGGATAGGAATTTAAATATGAAAATTATGTTCTTGGAACGAGATCATCGTGGTATTGAAAATATTCATCAATTTTATGAAAAAGATTCAAAGAAATACTCGGTTTCTTTTTCACAATCACCAAATTTAGTGCCATCTATCCCTACAAAGATTTTACACGAAACACATAAATTTATATTAAAAGAAACAAAAACAATGTCCGAAGGGAGTAGTGAAGATAGTGATTTATCTGCAGACTTAACAGACGATTCGTTTGAGGAATCATCGGAAGATGAAAACGAACTTTTGATTGATTGCGAAAAAAATGAAAAGAAATTAAAGGATGAATATTTTACGAAAGGAAAATATCTCTCTTATTTCTTCTTGGAAATGGAACGCCAATTCTACAATCCTTCTGATGTTTACAGTATGGTTCAGTATCATGAATCTAATATTGAAAAACCAGGGAAAAAAGGTATAATAAATTAGGTATAGGTCTCGCCAGCAAAACAAAAGTGATTGGGAAGCAGGAAAGTGTGAAAACTTTTGGAGTGGTGTGACTCCCCCTCCCGCAAACTTCTGGTCCTGGTTTCTTACGTAATGTAAATGAATACAGATGACTGTTTTCGAGAAATTCCTGATAATTTACATGATATAACTTAAATACCATTGGGTGACTAACAGCGAAAGACAGTCCACAGATTTCTTGCTTTTCCAGCCCCTTTGGTTTTACTCGCGAGATCTATATATTTGCTGCTTGAAATTTGATTCTTCTGCTTCTTCAAATATTTTTCATTTTATTATTATGTAAGTGTTACATTATTTATTCTATTTAACCAGTTTTAAAATATAGGTATCTGAAGTATGAAATTGTTTGTTACACAAATCATAGAGACGTTAAATACCACTTACTCTATATCACAAATGAATCGTATTCTTTATTACGAATGGTTGTTCGGCAATCCGAATTTATAATGTATAAATCATACGTTAATTCTTTGTGTTCACTAATAAATGCTGTTACGTTGAAAGTCTGTTAATAATATTACTATATGTAATTATATCTATCTACGTGGATAAACCAGTAGAGATGGCCACATAAGACAAGCATTTTGTATGAATCACAGATATTCTTGCCACTTTCTGAATAACTGTGTCAGAATCAAGAACATGATAGGAAGCAATTGAGCCAATTTGGTTTCATTACAGATACAAAGTGTAATATCTTTTAATGATCTACTTTGTGTTATGTTCATTTCGTTAAGACATTATTTTGAAGGACATACGTGTTACTCAAGTTCCGTAATTGATGTCACTGGATTTATAGCTTTTTATATAATCGCTTCATATTTTGATGTTTTAGGTGAAAATTCATCCTCTGGATCTATCTCTCCAAGTATCCCTACGTATTTAAGGCAGAGGCTAATTCATAGACGATCCGTGGATAATTTAATAGCAAATTCACCAACAAGTTCTATGCGACATTCAAGTCCGGAGTCTATAAAAAGTGCACCTGTCCAACTTAAACCACGCTCCACGTCGCACGATGCTCTATCCAAAAAGAAAGAACGTCATCAATCTCAAACATCTGGTACATCTATGAATAATTTAGCGAAGCAAGCATTATTGGCTGCTCAAGTTCTCAATTTAATCCCTACGCAAAAAGCACGTGAAAGGTACGACAACTTGATGAAATGTTAATTCGACGAGGACACTAATTTTACACATAAATACATGTTATGGTTCTGATCCTGTCGTAGAAATTTTCTTCACGGAAGGATTGCCGCGAATTCATTGCTAGGACCAGTGGAGCTTGAAAAAGTATTGCCAAACCGGGAATTAAAAATTTTCATCGGGACATGGAACATGAATGGGCAGAGCCCGCCAAAAGAGTTAAATGATTTTATGTTACCCTCGGATATAGAAACTGTTCCAGATTTATTAGCGATCGGGACACAAGAATCTTGTTCCGAAAGAAGCGAATGGGAAGCGGCTTTACAAGAAACCCTTGGCCCCTCCCATGTACTACTTTTTAGTACTGGCTTGGGAACATTGCATCTTGCGCTCTTTATAAGAAGAGATTTAATTTGGTTCTGTTCTATTGCAGAAGATGATAACTTTTCGACTAGAACAGGGACTGCTTTTCGAACTAAAGGAGCAGTGGCCATAGCTTTAATGTTATTCGGCACAAGTTTTCTCTTCGTTACTGCACACCTAACTGCGCATCAAGATAAAGTTAAGGAACGGGTACACGACATTAAAAGGATAATTAGAAATCTTGATCTTCCTAAAGATTTGCCTATAAGACACAAAAGCAAAGGTGCGAATCAGAGGAGATTTCATTATTATCATTAGCATAATCACGAGAAACACTTAACGCGTATATTTTCAGATGTAACTCAAAATTTCGACTGTGTATTTTGGTGCGGCGACTTAAACTTTCGTCTATCGCAACCAAGGGAGGAAGTTATCCAATGGGTCACAGATACCTCGTTTCCTCAACAATCGCCAGTAAATTTGCGTAAAGATCAATTACGAACAATCCTTAACGAAGGAGCTGTTTTACGCGGTTTCGAAGAAGGGCCAATTATGTTCCCTCCTACTTACAAATACGACCCAGGCACGCATAACTTTGATTCGAGTAGCAAGCAACGCACACCTGCGTATACAGATAGAATTCTCTTCAAGGGGAAAGGGCACACAAGAGGATACATTCGAAGAGTTAGCCACGAAAGTACCAATTCATGTAAAGACGGAGTTATAGAATGTCTGGTGTACGATTCTGTTCCAAGCATTTGCACCTCGGACCACAAACCTGTATGGGGTGTTTTCAAAACAACTATAAGGCCTGGCATTGACACGTTAGTACTTCTACTATTTATACTAGTATTAGCGTAATAATATCTTCAAACTATACTACTTGCTTTATTAACAATTATTATAGAATTCCCCTTGGCGGCGGTTTGTTTAACCGTGAGATATATTTGGAAGGTATAAAGAGACGGGCAGCTGCTATGGACGAATCCCATGGAACTTCAAAAGTATGCGCGATTCAATAAATGTAGGTACAAATTTGAATGATAGAAAAAGCGTTATATTGCCAAGTTGTATAATTTTAATCTTTTAACACCATTTACGTGAGAATATAGCTATTGCACTTCTCACAACCAAAATCACTTCTCTTTTGTACACTCTATATGTATATATATATATACGACAAATTTATAACTGTTCATAACTTTTTTACATGAATAACAAGAACCGCTTTTCTAGCGCGCAGTTTACATAGCATGTTATTGAACAATGTGCACTTTGTAATATCTAGTCAAGATAAAAATGTACGTAAACTTTCCCTTCTCATGATCGGTAACTACAGTGGCAGGTATTATATATATATATATATATATATATATATAGGTACTTAGGTGTGCTGTTCGTAAAGACATGGAAAAAGGAGAGAAAGAGAATGTTTTGTTCTCTTGAACCTATGCGCTTATAATTACATGTTATATATATATATACCATTTATGCTATCTTATAAGAATGTTAAAGAGTTTAAAAGACATGACCATCGTATTATGTAGTTTCTTTTACTTAAAGTAATTTTACGTTCAAATGCATTCACGCTGAAACAAAACGATTGATTAAATATCTTCGATAGATTTTAATTTTCGGTACTTCGTGTAATAATAGTAAATGAATTTAGTTACAGGGTTTTATTAATATTTTACTAAAGAGAACGTAAGGCCTATAATATGTAATGTCTCGAGAATGCGATAGTAATGTTAAAATGTAAGTTCTGTGTATGATTTTATAGCTTATGAATTGTTTCATTTACGACTTCATAACTTATAAGTTCTTTTGTTCAAGATTTTATACCTTTATTTATTGGGACCACCCGCTGTATTAAGCCTAAAATAAATTTAATATTATTTACTACATACATACAATTAAATGAACATTATCATCGATTTCGAGCACAGAAAATTGATTGTTTCCTATCATTGTAAGTAGGCGAGTGCAGTTGATTTGCCATTGAATGATTTAAGGAATTCATGAGTACCATAAAA
This sequence comes from Andrena cerasifolii, assembly GCF_050908995.1. NCBI lineage: Eukaryota > Metazoa > Arthropoda > Insecta > Hymenoptera > Andrenidae > Andrena > Andrena cerasifolii. The sequence continues at coordinate 11,429,121 of NC_135123.1, forward strand.
ATCCCAAATGCGTTGAGGATGTAATGCACGCTGGTAGACACATGCAACGTACAGTTTCGTAAAGATTATTGATAGTAGTATTAAAGTAGTAACTGATGAAACATTCGAATAAGAAATCGGATGAATTTTAAACGTCTTAATAGGTTGATATGTGTTGAAAATGATTTAGTCAGCGCATACATTCTAATTGCACAGTAATATATTATTTTGCTGTACGGCATGTATTTCATAAGGAACCATATTCAAAGAATATACTAAAACGTTTCGATTTTTAATCAATTCCAAACGGAAGATGAAACATTTCAATCAAACCTTAACACTTTGTTATTGTTTACAGTTTAAAGTGTTACGCTTTGGTGAAAAATTGATCCAACTTGACAAATTCTGACCCAATTAGTAACGAATGGTATTAATAATGAACAAAGTCCAAGATTTGGTGCTGAAAAGAAAACTATTTTTAGTATATTATATTTAGTATATCACTTAATAATTAAATATATTTTTAAAGGTCAACGTAACAACCATATAAATGTGATTAATGTCTTCTTACATTTACAGAGTACGTATACTCTGTCGCTCCTCTTACACAATAATGCATAATAATGTATTAACTTAGGGGCTTAATGTACCGTGTAGAAATATTACAGTATTATATAATACATAAAGCTATATATATCCACAACAATAATTTGATGTTAAATAGTTCATAACATTTAATTACAAAGCAATATATAGACAACTATGAGAAGATCTAGTATTAAATATATATATATATATATACATGTATGTATATTTAGAAAATCAAGCTTTGTTAAACGCTATTCAATCATTGAGGTAAAGTTCAGTGCACAAAAAATTTAACCAAGGCACAGCGTAAACATTGAATACTAAAAAAAAAGTGTAGAACTCCTCTTTAAGAATAACAAAGTAGGTAATCAGAAATTTATAAAATCTATTCGTATCGCTACATGAATGTTTTATATTATATATTTGGTTAAAATTTGTGGTAAAAGATTCTTATTTGTGCTCTAAATTATACTTGTAAGAAAGTTATACAGTATTAATGATAGATTTAATTTATATTTAAGTGTGACAGTGGTAATGCACTGAAAATTGTTCTAAAAAGTTAAATAATGTATCAAATATTTTAAGATAAATGAATTATTAGTCTGCGAAAGCGAAAAAACGATTTATATGTATAACCTCATTTGCTTGTTACATACAGGTTATACTTGCCTCTTATTCGTTCGAAACATTAAAACCTAAAAAAATATGAGCATTAAGGTTACTGTTATTATTAGTATTCAATTTATTTTTATAGTTTCATAACATAACGCGATCTGCATAAAATTTGATAGGTATACGAATAAATAATTGCGATTTTTGTAGAATCTTTACTGCATTTATTACTGTGATAAATTTTCGAATGCATACAATATAATACATCTTTCAGTAAAACCAGAATTCATTTCATTATTTTAAATACAAACAGAAGTGGCTAAAATATAATAATTTTGAATGAGGAACTCGTGATACGTTATACACTCTTTTACATAGTATTTTATCTCTTATTTACAATATAATTACAGTATTTATGGGTATACATACATGGATTGCGGAAATATGATAAAAATTTAAATAAATTCAACGAATTTTTAATGGGATGGGATATAATTACATAATGAATAACCCAGACATCTTAGAGACATTAAAGACCATTAAAGACGTCTGAAGCCAGACTAGAGTTCGGAGCGATTAATTTCAGTGTTGGAGGGGGAAACACCTACAGGAGGGGTGGTAATGGGTGCGTGAACTGACGGCAGCGCCAAGCCAGCTAAGTGGCGCTAACGCGAAGCCAACCACGATCAACCAGCGTCGACAATCTATTTCCCGGCGACGCTGGTTGGCCGTGGTTAGCTTCGCGTTGGCGCCATTTGGCTGGCTTGGCGCTGCCGTCAGTTCACGCACCATTACCACCCCTCCTGTAGGTGTTTCCCCTTTCACCACTGAGACTTAAACCCGCCGAACCCTGAGTAGAGATCCCAAATCCCAAAGTTTGTTCCCCCATAGTAATGGCCACGAATCTTCCAAACGGCCTGGGTCACGGTGACCCAGTGTGGTGTTTGAGGGTTAAATAACTGCTGCGAAAAATGCGTAAAACATACACACTTTTAGTTGCATATAATTGAAGGAGGGCTCTTGTAAGAACGTAAAAAGCATGTTCACTGTGAGCTTCGATAGACATATTATTCCATCTATCCGCTGATTCTTGGCATAATCGCAAAAAATGGTCGCTTTAGGAACAAACTAATGTCAAAATTATTGTTAACGATCACAGCTTTCAGACTATCAGATAATGGAAAGTTATTAAAACATTGTTAGGTGATGTATTTATTTAGTACTTTTCGATATGGAAAGTTTGTGGTAACAGCAAGGAATCGTGACAAAGAGCCATGCTGCTTTCATGTTACAAAATATTTTTGACATACATATGCAAAGATCTCTGCAAGCGTGTAAACCAATTAAACAGATATCCGAGTGTTCACAGCAGCTGTATTTAACGTGTCCTAATGGATCTGAATACACTTTTCTCTGTCTGCTCTAAGCATTATTTATGTTTGTTTGATTTCTTTCTAATCCAAGAACTTGGTAGCCATACAAATCATACAGTAATTGACAAATGTATCCCTGGAATGAGAAAGTATTACGCGGCAAGTTATATAAAATATAAATAGCACTTTTTAATTATTGGTATTGCCTTTAATTAATAATGGGTATATATCTCTTATCAACAAGAACTTTAAAATTCTCTGGCGCGCATTGCGTATGTACCAAATGGGTCAAGTATGTATATTCCTTCGTCAATCTTTCTTAATTTTTGTACAACGAAGTCATTGAGTTCTTGATTTTCTAAAGTTTGTAACGTATTCAACCATTCTTTTGGAAATAAATCGAGCTAACCACTGGTTAATAGATTTGTGACCGGAGAATTATAAACTGTGTTTCAAGGAATAGATTCAACGTGTCCAAGAAATAATTATTTTCTGTACATTTGCTTATACACACCATCTAATACAAGATAAAGAAAGAACTATATTTTACTAACATCCACCCTTTAATTTTACTACTTCGTTCCTGAACCATGTATAATAACTCGAAAAGTTGTAGATTTTATATTTATTGTACGAAAACTACATACATTATTGACAATGTATTTGTAACGTCCGCAAAATAACGAAAAATAGTTTTAATTTTATTCAGATGATTAAAGTCGTTAAATAAATTTGTCACGATTTAAATAAATGAAATAGAAATTATCAGAAAGAAATATGCGCCTTGCAATTAATATATATAGTACTACACAGATGATTTTGAAGTTCTTTAGAATTATTCGTAAGCATGGGGTGAGTTGAGTCTAGTAAGAGCATACTCTGTTGACAGACTTTAAAAAATTCCAAAGATTAATATGCGATATCGCTAGCGTATATAAAATTTTTCGCAACATTTTAAATCCGATCTGTACTTTTTTATTCTCACGTTTTTCTATTCAGGGTAGAACTAAATAATGAAATACGTGTATTTTGTTACAGTCAAAATGTTATATAATTCTTTGCGCGTGTGTGCGCCCGTGTATGCATGCAAGTTGCGCGATTGGATCGACGCGGCAAAGCGAAAACCGATTTGAAAAGACGCGAGAAGGGAATTAATGCTGGGCAATTGAAAATGTTTGCCAGGCGTGAACACGACTGCGGGACACGTCTATAAAACGATTCTCAAAATTATTCTCGTTTCTTCATTCCTCGGTTATGAAATACAAAGCCGCGTTCCTCGCCTAGCCTTCGTGAACTGTTTTTCCACGCGCGCCGTAAGTTTTTGAATTTGCCGCGTCGGCGGAACGAAACGGCCCGTCGAGTGTGCCATCTGATGAGCGGGAAAGACTCCGTGCCCTATACGAATTGCATGCAGAACAGTTAGGCAGGCAGGAGATCAGTGCGGTCCGTCGCCATTTTGTTTATTTTCGCGTAAAAGAGATCCGAGAGGCGATCATCCAAGCAGATCGTCCTGTCTTCGTCCGCGAAAACGTCAGCTGAGTGTATCGGTGGCCACGCTAGACACCTGGAAGCACCGTCAGGGAGACTGATACGCACGGTGACCTGTTGGCAGAGGTTGGAATAGATATTAAGATTAAGACGCAAAGGAGTCGTGGTTCGGGAGAAGTACGTAGGTCTCCCGATTAGTAGCGCGCCGGTCCCGCGGTGCGGAAACCGTTTCTCGGATCGGCCGAGAAAGAGCGAGGGAGTACTTTACGGGGAGCGCGAAGTGGGAGCAGGACAGGTGCCACGAGAGTAAGAAAAGAAACAGCCGTGGCGACAAGAGGAGGAAGAACGTAAGAATTACGAAAATATCGCACGAGGCTGGAATATATGCTGTGGGCGTCCCCCGAAAAAGCGGGGGCACTTGATAGTCGCAGAAATTGGGCGCATCGCAAGCAAATATCAATCGTCGTCTTGCGGTAAAACAACGTCGCTGTCGAGTCGCGGTGGTAGTGACGCGAGCCCGGTTGAACCGATTGGAAGCGAGCGGCCCGAGGAAAGCTCGCCCGAGGAGAAGTCGCCTTTCGCCCTCGACGAGAATAGTCGGCGCATCGAACGACAACAATCAATTCGCGCCCGAGATTCGTTTGTGGTTACACCAGTTCAACTACCTTCGGAAGTAACCTCGACGGCGGAAGCCGCCTCCGAGGTTTCCGGCGCAATCAAGACGACCATCAATATCGGCACTGCGATGAACCACGTTAACGACCAGGAAAGCCTTAAGCAGCTTAAACTGGTACCGATTCAGGTCAATGAAGTCGAGGAAATGGACACACAAGAAGGTATTCTTCACCTTCCTTTCCTTCGCTTTGTTTAAATTTTTTACACTTTTATCGCCAGTTTCATATGTCTCTGTTTTTGCTTTGAAGGTTATAGGAATTATTTCTAACTTCACCTTCGTATGCACTTACCCAATTAGGTCTCCCCTTTTCCGCGAAATATTTTCCTCTCAGTTACCAGAATTTTCATTCAAAATAAGTGCATGTATTTAGATTGGGGCAGAGCTACATCTTCTGTTTCTAATCATTTTTCTCTGATGTTTTCAAGTTTGTGAACGATCGTGTTTGTTGGATCCTTTATTAGAGTAAATATCATAAGATATCATGCAAATTTATTAAATACTGTATACATATGTATGTGTTTTTGCACAGCAATACTATATATTATATACATGTAAGTATAAGGCGTCTCGCATACATTGTTACAAGCTATCTTCTCTAAAACTATCAAAGTCAATGATAAAATCTGTTTCCATGACTTTTATGGTCCACTATGATATTTTTATGACAACTCGAGTATTGTCGTCAAATCTGCCAAATAGGACAGAGGAACGTTATAAACTTTTCTATTTTGCATATTTACTTTAGAATCCACATGGAAATACTAAGATTTATATATAATTTTGTGTGGAAAAGTTAAAGAGGAGATACCATATATAATGGAACAGTACTGATATTTCATTTGTTATGTCGAAGAGTGTAATGTGATATGAGAACAACGAAACAACTTTTGTTGCTGTTTTCTATAGTTTTGGAAAAGGAAAACAGTTTGTAATATCGCTGTACGCATATTGTACATGTTGAAAGTGTGTTTCATTTAAGAACAGTTCAAATGGATTTTTATATATTTATAGCATTCCATATACATGTATGGTTAATCGTAGGTCTTCATTTGATGAAAGCCTTCATCTGTCTTTTAATCATGTCATAATGATTTGACACAGCATTTCGCATCAGACATTTATATAAATTACTATATGGATATTTTTATAACTTGGCTTTTTTAAGATCTTCATAAAGTATTAAGTGAATATTGTAGTTCTATAGTTATCTATGGTGCATAGAGAACTTACCATTACTTTCACAACATATAACCCTTAATGTACAACAGATACAAAGTATATTCTTGTCAGCATTTCGCATATTCTCCTTTCTATGCAAAGCCGTCTATAATTTCTCTTATTCGTTTTATTTTGAAGGAGACATATTTATGCATATTTTAATTTTTTAGAAACACCAAACGATGGTGGAGGAGATGGCAATGATACCAGCCCTATGAACGGAGAATCGGACGTAGCTTGTATAGTTCAAGATCATGAAATGGAAGGGGGTAAGATAAAAATGCCATTGCATTGGTAGAACTTTTTCCGAAAACAGAAATTATTCTGAATCCATTTACAAGAAATTTAATAGGACTTGTACCGTGACAATTCGGATTTGAATGCGTATCAATAAATTGTGCAGTTGCACTTCTTTGAAACGTGCAGTTGCACTTCTTAGCATTTTGTTAGGTGTATAATCGAGAAGCGCACTTGTATATGCTTACGTTCGAGTAGTTCGTACTGAATGTTAGAAATAGACTGAATGCTCCTAAATAGATGTTCCATTGTTGTATCATGGAATGTGATACCAGTTACGATAGATTGAAATATTACACTAAATTAAAGCGTGAATGGGAATCGGTACATATTAATGTTGGTTTTCGTTCCTTGTTAGACGACGCAAGACCAGAAGCATCATTTCGCTACACAGTAGAAAATGTTTCTAAATTGAAGGATACTCAGTTGTCACCTGCATGTTATGTTCGCAATTTGCCATGGAGAATAATGGTAATGCCAAGGGCAAGTCAGACACAAGAAAGATCACCTCAAAGATCGCTTGGTTTTTTCCTTCAATGTAACGGGGAAAGTGATTCCGCCTCCTGGAGTTGTTACGCAATGGCAGATCTTCGATTGCTGCCTTGTAAGGAAGGCCAAGAAGTATTTTGCAGAAGTTAGTATGTCATAATATGTTGATATTTCATCCCCCACCCCAAGTATTATCCTCTTCGTTTGAACTTTAGATTGGTTCCTCGCACCTCGTATATTATAATATTTCAGTATTACGATTCTATATCCTTGGATATACTTAAGTGTATGGATTCTTATTTTAGAGATTCAACATCTATTCTATAACAAAGAAAATGATTGGGGATTTAGTCATTTTATGACATGGCAGGATGTCTTGGATCCTGATAAAGGTTTTATTAAAGATGATTCTATTACACTTGAGGTTAGTGATGCGTAGTGTTTTAAAATAATGTATAAAATTAATCGCGTTCTAAAGATGTATAGCAATCGTGGCTCTTTGACTTAACAATACTCTTTAAACGAGTTTTAGATAGTTCTCCATTCTTATAAGTTAATCTCTCGAAATAATTTTGGAAAATTTAAACGCTATTGATTATTTGGTGTACACGATCTTTTTCTCATATCTGATTCTTTGAAATAGGTTCATGTAATGGCTGATGCCCCACACGGTGTCAGTTGGGATAGCAAAAAACATACAGGATTTGTAGGTTTAAAAAATCAAGGTGCTACATGTTATATGAATTCATTGCTTCAAACTTTGTATTTTACTAATCAGGTAAGTTAACTGCGAATTTAGAATGGCCCTTAAGAATTTTGTGCCTGTTGAATTAAAAAGTTTGTACAAATGTGTGAAAATACCTGTACGTTTGTTTTCAGTTACGCAAAGCAGTGTACAAGATGCCAACAGAAAGCGATGATTCTAGCAAGAGCGTCGCTTTGGCTTTACAAAGGGTTTTTCATGAATTGCAATTCTCTGATAAGCCAGTAGGTACAAAGAAGCTAACCAAAAGTTTTGGTTGGGAAACATTGGATTCTTTCATGCAGCATGATGTACAAGAATTTTTACGAGTGGTAAGGGAATGATATAATTTACCATCGACGCTTTGTTTTTGTTTTTACTAATAACTGCTTTAGCTTTTAGATAAGTTGGAAAGCAAAATGAAAGGAACATGCGTAGAGGGTACTGTACCAAAATTATTCGAAGGGAAAATGGTATCATTTATCAAATGTAAAAATATTGATTACAAATCAACTAGAGTTGAAACTTTCTATGATATACAGTTAAATATAAAGGGCAAGAAAAATAGTGAGTATTCGGAGAGATATCTTCGTTGCCGTTCGAGTCAAAGTTATATTGTTCATTGAAATACATTGAGATTTACCCTTATTTTAGTTTATGAATCTTTCAATGACTATGTGAGCACTGAAAGTCTAGATGGTGATAACAAATATGATGCGGGAGAACATGGATTACAAGAAGCAGAAAAAGGTGTTATCTTTCAATCATTTCCTCCAGTTTTACATTTACATTTAATGCGATTTCAGTATGATCCACTAACAGATTGTTCTGTCAAATTCAATGACAGGTAAGCAGTATTAAAGTGGTGTTAAATCATTTGCAATAAATTTATCTTTTGCTATGTTTTTCACTTTTAAAAAATGTATATATATATATGTATATTTTATTCTACGAAGGTTTGAATTCTATGACAAAATAAGTCTTGGCAAATATTTACAAAATAAAGAAGCAACGAGTGCAGATTATACATTGCACGCAGTCTTAGTTCACAGCGGAGATAATCATGGTGGACATTATGTTGTATTTATCAATCCAGCCGGCGATGGAAAAGTATGTACATCTGTTATATTTTCATTTCAGAAGTGTAGCTTTCTATAGAATAGCTCGTAAATGGAGATGCGCATAAATATTGTTGGAGCATGCTATTTATGTAATATATTTTTAAACAGTATCTCGCTTTTACTGCCGATTATCATTCGACAGAGAATGCATACAAGTGTGATTAATTAAATGTTTAATCTTGAAACAGTGGTGCAAATTCGACGACGATGTCGTCTCGAGGTGTACAAAACAGGAAGCCATTGAGCATAATTATGGTGGTCAAGATGAGGACATGTCTGTGGGTGTGAAACATTGTACGAACGCGTATATGTTGGTGTACATAAGGAACTCTGAGTTGGAAAACGTCTTGCAAGAAGTTAAGGAAGAGGATATACCTCAAGAGGTCAGAAACGTCCTTCAAAGAGAGCTTTCCCAGGAGTTGAGCGACATTGAACGTGACAAAGACGCGACTGACTCAGTTAAAGACTCACACACAGAGACTACGACTCTTACTCTTCGTCCGTGCACGCAAAATCCTCGAAATCCAAATCTCTATATTCATGATTTTTAAGCGACAGATGTCATGCAAAGAGCTGGAAAGAGTTGTAAATTGCTTGCATTGTTTTCCGATGGAACTCTCTTCCCACTTCTTAAATATGTTTTAAGCTAATTAGCTCATAGTATATGAGACCATCAGATTCATAAAACATTTACATCGAGTTAAACGCAAAAATGAAATGGGTTTAACGAAATAGGAACGTATTCGAATAAATTCAATATTTTGGATATATCAATTAATCAGAAAATAAGATCTACAAATTAAATTTAATAAATTAATATTTTTTTTAGCACCTATATATACATACACATATATTTTCAAATATTTGTTATAAAATTTCTCTTAATATTTTTTAATGAACAGAAATTTATAGTGTTATCAGCTTACTGGCTGTTATATCACCAAATGTTGATACTAATATACATTGTGTCCATATTCAGATACGACATGTTCTATGTAATATGTCATACTTGATCATTTTTAAAGTGTCACGCGCGCATTACTCTGCTGATATTTATTAACCGCGATGATAAGAAAATTTCATTATATTACATTCAATCGAGTAATCGAGCATCTACATAAAAGGGATATTTCATCCTGACATGACGAGCATCGGATGTAAAATTTTGTATCACTCTTTCTCCGAGATGTATCTGACGAGGTAGACTTTTAATAATTCCTGGTATATAGAGATTTGTTTCATTCGAATGAAAATATTTTTAACTTTTTGACAGAGGATTTTTTTTGTACGGACGATTGAGTCATGTAAAAATGAAATTTTTGTTAATTCTTTTAACTTATTTCTTTCGTTATTTAAATTTTTCATGCCGGTATATATTAGTTGACTGAGAGTTATACAGCTATACTTAATGTACGCGTTGCACTTGAGTTACTATGAAGAAAAAGCAAAAAAAATGAATTACAATCGGGTTGACATAGAATCCTGATTATTAGGCTATTAATCATGGTGAGCCTTAGAACAGTTTTGAAATGTTTATTGTAATAAATATTGTACAATATTATATCTAAAACGAATAATTGTATTGTAGTATTCTAAAGCTTTGGATGAAAAATGCACAGACATATCGCAGAGTAGATTGAAAATGTGTGAATAACTATAAGAAGAATAAGGGCAGGAAAGACTTATTAGTTAATATAGTGAGATAAATATTAAAAAGTCTAATTTGAAGCAATGAGTTTCAACTCATAAAACAGATAACATTGAAAGAAAAGGGAAAAAAAAGAGAAGAGTGAACAATAAGTAGAGTTTATTAATAATATCGGCTTCTTCCTTAATACGTCTTCTACGGTGTGTTTGTTATTTAATGAAGGTCGTTTAGTAAGTGAGACGAAATGTGATTTATATTATCAGATCCGTGATTTTCGTAAATTAATAACTGAATCAACGTTAATAATAAAGTATAGGATATCGAGCCTTCTAATAAGGTCTGAATCAATTAATCGAGTCGTTAATTCATTAAATTTTGTCAATGTTAATAGTCACTATGACCATCAACAGATTCTACCTATTTATTTGTTGTTACATATTAATAAATAGAAAAAAAACTCAATGCATCATCGACAGAGTGAATACTTCATAACTATAAAGTACCTATAAATACTATGATAATATTTTAGACATAAAAGGAATGAAAAAGTATGGAATAAACTGTTGAATACTAGAAAAAATTGAGAAATAGAATTCACGCTAGTTGATTCGTAACCACTTTTAATTTCTATCTACTGAAATTTACAGCTGTATCTTTCGTTTAAAACATATCTGTATACGAGCAATTTAAAGTGTATAAAAGCATCTCCACACTACTACGGTTATACATTACATATTTTATTATTATTCGGCATAAATGATGGTCATGTATTTAGAAAATGTTACTCGTTTGGCACAGGCGTGATAATTTTGTGTGTTATAAGTGACATCGATACGAGTAATATTCCCATTTCAAATGAAATGTGTAATAAACAGACGATGTGTTGTAGTTTCATTAAAATTAGTGATCGAGCTGATTAAGCATTGGCCAGCTTTGTAACATGCAATCGTAGAGCTCGTAAGTACCATCTAAGAAATCAAAATATCATTCCTGTGAATACAATATACTTACTAACGTCCAGAAAGATAAATTACATGCACCCCACTAAATTTATCTATAACAAATTCAAAGTACAGTACATGATCCCATCATTCACGGCTGAATAATTTTCATTGTGTAATTGTTTGACTCAGTAGTCTGTATTGCGGCAGATGAACAAAATTAAAATTACATAAATGAGAAGTACAATTCATTCTTTTGATGATTCGAATACTATTTGTTCTCGAATCACAAAAGCATGATACTAGTATGCTGCTTTTCTAAAAATTTCAATTTTAGAAGACAGATGAGGAAAAAAAATTACGAATGAGATGAATTTAGTATACATATGGATAATTTTAATTTTGTTGGTCTAGCTGGTGGAGAGGCTGCAAGAGGAGAAGAGGCTGGAACAAATAAGAAGAAAGGAAAGAACGGAAGCATACTTGTATATAACTGTCAACGTCCTTCTTGAGGATAACTTTGACGGTCACCAAGGGAATGACTTGTATGATCCAGAGCATGCTTTGTATCGTGTGTTTCGCGTACGTAAGCAGTGCACCTTGCACGAGTTTCTCGAATTGCTGAGCGATAGCTTGGTAAGTGTACTCCTTGACAAATCTTTCATCCTATTTCTCTCATCATACTACATTTCAAATAGTTGGTTAATATCGCCACATTTCCGTGACTTTATATGTGATACTAGTTTGGTTTTGTACCGTACTGTTCTGATCGTCTACGAGCACGGTAGGTGATTGAAAACACAATATTTAAGAATGTCTCGAGTATTATATCTTATTCCAATCGACGATGCGAACACAATACTGCTGCCTAATTCGCGGAAGCGTCTAATCTATGGTATCTTTGTCTACAGAAATATCCAACAGAGCAAATTCGTGTGTGGCCATTGAATGTACGTACTAATCAGACCTGTAGACCGATGCCGCTCGAATTAGAACTTGATCTGCAGAAATCTATCTATCAGTGCGCAGAGAATCCAAATGTTTGGACTGTGTTTGTTGAACTTGTTCCCCCAGATTCTGATTTAACAGCATTGCCGCCGTTCGATAAAGACACCGATGTTTTATTATTTTTTAAACTGTACGACCCTAAGAACAGGAAGATCCATTATTGCGGTCATCGTTATATGCCTGTCACAGCGAAAGTCCGTAAGTTTCATTTTAAACAACAGAGAACAGAGAATTCAGGCCGATACGTTTCTCGATATAACTATTTATTAAGTGGAATTGTTTAAAGTGACGTTAGAAATTGTATGTATTCTATGCTGTTAACGTATTTCTTACGATACTACTTATAGATCCTCCGGAAGTATTTCAGTTGCATCCTCATTTAGGACACGTGTTTTTGATTGTTAATCTAAACCTTTTATTTTCACGACAGTGGAGAATAATTTTTATGACGATTTTGTACAGAGGAACTTATACCGATTTTAAATGAAAGGGCTGGATTCCCACCGGGTACAGAATTAGCGCTTTACGAAGAAATCAAGCCGAACTTGATTGAAAAGATAGAGAACTTAACAGAGCCGTTAGAAAAGGTCCTTGACGAATTAATGGATGGGGACATTATTGTTTTCGAAAAGGAAGGAGATAATCAAATGTACGAGCTTCCAACGTGTAGAGAATACTTCAAGTAAGTTACGTAAATAGTTACAGGAATCTATACCGCCACGAGGGACAGCTGTATGTGAATTTGATTTGCATTTCAGGGACCTATTCTATAGAGTAGAAGTTACGTTTTGTGATAAAACGATTCCTAATGATCCAGGCTTCACACTGGAGCTCTCGCTAAGAATGACATACGATCAGATGGCAAAAGCTGTGGCGCAACGAGTTGGCACAGACCCGTATCTTTTGCAGTTCTTTAAATGCCAAAAGTAAGAACCTGCAGATTTGTATAACAGAATAGGCTTTTGTTTATTCGAAGCGTTCGCAGATATTATTAATAATTGTAATCCGTATGTACGAGAACTTTATTCCGTTTATTTATAGTTATAAAGACTCGCCCGGACATCCATTGAAATGCACATTCGAAGGCTCGCTGAAAGATTTGGTTTCTTATTGCAAACCGAAGCTGAAAAAGTTGTATTACCAGCAGCTCAGTATTAGAGTAAACGAGCTTGAGAACAAGAAGCAATTTAAGTGTATATGGGTCGGTCCGTCTCTTAAAGAAGAGAAAGAGATTATTCTTTATCCTAATAAAAATGGAACTGTAGCTACTTTGCTGGAAGAAGCTACGAAGCAGGTGGAGTTATCTGAGAATGGATCTGGGAAGTTAAGAATACTAGAAATGACTTGTAGTAAACTGTCGCCTGGCCCGAGAGAAGATGTACGCTTAGAAAATTTAAATATGTCTGTGACAAAATTATACAGGATAGAAGAGATTCCAAACGACGAGTTAAATTTAGCAGAGGACGAGATGTTGATCCCTGTCGCGCACTTTCATAAGGAGGTTTTCTCAACATTTGGTATTCCCTTTTTCTTTAAAGTTAAACAAGTAAGCAGACTCGAATGGACAATGAAGTATGTTTCTCAATGGGCACACTAGCTTTGCAAATATAAACGCTCTGGTTGTTCACGTGTGTTCGCAGGGCGAGCCTTTCCCGCAGATGAAGGAAAGACTATTGAAGAAGCTGGGAGTACAGGAGAAGGAATTCGAAAAGGTAGGTGTCCCCCATCTAATTTTCTTTGATAGTTTATGAGAATTCATAAAAAAACTTTGAAGTTTAAGTTCGCGTTGGTGACAATGGGTAAACCACACTTTATTGTGGATTCACCAGAATACTGCGTGGATCTCGCAGATTTCCGTACTCGTCCAAGTCAGAGTAAGTGTATCAAACAGCACCGAAACTGAATAGAGATTAGTTGACTTAAGTAAAGTATCGTATGATCTTTGTAGTATAAAGTTTTAAATTGACGCTGACAAAGAATAAACTTTGTAGTTTATGCACTTTTAAACGTAGGCACATCGCAACACAGGCCTTGGCTCGGCTTGGAACATGTCAACAAAGCGCCAAAGCGCTCTCGTATCAACTACCTCGAAAAGGCCATTAAGATTTACAATTAAAATTTTCATCACACGAAGAGGAGATAACATTAGGCAGGCACTCATATAATTTATACGACTCTATAGTAAGAAAGCGACGTCTGACACACAATGGTTGGAAATGCGTTTATGTATTCGGTTCTTCAGCCAGATAGTGCGCGGTTTTAATATTATGATCATGTTAACGAAAGGTAAATCTACGCTTTGTATACGATGGATTACGAGACTGTATTCAACATGCAATGATACTTTTATGCATCATGGAAGTTATTCCTTTCGAATCGACATGGATTTTACGTAGTGGCTGGATCTATAGTACTACGTCGATTCTACTATGCTCCCGACAACGGATTAAACACGTTTCTATATGCGAAAATCAATATTTTGTGTTTGTAAATATTTTTACTGCTTGATGGCGATCGTTTTAAAAATATTTTCGAAGGCGGTGCTTTTCGATGCGTTCAGTTCTATCAAGAGCAGCAGGGATTTATTTAAACACATAATCCGGTTATAGAAGTGAGAGTGTGGATCGCGCCCGCAGAATAAAGAATGCTCGTGCCAGGAAACGGAGAAGAGGTATTTATAAATGTAGCATAGTACTACCTTCTGTAGAGGAACACCCGAATTTATCAAAATTTCTCGTCATTCGATCCTGCCACGTAAAATCTTTGTATTCATCTAAACTTGATCCAAAGAAACACTGTTGTACTGTTCCACGTGATGTAATACTTAACGCTCATTATCAAAAAAGAATTGTCTACATACTCCTGTTTTATATTATATTCAGGATGTTTGAAACGCAGACTTACAGTTACCTATCCTGTAATCTTGCATTTTCCGCGCGTACTAACGTAACTTTCACGGGAAAGAATGATCAATGTCAACATCTCGTTCGTAATATCATTTCTTAGAGCATGCATCTCTGTTTGTTCATTAAAATATAGTTATCGATACTTAATTCAAGGGGGAAATGTAATCAAAGAAATGCGATATAAAAAGAAAAGAAGAAAATTACTATAAAACACCTGCTATATGATTTGTAATTAAAATTTGAGTTGCCTTCCAAACACCCTGGAGCTTTTTGCGTTTGAATATATTCTTTTTTGTGTGTGTTTTATGCGTCTTTTTCCTATATATTTTACCGAGTCTTTATAAAATTTTGCAAATATATAACAGTAGATTAACATATTCAAGAGGGCAGAGTTTTAATTTAAAAAAAGAAACGCGTCGAGCATAGTAAATAATTTAATTCATCGCATATTGAACCTGTAAGTAAACTATAGCGAAAACACTGCGGGG
The DNA here is from genome assembly GCF_050908995.1 of Andrena cerasifolii. Lineage (NCBI taxonomy): Eukaryota > Metazoa > Arthropoda > Insecta > Hymenoptera > Andrenidae > Andrena > Andrena cerasifolii. Next base: position 11,444,695 of record NC_135123.1, read on the forward strand.
AGCTAAACTATTATTTAAAAGAGGAAACAATCACTTCACGATTTCATATTTATCGTTATAGGTAGCATCTTCTTCTATTAGATAATATTTTACAGTCTTTTTATTTTTAATTCACCTACATATCATAAATCTACTTCCGAATACCTTTCGCACGAAGACTTGCCACGACATTATACGAGATCTCCTGTTATTTATGAATCGATTTTCTTCAGTGTTTCTCCTGCCTTAACCGTGATTAAAGTCTTTCGTCGTGACGCGTTTAAACTTCATAGCTCCTAAATACCTAAGAGTGTTATTAACTATTGGAAGATGGAGCAATTTATTCAATTTATTTAATAAAATTGTTTTTCTTTCTAAGAGACTAGGTTGTTACGATTTATTATTAAAAGAAACTGAGGTTTTAAAAGTTTTGAAAGCGAGCAGAACTTAAATAATATGTCGAATTAAGAAAATTTAATTCAGTCGAATTAGTTGTTAGTCTGTTAGGGTAATAAATTGCTGCAACTCAGTTGAAACGATAATTTTATAATATATATTATAATATATATATACACACACACATATATATATTATGCAATATATAATTTGAAGAAGCATGTCAGGTATAGCTCTTGTAATAAAAAAGAATTGTCCTGCTTCGCGATGTCACATTTCTATAGCGCATTTCAACATTGGTGAATATTATTATAAACGAACAATACGTATGAAACTTATGCAACCTGAGAAATAACACGAAAACTGGACATGCTAGTTGTGAGGATATACCTATTGCAATACTTTGTAAAAATCTAAACGTGATTGTACAGATAGTTTGACTACTTACAACCGACAATTTTACTGATGTACGTGCTTCAAATGCCGTTGTAAACAGCCAACAGATTACTACGTACTTCTGTTTTCGAAAAATTCATTCTAATTGTTTCTGTGCAGTACGGATGAAATAATATTCTCGCCCTGATACATGATTCTACACAGAACGGGCGCGATTTTCATTGTTTCTTAGATTCATGCGAGCGAAATAGAAAGAGAATGGAAATTTACAGGTTTCGAGACACTTAAAAGTACCGAAGTATTTCTTTCAATGTCGAGCAATGAAAATTTCGTTCAACGATATTGAGATATTCGCGGATGTTCCTGACTGCATTTTTTAAATAATATATAGAGACGAAGTACAGACAGAGGAACAGACAGAGAGCCGTTTCGTTGAGTCACATGTAAAATGATAGCTTTTGATCTAGGACAGAAGTCAAAATCATCGTACGTGTTAGCTTGGAAGCTCTGAGAATATGAATTACATTTTGTTGTTATGTTATGTATACATATATATATATGAACTGTATACATATATTTCGTTGCTAGGTTCCTCGATGAATACCGTTGATGGCGATGATTTTGGAGTTGAAACTAGTACGAATACTTAAGGTTAATGTCCCAATTTCTGCTAATTTAAGAGGTTACTCGTCATAAAGACGGTGTAAAAAATTTGTTTGTGACCAAAATTTGCAGAGTAATAGATTAATTCTTTCATAATAAATCAACCAGTCGAAAACTATTTAAGAAAGATATTTCAAGATGTTTAACTACTAGTAATTTGTAATTAAATATAATGCTCTAAATGTCCGTATTTCTGCTCGCATAATATGTTGCCTTTTCAGATTAAAATAAGTTACATCTCTTATGGAGATGTTTTATAACACAACAGTAAAGCATAAAATAATGATAAACAAAAAATAAAATGCCTCCGAATAGAAATAGAGATTACAGCATATATTGAATTGTGAGGTTATGTTACTAAAATTTTGGGGAGTAGAAATGCGGACATGACGGTGATTCACTTGACCCTAAACCTAATCACCTGTTTTCTACTTAAAAAAATTTAAAAAAAGTAAAAGAAATCTACATCCAGAGCACAATACAGCATCTGTTTTTGTTATTAAATAAGAACCTTTACTGCAAAAACTATTTTCTGCCTAATTATCGAATACCAATAGTGATGCTGTTCCTTAGCACAACCAGCTAAAACACGGTCGAAAAATCATGAGTCTCTCATTTTAAAAGTTTTTCGTTGCTTATGCTGCATTTTGATTAGCCCCAAGCTCGTGCAACTCGCGTAAATGTTCAAATAATTTAAAATTATTTTGTTGCAAATATAGTACAAACGTAACGCTTATAATAATAAGAAAAATACAAAATTAGCAGAAATGGGGACATGAGCAGAAATTGGGACATTCACCTTACGACGATATTGATAGTAACTCTGTATTTTTTGCACGAAATCATAAAAACTTTATTGGAAGAGAATTGTTTAAGTTATTGTATTATAATAAAAAAAAAATATATATATATATTAAGCATCAGACGTATGTAATAAATAATCTGCAAAAGGGCGCACTTCTGATACATAATGCTTGTAATAAGTTTCTAGCGCATTTCTGTGTTTTTGTACAGCTAACTTTGTAGCAGCTGCTCAATGGCAATTGTAAATCTCATCTATATAAATTTCTCGATAATTCTTTTTCTAAGCAAATAAAAGCAGAATGCAATGCAGGTATGCATAAAAGAGATAATTGCTAATAAAAAGACGAAACTAATACTATATGATTTTCACTGGTTGCTCCAAATGGGCGATCCAATTTTTACGTCTTTTAATCTTCATAGGCATGTATAGTTTAATATTATTTTTATAAAGGATTCGAACAGTATTAGATTTTAGAGCAGTTTCGTAAGAAAGTGATTTGGAGGAAAAAATAAGGAGGTACGTCAAGCTATGGCAATGATATTATGTAATCATCATTACTTAGCCATTATAGCATATTATAAAAACAATATTTTATAAATGCAATATTTGGATACGATTCTACTTTATATAGAACCTCCAACTTAAAAGCTTTGTATATACACATTAAACGTAATTAAAACGACTCCCTTTTTAATTAATACTAAAACTGTAAATACGTTTTTGCGTGTGATATTATTTGTTGTTTATTTCTTGTATGTATGCTTGTTTCCACCACATCTGTCCTAGCACTGTTTATGGAAGGAAGATTAATCGTGAGATTTCGTTTGCATATAGTATAAGTAACTTAACAGCAGCTCCATACAGATGGACAGAATGATTTCAAAATAGATATTCAACCGATTTATTCTCCTTCGAAGACAGGGGTTGAAGGCATATAATTTATCGCTCTTCTTTTCTTTATGCAATTGAAATCATTTGAGATATATTCAATAATGTATAAATTCACCGTGGTCACAAGACTGCCAACCAAGGTAGCTTTTTTAACTGTATTTCCAAGAATTATAGAAAGATGTTAAACGGATTATAAATCAAACGAATTTGTAATATCTTCATGGTATAGAAGGAGTTAACATTTTTCTACTACTGTAACTTCTGCGCGATAGTTCAAGTTAACATGGGGTCAATAGTTGCGTGGAGTTAATAAAGTCAAGCCAAACATAATTTTGGGTTTATAGGCCTGAAGAAGCTACTTTATTCAATAGATAGAATAGAATAATTAGTATGGAAACTTCATTTTCATATGTAAAGTTCATCTTATGTTGTCTTGCGTGGAAAAACATTAATTTACACCAGAAAATACAAAGTATGTTATTAGAAGATTATGTACGAACGAGCCAAACATGTTTCACAAGTTGTTTTCCCATATTTTATTTTGATCGTACTGTGCGTTCTGTGATTTTCCACTGGGTATTGCTAAACGCACATTCGTATCGAAAACTGTATTAGTAAGATACGATTACTATACATAACGCGCGTAACAAATAAGGTATTGGTGTAACTACGTAACGTAAAATATTATTTCACAACTTTCAATGATTCGTCTCTCGCATGGAAATAGTGCCTACTGATTGCAAGGTTCCTCAGTTATCCTCAGTTATCCTGAAATGTATTCCTTCGATAATTTATCCGCAAGTATCATAAAAATAGACGTAGTAGCGGTACGGTATGCAAATATTAATGAGAGTAATTATGCTCGTTGCATTGATTCTCGTAGCATTTTAGTAGCATGAGTATAACAGTCGCAGCAAAATCAACTGGCCGCTCAAGGCCGTCGATGGTCCACTCCCACTACAAATAGTTTATCGTACTACTGCTCCATCTCTAGTCACTTCGCAGAAATCCATAGGTACACTTTTCTTATTCTTTCGACGAAAAAACGTCGATCTGTCGTAAAAGTAGGACTTGCGGCCGGGGAAATAGTTTACAGTGATTAATTGATTTCGTTTTGACCATAGGCTTATCGGATGTTAGAAGCATGCCTTTGCTTAAAAAGCTACGAATTCATTGGACATGCCGGACTGTATTTTTTCTTTCGACAATTTGAAACAGAAAGCACTGTTAGCAATATATCATTTTTACGTTAATTCTTCGTAGAAATCTTATTCCGAATTTCTTCGTTCTAGAAATAGATTTGTATAAACTTATAGTACGTGACAAAGGTTAAAGGCGATTAAGAAACGAAAGAATCTGGGGGCGAGGAATAATAGCTGAGAGCGCCAAGAATATTCGAAGTTTCTTATAATACGATAAGAGAAAAGCGTTTTAAAGCTCTTGATAAAAATGTCGACTAGATTGACCAGTCAGAAACTCGATCATGTACAGACGCGTGTATACGTAATCGCAGAAAGTACATGGATCGTGAACTACTTTCCAAGCAGTGCCGTTACAGTAAAAACGTAAAATCTGTTATTGTTGCTCGTTATCAGTACAGAAATTGAAGTAGATAGTAAGTCGCATTATGGACCAAAATTGTTTATTATATGGTATAATATAATTTTGTTATACGTTAACTAAATCGATACACGTTTATGGCAGAACGTGGATCAGATTTGGCCTTGTTTTTAAAAGAAAAACGCTATTTGTAACAGGAAGTTGTATTACTGCCAACAGCTGTTAGTATAGCATTTCACTATTGAGGTATTTCTTTCGACAATTTCGATGTTAAAAGTGGCATTTAATCGAATCACATGCAATTATCATTTTCATTTTTATCGAGGATTGTTATTGTAAGTTTGCAAAAGCACGCGTAGATTGTTCACTCTGTTTAACGTAGCTTTAAACTGTATTTGGTGTAACAATTTTGTATAAATTTTAATTGTTTATTTACGAAACTTCTCGTGCTAATATGAGGAATACGGCGAGTGCAGGTGTTTCGTTAGTTAACATTCATGGGGGTTGTTGAATATATTCTTCGATTGATTAACGAGTAATCTTTAGACGTTACGTAGATAAATGATCGGAAAATATTTCAAAGTAAGAAACTTGAATATTACGCGCCTCGTGCTTTATAGCGTCGTCGATTTCACACCTTCCGGGAGCTTGTTATAATATGTATTTGATTTAAGAAAAGCTCGGCTATGATTCGAAATTGGTCGAATTTAAATCGACGCGGTTTTCGAATCGCTAAAGACGTGCTAATCGCTCGCGCGCAGCGGATAAAACGTCGCGGACTTGAAGGTCAAGTTCCAGAAGTCTTCGGAATTTCAAATCGTAACGTACGCTACTCGACCACCTGTTCCGCACCGAAAGCCGTGAGTAAATTTATAACTTAAATAATATTCTAATTAGTTTATTAAACACTTATTGCTTAATAAACACTTATTGTTTAATAAACTAATTATAGACTGAATGTAATAAGTGACGTTATTTAATAAATGGTGTCATTACACCGCGCGCGGGGTTATCAGTTAGAACCATTTTAGTGTCACGAAAATAATAAATAAGCAACGTTTTGTAATGCCCCTCGCAGAGCAATGTTACACATGTATCTGGGAAATTATGAAATACTGCAGCCATAAATTATGATTTATTATTACGTTACCGAGGCTGTGCTTAAGTATTTTGAACAGGAAAGAATAAGTTTAAGGAGTGTCCTCTTTTCCACAGGATATGACTGGGATCCTTCATAAAAACGTTTGGGAGACGGACCCGGAACTTTTTGAACTGTTGAAGAAAGAGAAGAAGAGGCAGCAATGTGGTCTCGAAATGATTGCTAGTGAAAATTTCACATCTCTCAGTGTACTTCAATGCTTGAGCTCCTGCCCTCATAATAAATACAGCGAAGGTCTTCCCGGTCAAAGGTATACTTCTCCTAGTTCATTATTTCTTGCTCTCTTATATTCCTTATAAAGTTACTGAAATGCATTATGCCCTTCTACGATCAGGTATTACGGAGGAAACGAATACATCGATGAAATCGAATTGCTGGCTCAGAAACGTGCTCTGGAAGCATTCAATTTGAATCCAGAGGAATGGGGTTGCAACGTACAACCGTATTCGGGAAGTCCGGCAAATTTTGCTGTTTATACAGGCTTAATCGGACCTCATGAACGTATAATGGGATTAGATCTTCCTGACGGAGGACACCTCACCCATGGTAGTATAAATTTCTCTTGAATCAATCAAACTATTAAGCGTCCTGACGTTGCAAAGATTACAAATTGTTTTACATATTTTGCAGGCTTCTTCACAGTGAATAAAAGAATTTCTGCGACGTCGATATTCTTCGAATCGATGCCATACAAAGTTGATCCTGAAACTGGTTTAATCGATTATGATAAACTGGCGAAAAATGCGAAATTGTTTAAGCCTAAAATTATAATAGCAGGTGTATCCTGCTACAGCAGATGTTTAGATTATAAACGATTTAAAGAAATAGCGGACGAAAATAGTGCGTATTTGTTTAGCGATATGGCTCATGTAGCAGGTCTAGTCGCTGCTGGATTGATCCCCAGTCCGTTTGAATACAGCGATGTTGTATCGACTACTACTCATAAAACTTTAAGGTAATCCTTCTTGGATAGCTATTTAATTATTGCCGGCCATGTTAATAACATCTGATTTCTTAATATTTAGGGGACCTCGAGCAGGTGTTATCTTTTTCCGTAAAGGAATTAGAAGTACTGGAAAAGACGGACAGAAGATTATGTACGACTTAGAAAGCAAAATTAATCAGGCTGTGTTTCCAGGCCTGCAAGGTGGACCTCACAATCATGCAATCGCAGGAATTGCTACGGCAATGAAGCAAACTAAATCACCAGAATTTGTTCAATATCAAAAGCAAATTATAGCGAACGCGAAAAGACTTTGCGAGGGTCTTCAAGAACGTGGCTATAAAATCAGCACGGGCGGTACTGACGTTCATCTGGTACTGGTTGACTTACGGTCCACAGGTATTACAGGCGCTAAAGCAGAAAAGGTTTTGGAGGATATCGGTATCGCCTGCAATAAAAACACTGTGCCCGGTGATAAAAGCGCGTTGAATCCTAGCGGTATCAGACTTGGTACGCCTGCGTTAACTACCCGTGGCTTAGTTGAGAAAGATATCGACGAAGTTGTTAATTTTATACACAGAGGTACACTTAGAAGATGATATAAATAATACTAATACCTATAAAATGTATAACAAACATTTTCTGTATTTCAGGATTGTCACTGGTCAAGGAAGTGTCTCGTATTTCTGGCCCTAAGCTCGTCGACTTTAAGAAGGTATTAACGACCGATGATGGCGTTAAAGCTAAAGTCGCAGCTTTAAAAGAAGAAGTTCAAACTTTCTCGAAACAATTTTCCATTCCTGGTCTTGAAACGTACTGATTATGGAACATTTATATTTCTATAACAATGGTAATCTTAATCTTTTGCATTGCGTATATTTTCGAGTAATTTTGTGGGACGAGCTATATTTTATAATCAACTACCTAGCGAGGGATATAAATGTATACATGCACGAGTCTGTGGTGTGAAATATGTATTTATATACATACATAATATTTTTACAGATATAAATTACTTAAAAAATCTTCGTTACGAATACATGAGGAAATTAATTACAAGAAAGTGTTTAATTACATTTTAAAAGTATTAGATTATGTGGATAATAATATTGCATTGCTTATATATTGTAACAGATTTTCATACTCTTTGCCAATCGTTTAAAAGTGTATGCACTTATTGCAACTGCATCTAGACGTATTTTCACATACACGTTGCTCAATTTGCACCTCTGCGGGTATAGTCCATTTGTACAAATTACTATTCACAGAAAGTTAAAAGATTTAAAAATACAATTTCAAGTTTATACAAACCTACGTATTTAAATTTTATTTCCTGATTTCTATGCTGTTACATGTAGGAAAGGGGACTTGTAATCACTCGTAATGTCAACGATCTGCCTAATTCTGTTACTGCATTATCATAAATGTTTAAATACTTCCAGCACTATTGTTCATTGCTCATCACCTCTAAATAAAAGGTTAAATAAGTCGGGCTGTTTCAACAGCATAAATTAATTTCATATTTATCTATATTACATCGTATCATTAAATATTTTCATTTTCTTCTTTGCATGTAAAATTGTATGCTTTTACTTTGTAATTAAGGATCATCGTCATGCGGATAATCAACATTTCATTAGAAGTATTATATAAATTAGCTTATGTATTAACGCACATTGATACCAACAGTTTTACGGGTTTAGCGATGCACTGAAGTTTACAATTAATTTACAGACAGCAATATCGTGCATCCTGTTAAGTAACAGAAATGAGTTTTAATTAGGAACATAATGGCTGATTAAAGTTAAACGTTTATATTTCTTCTTTAGTTTCAATTCCCACTGATAAGTATATTAAAGATGCGGTTAATATACTCACTCGTGCGGTGTAATTACCTCGTTGAAATAAATTTCAAACGAATTCTTGGATAAGTATGGGTAATGAAAATCTCGTACGTTATTTTTCGTAAACAGTGTGTTATATACTTGTGTACCGACTATCGAGTATCCGAACACTTCAGATTTGGATTCCTTCCTTGCCTCGTTGTGAATGGCATGGAGCAATAATATAATTTCAAGTACTAACATTAATATAACACGAACTTAATAAATCAATCTTTCTCACTCTATTCACCGTTTCCTCTGTTGTAAATAGGATCGTAACGATTCAACAATACGAAAGTTTAAAGTGATCGTCACATCATGTTCGACAATGCAATATTTGAAAACCTACAACTTTATTTCCCTTTGACGGGGAGTCCCGTATGTTCGTTCGTAAAATGAAAATTAAATAGTACAAAGTGTCGCAACAATTTCAACATTTGTACGACGCTTTGCCGTGTCCATCGATCGTGAAAAAATGTGTTTCTATACCGGTAATAAAAGGATACTTTGTGTATGTTTATGTACTTTTATAATACACGTGCGCACATTATGTGTACGCGCATGTATATACTTACAAATCTATGTCTTTAATTATGTTTTTTCCCATACTTTTTTTTCCATTCAATACCTAGTAATAGTATAGTTGCCTTATTAGTAGTGAAAAGTGTTTCATTACAGAATCATGGCCGTTTTATTTTGTTAACTAAATATGTAATCTACTTTTTCTTGCTAAAATTTTAAACAATCTCGTTTATATTATTACAGAGTTTAATAAATAAATATTTTACTTGTTGCTACAACATTTACTTGCGTACGAACCACTTTACTCGCTTAATAATTTAGCAACAAGTAATACTATTAAGCACTCATTTTCTGAAGCTATAAGTATATATGTCACGTTTATTTGTCACAGGACTAAGTTTATATAAAATAAATCTTCGTTTCAGCAATTACACTCAAATACACATTTGCTTTCATATATATACATATATATATATATTTATATATATATATATGTATATATATGATGTACGGATTGTAAGGATTTTATTCAACGTTCAGGTTTACTTTGAAATTTGTAGCAACACTGAAATAGAAGTCTGTTGGTATAATTGAAAAATATAGATCAAGTTTCGACATAAGCGTAGCAAATTATAATTCACATTGTAGTATCAAAATAGATCCCAATGATGGAAAAAAGAAGAAACGTTGAAGAATCGTCAATTTCTTTAAATTTCATTCCGGGTAGATTTGCTCTCTGAGAAGTGAATTTTTGAAAATTGTTGAGAATCCATAACTTACAATTTTGAAAAATTCCTCTATTAATTATCGACGCGTCCCACATATTTTCTTCTTAAATAATTTTGTCTATACAAGTTATTGAAAAAAGGAAATTTCATCATGCAGTATTCTCTTAAAGCTTCATATAACAGCACAATGCGTTTGAAAATATGCAGAACACTGATATATATATGTATATATATATATATATATACACATATATATGTATACACACATATATATATATATATATATGTATACACATATGTATATATACATATATGTTTATTATTTACTTTCATCCCATTGCACAGTGACGCGTAACCTTTAGTCAGTCAAGATCTTGTACTGTGTGTGATGTCGAAGCTGTATTTCTTTGCTCATCATCCGAATCTTCGTCTTCAAGACCATTAAAAAAAGATTGTAAAAGCGAACCGAACAGTCCTTGGTTACGAGGGCGTGGGCACGGTACATTAAAAAACAATTGCCCTATTTTGTCTAAGTACTGTCGATAACATGGATCTCTATCTAAAGATATTTGATACTGTTCACAGAGTACTGTAAATACAGTGAGTTTACCACTGAAAAATATTAATTCCAAGCTATATAATCTTCATCGATTAGCAACCATTCTCTATTAAGCTAACGTAATAGTAACGTGTACTCACCTATCGATTGTTTGTAATAGAAAAAATAAGAAATTCAATAAAGGAAGAAGATATGGCGGGCCGCTGTTTATTTTTGGATGCCGTGAGATGTAGGAGTTGAAAACTTCCTGCGCGGTCGCTTTATTTTGTAAACAGAGGTACCTGAAAAAGATTAACAGCGTCAAGTCAACGTACACCTTAGGTCGGCGCGGAACATTTGAAAGCTTTGCACGTCGAGTCGAGGAAGCAAATGCTTACTGCAGAACTGCCTGGGCTATGAAGAGTTCTATTTCATTTGTGTAACCACGCTGCTCGTGAAGCTCGACGAGCATTGCGGCGCATCCAGAACCGTCTCTGCTGTGTATGAAGTGTTGCCTTGCCATAACATAGTTTTTTTCTAAAACAAATTCATAATGCACCTCTGATAATAATAGTCAGCTATATGAAATATCTTCCCTTTCGTAGGTTACCTCTCCAGAACACTTGTGCTATCTTTTGATGTAAATCAGGGTGGCCCGTTTTATATTCGGTATTCTTTATACTCCATCGGAGTGCAGATTGCACGAATACATCTCTTTCGGGTGACGAAGGGCTCATTACTTTGAACAAGGTTGTAATCTTCTCGAAATAGTTCTGAGAAGGTTCTGCCCCCGACTGTGTTAACACATTCACAAATAAAATTCCTAAGTCAGCTCCACTGGCATACTGGAATGCACAACAATGTTACAACATATTAGATAATTTATTCGAGCTTATAAGTTACAATATAATGCGCAGAGATGTGTGCAATTTTATAACAAGTTACTTTTGATTAACAAAGCAAGTTAATTTTGATTAACATAGAACACATGGTCAATCATATCAACTTACGATTACTCGTGAAAAATGGATTCGATGTATTGCAAAATCGTTTTAATGAAAAGCAGCACGAAATAAAGTGCACGTAACGATGACTGATAATAATGAAATTTAATTGCAGATTGTTCTAGAATAAGATTTGTAAATAATACTCCAAAACTGCTGAATATGACATTACTCTGAAGGTACTCTGTTTAATAGCGTATTTATGAGATTGACGAAGATAAAGGCGGCGAGATGTGTTACATACTTGTTCGTGCTGTAATAAAAGAGTACAACCATTATACAGTAATTTCAAAAGTTCCGAATACTTCTTCTGCCCGAGATATCTGGAAGAAGAGGTTAAGCAATCATATTGGCGATTATACGGAAATAATTGCTCGGCGATATCGGTCAATTGGATTACAGACTCACCTGAAATACAAAGTTCTATACATTTGATGAGCTTCATAATAATTTTCCGAGTTTATGGACGCTTCTAATTTTGCTAAAACTCGCTGAACACCGTGATTGTACCGCGAGGCCATGTTTACGCTGTGTGGGATATTTCTTTTTCCTGCTTCTGTAATTGGCACCATTGCTGCATAAGTAATTTTGCTCTTTGGTGGTAGGGGATGGTAGTGGAATGGTAAGGGAATCAAAATACCGTCTGGAGCTTGCCAGGGCTTTTTATGTATTCACCGGCAGCAAGAGAATTATTGTCATACTTTTTATTAATCATATAATTGAAATTATCAAAATGTTATTATTGATCAAGTATAATCTAAAGGCCCGTGCATTGGCCGCGCTCGTGCACGACTCATCGAGCTGAAAGGAAGGGGTTTGGGGGGAGGTGATATTCGTTAGCTGGTCTTTGTATTTCAAATTGGGCTAAGGAGAATTCTTCTCTTTGAAAAGTTTCTGTATACATTACATAGTTTCTAGTATAAAAGATTCATATTTTTTTTGAGTAGTTACTTAATTCAATGTTCTTTGCAAAAAATATACGGAAATAGGTAGGTATAGTAGATATTTAGAACAGATTTACCACTTGGGTCACTTGGGTCTTTGGTGCTAATGCTCTAGTAGCACCAATAGAGGTCTTCTAACTACTATTAATTTCTCATAGGCTCAGATTCAATGACTCAATACAGTAAATGCAAAATCCAAACGACATTCCTCATTCGAAATGTTTCCAAATTCCGAGTCAGTCTCGAGACGAAATGGACGAAAGGCTCTCCCATCCCTAGGGTTTTCCACCTTTTCCTCCTCACCGGCAGACATTCACTCTCTCTAGAGGCAGGACTAACACGAGCGGTAAGAAAAAGCGAGAAAAAGATACATGAAGCCGGCTAAAGCTCAGTGGACCCTAGGAGATGGGACGACATGACGTTTTTCCGTCCACAAGTGTACAGTGTCTTGGACATAAAATTACATTGCGGGATAGGTCTATCCTATACCTGGTCTGTGTCCTAAACATCAAGGCGAGCCCCAGGAGCGTGTGACAGAAAATTACATTGCGTGACAGGTCTATCCTATCTAATCTAGTTTGTGGTGTATCCAATTCTTGTCCCTCGTCGGCAGAGTATCGGCGGTCGATACATTATCTTACTTGTTTCAGCAAACGGAAGCAGCGGTGACCTCCTCATCACGAATGAGGAGCCAATAAACGAACAACAAAGCTAATGCCTTAGTGGCTACTTGGCAATTTTACATGGGGCCTTATATACTTCATACTATAATAAATTAATCTATGCTTCCTTAAATGTCTTCTGTCATAAACACTTTGCACTAACACTTTTCACTGGTTTCTTTTTAAATATATTCTTACAAAAGCACCTCATGTTTTGAAACGTCTTTCAGTTTCTGAAAAAATCTTCTAGATAACTTACTAATGTACCGTTCTCAAGTAATAAATTAACTATTGCAAAATGTTCTCGAGTCCCGAAAACGACAAGTATAAATTTTATAAAAACGTTTCGATTCATTGTTTTCTATGAGTTTTACGTGTCGTGGGATGGGTACCGTCTAGAGTGGATGCAGTGCACCTGAATGGGACATAGCAGGATGATTAATATACGTGCCCAAATGAAATTTCCAGTTTTGTAACATTCTTTTTATTTATTATAAAACACAGCGGAAATACACAGCGACACGTCTTAACTTTTTTCGGTTTATTAATCCTACGGATTACTTTGCTAACTTATTGTTTTGCGTAACGTATGCAGTGGGGGATTCAGTTACAGTTCCTCTCTCTTCGATGCTGCAAATGTTCGACTAAAGCAGAGAGTACACCAACAGCCACGTATTATTTACCTTCTTCCATCGATCTCGTTTGAAGAAATAATTGAAGAATTATCAGCAGCTTCATAGCGGCACGCTGACACCAACGTATTCTCCTTTTCGTCGTTCAGCTTTTAAATTAACAAATGATTTAACCAATTAACAAATGATTAACTAATTTAATAATACTGACAAAAATCAGTTATATTGATTTTGTAATATTTCGCGCGTCGTTATTAACCCTTCGATTCACAAAGTAAAAACAATTGTATCCCCAATAATTCTTTCCACGTAAACAGAAAACCTGCAAGTGCTGGGAAAGAATCGTAAACAAAATCACTGTACACGCACATTTCAGGAAGCATTGGAAAATTTTTAAACTGTTACGCAGCAACTCTAACTGCAGCAGATAGAATGAAGAACCAGACGAACATAATAAAGAACGCTTGTACCAGAGAAAATTATATCGTTCAACAATTGTGTCTTCGGCAAATGGGAAAATTCGATGTTGCGATTAATAGTAATAATAGTAGAAACATATTTCTTCGCTCAATGAATCGTTTCGCACGTAAAACAAGCTTAGCTCGCGTGCACGGGGTGGCAGGGGTGTATAAGCGGGGGACAATGGTATGAAACGAAGGATTAACTTGAACGGGAATAACGAGTCAATAAGTAATCCTTTGTCGCCGAAATGTTCGTCGGGGTATCTGCGGGCTTTAGGCGAGTATGTTCCGTAAATGCAATTCCACACGTGAAACACCAATTACGTCTGTATTTAGTATGAAATAATCTATATCACCTATAGTCGTTTTCATTCGCGTTTATACATAGAATATATACAATGTGGGTTAGAGAGTACATGCGGCGTTAATACAATTGGTCACGCGTCCGCGTACTGCGCGCCTGCTAATTCTGATTCAATGTAAAAACACACATCAGGTCCAAACGGAACGCGACGAGCAAAGTGGCAGCGGGAACAGAGGGCCGTCCAACCACTCGGCAGGCTCATTGTTGCGGATGCAACGCCATTAACCCTTAACTGGTATCCTGGGGTCGTTCATGACCCCAAGCACGCAAAGTTCGCTAAAAAATTTTCGGTTGTCTAAGTTTACAAACTTAGAATTGCAAATTGATTTTATAATAATTGTTTATCTTTCTACGTTTCTATTATTTTATACATTACCTAAGAACAAAATATAGAGGTTGATCTAATGTCGACTTTACAAATTTCTGTCTTTTTTATTTGGGGTCTGCCACGACCCCAGTATACCAGTCACGTTTGCCAATAACACTGTACCAGTTAAGGGTTAAACGTTATTATTATTTCGACGAATTTTATTGGCATCTTGTGCGTAAGCGAGAGAGGAATAAAAACTTGTAACACCCAGCGCTACAGTGGAATTGAACGCGATGGATTATTCAACTACGTAATTCTTTAAGCTTTTAAACTCTGACGATTTAGGGTGGTATTCTACTGTGACTTAACGAAAGATTTTTATGCTGAACTTTTTAGTGTATATTTATTATATTTTAAAGTGTGAATAAAAAACCGCATGTCGCGGTAGAATACACCCTTAACAAAATTATTCTGCGCTTTTATAGAAATAGTCTTTGATCAATACTACAATCATCCCCGTTCTTTCAACAGACAATTATTCGTGTTTGCGTCGCGTGATGAAAAGTGGAGTTGCCGAGACTCGAGTATGCCAAGTGGGGGGAAGTTCTCTCGTCACGTGTCTAATGCTCGCGGCTCGTTTGAGTTCGATGTATAGACACACCCACGCTCACGCACACGGATACACGTATATGTTTGCTCAATGTGGCACGCAGGAATCGTAGAAGCATGTTCTCCACGCAGGGAAGTGCGAGGGTGTTATATGTGTCTGAATTGCTCCTCTGCAGTTGGTCGGTCATTGCAACTTCCGCGAGAAAGAGATTCGAGGGGTATTTTTCATAGGAATTTCTTTATGCGCTGTTCCGTGGATAATAAGCTTCTATAATTCCTCTGCTCGATTTCGAAACACTTTATATGCAGGGTGCAGGGAGACCATGGGTACGAATTTTGTGCATCGATAAACCTGCTCGAGAATTAACTTTTCAGAAATGTTTTGATTTTATTTTAAACACCACCAGCACGCAGTATGCGCGATCAGTTTCAACTTCTGTACTTCGGTTAGTTTCTGCGTACTAACGAGGGAACATCCCGAACCCGAGAATTCCAAAAATTCTGAAACTTTGTGAATACGTAGGGGATTTCCTCCTGATTACAACGCAGTTTTTGTTTGCTGCCCAAATTCACTCGCGGGGGAGTGAAATTAACCCCTGAGAATTCGGCTATTTTCCGATTTTGTGTTATAACTCGCAGACTGTAAGGGATAGAAAAAAAGTTTCAAGACAAAAGTTATTTCTTTTAACTAGATCTATCATTTGGCAAAGAAAAATATTTTACAATTCACGAGTTATAGCACAAAATCGGAAAATAACCGGATTTTCAGTGGTCGATTACACACCCTTACAGTGAATTTGGGCAGCAAACAAAAATTGCTTTATAATCAGGAGGAATTTCCCACCATATTCGCAAAGTTTCAGAATTTTTTGAATTTTCGGTTTCGGAATCTTCCCTTGTAAGATCAGAACCGGCTGGTTGCGTGCGCGAAGTGCGCGACGCATACAGGCGCTGCAAGAGGAAAAGCGCCTAAACGACTTAAAAAAGTAGGTGTAATACATTTTTAAGCAACTGAAATCTGTTTATGCAGCACTGAGGCATAAGTAAGATCATGTTACAGAGAGGTACTTTTTATTCGCAATTAATTGGAAGAAATTTTTTTAGAAGGGGGACAGACATTTATCGCACGCTTAAGAAAAATCTCCGTTCTCCTTTTTTATTTTTCAACGCACGCTATCGAGCCCCTAAAATTTGCACCCATAGATGTTTGCGGGTTCTGTACACGTAATCAAAGCGAGTATATTTACGCATTATTTACAAATGTAGGTGAGATACAAGTGTTCGTATAAAATTACGTCGTACCGATCGTTCGATGCACACAGGCGCGAAAGGATAACGAAATGTGTGATAACAGTATTGTTAGTGTATCTCTGAGAACTTATTCCTCAACGAATTGATTAGCTACCCTATTCATATCAGGCACATGCCACACTTTTCCCCTATTCTTCTCCGAGAGAGAAGCTCGATCCACCGTTACACTCTGCGATATAAACAGGGGTTAAATAAAACCTTCACACTCCGCTGGATCTCGATCCATGTCTTACCAGTGTGGCGGAAAGGTGGAGGAAACGTTAGTCGTTAGAGTCGTGATTACAGGCCACTTTTTCGATTGTAAATCGTGATACCCCACGACTTCAACCCCTACGAATGAAACGATGACGGCCACTTGATTTTGCTCTAACTTATATGTACGTGAAACCTAACACCGATAAGTTTCTTTCTGCGGGAAATGGATGATTCGTGGAACATTCAATGCGATAGTCTCCTGTGGTACAGAATATATTTAATTTTACAAATGTGAAAACCTTCTTCCCAGCATCTGTATAATTGTAATCAGAATTCTCGGATATCGTAGTCGAAGGGGCGGATTTTTGTATAGGCTGAGTAGGCTGTAGCGTAGGGCGGCAAATTTTGCGGAGCTGCAAATTTTGGGGAGCGACAAATTTTGGGGAGCGGCAAATTTTGGGGAGCGATACATTTGGGGGAGCGGCGAATTTTGAGGAGTGTAAAATTTTGGGGAGCATCAAATTTTGAGAGCGATAAATTTTGAGGAGCATCAAATTGGGAAGCGGCAAATTTGGGGGAGAGATACATTTGGGGGAGCGGCAAAACTTTGGGGAGCATCAAATTTTGGGGAGCGGCAAATTTGGAGGAGTGTAAAATTTTTGAGAGTGGTAAATTTTGGGGAGCATCAAATTTTGAGAGCGATAAATTTGGGGGAGCGGTAAATTTTGGGGAGCATTCAATTTTGGAGGAGTGTAAAATTTTTGGGAGCGATACATTTGGGGGAGCGGCAAATTTGGAGGAGTGTAAAATTTTGGGGAGCGGTAAATTTTGGGGAGCATCAAACTTTGAGAGCGATAAATTTGGGGGAGCGGTAAATTTTGGGAAGCATCAAATTGGGGAGCGGCAAATTTGGGGGGAGCGACAGATTTTAGGAGGCGGCACATTTTGAGCGAAAGAAATTGGAAAGGGTTTAATCACAGAAGCTTGAGACAACTTTAAAAACAATTCACTTCTCTTTCATACAGTGAATTAGCAATAACTCACATATGAGCTGTGACATCGAATTAATTTTGAAATTGTCTCGACTCTTCTAAAGTATTCGAATATTCGATGATATTTCGCAGGAAAAGCGGCAGACACTTGTTAGCCTAGGTGCGCCAAATCTCCAAATCCGCCCCTTCCATTTTCCGTTCCCGTGCTGAATCCAACAGGCTCTCGTTGAAACGACTAGAAGTGCTACAGAGGACAATTTATTTACAACTATAACGCCTACCATAATTTCCTTCTTGCACAGAATCACAGCTACGAAGGATCCCAGATCCGCCAGGCGCTTATCCAACGTTGCTCGCCGGTAACCCCAACAATTGATTAACAATCACACGGTGACGGAAACATTCAGTTTATTTCACGCTGAGCTCTTGGGTGTACAAAAGGGGCTCTTCTTTTGTCCGACAAAGGAACGCTACCCCCGCGCGGACTTGGCGCTCTTATTACAAAGCACGGTCAATCTGTCCGCCACGTGCAAGTGGCGATAAAGTAGATCGCGAATTAGGCCCGATTACACGCGAACATTGGTGCGCTCAGGCTCGACTCCCGACCGCTCAGGTACCTTCCCCAATGATCTTTGGTATCAACTCACAGACAGCGGAAAGGAAACTAACCGCAAGTTTCAATTGAACGATAGCTTTTTGGTCACTTCGGTGCACTAATCAGAATATATTAAAACGGGGATATCTAAGCGATCGCCGGCGTCCAAATAAGTTAACGAATAAATTAAACATGCCAACCTCGCCCCATGTAACGTCTCACGTTTTCATCGGCGCACCTTTGCCTCGCGCTACAGAATCGCCGCGTCCGTTCCGCGACGAGGAAACGTCGCGCAAGTCATTCGTGCGCAATTTTGCGAGAAGAATTTTTACAGTCCACTCTTCACCGGGCGAGGACACCACGGTCCTCCCCACCCCGAAATATCCCCCCCGTGGTCGCGGATTACGCGTCTCGATACAGCATATTGTCGTAGCTATTTACACATATTAAAATAATTACACATCCAAGTTACGTATAGTCCATATATGTATGTATCCGCTCGGCCTCCCTCTTTTATATATTTATATATATACATAATATATCTTATCTGTTGCGTGTAAAGTTCCATACATCTTACTCGTTTAAACAATATATTATGAATCTGACGTAACACGAAGATGTAACAAACACAGTCTACGATAATGACTCGAACTGTAATATATATATATGTATATATATATACGATCAAATCTTGAACATTATTTACACACCCATGACTCGATGATTCCTTGGTACCGTTCACCTGCCCAACAGCTCGTTTAAAATCTTTGGTTTCGGTGGCGTCGGCAACGGCCGGTCGATTAGTCTAGGTTTCTCCGTTTACAATTACAGATAACACCCTCTAAACAGCGCGTTACAGTGTATGCGTAGAGAGTCATGAACGGGGAGTCTCTCGCGCCGCCGATGAAACATGGGAAATGCCGCTTGGACGCTTGTAAAACAACATTTAACGCGGGGAGCACGGTGCCTGTCGATAAGTATCTCGGGCGTAGTAAGACGAAAGGTCGGAACGGCTGACCTTTGACACGCCAGTCGTTCGGGATTCCGTTTTAAGCGACGACCTGGAATCAAACATTTTACAATCAGAGCTGCACGAACGTTTAT
Source organism: Andrena cerasifolii (assembly GCF_050908995.1). Lineage (NCBI taxonomy): Eukaryota > Metazoa > Arthropoda > Insecta > Hymenoptera > Andrenidae > Andrena > Andrena cerasifolii. The sequence goes on from NC_135123.1 coordinate 11,464,341, forward strand.
ACGCCGAGCGGCCTGATAGGATCTTTCCACTCCATTGTCTGGGGGATTGTTTGCCGTGAAAAGTTCTGCAAGTGTTTCGGGTGGAATACCCTCTGTGTATGCGCGCGCGCTGGCGGTGTGGTTTCTTTTTTCGGGCGAAGCTGGTGTTGCATGTTTGCAAGATACAGTTTAGGTACTTTGTAATGTGCGGAAGGGAGAGAAGTGACGAGTCAACAGAAATACTGGCTCACCCTTTAGGACAGAAGAAGTTTGTTGAAACTGGTCCAAACGGCTTGAGTTCTTCTGAGAAGCTAGAAAGATTAGGTACATAGTTTACTAGGTGACGCGTTTCGTCGCTTTGAAAGAAAATCGCGATTGGTCGGAACAGCGGAGGAAACAGTGGGTGCCGATTTTTCAATTATTTTCTGAGCCTGTAATGAAAATTTAAAAATCCCGTTTGCAGATTTAAGTACGTGCTGACAATTTCATCGAAATCTGGTGATGCAGAGAAGCGACGAAACACGTTACCAACTTAGTAAGCTAATCCTTCCAGCTTCACAAAAAAGCTCAAGTCGTTTGGACCAATTTTAAAGATGTTATTCTGTTCTGAAAGGTGTGCTCGTGGATGAGACGAATGGCACGCTTCAAGTGGGAATTATCGTGTGAAACACGAGGGTATCTTTTGAGTAGAACAATTAATTGATAAAATTGCCGGTCGATTTACTCACCTAGTGATCAAATGGTTAATTGAATATGTTGAAAAGTGCCAGATGCATCACGAATAAGAAGACATTAATTGATGCTCGACCAGCGAAGTTACCTGCAATCACATCACAAATCTCGTTGAAGATAACGCGGATTACTTTAATGCTTGATAGTAAAGATCTGCTTGAAACATTTGCCCAACGTTTACAGTGCTCGCATTTGTACGGATCGTTTCCCAAAACCAAATCTATATTCACTTCTGTTTGTTTTTATTGTTCCCCTGTGTTTTAAGCAGGATCGGGCGTTTCAAGCTCATATTTGCTTATATTGCCCAACGCGAACTGTAGTCCCATTTTTTTTCCCTCTCTCCTTTAGGTCCCAGCAGCAGCAGCGCACCGGGAGAATGGTGGTCTCCCATCTTTCCCAAGTACACCGCCCCGTGATGCTTAACTTCGGTGATTTTACCATCACGGCTACGGCCGCTGGTTACACTCACTTCTACTAAACAAATTTGTGGATCTGGCCATAGAAGTAGATGCGACTTAAAACGCTTAATTAGTAAAAAAGAAAAAAAAATTGTGGATCACAGTTTATTTTACACCGTCAGCCATCCAAAGAGATCAATACAGTTCGCCTTTCTTCCCTCAGCAACTAATTCTTCCCCGGCATCTTAACGAAACATCCACCCTCCCCTTCAGCCCTCTTCAGAAAAACGATTCATCCCACTTTTCTCTTAGAAAATTCACCCTCTCCCCCGTTTTGTATGATCTGCAGCAGGATCAATAACTTTTCATCCCTCCTGCCGTACCGCGTCCGCGGTTCCCTGTCTTCCCCGAATTTTCATCCCCGTCACTGCGAAGACACTCCACCCCCATTTAATTTCCCACCCACTTATCGCCAGTATCGCGATCGATATTGCCATGCATTTTCCGTGCACCATTATTTACCATCGTAGTGCCGGGTAGCCGTTAATCGATGCGTTAGAGCTCGATAAACATGTCCACGGGCCCCGCCCGCGCGAAAATATCCTCGCGGCGGGGAATTATAGCCGCGGATACCCATTTTCCTTTACGGCCGCCGTTAAGCTTTGATTACGATCCCGCCAAAAAGTTCGCGGGAGATACGACGGCGTATAACGTTATGAATACTTTGTCCGTGACGGGGCCGTTACGCAAAGTCAGGGGCCCTCGCTAATGTAAACTGCATGTCCTTAAATTAGGGGGGGTTACACTGTGTCCCGCAAACCGGAGCGTTTCACTTTATCTACTTCTTCTTTCCCTCCCTCTCTCTCGCCCCTCCGTCAGCAGAAGGAGAGTTTCCATTAGCAATAAGAATTAACTCCCGTTCCCGAGTGCCCCCCTCGAGCCCCAGGCCCCCCTCCCCCCCCCACACCCTAGACCGTCCTCGCGCGCCCAACCCCTTCCACGGCTAATTACTTTCTTATTTGCGAGCTTCCTTGTTTTACCTATCGCTTCCTCCATTACCGTAGGAAACGTTTCCATTGCGAAACTTTTTTCCCGGGGTCTGGCCGATTTAATCGCCGACCAGGGCGGACTACCGGGCGGCTCAAAAATTCCGAGCTCCAGCGCTTAATCGCCGACGAGGGGGGCTTTTTCCGGGGAGCCACCGCTGAACGAGCCGATTCGCCGTCGGCGGTTTTTACGAGCTACCTCCCGCGAAGTTGTCAGGAAGTTTTGGTAACGGAAGTAATTGCTCGCGGAAGGGTGTCGCGGGGGCGCGGAGGGGATGCTGGGATTTTTCTGGGGAATTCCCTTTCCTGGGATAAGAGTATCGACACCAATGCAAACCACCTGAGACTTGATTAGGGGCGCCGTGAACGACGCTGCGGGGGTGATTGGAGACCCGGAATTGGAAATTGTTACTTTATAAGGTGAACGTCCCAATTTCTGCTCATTTCGTATTTTTCTTATTATTGTATGCGTTACGTTTGTACTGTAGTTGCAAGAAAATAATTCTGAATTATTTAAACATTATATATTTAAATTACAAATTTCCAATAGTTAAACATCTTGAAATATCTTTCTTAAATAGTTTTTGAATTGGCTGATTTATTATTAAAGAATTAATCAATTACTCTGCAAATTTTCATCGCAAACAAATTTTTTACACCTTCGTTATAACGAGTTACCTATTAAATGAGCAGAAATTGGGGCATTCACCTTATTTGCGCTGATGTGAAATGGATAACTTAACTTTATAAATTTGTAAATGCAGAAGGCAGCTAACGGTTTCCTTCCTTTAGAGAAGATAGAGTAGGGGGGCCGGGGCCAGTTGATTCGTTTTTCAGTTTTCAATCTTTTTCATTTCTGTTTGAATTAATTACTTAACACTCATCTGTCCCACGTGTCAATTTGACGTGGTTTCAAGCTCCCGGCTTATACGCCTGAATGTTTTCGAACCCTCGAATGTGCAAAGGTTATTCATAAATTCGCGGCGCGTACAAAGCGCTGAGAAATTGTCGCGGTAGACCTTGCACGTGGGTATAGATAGTAATTCGACATTACATTGCCCATAATCATGGAGACAGTAGGGTGTTCAAATTGAATGCCGTTGATTCCGCGCAGTTAGTAGATATATCCATATGATAATGATCCACCGACGTTGCTATCCGATGCAAACGAGGTCTAACTTCCATGACTAATTAGTGTACATTGTTAGAAGCACCGCCTGGTCGCGCTAACTTAATAACAGGCACAAATTAACTTTCCAACTTTTTCGTCTGCCACGCATTTCATTTGCAAATTCGCCGTATTGTATAGAACGATAAAACGGTAGAATCCAAGTAACTATATTACGTACTACTGACAAGGGGAGGACTAGGACTGTCCCACGCGGATGTCAACTAAATTTTGGTGGATGGTAGATCTTTACCAATGAACACTTTTATCAGAATAACTGTAGTAACGATATCTCATTTGAAGGGTAGGCAGAAAAATCGGGAATGTCCATTTCCAGTGATTCCGCGATTTATAGCATATTTTGTTGTTGGCAACTGGGACTACAGAACTGTCGAATCACAAAGGGTTATAGATACTGGTTAAACACAGGAATGTCCACTCTGCACTTGAACAAAATACGGAACGCCCTCCTTTGCCTAAACATAAGCTTCTATCGTGAAGGTAAAACAAGAAACTAAGGTGAATGACCCAATTTCTGCTCATGTCCCCAATTCTGCTCATTTCGTATTTTTCTTATTATTGTATGCGTTACGTTTGTACTATAGTTGCAAGAAAATAATTCTAAATTATTTAAACATTATATATTTAAATTAAAAATTACTAATAGTTAAACATCTTGAAATATCTTTCTTAAATAGTTTTTGAATTGGCTGATTTATTATTAAAGAATTAATCAATTACTCTGCAAATTTTCATCGCAAACAAATTTTTGTACACCTTCTTTATGACGAGTTACCTCTTAAATCAGCAGAAATTGGGACATTCGCCTGATATAAGAAAATTAAATTCATCGAACCTCGTTTCTTTACAGACGTATTACAATATTAAAACTTAAATTCCTTTTTTTCCTCTTACCCTTCGTTTCAGAATTCTCTAAAGACTAACCCATCAGCAAGTGTCGTAGGGTCGTCTAGAATCCCGAAGCTCACAGAACCGGTGAACTAATGAATATTTCTCACAAAATTACATCCACGCATTTACAGAGCAAAAGTTTCTGAGAATGTGCCATAAAGATATGTCACCACCATTAATCCCACCGAGTGTTTCGAGATTCTAATTCCAGGGTGAAAGCTTCAGAGCGAGGATTATAATCCTCTGATTAAGCTAGCTTTAAAACCGCGAGCGTACCGAGAACAGCAACGTGTCTAGATACATTAACCGAACGCCTCCTGCGCACTCGATATTCCAAAGTTCGTTCGCAAAGAATCGTCGATGCGTTCCCCTTATCCTTTGACTTTACAACGCGCGAATCTCGTAATCCTTCGATAATAAAAGTTGTCGAGGAATTCTTGTTCCGCCCCCCCCTAGCGCCGCCGGGTATTACGAAATTCGCGTAAAGAAAGTTACGCACCGCATCCCCTTTGACGCGGCGCCCGGAAACTTTAACGCATTTCCGACGGCGTGGATCGGCAGAGTGCTTGATAGCATATCACCGAGGAGATTCGTGCGGAAGTGCGCGAGGGGAGGGTGTCGGGGCGAGAGAGAGACAGGGTATTAACGCAACCTCAACTTCGGTTATTTATTAGCGCAGCGTAGTAATGCCAGCTGATGAGCTTCGAGAGGGAACGCCGCTTCTCTTCATCCCCTTGAACCAGAACTTATGCCGCTGCTAGTTTATTAACCTTAGCCGTCAGCGATGCTCGATTATCAGCGAAGAGATTAATCTTCCCCGTCCCCTCTTCTTCCCATTCTTTTTCCCCCTCCCCTCGACGAGCCGGGGTTGGGAAAGGTTGATCCTCTGAATTTTGCACGTGACTCGAGTTGGACGCAACACCCCGCGACGCTTATGACTTTCCCGGTTTAGCCATTTTCGTTCCGCGTGCTCTCTTTTAATGGGTCAAAGCAGCCGTTAATCACTAACGGCGCGGAGAGGCGAGATCTTCCTTGCGATTGAATTAGCACCGGGGGAATTTGTTTTTAGAACCGGGCGCCTGAGCTCCATCGGCCTTCGATCACGCGCGGTTAAGTAGATTTTTCTTTAATCGAATGCTGTTTAACGCGCTCCTCGGCTTCCCCCCTCCGGGGTGGCTATTTAGGGGAGCGGCATCCCGGAATTTTCACGGGGCGACGTCCAAGGAACGGCGAAGGAGGCCAGTGATTACACGAAAATTCGCTCGCCTATTTCTGCCGCGGATGCTGCGATAGGAAATAAGACTTCTGTCCCAGGAAATGAGGGGTGCAATATAGGCAATATTGCGCCGTGGAAAATCGATCGGCGAACTAGATTCCGGATGATTCGTTTATCATAATATCGGCCGCGGGACAGGAATATTCGTTTCCAAAGCGCTTCGTTAGCGACAACTTGTTCCGTCGCGTCGGATGGCATTAAGGCTCGGCGGGGGACGAAAAAAGGGCCACGGATCGAGGTGAATTTGCGGCAAACAATCCGCCGTAAATGATCTTACGGAGGAGTTTCCGGAGCTACTAAAGCCTCGTGCCGTAATAACCATTGGGCGTTTGGAATTCCGAACGGGATTGACACGCTCCGCGGTGACGTTCGTTCGCGAGTGGATTTCTGCGAACGTTAGTCCCGATAGAATATTTATAAAGGAGCGTAGTTCCATCCCGGAGAATGTTGGAGGGAACCTGGCCGTGTTTATTTATTTAGAGTGTCTAGGAGTTGTGCGCTGTTACCTACGCACACGACGCGCAAATACTGGTAATTTTGCTAGCGGGGCCGGCGTAATTAGTGTATAAATATTTTACTTGTCAACGTGGAACTGGGTCATTAATGGAGGGACGCGTTGCGTTACTCGTTAACGCTGCTCCGGAAGCTTAGAATTCGATAATGTCGTCCGTGAACTCGGGGCAGCGCTCGTTTAATCTAATTGCGAACGAAAGAAACGTTCAGCAGTCCGGCGAGAACTGAATATCGTTCAAGTTCTTCCTGAACAGGCTGTGTAATCGGTGCGACAAGTGGGACGGTATTATTTAATATTAATTGTGTCGATATTTACCTTCGTTTCCTCTATTTTATGGGGAACAGAAATGAACTTTGTAAATTGAATGGAACATAGGCGAAAGTGTGTGTGTCGATTAAAGTTTCTTCAGCTCTCGCAGTGCGTGTAGGAAGTTTATCGATACTAGAAGGCGGGTGTAGAATCGGGGATTTAATGCAAGCGGAGGAGGAGACTTATAATTAGAACAGTATCTGTGATCGCACTTACGACTAAGAATTCTAACATTGGCAGAACATTGAACAGAGTTGGTGCCTCAGAACAAGTGTCAAAGTGCAATTAAGTGCAGAGAACAGGATGCTAAAAACAAGCTGCTTGGAACGCGGTTAAAAAGCGATCTGCCGCATTCGAAATGAAATTCACGTGTGTGGTCTGGATTGTCTTTAAAATACACTGATATTCTCAATTTAATTCCTTAAAGTGCAGTGCCACTGGCGTACGCAAATTGGGAGAACGAATTGTATAAATTCTTTTAAACAACTCGAAGTTATGTTATACAATTTCACCACGAAAAAATGCAACTTCTTTTATCTAATTAGAGGAAGTGTTGAAACTCTGGATTATCATCGAGCATTTAATTTGCATAGAACTGGCAAATATTTAAAACCCAAAACACAGCATTTGTCTATTCTCCTTTCGTTACTTCAGTGGATTTTAATTTCGTTTCAATTAACGTTTAACTGTTTAAGTAGATCAAGAAACACTTTAGCCACGGTATTAAAACAAATTGTCTCTGTTATCTCTGTAATCCGAGGTCCGTCTAGAGCCTCCCCCCGGGAATCTGGAACGCCACGTTCCCCTTGCAAAAATTCGTCGGCGGCCCTGGCGGCTCGGGGCACGTGAATTTCACTCGTATAGATGGGCGGTTCGGCTGAAAACGAAAAGCCAAGAACAAAAGGAACGCGTCGCTCGCGATATGCTTTCCGTGAACGGAACCCGTCGGAATCTTTGCTAAGAAACCGTGGGTCCCCGAGGGTTCCCGAGGGTTCTAAAGCGATCTTCAGGCGTTACGAGCAAATTCGAGCGCGGGATGCTTGGGAATTGGAATCCGGCACGCAAGAAAGACAACACTATCGATCTTGTCAAAGTTTCCAAATCTCATGAACGATGGTGGCTTATGGTGGTGATGTCGTGAATAGACGAGGAGAAATTTACAAGCCTTACCACCACCATTGCCAGGCTCTGAGTTGTCTAGCGCTTGGATCTCCATTTTGTGCAGCAGCTTCGTTGTAGCGGTTGAAGTAGTAGTAGGCGTTCCTGCACAACAAACACCACATATCGCGTCCATCAAGTAGTAAGCACAGATATTTCTACGGGCTGGCTAGCGTAATGTTAGAAACGGAGGCGGCCAGCCGCGGTTTTAGTTCGTTCCACTGGGGGGCTCAAACGGTCTGTTAGTCGAGGTGTTTCTTTCAAGGGTGAAGGGGGTGATACGCGGTGGATACTGGTGATTAAGACACTTCATTCATTTCCAATGCTGTGCTCCGTTTGTTCGACTCGAATTTATTATCGCGTGTCAAGTTTAGGTGCGCACAGATTCAATATAATTGCATAAGAAAGTGTAAACGAATAGACGCGAGAGAATCGAGATGGAAGAAAGAAGAAATATGAGGCACAGACACAGTAATAGTATATTAGGTTAGCGAGCAAAGAGTGTTTAAATAAAAATGGCTCTAAAATTATTCGTCCCGCAAAGAGGATATTTCTCTGATTTTTTTTTCGATGTGCATCTAAGGGTGCAACGGTTGCCGATGCGTGACACAGTATCCCGCGAAATAACGAATGAATTTTTCGTTGTTCGCGCGGCGGTGACCAAAATGAGAACATGAAATCGAGGCTTAGAACTTGCGTCGTTAGTGGCAAAGGAGACAAGAGACAGAAACTAAAGTATTAAACAAACGGGTAACTTGCGAACACGTTTACCATGTGCATGCATCCGTTTAATTATAAATAATCATATCACGTTCCACAAACTCAGCGAACGGTGGCGCAGAAAACGAAACGGACAAACAGCACGCAATGCAACACGGCTCTGTTTATCCAATCGAGGATCCTCTAATGACTCGTATTACGCCACGTTCGATTATATTCTGCACGGGCAAATAATGCCGCGTTACGCACGTGCCTCGCGCGAGCTCCGTCGCGCGAAGTAGCTTCGGGGCACTTTTTTTTTCTCCTTCTTAACACTTTAATCACTTTGCCGTTTAGCGAAAAATTTACACCCGCGTTTGTCTGCGCTCGAAACGCAAGATAAATGTTTTTTGCGAAAGTTCCCTCAGCGAGGTAATTAATCTCTGGTGGTTTGGCGCAACATTAAATGAGCACTATATTATGCTACATAATGCCTCGGGAACTTCAGGAGTCCTTTAATTTTATTATCCTAGTTCCGTGACAACTGTGAGAGATAATCGTGTAAGGGGGCGAAGTCTCGAGCAGGAGTTACTCCACGGGAAAGCTGAAAAGTCAAAGTTTCCAGTGCCCCTTATCTTTGGAAAAATTACTATCTTCGTTACGACATTGTAATAAAAGGGAGGACAATAATACCCGATTAATTCTTCAGAAAGTAATACTTTGAATCGTTTAACTCCCCTTTCCATTCCACTGCTTCCCGAGATTGTTTAAATTAACAGCGTACCAAAATTAAGCGTCGACACTAGCAACATCTTCCCCTGGCTCGCGATATTCACACAGCTTGCACCGTGCAGCGAATCGAGACGCTTCGTACACCCCTTCTACTGGCTCCGTCTTCCCCAGTAGTACGTATCAATAACAAGTTCCGCGCGACGAATACAGGCTTACTGCGCGAGCATCGCAGAGCACGGGGCGCCTCTAAACTCTCTTTTTAACTGGCGCGCACCTTCGAATTGAAATAGTACAACGTCAATAAAACAGAGGGAGGAAGAGCATTCAGCGGACTCACTAAACTTCTGTTAAACTTCCCCGCTCCAACTTTCCGACTCAGAATATTCCCCCTGCGACGCGACGTCACCGTTGGACGCGTAAAAAAAAAAAAGAACAGCTCGCCGCCCAGAATTTCGCCCCGACGTTCCTTTTCAGTGGTGCGTATCGACAATAACTCCGACCCTCGAAGATCACCGAAAGGGATCGCGATGCCGGTCACGCGCGCCGGGCGTCGAGCGGAGGAGGTGCAAATTGTCGAACACGTGAGCTAACGAAGTGTCCCCCAGCGAAAGTGTCACATGCTCCCCGGCAAGACGACCACCCACCCACGGCTCCGTCCCTCCCCCTCCGCTCCCGTTCCTTGCTTTTTTTTTTCTCCAGGTCCCACCGACTCGGGAGGATTTAGCTCGCGAGGAGAAAATTGGACGATAACAGGCAGGGCGTGCTGCTTGGAAGTACAAGCAATTTAACCTGTGTAATTTAGTCCTTTCCTTCGTCTCACCGCAGGCTGCTGCAACCGGATGAGCTGAAAACCCTTCTTTGGCCCCGAGATGATAACGAGGCAAGAGGAAGGACGTGGGGCTACAAGTTTCCACCGCAAAATACCCGGCCGTCTGTGAGTAAACGCGATGCACACGCTAAGACCTGTCGACGCCCACTACTTGACCCTTCGGCGGGAGCCGGGGGCGGGCGGTCGGGTGGGTTGGTCTTAGGACTTTGCCCTTTGAACCCAACCGCCGTTCCTGGAATGTCATCTCGGGTGGATGGAACGCCGCCAGGATAATGGAAGACGTATAATAAACTAAAACGCTTGTAATCCCGATTAAGACAGCTCCCCGGGATCGCCGTTGCCCCGCGGGGAACGATGATCGAAAAACGCGAGGGAAGGTTCGCGAAGTGGGGCACAGCGGGGCGTCCTACGGCAGCCATCCTTAAACTGCTAAACAGCTAAACAGCTAAATGTTTGCACGATGATGAAGATGCCTCATAGGAGATTGGCTTTTTATCCGTGTAACGTGGAGTGAAACGCATCAACTTCCCCCTTTGCTGCCAGTGTTCTTGCTCGCCGGGATGAGAAGGCTGAGTTACTGCATGGTTTCTTGTGAATATGTATAGCTTATCTTCGGCGCCACGAGTGCGTCACTTTCGGCTCTGTTAGCCTGCAGGGTGTTTGTAAAAGTGGGCGATAGGCTCGGAGGATAATGGATGCTCGAATCGAAGGGTGGTGTCCAGGCTGGGGCTGCAACGAATTGGCATTCGAGTAATTACAGCTCTAGCCGAAGTTCTTTGCGGTTAAATTCGTTTCAACTTTTGAGTTCATGGGGGTGGAACTACGGAACGTGATTGTTAAGTCTTGAGAACTGGGAGCGATGGGAAGGGAAGCTAGTGGGAATTTTGTGTCTCCTCTGAACCTATGCAATGTTCGTTTGGATCACTATTTATGGAGCTGTCGAAATGGGTCCGGTTACGGGCGCCACCCCGTGCACAGTCTTCTCACGTTTCTGTGCAGCACAATCCCGTCCAAGCTTCAGCGTTTAGCTACGCCCCGTGTCACTTTATTACCGTTCTCGGCGGAGGAACTTACTTACATTCCGTCAGAAGTGAATGTCCCTGGTCGGACAGAAGTCGGTTTCACCGCGTCGCAATATTTCCTCGCGGCAGCGGAAACGCGCGAGTGCTTGACGCATCTACGCGCACCCCCGAAAGATAGAGCCGCGGATAAAAAATAGGCGCGTAAATCGCTGCGCGATGCCCGGCGGGGCGGTTTATTCGCCCAAAAGAAGATATCGCTTCGAATCCAACGTTGACGTTAACGTGCCATGCAGCGTGCAATGCGACCCGTGGAATTTACACGCGTCGCAACCGAACTCGCTAACAACCGGCGGTGCTTAATTTGGTTTCAAACATGTACACGCGGCAGGCAAGGATACGCGCGAAACGATCTGGCATACACTTGGTCCACACGGTGAAGATTAGAGGTAGGGCGCAGACATTACTGACATCGATCACTGCCACATTCTTCAGGAGAGAGCATACGCTTTACGTTGTAGTTCTGTGGTACTTACGTAGTGACATTTTTAGGGAATAGTTGACGAAGGAAGGAGCGCTGGAATCGTGGGTATGAGAGGATTAGGCCTAGTGTTCCTTCTCGAGAAATTTTATAATTGCTTGTTTATTATTTCGAGAGAAATACTGTTTCTTTCTCGAGAAACTTAAGTCTAGGAAATCGCGAACGTATAAACGCATGTACAATTTTTAATAAATGTTATTAGTAACATTAGAACCTGTATGAATTATAATTGGAAATCTCAGTAGAGATGATTCGACATTATTGACTGGTGAAGGTGCTCTTAAATTCTTATGTAACAATTTAGAAAAATTGTGTACCTACTGAATTAAGTAATGAGTTTCTTGTTTGCTATTAAAGAGGAAATATCGAAAAGAAAAGACAAAACTATTGTATCCCTTTTTGCATAGGTAATTTAGAATCTCCTCAAAAAGATTCAAAAGACGCAATTTTTCATTTAATATCCAAGACAGATATGTATAAAATAAATTCTAAGTAGCTAGACTTTTCGGAAAATATAACAGTAACCATGATTCTCCTGAAAATACTGAAAAACTTACGGATCCTCAAAATGAAGAATTACCATTAAGAAAACAATTAGAGCTAGCAGTCGCAGAGAGCATCCAAGAATTTAGTATATACCAAGAAAAAGATATATTCCGGACATTAACAAAGGAATTTCATATTTTTCAGTTCACTGGAAGAAGGATAACATCCACTCAAAACGAAATGATTTTTTCTAAAGCTACAGATTTGATCACAAAAAAAGAAAAGGAATAGATTAAAAGAGTATTTTAAAACAAAAAAGTATGTTTCACTTTGCACAAATTTTGTATTACATAAAAATCAATTACATTTAATATTTGCTTTCTAATTTACACAAGTTTTGTGCAGATTGGACAGGAATGAACAATTAATTAAAGTTTTCTTGCGTTTTGATACACATTATCAACGTTATTCCAAAAATATAAATTTTGTAACATTTTTTCCATTTTCTTGAGAATTCTCAAGAAGTACGATCCGATTTCTGATTTCTCGAGAAAGAAAAAACATCGAGAAATCAGGAACACTAATTAGGCCCATTTGAACAATACGTATATACGATATTTCAGAGATTTCCACTATATACTAATTCAATTATCTAACGTTAATACTAACTACCTAATATTTAAAATTTTAATCTAATCATCGAACGTTGCTCTGCTCAGCGAGCTACATCTTGCCGGGCGCGCAAACTCTCCAAAAGTCATGCAGCTTCAAGGAGGAAGATAAAGCTGACTAAGCAGTGCAACATTATTCCCTATCGGTTTCTCCAATGCCCACTTAGAATGGTGGTATAATTCCGTGCAATTTCCAGAATAGCCCTCCTAATGCGTTATCCCGCATTACAAATGTAGGGTGCATCTATTACTCTTCGTGACAGTCGCGCGGGGATCGCGATCAACGGTGTTACAAACGAATTTCATGTTTCCATTTCGTGACGGTCTCAAAACTTGGCAAACCCCAAGGTAAATCCATTAACAAATGCCCTCCCCCGTTGATAAAGTGTCGCCGTCCTGGTAAAAGTGCAAACTTGGCCGTGCAAATATTTATCGTAAAAGGCGGGCAAGCTCGTCGAGTCCGGCTAAAGGGTTAATGCACGAATCGATCTCCGAGAGAAACGAGGACAAAACGCGCTGTTAATCCGTGTGCAACGCGAACTGCGCCTATCCTCCCCCATTTCTAGTAACACAGCACGCGGCGCCGTTTTAACTCTCCTTTTCTGCGTATTTTTATGCCGGCCCTCCACGCGATGAAGATCGAACGTAAAACGGTAACGGAAGCCGCGGAGAAAGATAGAGAGGATACGAGAGATAGAAACAAAGATAGATGGGATAGATTAAAATACGGTTATACTAACCGGGATAGTAGACGGTTTTGTGGGAAACGTTGTAGTTTGCCTTCGGTATACCGAGCAAGCATTTGACAATCGCTGCTTCCGGTAAATCTTCGTCCAGTAAGGCCGTTCGTGATAAGATATCGTACAGTCCATCGTCACGCAGCGTAACGGTGGGCCTCGCTGTTTGCTTTTCCGGAACACCCCTGCAATGGAAGCGACGTTTGCAAAATTATCACGGCCACGTTAAAGCCGAAACATCATGCAATACGGCGGCTCAACCCCGCGGCATTAGCATGTTAATGTTATTTCGCAGATTTACGCGCTGCCGGCGCCGCGAACTTCAAGCATCCGTCCCCAACGATCTTCGGACGCGAGTTCGGAGATTCTAACAGGTAATCCCGCGCGTACCCGCGCGAAACGAAATTTTATGGCCGGGCTCCTGAGAAGGAGTTTCTCAAATCTGTAAAACGATTTGGGGGGTAGCTAGGGAGAGGTTTCAAGTTGAATATTCCTGCCGCGATAGAAAGGCAGAATCTTGCACCCTCCTTGATAGAAAAGGAGCTCCCCTTCGGCGCGCATCGAACCCATAGCTTTTCCATAGCATTAATTCTAGCTTAAGGGATTCCATCTGAGCGTCGAAGGCTTTAACAGGTGTAAAATAATAATGGTATTTATTTAGCGCGCTTTAATCTCCGCTTCGCCGCTGTTCACGCTTTGTAGTTCGGGATTTATTATTACTGATAACAGTGCCACGAGACTGCTTCATAAAATTCGCTGTTATCGTTCAGAAGTTTCCGCCGGCGAAATCGGGTAAATTCTATTTTTACTTGCGTCCGGACACTTACTATTTACGCTCTTGTTACATGTTTTTATTATGGCGGTATATACGTAGGGAAATGTTATTTTTCCTCGGATATATTACCTTCGTTATGTTCTAACAGGTATCTCCTATTCCTTTACATTTATCGCACGCATAAAATTGCCAAAATTCATCGCAGAGTATTTTCTCCCCATCGCGTTCGACTGTGCTAAAAAGATTCGCTTCGTACACAAATAAACGGGGTTATAATAGAATTTTCGTACTTTCCGCAGCGGGGTAATATGTCGCGGGCACACCGCGAGGAAACGAAATCATGTTGTTCGTTAAGAAATAAGGGAAAGCCCGTCTTTATCAAGATCTGAAAATATCAGAAAATTGGATAGTTTACCCTAGTGCATGCTTGAGGGTCTGGAAAGCTTGCAGGAGTACTTACTCGACGGATATATCCAGGGTAGGTTGCGGGTATACTCCTTCTACCATACACGTTATCTCCACTCCATCCTTATCATCTATGGTTTTCTTTCTACATACAAGATCGATTTTCTCCTCGGTCGCTGGAACAGAGAAGAAATCCCTTCGATTCAGACAAAAAATTTCAGCCTGAAATTAGGTACCTAACTTTCTCCACCCGAGCGTTTGTTAAGTGAAATATTTCCTCCTCGCTGTACGATTTCTTCTTTTAACAGAGAAGATAAAATCCCCCTACTACAAGCCTCGCAACTACGGTAACTGTCGCGTGACAACTCCCGACGAACCTTGAAATGCAAAAAGAATTTTGTCGTCATCCGCAAAAATTTCCCAGACAGCTTCGAACACATTACATCGCCCGTGTCGGGCAATAAAAGGAAGTACCTAATAACAATTACGTCTTCGTTCCCTGTTTCCCGCGAAACGGGTCTCTCTAAAGGAACGTTAAAAGTATTTTCAGTTTTTTTTTTGTTTCTTTCTCCTTCTGCTGTTGGATATACCGCGCTGGGAACGATGGCCGTTTTCGAAAGTGAAGCTTTCTGTCGCTACCAAAGTGAATTGAACGGCACCCCCCTTCCGTAAATCGCCCGGCTGTTTTTCGCTTTCAATTCCCCGGCGTTTATTTATTCATTCCGCAGCGAACTTATTGGCATAAGACAAATTGGCAGATAAATTCGAGCGCGGGGCACTACGGCCGATAAAGCTTAATGTCCGACAATGATTTCCGGACTGTTCGTTCGATTCGGACGTAGTCGAAAGCGGGGAAGCTACGACGCCATTGTTGTAAAAGCAACTGTGAAATTTTATTCGCAGCGAGTTCACGACGAATTTACACCCTGCAGACGACACCCTATTTTATTGAAATTTTTATCCAAGTCCCCTTTACTGCCGAGTATATTTTACTTACATCTATGGTGCCTATATTGTTTACTGCGCACGTGTCTGTTATTATTATTTATTCCGTGTCGCGTCGGAAGTTCGAGTGAAATTTAACGTGGCGCAGGAAATATATCTTCGATGAACCGCAACTTCGATATTTCATTTCGTACGTCGACATGGACAATTAGGGGAGGTTTCTTAAATTATCCATACGTATTACTGGGCTTGAATTAAAATACACGAAAAACGAGCCAGAAAGGGGATAGGTATCGGTCTAAGAGACTGAAATTACATTGTAAAACACTTGCAATATTCAGCCAGGAAGTACTTTTTTTATCGATTTAATTCCAGCATCTGTTTCTAAGGGATGTTTCTCCGCTTATTTCGGGGGATCCTCTGTGTCACTAAATTCCCGAAGAATTTTTAGTTTTCCCAGGGAACGGGAAGAATAATATCGAGGAAATTGTAAAGGGGAACGAAACAAGGCTGAAGCCGTACACAAATGTAACTGCCAATACTTTTTGCGCTGGTTCCCTTCGAAGAAACTCCGTGACATGTACGTTCCATTAGCTCTAAATCGAATCCTTCGCCCGCACCTGCTCGTTTTTTCCGCATCTCGCGTTCACAGTCAATTCTAATTTACAGGAGGCATTGCTTTCACGGAACTTCGTGAGCCTGTACCACGATCGAAACTTCAAACGGCACCGTGACAGAACGTGACTCAAAATCGTCCACCAAATTCGCAATAATTCAGAAACTAAATCCTTCCAAAAGCCGAAGCACACGACTCACTGTATCACCCTCGTGGCACAACTCACCCCTTCTAAGCAACATCGTCAAGTATCGATGGATCGAAGAATATAAAAAAAATGGGTCAGACGTCTACAATAAGGTAAATACCTGGTATAAGACCTTTAATTTTAATCTTCCAGTCAAAAAATAATACTACAAGGTACCAGTTTTCCAAAAATGTATTAGTTGTACCAATACACTAAACATTATTAATTATATTCGCTTAAGAGAAAGTAGAGACTGTTTAGCAAATCAGATAAGAGCAATACTAAAACGGTGTAAACTGGAGAGTTCAAGAAAATTTATTTTTATTACGAGTGTAATTTTTTTTTATTACAAGTTTACTAAAACAAAATATGCACATGAATATATTTTATTAAATATTTGAATAATTGAATAAAATAGTTATTTTATGGATACAGCGAGTATTAAATGTAATAATCAGTATTATTTAAACTAGTGTCCAGGTACTGGGACGTGTCCAGGTATTGGGACATTTACCTGAATCCACCGTCCCGCAAAGTTGTCCCTTTTCCCCCAATCGAATCGACTCCGCGCCCTCGAGAGTTACGTAACAAACTATTTCATTGCGCGAAGGGTTGAAAGGAGGACGGCCAGCAGTCAGCCAGCTCGATTCTTTCCAGCGTCGTTAGAGGGACCTTATTGCTAATGATTTCAGACGCGGCCGAGGAATCGAACATTCAATTTCGTCTCAGGGCCACTACCCGGCCGTGGGCGCGCGGCCCTGCGGAAGGGAGAGGAATTTACGAGCGTCCGTCGAATCGAGACACGGTGTACAAGGTCTGAAAGTGGATATTTCGCGGCGGCCACACGTACCGCAATGAAAATAAAAAGGTAATAGTAATGGATACACCGCGTGCTGGTTGCACCGCCCTTGCCACCCGGCCGTGGAACACGACGCTGCATTATCGCGATAATGCCGGACGTTCCTCGGGGCCGGGTTCCTCTTGCTCTGTTTCATTGCGCGAATGGCGGCGGCGCGGCGACTTTTATTTTTCGAGAACGAGTGGCCGACGGTGGCCGCGATGGGCCAAGGTAAACGCGGCCGGGGAAAATAAATTGCGCACGTGTCACCCGCCGGCTCTCCCCTCCCCGCGCCCCCGCTGACGGAAAAGTTCAAATTATATCGCCACTCTGGCGCCGTTATGCTCGTGTCATCGAAAAGGAAAGCCAGATGTCGGCCGGAGGCCGTGTCCGGGCGCGATACGAGCTCGATGCTGAATTCTAATTTGGAATATAGTGGGCGCCCTGGGACGGACCCTTTGGGTTCGGTCTGGGGGTTAACTTTCACCACTTTGGATCGAACGTGCTCACGCGGTATTGGATACCATAGTTTTCTTGTTCTATGTTTTAGTGCTTCTTCGATACTGGCGTATGAATTCGGTGGTGAATTGGGGCATTGAGAACGAAAACGGACCAACCCACATTCGAGAAAAATTAATTTTCTGCTACTTTATATGATTGGTACAGCCTATTGGAATGCAGTATTGCTGTTAGCTTAATTTCGCAAGAAATGTGGGTTAGTCCGTGGGAAATGTATGTAGTTAATATATTAATGGGAAGAGTATTCGGAAATGGAGTTTTTTTTATAGATATATAACAATTTTTTTTTGTATTATAATCCGGGAAATTGTTTCTTTTATAATTGTTACCACTTTCTCCGATT
This sequence comes from Andrena cerasifolii, assembly GCF_050908995.1. Taxonomy (NCBI): domain Eukaryota; kingdom Metazoa; phylum Arthropoda; class Insecta; order Hymenoptera; family Andrenidae; genus Andrena; species Andrena cerasifolii. Next base: position 11,482,175 of record NC_135123.1, read on the forward strand.
GATTTATTTTTTTATATTTTTGTGTTTGACCTGATGGGGTGGAATGTATTACCTAATGAGAATTCCGTTGCACAGAAATTCGTTAATGTTAATATTCGTTGAATCCGGATAATCACTTTGCACCCGCTAATTTGAATTAATTAGATTTCAATTACGCGAGTGATATTTTCGTTTTTGGGTTTGCTCGGTGCTGTGATACGGTAGAATTTAATTAATTAGGATATTTTATTTAATTCTCTTGCCGATTAAATAATCGCGATGAGACTCAGTTCAGATGCCGTCTATGAATCCATTTATACAACATTTTATTATATTACATGGTGCTTGTATACGAGGTAGTACATGCAATAATTTAGTGCCTGGAGTTCAGTGAGCTAATTAATTATATTTAATTATACTTTGGCTTCAGCTTATAAAGAAAAGGAAGCTGCCAAGACATCTTTCAATGGGATATTGAAATGATTAGTTGGTTTGAAGTTTATCTTTATATCCGAAGAGAAGCTTCCTACACGCGGCTATTATTTCGATATTATTTAACGGCGCCAGTGAAACTTTACGCTCGTTTTCGAACGCGCAATATTGTGGCCGTATTTACATGATAACAGCGGCAGGTGTGCCTGCAAATTATACAGAAGTTCAGACCCCCTTACAAGAACTTGCAAAATTATGGTCGTACTTGCGAATACACCGATATGGTAGTTATGATTTCTGACGAACAGGGGAACTTTCCCAATGAATACAGAAAATTAAAGATATCGATGGTGGCTAAGCATAAACTGTTCTCCGTTTAAAAAACACTGTCACAGAAACCAGTAAATTATAAAACCACTACTAAAGTGCAAATTACACGACCATTTCCACGAAACTTTCACGCGTTACGATAAAATTAAAGACCCTGCCTCTGCCTTTCCTCCAAAGCGAAGCCAATAGAGGAATCCGCGGCGTCGAGCGGTGTTTAAGCTTTTCCATTTAGAATTTTAAGTTATCCACTAGCGAGAGGGCGGTTAGAATTTTTCCGCCGCGAGCTGCCTGTTTGCCGTCAAAATAAACTGCTACCAGAACACGTTACTCCAACTTCTCGAGGGCAAATATTTGGCACCCCGCCGTGCGACGTCCCGCCTTCTTGCGTGTTGCGAGCAACGGCCAATAAATTGCTCCTTCGGGCATCGATAATTAGTCATCGACTTTGCCGCGCGGGAATGTTGGCCCAGCACGCCACTCTATCGGTCGTTCGCGTTGTTCGGCGAAGATCGTTGGGCATTATGGGCTAAATTAGAGGAGTTGTCTTGCGCGAGGGTTGGATTACTAAATACAGAACGCCGAATTAACTCGCTTACCGTCAAAGACACGAACAAGTATTTAAGACAGAGGCTGAATGGCTGGGCGTGGTAAACGGGGGTGGAAGACGCGTTATGAATTATATTCGCAACGTTACTTAAAGAATTTAAATGATTTCGCGAGAATTTGTAATTTATTATCTGACGAATAACGGAAAAGTATTAATAGGTTCTGAATTTAATATTACTGTTGCGTTACACCAGGACGTACCCGCGTTTCCATCGCGTTGGAATTTAGTTGAAGGCATTTGATCAAAAGCGAGAGTCGGCAGGAACATTAAAAGGAACACAAGGGGAGGTAAGAAACTGTTACAGCGATCAAGTTAATTACATGTTTTATAAGCGAACCCGTTCGAGCGCGAAATTTCGTAATAAAACGCGCGCAGGGGGATGCTTTGGCGGACAAGGAGGTTCCAAGGAATCTGATAAACGGTTGCACTCGTAATATTCGCACGGCGAGCGGTAATATTTCCCTGTGCCCCCCCCCCCCCCCGATCACTAATTATTAATCGCCAAATCCCCCTTCGGCTACTGATTTCCCTCTTCAATCGCGGTTCCAACGAATTTCCAATTTGCATCGCGTTTCGTTTCAATCATCGATACAAACACGTTATCGAACTGCAACGTACACGACTATCGCGCGTAAATAATTTAATTCCGCAATGAATTACTAAGTGGGCGTGTAAATATTATTAGTGGGAACGTCGTTTAATCGATACGGATTCGATCAGCGAACCTTGAAGCATCATTTTTCGATTAACCATTAATCGGCGATGCGACCGCCGAATTAGCTTAATGACAATAATTACCCCCAACAGTTTCTTTTGCCCCTTTCTCTTTAACGCAATGCCTGCGAAATATTCGATTTAAATTACATTACACAGGTAACGTTGACTTCGGCCGCGTCCCTTTAAAATACAATTCATCCGGGTCCGAAGAAGACAAGATTTAATTGCCCAATAAGTAGCGACGAAGGCGAGGAAATATTAATAACAGCTCCGCGGACCTCGTTGCGCGCGGCACAAGGGGAACGAAAAAATATTAAACGAACGCGTAGACGTGGTTACGGGGGCTTCATTTAATTCATATGAATTTAATCAACATACGTACGTTACCCACGAATTTTTTAATTAAACATTGCTCGTTCAAATTAGTTCGATGGCTGGAACATTTTCGTTGCGCCGTTTTTATCGTGGATATATCAAGCTTCCTCCCGACGCAAGACACGTTTGACCGCAGAATTTCCAATTACGCGAGCACCGAATTCTTTTTAATTACATCGACTAATTACACGGCGTGTAACGCGTGTATTTTCTAATTGGCACAGAGGAGCGTGCGCGTCCCGATGTTAATTACACGAAGGTTACAAATTGTTGCGGGGAGGGGGCTAAAATTCCGCGCGGCCAGCGCGCGCGGCCGTTTCGTTTCGATCAAGCCGCGCCCGCCTTTGTTTCCCGTCGCGTTGCAATTTCAAGAATTATTTCACGCAACATCACTCTACCTCGCGGGACGTCGCGTCAAACTGAGCGGGACGTGTAAAAATGTTACATGACTTGACAAATATTGCGGTACTTATCACGTGTCACAAAGCACGCGACATAACCGACCGTATTTTTTGCACCCCCTCTTTTTGCTCCGTTTCATTCCGCGAGCCGTTTATTCGAATTTTAAAGCCAATGCCGCAAGAACACTTGCCATCAGCTCGGCGCGCGTTACCCCTCTTTACAATTGTGCCGTGCGTGAGAAGATTTGTTTGCACCCGGGACAAATGCGGGGTAATCGTTTGGGGTCGATGTCGCGACGAAAATAACGCGCGAAGATGTTTTCCGCTTCCCTTAACAAGTACCTGTCGAGTGAATGGAGACTTCGAAGTGGCGGCCTCGGAAGCTTAATTGGATGACTCGAGGCGTGGAATTTTCAGTTCGAAATTTGGGGAGTCGAGTACCTACCGATCCTCTACACCCCCTGTAGTAATAACAGTGTTATTTACTTTCGCTATGTGCTCCGAAAAGATATCGGGTCTGTGACCTACATCGAATGATCGCAACAATATTCCCGTTGAAACGATATCAGGAAGGACGTCGATGGATCACTAGTCTTTCCCCGCTGTCGGCCCCTAAACCATCCTGAAAATTACCCCCTTCCTCGAACGACAACAGAAAAAAAAAAGAAGGAATTACGTCGTTCCTCGCTGATAATATTCTCCTCGTCGAGGAGACGTGACCGAGCAGCTCTCGATTCCTCTCTCTGAAACATTTCGAACCGCTCCTCGAGGAACAATCGATCCTTCAGAAGGATGAGCAGGCGAAACTACCCTCTGACTCGACACTATCGCGACAATCGCGATTTCATGCTTCCGCTAAAAAACGTATCGGTGATCCGTGGATTATATTAATAATCGCCGTTTAATCCCGCCGTCTCTTAGATATTACCGTCTAAAATCGAACGTCTTACGTCTGGTCGATTCGGTCGCCACAAAATCACGAAACGAAGCGTCTAACGTCGAACCTACCATCGCATCGGGATTCACGACGAAAGTAAACTTTCACCGCAAAAAGTTCGTACAGAAATATGTTCCAACAGAACGAAATTTGTTTACTAAGTATAATCTAATGGCTGAGCATCAATGCAGCCGTTTTTTAATACATATTCTGAAAAATTTGCTGAATAACAGCGCGTCGAAGAGAAGAATGCCGATTTAATTCTCCGCGAAAAACGGCATTCTCTTCTTCGACACGCTGTTATTCGGCGAATGTTCAAAATATTAAAATACGGCTGCGTTAATGCTTAGGCGTTACGTTATACTTGACAGAAAAATTTCGTCGCTTCGTTTCGGACAGTGAAAAATTGCGTTAGGAATTTTATACCGTTTAGTGAAAATCGGACGGAGCCCCGCCGTTTATGTAGCGATGGCTTTCGATCGTGCCGCGAGGGTGGAGTGCCAGAGGACCCCGGTGAATGGGGAAAAAAGCGCGCAAACGCGGCCAATAGAGAAAGGATAATTGCCGGGGCATTCTGCTCGGCATAAATCGGCATAAAGGCTCGTAAATCAACGGCGATCGGCCGCGGCCGTAAATAGCGGGATACTTACAATACACAACCATGGGGGCGCTATTGGACCGCTCGTCCGCGAAAGTGGATATGACGCACGTGTAGTCGCCGGTAAGATCGATACCGGGCTTATTCAATTTCATGGCTCGGTACTTGGTGTACGGATCGTCGCTGGCTTCGTACGTCAGGTCGACGTACTTCCTAGTGAGCTCGCTGGCCAAAGGTTTCCTCCCGTATATCCATTGGTAAGCCAGTTCGTTGGTGTTGAAGAACCATTTCACGACTAATCCCTTGCTCGGCGTGTCCTCGAAATCGTAGTCGCAGTCCAGGATCACGTAATCCGTGTCGCCGGCCTTCACCGTCGCGGGGACGTTCACGCTTTTTATCACGAGCTGCCAGCATTCTGAAAAATCGCAACAAAAAAAAAAAGAGCAACGGATGAGAGAGAAGAAGGTGCCAAGAGGGTGGGGAATCGATCTCTGGTGTGTAGACCTTCCCCTGGTACAATTCGTTGAGTGGCGGTGGCGAAGTAGGGGGAGAGAACCGACGACGGGATGCAAAAGTTGTGGAAAAGTGGAGTTAGTTTCTTGGGTCGGTGGCTGAAGTGGAGGGAGCAACTTTGTTTTGGTGTAGATGACGCGTGTAATGCTGGGAAGTAGTGTAACGTAAGGTAGGCCTCGCCTCGCCTCGGCTCATTTTATTCTTCCTATGCTTTTCTTATGTAGTTTGATAATTTGCAACACCTCGAGTGACTCCGAGCCGCGGATTCTACCTCGAGAATATTTTGATGAATAGAGACGAGGCGAGGCGAAGTGTCGGCCTACTGAATTGACGACTGCGCGGGAAGAGGTTCTCTGAGCAACTGACCAAATACATGATCCGAGGCAAGCTCGGATAAATTCAGGTACGGAAAAACCGAGGCGACGCGAGCCTAGATGCGAGTGCGAAAAGAAGTTGCGCCGAGGCGAGGCGAGGAGTAGTGGGAGCCTACCTTATGTTTGCCTGGATGGGGTGAATACGGGGCTGTCGGTACACGTAACATGAAATGGTTATTAAAACTAACATTGATATTACTTATTTTATCAGAATAAACCTATGTTCAGCATTTTGTGCTTGTTCGGAAAAACTAGTGGATATTTGGTTTAAGACAATATTTGCTGAAGATCGAGTTGAAAAATGAAGCCATGGCATCTGACCATCTCTCCCGGGGTGCCGGGAGAAATGGTACTCGTCGTTTGTCCTCTCGTTAGCTGTGAAAGGAAGGGTGAATGTGGCCACATACTTTCGCTGCGTTGCTTCTCAACACCTCTACTGTCTTATTATTGATGAGCCTTGGCACGATGAATCTCTGTGGGCCTTAATAATAGAGATATTTACATGGAAATTATTAAAAATTTCATAGTGGTCGTGGGGTTTTAGTGGGTAAAAATCCCTCGCTACCCTGGCGCCAGCGGGCGATTCCCTTCCGGAGGCATCGGGGTGCCTTTTGAAGATGTCTCCATGTTAAAAAAAAACTTTATAATTTTTTTTATAAATTATTTTTTTATAAATTATTTTTTTTATAATTTTTTTTTTAACTTGGGGAAACCTTCAAAAGGCACCCCGACTCCTTCAGAGGGGAATCCCCGGGGGCGCCAGGTTAGTGTGGGATTTTTACCCATTAAAACCCCACGGCCACTATAAAATTTTTAATAATTTACATGTAAATATTTTTATTATTAAGGCCAATTGCCAGAAACGCTCGGACGCCTATTTACTTATTTTCGACATAGATCCAGCGTGCCAAGGCTCATCAAAATCGGTGTCTACCACATGGTGTCCTCCCCTTGTTAGTGGTTACATTGAAATTGAGTTGTTTTAGTATGGGTTGACAATTTATTCGGCTATTTATGACAGTGAGCAAAAAGGTCAAGTCTGACATAATTCTTCTGCTTTCAAGAGTTAACAAGTTCACTCTGAACAGCCATGGCTTGTAATTATTGTGGCAATCTATAGGAATACTAGCACCTTAACCTTAGACATTTGTGTTGAACGCTCTCGATTCTACTGCAGTGTATTTTGAAACGAGGAGACCAAATTTATAGTCTATTAATCGAGAAAGACAGAGGAGGAAGCGAAGCGACGCTACTCGTTCCACTGTTTGGCTTCCAGAGAAGCAAACGGTCTGCACTTTAACGCGTTTTTACGTACAGGCATTTACCCGGATTCACTCTACTCTCAATTAATCCGTTAATGCATAAAATCATCCTGTTTTCCGCACTGGGAAAAGGACGCTGAAGCTCGAATTAGAAGGCAGCCTGATTGTTTTGAGCGTTAGGGGTGGTATTCCGGGTTTCGTTGCATTGCCAACTTGGAGAGCGTACGCGGGCGACGTCGCCAGCAATTATTGCACAAATGAATGCACGCAGCGCGTTGATAGGGCGCATTGCATAATAAACGACGCGAAATGGAAATTACTGTTTAACTGCCACGGAGAACGTTGTTGCGATATTGTTGTAACGAGACGGCTCCATAATTATTCATCGCGGACCAATGTTGCCTTGAGTGATCCGCCGCCGAATTTCGTAGTGGCCGACACAACCCGCTTTTTCGCGAATACCAGGGCAGCTTGAGGATATTTTGTAACTCATGGGAAACAGAGCTCGAACATCACCTGTCCCAACGTGCACGCTGCTCCGCAATTTTGTTAATCCGCGCAACATGATGCAGCACCACAAAGCACATTGTTTTATGTGACGTATAGGGGTGATTCCTTTTAAATGCTTCGCGCGATGTGTAACGTAGTCGCGGTTAATTTCGCGAACCTTCCCTTTCACCCAGCAGATACACGCCCCACTACGTTCCGCGGGGGAGGATATTTATTAAAAAAAAAAACTGCGCCGCACAATATACCTCGATCCTAGAATTCAATTCGTGCGGTTTTAACGAAAGGTAATTAAATAATTAAGCTTTAAATCTGCTTCGCGGATCAAAACGCCGCGTGAAGCAAAAAACTGGGATTTCGCGGTGAGCGTTATTCCCTGAAAAATCGCCGGCGTGTGCCAGTCAGTTTAATTAAATTGCTAGATTGTTCTTTCTCTCCCACCGTCACGCCGCACTGTAATAAATCCCCATTTTCGGGAGAATTCGATGGGAATTGAAACCGTGCTGAATAATTTATTATTTCACCTGCAACGCGAGCTGCGTGCCGCAACGAATGCATATTTCATAATACTGAACGCGTGCGTTTAAGTCTGAAAGCAGCCGCAAACTGGAAGCAATTTTCTTAAGAGGATTCATTCAAATTCATCATCCAAACAGACATCTCCGCGGCCCCCCGATCCCCGTTCCCCGGCTTCCAATCCAACATTCCTGATCACATTACCCAAACGTTTCTTTAAAGCTCTCCACCACATTCCACCGCATAAAAGCGCAAGAATTAAATTGAAGGCTGGCTGGTCCTGAAGCACTAAAAAATCATTCAAACCACTTCTTCAATCTCATCAGACGCACGAAGAAGAGGAGGGGAAAAAAAATAAAAAAAATAAAATGAGAGGCGAGGGCCACTCGAAGACACATCGCAGATGTCGCCGCGGCAACCGTGAGAGGCCACTTCGCGCAGCCTTGATAATTACAGAAGCAAAAACGAAAGGGGTGTAGACGGTGATAATTATGAAACATCGTCCCGCGGAAGAAACTCTCTGCCCCGCGATAATAAAAAGAAGAAAAAAAAGGAGAAAGAATCTGCCTTCGTCGTTGCTTCCCACCAACGCACCCCAACCTACCCCTCTCTCTTCTGGCCGGCATTTTTTCGCGGCGCGTAAATGCTCGACCGCCGGGTGTCTCGCTGGTTTTTTCGCCAGCTGGAAACTTTCCGGGGCGTGGAAAAGCTCGCCGCTTTGTCCACGACGAAAGTTGGGGCGGGAATTTATGGCGCGGGTGTCGCGGGCCGCGCGAGAATTTTCACTTTTCATTGGGCCGCGACGCGCCAACTCATACACAAGAGGTATCTGTACGCTGACAAAAGTTGGCCGACCGCGGAGCTGCGTGGAAATGTTCAGCTCTCGCGGCCGTTGTCGCGGGCGTCGCTGAAATTCTGCCTGATCGCGGCCCTTTGGCCGTTCCCATTCACCCTGGGATTTCTATTTTAATCTTGTCGGGGCGGCAAAACGCAGCTTCCGCGAGATTTTTCGCACGGTGGATGGAAATGTCCTTGCGACTTTAAAATAGGCGAGATGCGAAGGATTCTGAAGGGTTTCGGGGGGGGGTTGAAGCCGCAGGAAATTATAATTGCCGTGCGTTGCGTAAGAGGTCCGTCGATATTACTCGAAGAAGTTGGGAGATTCGATGTCTAAGTTTTTGAGAAATTTTCTGCTGGAAATGCTGGGGAATATAATAATGATCCTTTCCCCGTGGTAACTAGGGCAACTGAGGGAAGTTGTTGGAAAATGCCTTTGTATTTGGTGGGACGAGCTCGACTGCCGTCGGAGCTCAATAAATACATTTATAGAGAAGCATTGTGTGTAGCGTTCTGTTACGTGTAGCATTTGCTGTAGGCAAACAGCATTAATTTACTTTTAATTAGTTCTAAGTACACGGGCAGATCATCTAGCCCGAAGAACGAGTCAAATATCAGCGCAAAGGGAATTACTAAACGGGATTGCTATTAATTAACAAACAGAAGTACCGCAAAATTTATACACGTCTCTATGTTTGAGCATTTCTGGTCGGAAGAGTTTCTGAAACGACGCACCGGTGAAAACTCGCAGGGAAACAGTCGCAAGCATGCAGAGCGCGTCTGACCACGCACTGGGCTCTTCTACTTGCCGTCTTAATTCTCGCGCATCTGCCACAAAATCGACGAGGTTCTTCGTTGCTTCCGCGACAGCATTGAAGTATTCAATGAAAGTGCTTGGAAATACTGACCACGAGTTGGCCAAGCGATGACTAACCGAACCGCGCCGTTTTTCATTAATTATCCGCGCTCTGAAATCAGCTTTTGGCTCCCTAAAAGGGGACGCGCGCGCAAAGGAAATTCCCATGCACGGTGCTCGCCGCTAAATCGTTTGTAATTTCTGTTTCATGCAGCGTTTGCAAATAAATCCTGACGTGGGCCGCGGAAGGAATGACGGTAACTTTGTCAACTTTGATTAAGGGCCTCGCTCCGGCCGGGCAGTTTCAAAGGACCGACCGTAGGGGAGGAAACGACCGGGAGGGAGGGAGCCTACATTTTCAGCGAAAGAGGTACAAGGGACGAGCACGCAAACAGGACAACACGGTCCAAATCTACGTATCCGCGCGGGAGAGAGTTTGCAACGACGTCGTCTCGTCATGCATCACAGCAAGTTGTCCGGGGCGGTGATCAAGTTGAAGAGTGTCCTGTCGTGTACATCACAAATTAGTGTCTTTGAACAAGTCCCGAGTGCCCTCAAAGAGTCAGCCGACCGAGCTTATTCGTCTTCAATTCGAGATTTGACGACGTTAATTTTCGGTTAGAGCACCTGCGCGATGCTCTCGCGTGGCGGGTTTAAAGCCTCGGGGCCGCGCTGGTTCCGTTTGGTAGTTTGGAGAGCAGATTCGAGGGAATAACTCTAAGAGTCTTGTCCCTTGACTCTGCCCTTGTAACTCTCAAGTATCCGCAGATTTATTACGTTGGACTTGAAATTGTTCAAGTTCGAAACAATTATTTTCTACCCCTTTCCCGAGCGTCCACTTTCCCTTAACACAGCCTTCATCGGCAGAATATGGAAACCTGGCGATAAAGGGCGCTGCAAAATGGTAAGAGATTGCTGGTCTGAGAAAAATACAATTTTCTAAGGGTTCGTCGACGCGAGACAAGGGCGCAACTCCCGTCGCTGCTGTGTTCCATCGATACGGATGCTGCGGGGCGGTGATAATAACAATGACGATAGCGACACGGCTGTTTATTTAGCCGATAATACAGAAACAATTTCAAGGATAACAAAGGGACGGAATTACATCGTTGAACGGTTGATGGAAGCCGAGATGAGAATAAAGCGGAGGAAGAGTAAATCCCACGCTTGCCGCTGAAGCGTCTACGACGCGTAAATTGTTAAATCGCGCAAATGGAAAGCCGAGGAAAAGTTCGCTTGTTCCTCGCGCCGTAAAAGAGAACGGCAGTGTCGCCGTTTCATCGAGTTAAGCTTAAGACAGGATTCCCTTCTCCTCTTCATATTTTTTCACGTGTGATTCGTTCTCAGATGTACCTTGTTACTCCAGCGTCTCCTCTTTCAGAAATAAACCCGAGGCAATATTTACTTAAGCGAATGCGAGGAAATAACGAGCACTTCCACCCGGGGAGCGCTCCGACAATTCTTCCACCCCCTTCGTACCATCTTCCACGTTCAGATCACATCAGCTGTTTAACCCGCAACTGGAGCACGCCATTACCGTGACGAACGCGAGCCTTTGAATAAATATTCCTCGCTGGTTCGACCGCGGCCCGTCACACAGGGATTAATGTATCAACATTATATTCGTATTAACGTCTCTAAGTACGTTGCCGCGGGGGAGGAAAAACCGGCCGCAACGTCTAGCGCCATTAACGCGGGAACGAGCCACTTTCTTCCCCGGGAGGAGGACGGGCAAATAAAAAGCCGAGTTAACAGTACTAAATTACGTCCAGCGTTGCATTCTTGCGAAATGATAAATTGTGCCGCGCGGACCGCGTCGCGAATGACATTAGATTCTGACACGTGAACGTGATAAAAGAGCGAAGAAGTCTTTTAAACATGCAGTCAGGCGAGCACGTAACGACTAATGCTCCTGGCAAGATGAAGTATAAGCTCGCGCTTTACAGGCTTCCGATAAACGAGTTTCTTCTGCTCTGTTTACCGCCCCCTCTACCCGCGAAGGGTGGAGAGGGCGGTCGCATGAAAACCGGGCATTTCGCCGGCAGCGACAACTTCGAAATCCGTGACGATCTTTTCAGCAATCTCGAAAGTGGATGCATTCAGCGACTTTAATGCGGACGCCCGTGTAATTTCTGATCTTCACGGCAGGGGCATTAACGGCGCATAGGAGCCTCGCGACGCGCCCCGTTGGCAAATTATCCTGGCAGCCGGATCCAGCTATCGACTCGCGGCAGCGCAATCATTGTTCGAAATTGGTTGACGATGGTTTAATGTAATGCCCGGCGCATCCAGCCGACGATATCCGCGACTGTTTTACGGGCTGCCTTTCAATCTCAGCGTCGCCTCGTAATTATCTGGAAATCTCCGAGAACAATGGTCATCGCGTACAGTGTCTCGGAGTCAGGTATAAATTTCAGTGGTCGGTGTCATTGGCGGAGAAGAAAACATGCATGGCGAGTTGTTTTACTTGCTGTGCGAGAATTTTCTAAAGAGGGTTCGTTCAGTTTAAACTACCGCTAGTAATGGCCCATTGCAATTCGGATTAGAGCACGCAGGTATTACTTATTTTTTGTATCTCTTTGCTCTCACCCCCTAGAACGATACCATTGGCCAAAAAATAGTCCCTGAAAAAGGTTATTGCAAAAGGACAACAGGAAAGGGTGTCGACCAGGCCTTAAAGTTTAGAATTTATCAACAGTTTGGATTTAAAGAATTTTTAAGAAATGGTAAGCCCCATCGAAATTTTCTTTAAATAATATTAAAAGAGCATTCAATTTTCTATAATTATTGTGTATATAATTTTTTTCGTGCTTCCAACCATTTTTTAGATAATAGCGTTTGAATGTAGAGAAGTCCGCGCCACGCGCGTATAGACAATGCGTCACGCCGTACAGGTGGGACGTGCGAGGCGCGGATCTCTCTATACTCAAACGCTTTTATTTAAAAAATGGTTGGAAGCACGAAAAAATTATATACACAGTAATTGTAGAAAATTGAATGCTCTTTTAATATTATTTGAAGAAAATTTCGATAGGGCTTATCATTTTTGAGAAATCCTGCAAATTCAAACCATTGATGAATTCTAAACTTTAAGACCTGGTCGGCATCCTTTCCTGTAGTCCGATTGCAACAATATTTTTCAGGGACTATTTTTTTATGAATTGGAACCATATTAAGGGGTGAGAGTAAAAAAATTGCAGGTTGAAAATAAGGGCCAACCTAGTATTACAGAACTGACCTGCTGGTGGAATACAAGCGAGCTTCGTGGCAGCTACCCATGCTTCGCTTTCACGATTACTCAAACGCATCGCTCATCTAACATTGTATAATTCAAAGTATAAAAGACCAGCGCCCTCGCGTCACTCGAGCTAGGGCCTATAAACCTCGCCGGCCCGAGCAACGATCGAACGGGTCGACGAACAGGGGTCCGAAGGAAAAAAAAAAGGGAGAGAAAAACGCGACGAGAACCGCGTCGACTGAAAGAAATATCGAATCTCGTAACGCATACACTAATTACTAGCGTGATATGATCGCGCGTTGTTAGTACGCGGCGTCGCCGATAAAAACATACTGCGAGGGGTCGCGGGGGAGGGTGGTCGGCGGATGTGTTAACGATAACTGTGCGCGATTTCCTGGAAGCATCACGATGCATCGGTTTTCCCGTATCTCGCGCCACGTTCTCCAGGCTGCGTAGACAGTTTTCGCTAGATCACAATCACGATACCGTCCTCAATTATGATAAATTGCATATAATTATGTCGACCCACTCGCCCCCTCGCCCGCCCCACCGCGCGGCACACGCTCCGCCGCGAGCCGGGGGCCTACGGAGGCCTGGGGTAGTTTGTCTGGCTGATAAAAGGGTAGACGAAGGAGGGTAGACACGGGAATGAACGATTTGCATGCTACCAACTTAATCAACACCCACACCTTATGAACGATCCTTTACCACCATCTACGAGGGTGGGGTGTGTGCAACGGTCTCTTCGAACCGGCTTATCGCGATACGAAAAATGGTCGAATGTCATGCTCGCCAATATTTTCCACGGCCTGGCCTGCCCGGTTATAGCGATAATCTCGAGCTTGCATCACGCTTCGAAACAAAGCGTTCGGATGTTTAGTAACGACCGGAGCAGGCTGTCCGCTTGTTGGTTCCAGGGATGCTCCTCGCCGGAATGGTTCGCGGGGGTCGGGGATGGAGTTTCTGGCCGATGCTCCGCGCGAGGATTGTAGCAGGGGTTTCGAGAAATGGCAATTCTTTCGCGAGCAACGCGAATTTCCGGCAGGCAGGAATATTTCTAGGTATCTCTTTCTGTTCCTGGGGTCGGATGGTGCGTTATGCTTTGGAACGGGAGTGTTAAGTGTTTCTAAAATTTCTCGAAAGTTGGTCCCAAAGATGGGGAACGCGGTGATTAAATGGATGGTTATATAGAAATTCCAAGTTGCATCGAGAGGTAGAAGCACGGTGGTATAAGACCGGGAGCACACCGAAATACTTCAGCCTAGAGTACTTGGGAACAGAGAGTTATTTCGGGGGAGATCAAGAACCCATGAAATCTGTGAAACTCTACCGGAGCATAGTTCGTAGTCTCGCGAATAATGTAGGACTGGACCTCCTCGTTACATCAAACCGTATTATCGTCGCTTGTTTGGAATTACATCTAATGTCGCGGCAAGAGCCAGAGAGGGTAGAGCGGGGCGCAGAACTCTGTGATTAGAGGGGCTCCGCAGTCGCCTTCGCCGCCCTCCGCGGGCTTTCGAGCATCTTCTACAAACTACGAATACGTAAGTAGGAGACGTGTTATTTCCCAGAAATGAATGATTAGAACGGCACGTGATTCGCGGGTCGTTAGAGAGGAGCCTGGTGGTGCAAGGGCCGCGGAGAACGAGGAGACTGCAAACCAGAGGGGATTTTTATGTAAATAAAACTTCGAATAACGAATGGAAGTTAAAATAATTTATTCGTCATGTGTTGAATAAAGTTCATTTTTTTATTCGTCGAATGTTGATGTTGAAGTTGAAGTTGAAGTTGAAGTTGAACAATTTAATCGATGCTGAAGTTGAACCGCTCGGCGAATAGAAAAATTAACTTTATTCGTAAAATAATCTAAAATTGATGTACTTTTATTTGACCCGTTATTTAAATAATTTAATTGCTCAACTCCGCTGCAAATCAGTCTGCACGTCAAAGAGTCACAGGCGACGCGACATTTTTTACAATTTTTTTGCGCGAAAGACGCTCCGCTGGGTGTACGGTGTCAAGTGGAAGCGAATTCTTGATAACATTTGAAAAGGTTCGCGGATCGTCAGGTGCGGTTCAAACGTGACCAAAGGCAGGATCATTAACAGATCTGTATATCAAAGGGGCGCAGCGAGGATTCGTGTATACGCGGCTCAATGTAAACCGTTTTATTCAATATTTTGCGATGTAGGGCATGCAAATAGATAGTCAAGTATTGGCAAGCATCAGTTATATAGGATGTTATAAAAATGTTTCTGTTGCTTTGTAAATGAGCGGCTACCTTTCAACGAGTCCTAAATCGACGAATTGAATGCCAAACGATGTCAAAACGAAATTATTAGTTGTATATGAAAGGAGAGAGATTTAACGATGATTTTAACCCTTCGCGATCACGCGGGGTGTATCGCATCCCTGGATTTTTTTTCCTTGCCTATATTTCTGTAAACTTTTAAACCTTAATATTATAATTGAAAAATTTGGTAAACTATAACAAAAAAAATCGCTTTTTCCACAAATATTTTTTCAATTACAAACTTCATCGTATCAAAATGTACATTTCTAGAAAGAGACTGTTAGAGGATGACTGTACGAGTATCATAATTTTACAATTATCACTGAAAAGTTAAATGATTCAAAAATACGAAAATGGTAACTGAAAAATGACGCTGCGTTGCGGTGAACCTCAGTGGCCAATTTGTGATTATAATCACATTTTGAATATTACATCTGTGACAGGGATACAAAGTTGCCACTTGCGTGCCTTGGAGGATTGATTGTCGTTGTTTCTTATTCCTTAATGGAGATTAGAATGTACTATTTGCTGGGGCGATTAATCGAACGAGTTTGGCAAAGGTTGCGTGAGAGGCCGTACTTTCCATGTACGACCGAAGTCACTTCAATCTGTTGAATCCGCTAACACACTGGCCACTTTATTGTGCACACATACATATTAACGTAAGCGAATAGGAAAAAATAGCACGATGAATTGCAGATCGCCGGATATTTGCATTGCAAATAATCGCGAAGCATTTTAATTTACGGATACAGGGCAACGCCGATCGCGATCCTGTTAGAAATTTACCGATCCGCTCGATTCCCGCCGCGCGGCCTCGAAATTTCCGGGGATGGAAATTTTTAATCAAACTAACTACCGATTGTTTAGAGAGAGATCACTGGCTAACAGAATCGATTACTTTTATCAACGAGCCCTGTTGCCCTGTTGAACGCTTAACGCGAGCAAACGTACTCGTAACCCGACACTACGCTGAAAGCGTACCTATTCTATTTCATTTTCCAATTTGAATAATTCACCTCTAAATATTCGTGTCGATGATCGATATCTTTTTTTGGTTTGTTCCTATTCCTCCCTTCCTTTTTTTTTTATTGTTAAATAATGTCGGAATATCGATTTAAAAAGTATCGAATTCTTTTCATCAAAATTCGTTTTAATTAAGACACGATAAAAATATATTTAACAGAATAGAACTAATGGAAATTCATTTACTCTATTTCTGCACCAATGGCACCGAGGAAACTTTCATTTTCTGTTCCACATTGCGAAAGAGGGTGTTTGAAAACCGAGAAGCGTTCACACCTGTAGAATATGGAAGTTTAAATCATGTGGCACGTAGCAATGACGATGGCCGTACCCTTTTTGCGTCGATAGAAATATGCACACGAGCGAACCACCCCAAACTGCAAAGCACGCCCCTTTGCGCGAGTTCTTCTTTTATTTCTCTCCCTGCAAAGCCATCGCTTCACAGGATATACATGTGTACTTCTAGAGGAAGTAACAGGAGGAGGAGAATATTTTTCATGCAAAGTATTCAGGATATATCGGTGTGAAAAACCTGGCTTCCGTAGAAACCGAGCTATTCTTCAAGAATGGCTTGTACTAAAACACCGATGCTTACAAGCGAGTCAAGTGAATCATTTTCTGGTTCGGCATGTTCCACGAACGACATCTTTGCAACGATTGATGAAGCTGCAGCGATGGTATTTAAATAACGGTTCAAATTAAATTTACTTCATCATTAGATTACTCGACGAACAGAGTTAATTTTTCTATTCAACTTTATTCGACAAACAATTTTTTAGGAATAATTTTTTGTTACATTTATTCGCTATTCGGCATTTTATTTAATTAAAATGTTTGCCCATCTCTGGGGAGAAATTTTGTGGTTGAAGGAAGCATTAGCTGCGTAGTTAAAAATATTAAAAATTAGTGTAGAGTAGTTGGGAAGGGAACCACGTCTAGTTGTATTACAAATTTTACATTTCTTAAAAATATCATAACTCGTGACTGAGAACACTTTTATTAAAATTCGATACGCTATTTAAAAGTAGAATATGTATTCTCTAGTAACCTACCGGAAAGTACTATAACAAATTTCGGTTTCTTCATAATAAAATAAAAACGAAAGTCATTAAAATACGCAGATAAAAAAAAATGGGTTCCTAATATGAGACCCAGTTTGTTTTTTCCTGCAACTTATTTTTTCTTTCTTTTTTTATAAAGTCGGCATGTGAAATCTATTTCTTCACAAATAATTGAAAGTCTCATCAGTAGAACTTTCACGGGTCTCATATTTGGAAACAATAACATGATAACTACTAAGTAGCTTCGAAGTTAAGTCTTCATCATTTAATGATATACAACTAATAACCACTGTGCGGACAAAACAACTAATACACTGTTAGTAAAGAAATAGCATCGCTATGACATTCAAGAGTTCTGTAGCGGAGATAAGCTGTGGTCTGATATTAGGAGAGGTCGTCATATTCGGCTACTTTACCCTACAGGTCTTAAAGCGACTCGTTAATTTCCTTCGGCCACGCAGCACCCGGCCTTCGTCAATTTTCGTTAGAGCCGATGTTATCGGAACCCGATACTTATCCCGTTCCATTATCCGCGGGAATTTGTAATAGACATCCCGATCGTACCGCCCGCGTTTCCGCCCGTGATTGAAACATACAAAGACACGGCGCAATTTTCTGGAACATCGAGAAACAGGATTTCGCAGTGGCTTGTTCACCCCTGGCAGGAATTTATAAACGTATTTGCATGCGCAATTTTCACGCTTAACCTCCCGGAAACCGGATTGAATTTAAGATAATGGCGGCCCGAATATGCATGAATTCTTTTTACTGGCCACGATAATAAATCAGGAAAAGCGATATTCTGATATCCCGCTCTCGATTTATCCGCTCCCCGTCCCCTGTATTTTCACTTAGTTGGTCTACGATTTCCACGACGCAGCTGTTTCCCACTGCATTTGCAAGAAAGCAATGCAAGAAAACACGGCACCGATACACGTTGCTTTGCAGGGATTCGATCGGGGATGCGAGAGAGAAAATTCTTTGTATTACAAACTTAACAGTACGTTTGCAGTGAAAAATTGAAGCTATTATCTTAAAGAATAAGAAGATAATAATATGACATATTCCTTTGCAGGGGTTCCTTGGTCTATAGAGGTTTATTCAAGTTAATCTTTTCATAAAGTTGAAGTCGTCTTCATTCTTTGAAATTGTAAGGTATGTTTGCAAATACTTAAATTCGTAGTTTACGTTTTGATATAAATAATAGTCATATGTAAAGGGATCCCTGCACCCCCAAAAAGAGGCGTTGTAAGAAGAAAAGAAACCTGCATTTTATTCTTTAAATAAATTTTTATAATCACCTAATGAATTTTATTAAATCTGCTTTGAAAATATTTTTACCCGTTCAGCTGCTTCCTCCAAGATTGAACCACGAGTGCGCCACTGCATTCAACTATTGTCGGATAGAAGTAGTAAATTTTTGAAACAGAAAACAGAAATTTCCAACTCAGTGATCGATATTAAGACAGCCTATTTACTGGTGTCACATTTGCAGCGCAATTTGAAATGTAACTTCAGACACATCCACAGCGCAAGCTATTGATCCACGTCTGATCGCATATCGGACTTTTCTACTTGCTTGTCTTGCACGCTGCTAGCAATGCAATCTCAGAAGAGGAAACACTACGTACAAGGCGAGGAACAAAAGCGTGTCGAACTGAAAAATAGCTGCTTGCTGCTAGCCTATGCCCGCCGCCAGTGAACGAATGCTGTTTCTAAATATCTGTCGGGTCGATACCTACGGTTATGAATTAAACATACGTATAGGCGGACTTAAAAGCTGAACTAAATTTAATACTGTTCCCGTCTCTGCAATTCAGATCAGTATCGAAAACTGAACGTCCGCGGCTAAACGCTGCATTCAATCCCATCGCTCCTTCCTCGCGAAGCTGCGGGTTGCTGTCGATCGAAGGGCGGTGAAAATTCTCACGGCCCGAACAACAATTTTACATCCACGCGAATACCTCGCGCGCGTCACAATTCTAATGCGTAACTTTGAAATATAATACCATCTGTAGCGATGCTTCCGACTCCGCCGCCAGAGGGCCACTCGACCGTTCCGCTCTCTCGCTAGTTCTCCCGCAGCTGCTCCTTCGTATATATATCCGTTCCGTCGCTTCTCCTAACATCCTAGCGTATAAGGCAGGGTCTGTTAGGTAAGCCTAGCCGATTAATTCACTAGCCAGGCACCGGACGAAATAACTCCTTCCTTTTCTTCCTTCGATCATTCACTTACAACTCCCGTCAAAAAAACATATTTCGTTGGGAATGAGAGGGGATCACCGTCCATCGCGCGATCCTATCACGAAGGCTGCCTTTGCAGGATCTGTGTTGATATATAGAAATCTGCTCTCTATCGACTTTACAGGACATACTCCGTAATATGTTATGCCTTCTCAGTCGACCTATGAACGTCTTAGTGTAAACATGTGCTTCTAAATTTAAGTAAAGTATTGCGTAACAAAGACTTGTATTTCCTTCCTAACCTATGCCGACACAGGATCAATCGACCCGCGAATAAAAATAGGAGGAGGATTATTTCGATGACTCTGACAGGGGGGAAGATCAACTGTGTACGGTCTGAAACTATTAACGCGCGTGTTTGTACGTGTCAGATTGAAGCGGGGCGGTCCGAGCGAGAGCGGCGTGCGATTGGCGGAAAAACAATACGTGACGGAAATCCGCGTGACCTGCTGGACGGTCAGCACATTGTGACCCGTGCTGTATTAACAAACTGGTCCGGTGACAAGAAAGCGAGAATAGGTGTGACAAGAGTTGCGCGGCAGCGCCGCGGGCTAACGCAATTTAGGCAGCACGTGACCGGACACGCGAGAAAATAGTAACAGGCCGAATGGACCGACACTCTTTTTCTGCTCCCCCCTCGTCCACACGATTAAACGATTAGAGTGGATTTATCGGGTGGCTTTGATGACGCCAATTAGAATTCGACTGCGTAGCGCGGCAATAAAAATACGAGGAGGACGGGCACACGCGTTGTTTAGAATGTGGACGCGTTCTAATGTGCGATAATCGTGGCGACTCTGCGACGAAGTAGACGGAAGAGAATTTGTGTCTTAAGGGGAGGTTCCGGTCTAGAGCCCCAAAAAATAGGTGATCTTTAGGAATTAATTAAAGGAAAACTATTATATATAATTTAATGGAACTTTTTGCATTGTATTAAGGATGTCTTAAATTATAGCAATATATTTTTTGTTTTATAATTAATCATTACAGACAGCACTGGGGAGTGGTTAAAGTCAAGGCGTAAAAAAATTCATCCAAATTGGTGGGACCTGTATCCCCAAAAGTTATTATCCCATTCGACTAAAACTTTTTTTATTTTGAAGAATATACTTCTGGCTACCAGAAAGCAGCTTAATAAAACTCAAAAAGATTTATTCCATTATATGTTATATGTACTGAGAAAAAAATCTTTAAAAATAGCTTGATTTTTCGACCGTTCACAGTGGAATACCCCCTTAAACGTGGAGATGATCTTAAACTATGGAGATTTGTAATTATTGAAATGCTGCTCGAAAGTTAACGTACAAGATGCGTTCCCGAAGAAGATACTGCCACGAACCTAATCACGATTAGTCGTAGTCTCAGAATTTTAAGAAAACCCTAAACTACCCAGTCTCCAACAGCACACGGTTGTTCGAAGATGGCCACCCGGCATCCAAGCACTGACCGTGCCCGGCGCGACTTACTGCTTGCCTAGCCGTTCGCGAAGGAGAAGAAGGTCCAGCGATATCGGTACCCAGCAAGATCAATCACGATCCTAGTCATTTAACAGCCGAACTGGAGCGATTCCGAAAAGCCAGGTGGAACCTCTGTCCTCCCGAGCGCCGGGGGCGGACGAATTAATCGCGGCGTGGGGCAACGACGCGATACGCCGGAGGAATGACAAAGCGGCGGGGAGCACGAAGCTGCTCGGATGATCCGGCGCAATTACCCAGAATTAGCCTCGACGTCAGCTGGCCAGAAGAAAAGCCAGTTGCCGGGGCCTCGGTGCACGCGCGCCGCTTACGTCGGAAGTTATTGGTCCTCGGAGGGTTCCGGTAATTTCGTTAAGTGCCGTGGTACGGGTATCGTTTATCGGGTATCGAGTCGGACGCGTTTTGCATGCGTCCAAGGCGGGCGGCGCACACGGATACGGTACAATTAACATGATTACTTCGCGCCGCGGCCTCTGCAGCCTAGCCCGGCCGCAGTGTTCATTCCCTGTTTGCTCATCGTTGCCGTTGTGTGCTTGTCGCGACGTGTCCACACCGGGACGAAGGAGCCCGAAGGAGAATAGTTTATCTGCAATTAGTGGCCGTGGCGAGAATATTCGCGGGGAGAACCGAGTGCGACTGTTAATCCCTTGAGTCCTCGGCCGACGAAGATCGCGATCCGGGCACACGACTAGGATATTCCACGCAGGGGACGGCAAGTCACGGTGCTGCGGCGCGTTATGATGAAGGTTTTCTTGCTCCGCGGATCGAATCCCCGTTACGGGCGTCGGCTTGAATTTAAATCACGTAAAGGGGTAGGTACGTCCGAGGAAGCGGGAGGAGGGCAAGACGGTGGGGCCGGGATCTACGGTTGGAAGATGTAAGGGATAGATAGATCCGCGATACGATTGACACGTAGGAGCAGAGAGAGATAGAAGGAACGTAGGAGTAGAGAATCGAAGCGATGGAGGATTGTCTGTAGTCAGACGCAACTTCCGCGTGGTGCGATGAATGTTGCCCTTGTGGCTATTCGTGCGATATTGCTGTGAAATTTAAAGAAAATGTTTCGCGCTATGTCCGCGAAAAAAAATCATCGCTGCGAGGTTTCCGGAGTACACTGTGGATGTTTGAAAATGAAGGGTTGCGAAATTCATCTCGCTCGGGGATATTTACTAGCCAGGAAATAAAATCTTGGCTACGTGCCGCAGGGATAGGACGTGATGGTAGCACATTTCTTGCTCGCAGTTAGCAAATTTGAGCTGCCGGCGGTTTGCGTTTTTTCGTTCATGATGATTCGAGGGAAAAAGTTCCCGCCGCGTTGCAAGGGGAGGTTTCGGTATACGCTTGTAATTTTGATATCTGCGAGCTGCAACTTTTGTAGCCGGGCGATTGACACGAGCGGCAAAGCACGAACGTTCCTTCTCGAGGACCCTCCGTGGGAACAATACCAGAGTTAGAAGAATGGGAACGAAAAATTGATCATTAGCATAATTTTCACTTCGTCCGCGACGCGCGTCAAGGCTGCCAGTCAGCGACCTCGGCTAATTAAAGACGCTGGTCACATGCAGGTCTCACAACTAGTTTCTAAAGTCGCTTCATTCCGCATTCATTCCTCTCCGCATTCAATTAAATAATTCTTCTGTAAAGCCCGGTCGCTGGACGGACTAACGAACGAGTATTCTTAGAAACCTGTCACGCATTAAATACGCCCAACATCTACCGGCCGCCTCGAATTAAGGGAACTCGGCTCATCCGTGCGTTTCGATGGGATTTTCAATGCGTCATTTATATGCTAACAAAGCGAAGTGGCCTGCCCTCGTTGCAATTGGAGGTGAAAGGAAAGTGGCGAGATTGGATGCTTGAATAGTATTTGAAACAATTAACCAACGAAGTTTCGCGAGTACTGCTGTTGCACTTATATTGGCGTGGACAGCGCGTCTGACCAGACGCGGACCACCTCTACTCGCTCCCTGACACTTATTTTCTTGCGTACTGTAGTCACGTGGATTAGTCATACCTTTCTATGCTTTCTCATAGCGTTTCAGGTAAGTATTACTTTTATAACTGTTTCGAGTAAACAGGAACAGCGATCTGGCAGAGATAAACAATTTATTCATTTTATATTTGGTTCTGAATTTTTTTCTCCGTGGAGAGCACAGAGAACCCTAATTGTTCGTGTCGTGAAATTGAACAGCATTTTGCACAGCAGATACCATTATTTTTTTCCTATGCAAAATGGCCTGCTGATTCCGAAAATAAGGTTCAAAACAATTTCTATGGATACGTTTTCGACAGGTGAACTTTTTACCTGTCTGTCAAAAAGGTGGTCCCACTTAATTGCGAATATCTCGTGTCGCGAATAACCGACATGGTCGAAAATTATATCAAATTAAAGATACCTGAGTCACCAACAAACGTACCTTCTAAAATTTTCAAATCGGTTCAGTAGTTTGGGCGAAATCGATGGAAATTTGTGAAAAAAGTCATTTTTTCGACCGAAATTGAATTCGACAATTCATTTAATCATCT
Organism: Andrena cerasifolii; assembly: GCF_050908995.1. Lineage (NCBI taxonomy): Eukaryota > Metazoa > Arthropoda > Insecta > Hymenoptera > Andrenidae > Andrena > Andrena cerasifolii. The sequence goes on from NC_135123.1 coordinate 11,505,279, forward strand.
GGGAAAAATCGAAATCGCAAAGACAGCGCCAGTTTCTCATTTCTTACGTCGAGTCTGCACTTTTACGACGAAAACAAGGTGCTACTGAGGAAAATCTATGGATAAATACCGAAGCTAGAGACAATTGTGTGAAAACATTAAAATTTCATTTCTTCTCGGTTTTTGTGTAATTACTCCACGTTTAATAATTCAGTGTAGTGTGCGCGATCAATGGACTTCGCGCGAGGAGAGAAAAGTTTGTTAAATAGTTGGCCGCAGTTTTAAAGTTGCATAGAGTCGTTACTTTTTGCCCTTTCGCAGTGCACGGCTACTTCCTTCCTTCGCCAGCGGAACAGAATGAACCGCGTTTTCGAAAATGACGCCTAATGGCGAAAATTGTTATGTTCTCCTGCACGCGATCTCACGCGCCATTAAACGTTCCTCGCCGATGGTTTACACACGACACGTTACGCCATACTGTCATGCTGTGCGTGGCGAAGGTGCCGATGGTAGGTGCGCAACATCGCAAACATTTCTACGTCGGCTGTAATGAACAAACGTTGGTGCCCCTTCAACATAATCGCCCTGGAACCAAGGTGGAGCTATACGATGAACCCTTTCATCGATCCTTGACTAGCGCGCCGATAGAAAGTAGCAAGCCACCAAATAGCCGCAACCTTATTCCTGCACACTTCCCCACATTACCCCACTAGAAACCTAGCTCATCCTCGGCGAAACGCCACGCTATTTCCCCGACACACATTCTCCGCTTCCGACGATCGTCCCCTGCATCGATTGACGTTCGAATGTACTCTAACAATTTGCCCACCTCAAACATCTTTACCACCCCCGTCCCCTGCCGAAAAGCGTCAGCCCACTTTCCGCGTGTCTATTTGGCCCGGCAGTTTCTCGGCTCCGTCCCCTGGCCCAGTTTATTCTTCGGGTCTCCCAGCGTTTCCACGAACCCGACCGCGCTAGAAGCAGCTCCGGCACGAACCCCCGACCGCGGCTATCTACGTCGGCGATCTTCCGCGTCTAAAAGGTCGTGTATGACTTTCGAGTAATTCAACTACCCAGTTCCAAAGAGTGTTACCCTCCAGGTAGATTAGGAGAAAGGTAGGAATTAGGGTGCCGCTCGCCGGGGGTGGCGCGTTCACGTGGCATGCGCGGCCCGTGTTACTCTTACAGACACGCTAATATTGCATTCCCCCGCAGATACAAGAAAGAGGACTGGAAGAGAGGGATACGAGTTCCGTGCTTAGAACTGTGATTATATGGTTGCCAACCCCTACGTCTTCATCTAGCAGAGGTTCTCCACCCACGCGTACCATAATGCACCCTGATAGCGTGTAATAGAGTTGCGCCACTTTCTGGTAGCGCGGGCGCTCGCTAGCTAGCGAGCGGAATTACGAACGTCGCGTTGCGAATACGGCGACACACGGAATCGCGTATCAGACACTTCTGGCCGTGTCGGTGGTTCCCCACCCGTGCGCGATGGGATCGCGAACTGGCAAGGGTCTGTTCTCTCCCTTGTAAAATTTCCTTTCTTCGGTGCTCCGTGAGTTCGGTGTCGCGGGGAATTTTTGGTTCCTGATCACTCGCGAATTCCACGGAACTTCGAGATCTCTGCAGTTCTTAGCAATGTGGATTATAACTTTGTACCGTTAAATTCTGGTATTTTAGGTTCTACTGTTTATTATGTTCGTGATCGTTGCTTCGATCGTTTGTTTGGATTGGAGTTTCGATGCGAGTTTTACTTATTAGAAACTATCTAGTTTGGTTACACGAGCTTTCTCAGGTGAAAGTCAGGTAAGTAAACGAAGTTGGAAAATTGTGCGTGTAACGAATTATGTAAATTATGCTTATAGAGGAGGCGAATTAACCACGCACGATTGAAGAAGAGCGTGGAATGTTATGTTACGTAAACGTTCACTTCGCCGCGGGCATGTCGCGACCGAATTTTGGAAGCTACGCCGAGGGCTGATCATAAATCCAGCAGCGATCATCGGGGAATTAAGAAGCTTCGTTAAAATCAAAGTTATTCTGATAGTCGCTAATGGAGTTGCCGAGGTTCGTGGAACAGCGCGCCTGGGCGATGATGCATGTCACGTTGCAAAAGTTTGGCAACAAGGTTTGCATTGCATACGAGCTACGTGTGCCCGCGCCGCCGCCGTGTCGACGAACTTGCTGGCGGAGCCAAAAGTCGCCGGGGTATTCGTTATAAGTTTTCTACGTCGACGCGAGCGGGGGAATTTTGAGGGAGAAGCGCAAAATTTCGAACTCGTCGATGGAATCGCATCCCCTAAGAGCTTCGACGATCGCGCACCCTCGTTTTAAACTCTCTGCAAGTGTTTGGTACTGAAATTCAAATAATTGGCGATAACAAAAACGGAGTGATCTAAATTGAAAAAAAAATTTCTATTTTATATGATTACCAACTTAGGTATCATTTTTTCGATTTGTTTTATGGTTGTTACTTTTTTAGCATCGACCTGGAACTGTGGTGTGTGTTGAGTATACATATTCTGGTGGAGAATTGAATTCTGTACAAAACCCAGTTAAAGTTTAATTGATTTACGTGAATAAGTAACAAACAAAGGTTTTATAATGGCATTGAACGGGTTAAACCTTTTTTTCGGCCGACAAAGGAGATACCACTTTCGATAACTTTTTAGGCCATCCTAAAAGCAAAAGGTGCTCGCACAAAATATTAGATTTTTTAACGCTTTTTAAAAGTGGTGACTTTTTTGTCGGCTTTAAAAGTGTGTTGTCTTGTTTAATGTTATGTAGAGTTTTTGTTTGTTAGTTGAATAAATCCTATTTTAACTGGGTTTAATACTGCTTTTCATTCTCTATCAGAATATATATATATTAGGCCACATAGTGCAGTTTTAAAAAGTGGTAGAGCTAGAGTGGACTGAAAAAGTGGTAACATTTCTGTCCGCTACTGAATTATTGCTATTCACTCAATTTCGGAAAAAAGTGTGAGTTATTCCGTTTTTGCTCTGAATGCCTAAAGTATATTTCGTTCAATCTTTTAATCACTAAAACCCTATCAAAAATAGAGATATAAATACCGTCTGCCATTTCCGTGACTATTCGACCCCTAAAAATTCAATTCTTTTTAAAGATTCATGTTAAATTCCACTCACAATCAGTACCCGGTTTACAAACAACAAATCTTAAACCTCCGCCTTCTCCAAAGTTTCAGCAGTACTCAAGACTGCCTCCCATTAAATCAATAGCATCCTCTGCGCCATTTCGAAATCGCTCAACAGTTTAGTTACCTCGCGCTGTCCCGACACTCTCCTATTGTGAAATGAAACTCTGCAAGGGGACTCTCGACAATGGTTCCCGAAGACTGTCCGCGGCAGTTGTCGCCGGCGCTTTAAAAGCCCGCTCCCATGTCCCGAGCTCAACCCTTTATCGCTCATTAATGTCACGGAACGAAGGGTTAACGGCAGAAGGGCAATATTTCCGCGTGGCGTGCAATTTTTATTGGGTCCCGTCATTTATGGCTGTTTCCAGCAAAAGCCACATTATCGTTCCGGGGTTTTGATGAGGAAAGTAAAGCTCGTAAAGAATTTTCTGGTGGCTGTCGGGTAACCGCGCCCCGCCAGTGTTCATGCGTCGTCCATTCCCCCTGACAGCTTTTTTTTTTCCCTTTCGAATTCTGCGCTCGTATTCCCGGCTGAATCCGTTTCTGTGCCGTTTCCTTTGCTCGATTTCTCTTCTAATATCGCGGCATAAATTCCGCCCCTTATTCGACGCGGTTATTCCATTACGGTTCCTCCGTTTCCCGAGGCTTGCTCCTCTCAATACTCCTTTCTTCACGGTCACGGAAGTAGACAAATCGTTTCGCAGGCTTCAGGCACAATCGAGAGATAAAATATCGCCAGGAAGATGACAGGAGAAGTCTAATTATTTACTTTGGAATGGCGACAAAAGTTTTAGGAAATTATTTCCCGAATTGTGGACGGTTAGTTCAGTGCTTCCTAAGATATTTTGAGTCGTGACCCTCTTTTATAATATTCAAATAACCCGCGCCCTCCCCCTCTTATAAGCTAAGGTAAATTTAATAAGGTGAATAAAACGCATTAAAAGTAGGTATTTCAGAATATAATTCTAGCTTAATGATATTTAATTATCTTAATACATATATGTAGGATTTCTCCTGGTTCTTGCTGAATTCTTGGGCGAATGGGACGTGGAAACGGAGTTTCCTATTATTTTCCCTATTTCTCGATAACTTTTTCCTTCTTTCCACAATTTCACGATAATTTTCCTTTCACTGACAGAAATCTCTTTTCCTCCGTATTCCATGCTAGTTTTGCTTGTTAAAACCTGCTGTACCCTTATAAATAATACACGCACACGCGTATCAATCTGCACAGAGCTTCGTTAAACCAGAATTAAGGCTAGGAACCGGGGAATCCCCAATCCCGATTCGGGAAATCACCAATTCACGCAGCCGTACGCAGACTTTTTCTGGTGACTTTTCAGGGGCATTTTTCGTTTTATTGTCTGTATTTAAGTTCTGGTCATTTTTAATTTGTTACTTCGACATTAATAGAATTGTAAACATACCGTGCACATGTTACAAATACATTTTGACCTGAATTCAAGGATATTTCTATATTTTCATAAACATACACTTCTGCATACCTTAGTGTACGCAGACTTTTTACACTTAGTGTATATTAAATGTACTTAAAGTTATCTAATATATTTAATTATCTTACGTAGTGTACAAATATTTCACAATGTCTACTGAAAATTCATGTTCGTTTTAAACAGTAACTTTCTTCCTTACACCGTGATTACGGGGATGTAAAGAAGGAGAATGTTGGCACAAGGTATCAAAACTACAACACCCTGTATTGTATTACTTCGTTCTTTCCGCTTCTAATTCTCGCGCAATAATTCTTCCCCTTCATCTTGCCAGTGAAGTTCACTCCCAGCCGGATGTCGTTGATAATATCTCGTAGCTTTTCGCATAATCTTCTATACAGCCGTGCTTTCTTCTCGATCCTATTTTCTTTTTGCGTTTGCCATTCGCTCGGTTCTACCCTTCGACTTTCCATTTCCTTGCCCGTCAGTTCTTCCATTTCCTCCGCTCTGGCTCCCCCTCCCCACTGTATTAATCCTCGTTTCCCTCTAACTCGCCATTTTACTTTCCATTCCCGGTGAAACGCGCAGCATGACATTTCTTTCGTGTTCCCGAGTTTACTGCCTTAGCGTTGTATCCACCCGCTTTTATCTTTTCGTGCACTCTCCGGGCTCTGCTTTCCTTTCAGCCTTTGTCTCCCCTAGTTTTCCTCCTCGTCCCCTGGCCTTCGTTCTCTGCCCGCCCCGTGGCCGCCCACCTTCGCGGTGGATTTTTGGGCGACCTCCTAGGCTCCTTTACAAACCCCTCTATTTCCCCATTTTTATAGATTTAATTTCTCTCTGACGTTCCTTGGATCCTTGCTGCAACCACAATTTCTGCCGTTGCAGTCGCCAACGAATATGTTCCTCGCTGAAGGCCAGTGGACGGAGTTACCCGAACCTGTAGCCCTTACGACTACTGCCATAATCTCGTGTCTCGGTGCAGTGTCCCTGCTCTCAAACAGAAAGTAGTAAAACTCTAGCAGCTCCGCTTGACTCTACATACGACGAGCAAGTGTTGAGACACATCGAGCGACAGCTGCCCGACCAGTTCCGATTTCCGTCTCGCGGCGATTCGCCCGCGACTGGTCGCTTTGTCGCTCCAAATCCGCCCTTCTTTCGTCAGAAATCCATACGGACCTGGACCGGCAGCGGAACCTTAACGTCTGCCACAATTACTCAAGCGGGTCTCGCCGGGAGTCGTAGGTACCGCCACGGTCGAGGCGCCGAGCGGGATCTCCTTGGAATCGATTCCAGCGCGGGAGCACGGATCCCGGAAATTGTGAGACTGGAGGATTGAAACGATTGATAAGCGGAAGCGAGAGAAAGCGTCCGGCGGAGGCCGGTGCTTATTGATTCGGGGGTTCGGAATCGCCTTTCCCTCCTTCGATCTTGTCAAGGGGAAGAACAATAAACGATCCCGGCCCCGAGTCAGAAACGGTATCCCTCGCGTCCAGGAAGAAGCCCGTGTTTCGTGGCCGGGCGTAAAGTGGCCAGGTTCCACTGCTTCCCTAAGGATGCAATTCCCTTGGATCCAGATTACGCCCGGCTCCTCTATGTACTTGCGGCGGGGTAAACGGAAAGGAAGCGTTCCCGGCGAGTGCAAACGACACCCCGTCACGTCAACAACGCCGCTGCGCTATTCCCAAGATTGGGCAGCTCTTGTCTCCCGCCCTGGGCGGGGATCAAATTCGAGACAGTCCACCCTGGCTCCTCGCGGACTGGGATCATTGAACGGGAGCTGCGCGGCTGGTCCCCGAACTTCTACGTTTCACGTTGGCTAAGCGTAATGGCAGGATTACCGCCTCAGCCCTAACGCGGCTGGAACTTTCAGCGGGAATGAAAGATCATTCCTCTGGGCGTCTGGCGTTTCGTCCGTTTCGAGGAATCTTACCGGGGTAAGGGAGAGTAGGGGAATTGCGAACGGGGGGTAAACTAGAACACCGCGATGTTCGCTGGTTTCTCTTGCCCTGTTCTCCCGCGATATTGTTACACGATGTAATTAGCTATGTTTAGTGCTAAGGGAACTGTCGCGACGAAAGGCTGCGCGCTACCGCGAAGATAAGGGTCGTCAAATGTTTTCGTAGCTTTTCTTATAGTTTTACGCTCGAGTATTTTTCAAACTATACTATCAAACAAAGTATAATTTTTTCGTAGTTCGGTTGCCACCGGAATTATGATAGGAAGAATGTACGTATATATTCGTTGAAAGATATTGAGATAACCGTGAAAGAGGTTAAAGATAGATAAAGGTGAATTCGTCAGGCAGCAAATAAATATTCAATCCCACTAGCAACCAAAATTCGACGAAACAAGAAGAAAGACTGTGTCAGACCCACAGCGTGGAAGAAAACCAGTGTTTTCCACAATCAACAGATCTTTAAGCAATCGTTTACATTTTCTCCGCTGGCTATGCATAATTGCGGACAGAAAGATTTTTGCTTTTCTTTCAAAATATGATTTGTTTATTACAGTATTTATAATTTTTTGTCCTGTCTTTGTGGGTAATGAATCAAAGTTTGTTTATCTGTAAAGTAAATCTGATTAGAATCAATACTTTTGTTTCAATTTAAATTTTCTTTCAATGTACCTAGTCAGGGGGCTGAAACGAGGCGAATGATTGTGATTTTTTTTTGAAAAAGCAGAAGCATATATATTTTTACAGAACTTCTTGCACTTAAAAGAGCAACATTTAAAGATCATTTGGTAATTTTTTTGTAGAAAAATATTTACGTTTATAATAAAAATACAACGATATCCAAGAAGCCTTTTTAAAAACGGTGAGCAAGATATCTCAAAAACCACTGCACCAATCTTTCTGAAATTTCGGGGGCTTATTTTTTATATGAAAATCTACTGAATGACGGTGAGATTTTTTTTCCATTGCATAGTTCCAATTTTATCAAGGAAAAACGCCATTAGTGATAACCATGATGCCATTTTTCGTGGATACAATCGAAACTACACATTGAAAAAAAAATCCTTCCGCCATTCAGTAGATTTTTATATAAAAAATAAGTCCACAAAATTTCAGAAAGATTGGCGCACTGGTTTTTGAGATATCTTGCTCATCGTTTTTAAAAAGGCTTCATGGATGTCCTTGTAGTTTTATTATAAACCTAAATATTTTTCTACAAAAAAAAAATTACCAAATGTTCTTTAAACGTTGCTCTTTAAAATGCAAAAAGTTCTGTGAAAATATATGCTTCCGCGTTTAAAAAAAAAATTCGCCCCTTTTCTTTCTCCTGACTAGGTATAACCCCTCAAGTCTTCGTAATTCCCCTACTCTCCCCTGCTCTTGGGATCGGTATTTCCGGGGGTGCTTTGCGTAGAGGCCCGAAATCGAACGTTTCATTGCTGTAGTACCGTAGCATATGTTAGATTAGACTTGACAGTGAGATATACGTATCGTAGGTGTCGAGGACGCCTGGGAATTTGATTCAACGAACTGCAGAGTGTCTTCCTCTGATTCGCAGACGCTTGTCTTCTTGCGCCTGAACGGAAAATACCCCGCAACACCACGCAACCGCGTGCAAGCCGTCGCAGAGTCTACGCAGCAAACTTTGCCGAGAGCAAACTGGTCGGGTAATTGCCGTTCATATCGGTGAAAACCGAAATTTGCCGATCGACCGCTGCCTCGACCATAAAGATATCACGCCGCGCAAGAGTAAACGCAACGTGCTGTACTTGCATTAGCGTAACGACAGCCTGGCGGTAATGCATCGGCGAATTATCGCTAATAAAACTGCACGCCGGGCCGCGATCTAGATGCTTTCATCGACTGCCTCGGCCATTTATCACCGGGGATACGCGTTCAACGAAACGACATCGGAAATGCCACGTTTCGCTAACAATTCCCCAGCATTTCGGAACAGTTTACGCGGGGGCGTTGGTCGAATATACGCGGCAACCTGCAAACGAGTCGGTGGGATTGATCGGGGTGGGGGGGACGAGCAAAGATACATAACGAATCGGAGTAGCCACGAAATTAATCAGCGAGCCTTTTGGAATCCTTCAGCGAATGGTAAACGCACGAAGTCAATGGCGAGCCGTGGATTCGTCGCAAAATGCTGTATTTGTTGTCGCGTCCAAGTATAAAGAAGAGTTTACATGCAATCGTGCGGCGACTTGTCCCACCATCCCCCAGGAAACTTGTCGTCGAGTTCGAACTACAATTCACCCATGCACTTTAAATTCCGATATATCACGGCTGTTTCGTCGCAACGCCACTCTGATCCAGGTCGTTGGATTCCTGGCGGTCTATTCCACAACATTTGCACGCCTGGAAAAGTCGGCTTCCATTTAGTACCATAGAACGAAGTCGATCTTTGTACCTCGTAAACGCCAATCAATTAAACCCCCGAATTTTATGGCTTGTCTGTTCCAGGTGCGAAGCTGTCGCCGGTTAACAACACTTGACGATAATATGGTGGAAGAAACACTTTCATTGTTTCAAGTTAGTCGGGCTGATATAAATACAGAGTGCTTCGCCAGCCCTTCCGCGAGAATTCTGTGGAAACACATCGTATTATCAGTGTAAGTCACTTGTTAAACTTCGCGCCCTTCTGTCCTGCTGAATTCTTAATGCTGCTAAACTTGTACGTATTGCGAAAGTTTCCGCTAATCTAAATAATGGTTACTTGAAAGAATTTTTAAGATAATGCAGGTTTAATGTGGTTCGGAGTGATAAAGGTGCAGCCACGCTGCAGCGCACCGCCTGTCTGACCATCCACGAACCACTTCTACTAGCTCGCTTAAGCTTACTGTTACGTTCTCGTTTTTAAAATTAATCCGAACGACTTGAGTGTTTTTGTGAAGCCAGAAGGATTAGTTTGTTAAGTGACGTGTTTCGTCGTTTTGAAAAAAATGCGCTTGGTCGGAATAGCAAAAAAAATAATAAGGGTCGCGAAAATCCCGAAATCAGCGATTTTCGAGCTTATTCTGCGACCTTTAAGCGTTTATAGCTCGCAGCAACGTTAACCGATTTTGATGAAATTTTAGGCACTTATACATCTTACTTCAATCTACAAACGGGCTTTTCGAATTTTCATTACAGGCTAAGAAAAAAGTTTAAAAAACGACGTCTACTATTTTTCTTTTGCTATTCCGACCAAATGCATTATTTTTCAAAACGACGAAACACGTCACTTAGCAAACTAATCATTCTAGCTTCTAAAAAACACTCAAGTCGTTTGGGTTAATTTTAAAAAAGTTATGCGATTTTAAAAAGTGCCTGCTCACAGGAACAGATATCAAACTTTCACAGAAACAAGTTGTCTGAGAAAAATAAATAAAAATATGCAATATTTTCGAAATTTTTAAGCTGAATTCTGAAGCTTCTTTTAGAGACATCAGAATAAGTTCTATTATGAAAAATCGCACTATCTAATAGCAAGTAGAACTCCATGACCGCAAGCCACTATTTGTTCGCGGTTTCGCGTTGATTCCGTTGTCAAATTTAGCGCAAGCGCAGCAAAGCGTTAAGAATACGCCAGGTATAAAAAATATCTTTGAAGAATTCGCGATCTGGCTTTGCGGAACTTCTTGTCCGAACGAGGCGAAAACGCGACAATTACCGCGAGCACGTATCAAGGGTGGAAAGACACGTCGAGTTCTCCACAGAGGGACACCTTGAAAAATTCAGTAAACCGGAAACTTCCCCGGGAAACACTGGACAGCGCAAAACATCGTTACCAGGGAGGGGGTGGCTGACAAGGGAGAGGATGCTCCGCGAGCACACGCTCGCAGGAACGGTGTGAAAAAAATTCGAGATTTCCAGGGCGTCGCCGGGAAGAGAAAACAGACGCGGGAGTAGCCCGTGACGCAACGATTTGTTTGCTCTCCGTGGATTCGTTTAACTTTGTATTAACATTCCCGCGGAAAGTTCCGAAAGTTCGAAGATCCCCGGGAACTTCTGTCGAAGGTTTTCAAGTTGTTGGATACGTAGGGAAGCATGGGAAGGTGTGTCCCCGCGAAGCTTCGCCTGAATTTTTCCATGGCAAACGTACCGCCATTTCTATTCCCTCCGCCAAGGATTTCCTCGAGAAAGGAAAACTCCTCGAGAACTGCCTCGAAATATGGAGACCCGGTTTTGTTCTAAAGCCACATTGCGGGGAGGCTTAAAAACGACGTGACAACAGAGATCCTCGGAGGGCGGAAGTTTGGAAAAGCGAGGGCACGTATTTGTAAGTAAAATAATTCCCCGCGATTAAATTACGCGACAGCTCGGCCCGTTTCAAAGCAGCTGACAAGGAAATATGTAACGACAGAGTTTCGCTGTTTTGTAACAAACGTTGAGGGGGTGCGACGTTCAAATTGGTAACGTCACAGATCCGCGCGTGGCGCGCGCCGTCAGCCACCGCAGATTTCACGGACTGCTGGGGAGATATTCATGTGTACCAACCAGTTCGCTGAATAATGAGGAAGGATATGGATATCCATCAGATATTCATGGAATATCTTGTACTGATCAGGCAACGAGACATTGAAAGCGAGAGAACGTCTAAAGTGTGATATACTTGTTCTCGAGGAGGAATCGATAAGGAAAACCCCGGGCGGGAAGAGGCAAGAGACCGAAGATAAAAGGAAGCATAAAACGTTTGCACTTCAATTACCCGTCAATCTCGATAAAAGCTGATTTCAGGTTAGCTTTGCTTCTCATTTGAATTCGCTACCCTGGCTACCAGAAATAGTATTAGGCGGAATAATCGAGTACCGTCAGTCTTCTAACCATCGGTAGGTGTTTTATAAATTCACAATATAACAATCTAATTGACGCTGTCAGTAATTATTTACGTACGGACGGATGCCAGTAACCCGGGGAATTAAGGCTCGTTATCCAAATACGGAGTGTATCACAAATTTCATGCATCTATATCGGGTAGGAATTACAAGCTCGTCAAAGTTTCCTCGAACCTTCCCCCATCCCGACGATAAAATGTCACTTCGCTTTTCGTGCACTGTGCGAAAGTACAGTCAATATTGCGACTTAACTGGAAGAAAGCTCTTTGAATGCTCAAAGCCCTTTGCATCGTACTGTATGAAAGCGGTTCCAAACTCCTTAAACTGGATGCCATTCAGGACGCAGACTTTCTGCCTTTTCTCGCATAAACGTCTCGAGATCGATCCCAGAAAATCATACTAATTAGCAAGTAAGTACTAACATTCTCCTCCATCGTAGTGCATCGAGAATTACGAGAGACCTTTTCGCTGAGAATATTCGCAATCGTCCGAGACCTGCAAAGAAACCTCTCGTGCAACAAGCTCCGAAGTAAATAAATCTTCGAACCTGCACTTCGTTTTTCATTAACAGAAGAGATTTATAAAACACGATGTAAACTCGTTAGAAGGCGCGCTAAACAAAGCCATGCGACCCCATCACGTGACAAAATTTATCACGCAGCCTTTTGTGGACTTTTTTAACTGGTTAAAGGTTCGCGTTACCCGTCATCGTAAACGGCAGAAAAAAACCCCTGTAAAACAGGGCGCCCCGTCGCGAAATCAAACCGAGCTTCCGCTGTTTCCGCGAGGAACTGTAAATACATCCTATCATTTCGCCGCTGACTCGGCGCTGTTCGTTAGCCCCGTGTCTTCTTTACATTGCGATTTACGCGCCGCATAATAGAAGGAAAAAATACGAGCGTCTATTTCAGGTATACACGCATAAACCGCGCCACTTTATTGGCCAATAAAGTCACGCGGCCCGTTTGGATCGCACGTTTCACTGCCCCGAGTTTGAATCCCAGCACTCCCTTTTTATCTTGGATATCCGGGCACGGGATCTATCCGGCGCGTTCAGCGGCTTTTAAAGCGTGAAACGGCGAAACGGAACACCGGCTCCGATTGTTCGATGACGCCTGAGCAGCCTCGTGATCTCTATCGCAACTAGCTGCCGTTACGTCAGGGCTTTCGCAAACGTCGCCAGCGGAAAACATGTCGCGGCGGATGCCGCGGCACGTTGTTACCCCTGCCGGAGCGTTCGCCTGTGCTGCTGGAAATAGGCGCCCAGGCTCGCCGATACCTTCGTGTTACTTCGACGACGGCGCGCCACCGACACCTCCGAGATCGGAGGGAAATTTCCGATCCGCGGAATAAGGGTGGCGACTTTCCTGTGCTTCCCGGGCGGGGTAGGGAAATTCTAAAGAGCACGGAGGCAATGTTACAGTTAAAAGGGCGCTCGGCTGCGCGGGTCGATATACACCAGGGGCCAGCTGCGACAAGAAATAACAAGCCATAACCTGTGCGCAACGTCGTGTAAGTTACGGCCCCGCGCCGCAATTACTTCGTGCACTTCGACGCGGTATCGATGCCAGGTAAATGCACGCCGAATGCCGTTCGTGAGGAGGCGTAAAGTCCCTTGATTTCTTGATTAACTCGGGCGGCGGCGGCGCGACCCGCCGCGCCGATCCGGCCGCTTGGCCACGAAAGCTGAGTAGTTCATTTCGTATCGGGGCACGCTATCGTTCATGCGCGAGCACGGTGGCAATCAGGCGCCCAATCAGTTCGATCATCGTTCGGTCAGTGTCAAATCAGCACACCGGGCGTGATCATCTCGCGAGGGGAGCGCGCAAGGCTTGGGTCACCGATTTCCCGGCAATTTTGCGCGCAGATAGCGCATACCACAATCATGTACCGGGTGCGCAGAGTGGAGTATTTGAAATTATGTTCCAGTGGCTCTTAATGGGTTCGAACGGCGGTTCTTTGCGCCTGGAAAATACTGCTCCTTGGTCCCAATTTAATGCGGTGAAATTACAAGCCGCTTCGTAATGGATACCAAAAGATTCGCTGTATAAAGAACTTGCGAATAATATGGTGGGTGAAAGTAAATTGAGGGGTCTCCCTACATTGACGTCCCGAAAAGAATGCGACGCTTGGGATTTTTTTTAAGAGAAACCCTCACATTATATTCATTAAAAACTGTATGTCTATATTTGTACATACTTAGACAACGTTTCTAAAACAATTCAATTAAGAAAAACACTATCTAAAACTTTAAAAGCGTTTTTCTCGAGGGTAAAATGCGCGTGATCGGTTCACTTTAGCACGATTAGAAAACAATGTACCTAATCCTCCTGGAAACCACCCCGAATATTGCTTACAGAAAGCTCGAAGGGCACGGCTTGCAGGGATTAATGAAGAATCACGTGGATCGGCGTCCGGGGCGGAAGCGGCCGAGCGGCTGGGGTAATCAGATTCCATTTTCATAGGTCGCCGTTCCCCCCGGCTTTCGTTTGTTTATCGCGTGCCGGTGCGTGTGGCGTCCGCGTAATTCCAAGCGGAAATACGTCAGCAGGAAAGGAGCGGGCTGTCCGAGGTGTTGCTTCTGTTACTTGGAAAGTGTATATTTCAATGTCGCCGCTGAGGGCACAGCCGGTGGGCGGCCATTTGCAAGCTTACCGAGTAGTCTATACGGTTCAGGAATAGCGAAACAAGTATTTATAGCCCGCAGCCGGCGCTGCGCCGCGTCGGGGAAACGGAGAAGGGACACAGAGGGCTGAGGGCAGAGGATAGAGGATGGCGGTCGCAGTGGCGGCGCGGGGGTTGAAAGGGGGGGTGAAGGGATAAGGAGCCACCGGCGTAACCGGAAGATTAATTGGAGGTGGAGTTGACTTCTGAATAAGCAGGCCCAGCTGCAACGAGCGTTTTGCTGAAAGAACGCGGAAAAAGATTAGGGGAACAATGCGGCCGCCGCTTTTATTTCGCCGCGCTTAAACAAAGCTGCTACTATTTACGGAAGGCGAAGGCGCGAATCCGCGGGGACAGGAGCGGCGGCGGCGGCTCCCGGAACGTTCGAAAGGAGAAACTTAATTAACCGTGGTTTATGTTAAGCGTCGCGTAACTGTAACCGTTCAGAGGTTATACAGGCGTCGTGCTTTTATTTCACGTCGTTCCGCCGCGAAATGAAACCGCCAAGTAAATTTTTCGATGGCTTCGGGAGCACCGGGTCGGGTCAAGAGCTCGGTGGCTGCCAGGGGTTGCCTCGGAGGACCGCCTCGCTCGAGCGGGAGGGCCGCGGGTGGGTAACGAGCTCTGTTTACGGTGGAATTTTAACCCATTACCGTGGCCGCGAGTGGCATCAATAACTGGAGTGTTTGAACGTTCTTCGGTGTGGCGTTTTATTTAGCGAGATATCTCGCTGCTTTCTGTTTCTAATCCGCTGGGAGGAGACGGCGCGGGACTTTCGGGGCCGGTTTTACCGATCGCGTGTCCTTTGATAATACATGTAAATTTTAGGTAACCCAGATATCCGGGCCCCACTGAATTAGCGCTGGCGCCGGATCATGTATATTTCACGAATAAATCTAAATTGTAAATAATTCGAAATCTACGTTGTCGCATGTCCGCCGCGATGCGCTGGAGGCGCACTTCTGTACTTTCACCTATAAATTCTCGGTTGACAGTGCCGGTTGTGTTTTTAATATTAATTGCCGGGTAAACAAATCTACCATTGTTCGCTGTTCGATAATAAATCTAAATTTTTTTAAGACACCCCTTTTGTTCCTCTTCTCCCCCCGCGCGGTTTGTAAATACTGCAATATATACTCTTTCAATTCTGGTATATTTTATTCTGTACGTATTTATGTATACAATATATATGTATATATATATATATACATATTATATTCTATTGGCAGGTAAAGATATTATTTGTGGCACACTACGCTGCATGAAAGTTCATCGATTGTTTAGTGCTTGTAGTGCATACTAGTACGCGTAATAGCACCATAATTACGTTCACACTTTACTAATTCAGTTGCTTGTTCGAACAATACATTACAACGTCAAAATCAATATTCATTGAGGAAACTAGTGCTATAATCGTCAAACTTTCTCATTCACCGGGAAAGCTTCTAAACAACATAAACCGTACTTAGTACGACGCTAAGTTCTTCTTCACACGTCCGCGAACATAGCAGCACCTATGTACTTCTGCTACCTTGAGAAGTCATAAGTCGAATAAACTACTTAAGATCTTCAAAATCCTTTCAACCCCCCAAGCTTCGCACGAACAACCATTTCCCCCACGAATTCCTCTTAATTCTTTCGCACAGAGTCGCCGCCTATCTACTTTTTCACTTCCCACTACAGAACTCTCAAAATCAATCTCCTCCGGACCCACGAGTCGAACAGAGAAGACGTCCTACAATTTTAGTTGAGGAGCTTGGATTAAGAGGGGTGCAGCTCCACCTTTACCAACTCCGAGTAAATTAGAAAAAGAACTGTTTATAAAATTATTGCTTTGACAGAACATTAAAAAGAGAACCCTAATTGAAAAATATATATGTTCGCACAATGAGTAGTAGTTATTGTGGTTGATAAATTTTACTTCTACTTTTGCCGAAAATATTTGCAATAAATCGCTCGTTTGTTATCAGATTTGCACCAGACGATGTAATTTTTTTTTACTTGTATTGCACGTCGTAATTTAAAAACCGTCAAAAATGGAGCCGCACCCCTTTCGCTGCGAGACCCTGAATTCGTTCTTTCACGCGTAATCACCCGGTTTGCGGCATTGCACTGTTCCGCCAGGCGATACCGCGTACGAAACGCATCGTGTGCACACGATGCTGAAGCTCTTTCCCGGAGCCGAACGAAAATAGAGCAGGCCGAGGGCGGGACGGCGGAGGGGCAGAGGGAGCGGAGACGGTGGCGCGAGAGTTTGCCAAAACTTGGATCCCTGTTAATTTATATTAATGCGAGCAAACGGCAGTGTCTTGCATTAGCGTCTCCGGGATCCGTGAAAAGCAGGGTCGCCCGTCTACAAGCCAGTTTACCATCCAGGCATCGCGTGGCATCAATTATTCATTCGTACTTTGCGCGCATCAAAATCGAGCTAGAAGCTCCGATTTGATCGCGATACGATCTTCGGAGGCACCGGTTTAATACGGTGCCGGGGACGTGCCCCGAAGCCAAATCGATTTTCAGGGGATGCACTTGTCCTGTATAATGAAACGAGTAACGCACGAAATGACTCGAGCACGGAGTTCAGACTAGGCGCTCCACCCCCGGCCTCTAGACTGGCGGGGAGTACGCGACGCCG
The DNA here is from genome assembly GCF_050908995.1 of Andrena cerasifolii. Taxonomy (NCBI): domain Eukaryota; kingdom Metazoa; phylum Arthropoda; class Insecta; order Hymenoptera; family Andrenidae; genus Andrena; species Andrena cerasifolii. The sequence continues at coordinate 11,521,945 of NC_135123.1, forward strand.
CCTTTATTTGCTGGTAATTAATATCGATACCCTCCACGAGAAACCTGGCGAATATTAATCAGCCAGCTTCCTTGGCGACGGCATGTTATTAATACATATTAGGGTGGTGCTTATTTCACCCCAAAAAATTATTTTTGTATCTTTCCACTGGGCACCGTGTCAATGTGTTCATCCCCAGTTATTTATTAGGGGTTGCTACCAGGCATTGAATTTTGTGCTTTCAAGAGAAAAGTACAATTTTCTTTTCGACGTATTATATTTTTTAAACACATTTACTTATCATTGGGATATTATTACGAAGTAAATTTGCGATCCAGCTACTTTTCAAAATATCCAATTCATGTTTATCAACCGACTTCAAAAAGGAGGAGGTTATAAATTTTTTTTATGGTTGTCCCCGCATAACTCCGCAGCATATGGACCGATTTTGATGTTCTTCTTTTTATTCGAAAGAGGGCGATGCCCCGGTGGTCCCATACCGTACTGAATCAATATTAGCTCAATATTTTGTCAGTTCTGGTTAATAAAGACTATTGTCACCTAATTATTATTCTCTTGTATACGTAAGCGCACATCTTCTCACTATGTCTTGCATAAAAATACATCAAATACAGAAGTTAAAAAAAATTAAAACCGACTTAAAAAAACATGCATTAAAAAGTAAAAAACAATTTTTCTACTTATTTAATCTACGATTTTCAATTTTTTAACTCGGATTTACACAGTGGAAATGATGAATCGTCGACATAACGAAATTTAGAGTCGTAGATTAAATAGGGGGAAAAATTATTGTTTACCTTGTAACGCATTTGTGTCTGTAAAAGTCTAGTAGTATTGTTAACTAGCCAGAGGTCCGCCAATTTTAGTTTATAGTTAAATATATAATGTACTGTCGCGTTTCGAAAAAAAGTTCGTCAACGAGCTGTTGGAGTAACGCTCGCGAAGCCGCGCGGGACAATGCAACCCCTTTTTTTGCGGCCCGCCGTTGCATTCGGGGAATGTAAATACCCCGTTAATTCGTGATGTAACACAGTTTTAATTTCGTTGGGATCGTCGTGCGGCAAATTTAACTTTTATCAGCGTTGCCATGGCGACTCCGGTGGACCCATCCAGTTTCCCGGTTCGACTCTCCGCGTCTGCAGGACCGCTGAAATTTGTTCCGTCCACTCACGATCACTTTTACCATCCGCGCGGGGGCATCGCGCGACCGCGGTGTATTAAATGCAACTACAACGATGAATAGTTAGTTTACACGGTGCGGCGAGTTTCAACTAATATTAAAAGGCGGGACACCTCGGCTGGAGGAAGTTGCGCCGCGCGCAACGCCACCCGTGAAATGAAAATTTACATATCGCTGAAGTGATTTTCGGCCGGCCATTGCCGCGCCCCCCGCGCGATTTATCGCGCAAATACATTCCCGGGGCTCGGAAGGATCCGTCGAAGCCACCCTCCCCGCTCGCCTCCTCCTTCGGTTCGATGAAATCTGTCCATGACGGCGTCTGTTTTTCCACCGAATTACCGTTCCTCGCGCGCGCCGGCAGCCTTCTAAACCGGACAAATGTAGTTCCAGTAGTAAAACAAAGCATTCGTCCGCCCGCGTGGCGGGAGCGCCTGGCCGACGGTGTTGCAAACAGTTTTTACTGCGTCGGTGTGTTCGTGTTTCCAGGGGAACGTACGCGAAATTGCCGAGAAATTTTGCAAGATACTCCGCCGAGTAATACGCGGATGCACGGCTGTCGGATTACTTTTACCCGTTGTAATTTAACGCAGTTAGGGGAACAATTTATCGATCCTTTTTAACCAGCCGCGCGAGAATACTGCGGTGTCGATTCAGGTTTACGTAGCTTTTTTGTTACGCGGAATCATAATTTCGTAACGAGGACCGTGTGCACAGAGAGCTTTCGCGCGCAAAATCACTCGCAGAGGGAAAAGCTTCGACGTGCTCTGTTTTTTTTTTTTTTTTTTTTTTAGGTACACAGTGGATTAAATCAACGTTTAAAGCTTTCCCATTTGCAATAAATTTTTTGACATTGCAGACGAGTGTTCTGTCCTGTAAAGCTTCAGGTATTTTCTTTAGTGCCGCGAAGTTTATTGCTAGGCGATGCAGGTATAGTCTGAGGGGGGAATATTCGAGCATGTTCTCCATACAAATAACTTCAGATATTTAAGAATTTAAACTTCGATATAACGCGTCTTTTAAGGGGACCCGTTTAGTTTTATGGGAGCATATACTCGCCGCCCTGTATCGGTGTGCGATAGCGCATGTGTTTGCGAGAAATCGATGAAAGTGTGTCATCATCATCGCGCTTTCATGGGCGAGGCTCTTCATTCGACGGCTACGCGGCCTTTTCATCATTACTTCATTGCTTCTTCGTGTCATATAGTCCTTTTAATATTAGCCTGAGAATTGTTTCGGATGGGAATTGCTCGCGTTAAGAGAACTCTTTGGAAAGGAATAATAAATTCTTTTCCAGGCGAAATGAAGGGGAACTGCTTTTTAGAGAAATAAATTTCCGTTTTGAAATGGACTTCTAAGTTGAATTAACGAAGATTAGGAACTGAACGAGACGAATCGAGTGAGTAATAAGTGAATGTAGATGCACTAGGGGAGCTTTTATATTTCGTAAGCTCGGCGCGTAACTTTAATTAACCCGTCGAAACGATTATAATCCTATCGTTGACAGAGTCAGCTAAATATGCATATCATTTACAAAGCTGATTGACGCACAATAGTTTAAATCTCAATCCAGCGATGATGTATGATAATTTCGATGGGGGAGGAGCCTGATTACCAATACGCGCGTTAATTGTATTTTCGATTATACGGGCGTTCATTAACATTGCCTGAATATTCAAAAGTTATCGCGTCATTCCGCCAGCCGTCTTCTTTCTACTGGATTGCGGCTGATCTCTCTCAATTACATAGATCCGCGATATTTCGCATTTTATTGAAATATTTAACGGGGTTAAATATCTATTTTCGATAGTTTGTTTGATCCTTTTAGTATTATATCAGCCACCTCGAGCTTCAAATGAATTGATTCTCTCCGTAGAACGACGGAAAGAACGAAAGCGAAGCTAACTTCTGCCCTGAGCATCCGTTTCTAAGATAAAGTCGAAAGGAAGTTGTGTAATAAAGAAAATAAAATTTCTCGGTAGATCGTTTTCTACTTTTACCTCTTTTTTTCTCAGCTTTTTACACCAGTAGCCATTTCTATTTCCCTTTCCGAATTCAATATCTCTTATTGCTCGCAACGTTCGCCGCGAATAAGAGAAGCATTATTCGCAACAGTGTGCAAGCATCAAACTTCGCCGATCGACCATTCGCATGGGGTGCCGGCCTGTTAATTCGCATCGAATCGAAACATCCAATTATGTATGTTAATGGAGAGCACGCAACTGGATGTTCGAAGAAGATCCACTCGCGCGGAATGGAATTAAGGAGAAGCCGGCGAATTACGAAAATAAGTGTAATTTAATAGGTTCGTCGATGTTAGAATTTCAGCCGCTCCTTTATTCTTCGTTAAAAAAGAAGAGCGAGTCGGGAAGCAATCGCAACAGAGGAAATGTCCGTGATTTTGCGTCGCGAAGACTTTCGATTGCTTCGAAACTTTTCCAATTCAAACGTCTTGCTCAGAATTATAATACACTTTTTGCCTTTTAATAACCCGCTCGAGAGTACAATAAAACAGATGTGTTCGCTTCCATCGCGATCAGTTGTTTAATTGTCCTTTAAAAGTTTCCCTACAAACGTGCTTGAGATCGTTTTTGCCCTGCAATTCTTCTTCCCTCTCGAGCTTGACTGAAAGTAAGGATGTTCCACATCCGATTGCTCCTCGATCGATCACAGTTACGTTCAAATGGAATTTGAAACCTGTTTTTAAATCTTCACGGTCCTGAATCCCTATAATTTAAAATTTTAAATCCCCAAAGTTTTCAACTATAAACTTGGCCTTCTAGACTTCCCTTCGAGCCTCCGCGTGATAGTAGTAGGAAAAAATTCTGGAGATTTATGGAGTAATAATCTCGGGGCATTGTAACTCGCGGGAAGCTGCGAAGGGGGAAGTTACATTGGATGATATAAATCTAAAAAATTACGATGAAACTTTTCGGTTTAAGCAGCCCAATGGAATCGAATTTTAATTACAGAGATGAGGAACGTAATTGTGGTTAGATTTGGTAGATTTATGCCTTATGGAATTTATCCGTGTCTACTGCTGATACGTGTCTGTCAATTTTAGAGAGGATTTTGTAGTGACTATGCAAATGAAAATTTCAAGATATCAACCCTGCACAAAAATCATTTCAAGATATCTACCTTGCACAAAAATCATTGCAAGATATCTACCCTGCACAAAAATCATTTCAAGATATCTACTCTGCACAAAAATCATTTCCTCTCGGTAGAAAGTGCCTGGATGGTACTGACTTACCAGACTCAACGAATATTCAAAACGTGGCTTCGCAGCGTGGTTCCACCACTTAACGTACCTGCAACAAAGGAAAATTCGACACAAGGTTAAATCTTTATGGAGATGGGAAAAGATTAATGATTCGTTACGTTACAATATTATAAACTTCAGCAGCAACATGTAGGTAACCTATACCATGACAGGATTAAATAGCCTAGCAAGAGTAGGAAATAACAATCATCTCGGAAATAAATTTTTTTGCGCAACATATTTGCAATCTCAAGACCTTTAGAATAAGTCGCAACATCTTTCCAAAATCATGAAATACAGGACCTCGCCGTCCGTGTTCAATTGAAAGCCAGTAAACATGCCTAGAATGTTTGTCCCACGTTTCCTCGACACTAAAAATTAGTTGGAGTCGGATTTAGCGCGGGGCTTCCGCCACCGAAATCGTTCCCGCGCGGAAAAAAATTCACGCCTCCGGTTGCTATTTAATGAGCAGACGTCTCTGCGACCAACGACGAGAATTAGAACAAGTTCACGGTGCAATTAGATGGCCCGGGCGCGCGGCGAAAGAGGGAGGCGCGTGCAAAAGCTTTCCACTTTAATAACAACTTTGGGGGGCGTAAAGAAACTTGTGCATTTTAAATGGGGGAATTTACATGGGGAATCGGGTCGGGAGGAGGCTCGCCCGTGGAAACAAAAATATCGCGAGCACGTAATGCGAGCGCCCGGGAAATATGTAAAAATGCTTCGGCGCATCGATTCGTGAATATTTTATTTTACGCCCGCGGCCGGAATAGCATCGTGGATACTCCTATTACTACGTTAGCTCCATTTTTTTTGCCGCCGAAAAATGAGTAACTGCAAAACGGTACACATGGCGCTGCAACGTATTAATAACAACAGAAAAAGTCCCTCGATGAAATGGAAAAGTAATCTCCACCATGGTTGGGCTTTTATTCGCGAAAAATCACGCTCCCCTGTCTTCATACGCAAACAGTCCACGTCTGATATAAAACGAGTGGGTATGTGAAGAAGATCTAATGATCTTTCTAAAGAATATAACATTAAACGAAACTGTTGGAAAATGTGTGAGTGATTGTGAAGTCCTTATTGAGTTAAATATGCTTTGCTTGGAATAATGCAGGCATAAAAGGTTATACAAAAATATAGCTCCAATGAATATTAGTTTCAACTGTTGTCTGGAGACAGACGATCTGTTTCCCCTTGCACCGTGTTCTTCTTTTTCTCCTATAGTTAGCTTTTGATCCCTCTCGCATACTCTAGTCACGCGAGTAAATTATACGATACGTTTTACTCGAAATAATGTTTAAAACAATGCGCGAACGAATAGTTACCAGCTAGCTACAATTTCTCTCGCGATATTGCAAATACGCACCAGCAACAGATTATCCGTTTCCCCCTTTTTCTGCCTCGTGAATTTCCTCTGACTCTCGTACCCCACTTACGCAGGCCAACTTTTATCCCCCACAGTTTTCCATATATTCAGTACGACGAGTTACAGAGAAATATAGATTTCGTTGCCCCCGTTGCAAATTAGTTTATTAACCAGGCACTTGCACCCTATTAAATAAAAAACGAAACTAAGAGGATAAATGTTTTACCATCTTTGAATTGCAGGAGCCTGAAATTTTCTTTCACAGATGATGTCGACAGAAATTTTGGAGAAGGTTGCTTCGATATCAAGGAAGCTGGTTTTTATTTCCTCTGTGCGTTCACAGCGGGCTAGCAGAATAAAGCCACCGCCAGTAACGTATCCCCTGTTCTTGCCTCCTCTTTCATTTCTCCGTTTCGCGAGAGCGCACTCCGCGCGAAGAAATGTAAATCAGGAACGACGTGGAAATGAAGATATAATCGGTGTCACGGCAACGTGCAATTTGCTCGGAAACATCGGAAAGAAGGGGCGCGATTTAACGTCGCCGCGTTTCTTTCGCGAATCCTTGCTAGCGTGCAATTTCTTCCGACCAACCGGAAGAGCCCTGCCTCGCCTCTCTCGCCCCGCGAGATGATAATACGCACCGCTCCACGAAAAAGAAACTAACCGTCGATCAATCAGCCACGACAATACGTAATCGTTGCAATTCGAAGCGCGTGTACGATTAAACCGAGAGGCGTGTCGTTACATTTCAAACGAGCTGGTCGTTACGATTTCGCGGACGCAGTTGCCGTTTTAATCATCGTCGCCCCCTTACTTGGCATTTAGCGCGCGCGCGCGAGCGCGAGTCCACCCCGCATCTTATAATTAATTCGACGGGGAATTATTTGGCCGCCCGGATATCATTGATACGAAATTATTACTTTCATCGGCGGAATTTTAATTCGTGTTTGCGTCGACGAGGAATTATTTGCCGGGCGGTCCTCGACATTACTAAAACCGAAATTACCCGTTTTCTCATTATAATTTGAATTTCTAATTAATTTCACGTGGAATTACCTAACTCCGCGCGCCCGGCTACGTATTACCAAAGCCAAGCCCCAATATCTATCCCATTATAATTCCGATCCGTTACTTTCCGAACTCGTAATACAATTGGAGCGACATAATTCATCTATCACTGCACCGCGCGTTTTTACATTAATTATTTCACCCGTCTCATCAATCCTTCAGTTCCCCCCCCCCCCCGCATAACGCATTTGCATGTTATAATCTGCTACATATGAGATATTTAATTACTCGCCCAGAGGAGACCAGATTTATTCACTCGAGCCATTTCCACTGCTTCCGACAATCGGGCGGAATGTCTGATCTAGGATGGGAGAGAAAGGAAGAGATTGCTCGAACGCAGGGTCAGGCATTGCAACGCCCGGATTATTCATTTCCAATTGGCGTTTAATGGAGCAGCCGAATCGAGAGGCGCAGTACAGAAGTAGCATCTCCCCGTCGCCTGACAACGAATGATAAGGTGATAAACGGAGATCCTCGGAGCTACTTCACCCGACTATCACGTGGCCACGCTTTTTTCCTGTCTCCCGCGTCTCTTCATTACTTTCCCCCATCCATTTCTCTACCTCCGTCCTTATTTCTTCCTCCGACTTTATAAATTAATCTAACTCTATTTCTGGCTGCCTGGCTTTGTGCCTGCTTTTTTTCTGCCCCCCCCCTCGCCCCTTGCTACCAGACCTAATTCAACTTGCCGGATCCGTCCACCCCCTGTTTCTTTCCGGCTTCCTTGGTCTTTCTCCGTGTCTCGATTATGCTTCGCCACGGTGTCCCGTTGAAATACGTCCCCTTCGTTACTTCGGAGCTTGTCGCCCGTCGACGCGACAGCTGTGCGTGTCGATATACAGCTCTATCGAAAATTCGGTCGGGCGAGATCGATGCGCCCTGTTTCTTAGGCTTCGTTAACTTCGTTGAATTTTGCGTAGATGGGTGCCTAAGTAGCCCTTACTACAGCCGAGCTGAGTTTGTATTATCGCAGAGCAAAAGGGAATTATTACACAACGGGTCTGTCCTAGGGGTTGTTAAGTTAGAAAGTTAGAGTAATAGTTGAAGAAATTATTCGTCATTTGTCAAATAAAGTTGAGTAAGAAAATTAATTTTATTAACTTTAATTCGATTCGTTTTATTCAAATAATTCTTTATTTAGGTGATGCCCAAATCTGGGTTGGGCAAAGGGAATGGTGTCGAGATAAGTCTTTAACCGTGGGAATTAGAAATGCTTGTTGATGAAATTGAAGCATTGTTTTGCTTCAATTTCATTGGCTGAAGATTGTCGAATAGTGGTGAACGAGTGTCGTCGTTGCTGGGATATAAAAGGGTGCTGTGCAAACCCGCCATCCCACGGACCGTAGATCACCGATACAAGTTCCCCGGGAAAAACAAGGGGACTATCTCGGCACTATTAACTCTTAGGGGTTGGAAACGGTTTGCCAGTAGATCCTCGGCGAACTCGGATTACTTTCGGTTCATATTAACTCTTTGCGAGGCAGTGGCGTGTTTCGCCCAGCCTGTCCCACAGGCTCAATTTAATTCCACAAAAGTAATTAAGAAAACAGGCACTACCTCAAATTGCGCGGCGTATTTTACTTCTACGACCGCTTAAGAGCGCGTCTCTCTTCTCCGATATTCGCAAATAATTTTAATTGCTCCTTTCTCTCCGGGGGTTTCGTGTAACTTGCACGTTTCAGACCTACCCCTGCAGAACCGATATTTAACTTCTTTTTTTTCCCGCGGTCCGCAAGAGAACAGCGGAAGTTTACCGTAAATCAACCGAAACGTTCAACTTTAGTCTTTGGTCAATTAAGCCCTAAGTTCCAGCCTATAATACTGTGTAAATTTCCGTCGTTATTTTAGGGCCCATTTGCTATTTAAATTTTCTAGTTCAAAATCCATGCCTTCGATATTTAGTTGCTACTCAATTGGACACTCCATTTTACACTCTTATTATCATTATAAAAGTGAAAAGTCGCTCTGAATAATTATGAGCGACGCTAAATATATGCTGAATTGATAGGAGCGAAATGATTAGCAGCTTCTTGACAATTTTCATCTTCAATATCGTCGGCTGAATCAGGCCATTTATAATTGTGACGTAAGAATGGAAAGACATGTAGAACTAGTGGTAATTTGTATAAATTTGATAAAATCTATATATGGGTACAGATAAAGTAATGAGAGGATCAAGTAACGCATAGGAATGCATTCCCCAATGCACGTGATATCAATTTATTTTGAAAAAAAGGGGAAGAGGCTCTTAGCGATTGATCTGCCTTCGCTGATGGCAACGAAGTAGCTCCCGTATGTCTCCCTCCAGGACCCTTATCGCGCACCGCGATAAGCATTCGATTTCGCCGCACAGCTCTACAGGGTGATCCAAAAACTTATGGCCGATTTTGCTAGCTTATTCCCCAGAGTTTACAGTCGCGAAGAGAACCTTAGACAAAACCAGATCCACGAACGCATACTCCGAGTTACGAGACATATTTTAGGAACACCCTGTATGAATCATCGCCTAAGCTCGATCGATTTTAATTATATTCCCGCGACGCCTGCTACCTTATGACTTATCCAGCGACAGCAGCTCAAACAGTGCCTCCCCTACGTAGTCTAAAGGATTCTTATTACAGACTTTCCGTCTTTCCTCTTTGTACAATTTTAAGAATACTCCGGCACCCTCCATCCTTCACCAGCTACCTCTAAGGACATCAAGCTTCCCTCCTTTTGCTCAATTTTGAGGATTCCCCGAGACCCTCTTTCATCTTTTACCTCTGTCCAGTCTCGAGGATTTTTCGTATCCCCTCTTTCTCTTTTAACCCACCTTAAAAATTCTTTCACCTTCCACCCTTGCTCCCCCACCCCGCCTCTATCGAGTTCCCAGGAACCATGTTCTCCCCTGTTTCGTTCTGTATTCCACTAAGGACCTTACGATTCCCTTTCTCCTCCCTGTGTCCCCTTTTTGGGAATGCGCCTTTGTTTCGGCGAGGAAAAATCGCGCACCTTCTGTGGAACACAAAAGGGCGGAGGTAATGGCACCTCCACTTTCAGAAATTCTCCGTGGTGGCCTGAAGATTCTGTGACTCTCCCTTAAGTTTTTCTAGAATTATTTTTCTCCGCGTTACTTAAGGGAGGTACACGTTACGACGTGGAAAAGCAAGAGCATGGGGCATCAGCGCGTACGAGTTAAAAGCTTGAAAAGCTCGTTTCAACTGGGCCACTCTTACAGCGTCGCGCAGAGAAGGTGTCCTGAGAGAGGTTCATAAGTCGCAGACAATCTTGTCTTATTCTCGGACCACCATCTCCTTGCCAATATTCCTTCCCTTCCTTCCATCGCACCCACCCACTTCTGCTCTACTTATTTGTATCTCCCTTTGGCAGCATTTATTCCTCTCATTTTCCACCTCCACCTCCCCTCTCGACCCAGGCCCCAAGCAATGACCGCGTAAAGAGACGGAACTTACGGCAAATCTGCGACTAACGGCGTCTTTGATGTAGAGACGTCTCTGCGTTTAAATTCAATCCAACCTGATACACTCATAGGCAGTTGAAAATCCATTCAGATAAGGCTGCATGTAATTAACGAAACGCAGGTGGGTCATTCCACGCGAAGTCGGACATTTTTCGGAGTTACATTTCGGATTTTGGTGCAACTTGGATATGTTGTAGTCTTTGGGATTTTTCGAAATGTCAAAAATTGTGGATGTTACAGTTCTTTGAAATATAGTGTTTACTATTTTTCCAAAAATTATAACTGTTGAACTAATAAACTGATAAAAATGACCTTTTGGGTGCTTACAGTGCAGATACAAGAGTACCTAATAAAAATTATTTCACTTAATGAAAACGAATATTTGACCATTTATTTAGTAATTGTTCTAAACAAATGCAATTTCATAGTTGAAGGCACCTTTTTAAAAATTTGGAAAAATAGGAGGATGAAGCCCTGTTTTTCCTCTTTCTGGACATGTTTTGAAAAACGTGGACGTTTTAAAATTGGCCGAATGAAAATTAATTGAATGTAACGCTGCGTGAAATCACACCGGCTCGACTGGTCGCTCGGGCCGTGCGGTACTACAGTTATAATTTGCGGAACAGTTATAATTTTTGGAAAAATAGTAAACACTATATTTCAAAGAGCTGTAACATCCACAATTTTTACATTTCGAAAAATCCTTCGAGATATGTTTATATACCCCTGTAGACTACAACATATCCAAGTTGCACCAAAATCCGAAATGTTACTCCGAAAAGTGTCCGACTTCGCGTGGAATGACCCAGGTACGTAATGGATTCTAGTATAATTTCTTTTACTTCCCTCGGTGCCCCTAATCGTCATCCTAACGACATCGCGATGAAACTGAAACTCATCCGCGTGTTCGTCGACGTTCCATCAGCAACCCCTAATAGTGCCTCCACTTTCAACCAGTGCGGCGCACCGTGAGTCGCACACGTGCCCAGAAGGGTGCGCCCTTAGGCCAGCGACTTCACCGTCACCCGTCGTGAAATTCAAACCCCAATATCCTGGCCCTCGAGGAACGTACGCGGGGTGTCTACCCCCGTGCCGCGAGCCGCATTAACGTGTCCTGGTGTACTCTCGAAGGCCGACGGTAAAAGTGTGACGCAACACCACAGGGCCATTCAAGACGACCCATGAGGGGCTGTCCATTCACAGCCACCGTTCCGTTCGTCTTTCCGCGGGCCCTTTCACGCGCCCGTCCAATCATAGAGTTCATTCACAGCAAGAACGAATCATTCGATTCATACACACCGAATCGCAGGAAGATTCGAAAAGGCATTCCGATCGGATAGTCAGGCTTGGCCCCCCTCGCTCCCCGCTCACCCCCATGGCCACCCTATCGCCCCCTGTTCGACGACCTATATAAGGTATCGATCGACCGTCACCGCTCGTATTTCTTTGCTTCCTCAACCCCCCCATTTCCCTATCCATGACATTGCTATTAGCCTATCTCCTCCCCTGCGTATCTACCTCTGACACTGTGTCTCCTCCTCTCGGCGACTTTATAGATTTCATTTCTTACCGGATCCATTCCTCTCCGCCTGTATCCGGGCCAAATTCGCCTGCCTCCAGCGCGACCCTTCGCCCGTCCACCGCTTTGTTTCGCCTCCCCCCGTCGGGTGTATCGCATGAAAATTTCGATCGCATGAATAATATTATCATTTTAGAGCGGACGAGCGGGGACCTGTTTCTCTGTTCTTTGCTTATCTGCCGCGTGTGCACGCGCGCCTCGCGGGATCCAATTGCGTTGATCGAAACGCAAACCTGGGCGAGACCGGGGAGGGGGTTGCACGTTTCATATGGATCGGGCGAAGAATATGCGCCCCCAGTCTTGGCTGCTTCCGGGCGAACTGATTTCCTTCGAAAATAAGCACGGTTTTGGGGAATATTTGGCCGGTCCACTGGGCGATTCTTTAATATCGCGACGTTCACCGATTTCTGCGAGCTCCCCGGGGATGCGGGATGGGCGGGCGATTCGACGCTTCGTTCCAAGATTCAGCGATTTTCAGGGACGTATAGATCCTTGATGAATACGATCGAATTTCATGGCGAAGCAGGATATCGGGGAAAGAATTTCATGCCGTTTCGGTGCAAAGAAAATTGGGGGCGATTCTTCTTGAGAATCAGTCAATTCTTCGTAAGAATAAAAAGTGTTGGTAATAGGTGTCCAGGCTTTACTGGAACGTTAGTTCTGGAGAATTAGATTCTTTGAGTTATACGTAAGTGAGAAGACACTGTTGTTACATCCATGGAATATTCTTATTATTGAGGAAGCTGCTCGGTATTAAAAGGAAAAGCCACCCCGAACTGAAGCAGCCAGTTCATCCCGAAGCTGTTCGAACAAACTCCGCCTCCTTCGTCCTTCCCCTGAATTTTATGAAATTTCTCATTAACTTAATAAGAATGTTTCAATTAAAAAAGACCGCCCCGAACCACGCGTAATTTCCACCCGGTTTATAAAAGCACGAAAAGCTCGACGGAACTTAAGCATTATATTTTTTAATCGCTTTAACCTTCCAAGGCTGAAGTCCACGCGCCGCGTAGATGCTTCTTGCGAGTTAGCTTTAATTTCACGGAGAGTTGAAATCGTGCCAAAGGGCTCCTTACTAACGAACCACCCTTTACGTACTAATCACCGATAATTAAGTAATTACTCGAGGCCTGTGTGAAAATAATGACGACACCCCGCTAACGACTAGATTTTCCGATTCGAGCCCGCGAAAACGGACTTCGTTAAATTAATTTCACTAACCCCCGCATGCTTGCGCGTCTTCTTCGCCCGTTTATTCGAGGGTCTCGCGTCAAAGGGATCAAATTTAAATAGAAGCGATTAAATCGCATCTTTGAGGGCTGGCGGATTTAGAGGGAAAGGTGGTTAACAAAAGGGACCTTTCTTCCAAGGAGTTTGTTACTCCGGGTATGGTGCGAACCATCAAAATTTAAACAGGTACACCTTTGTCCTTGAAGCGGGACCTTGGACTGTAAATTTTACAGGGTGTTTCAATAAACTTGTTACAAAGAATTTTGGCGAGGTATTAGTGATATTGGCCATAATTCTCTTGTTAAATTTCTTAGTACGAAGACGTCTTTTGAATCACGCGAAATTCTTAAAAAATATCCACACACCTTTAAAGTTCGTACGAAGTACAATAACTTTTACTCGAAGCAATTTTTAAAGAAATGTATATGCGAGAAGTTACATGCAGCTACGTTTGAAGCGAACCATGTCTGACCATTCACTGACCTCTACCCCTTACTCCTTTGTATCTCGTTACCCTCTTGGACTAGGAGTTACTACACGGATAAATAATACTTTCCTATATATAATAATAATAATAATAACAATAAGTCAGTATTATATTCCCATCTGCATGCAATTAACAAAAGTTATGAATAATGCTAGACTGATACGAGCCTAATACGATGAAATATGATGGGCGAGATTCAGCCAATTCGCAGCTATTAAATTGAACCGATATTACCATATCACTTAAAATATGCATTGTTTTGAAAATTATATCGAATAAACGTCACTCAAACGCATGGAAGTAATTATTAATCAGCATTTTCTTCCCTCCGTGCAACGCAAAGGCTCTCCACTGTTGATATTTAAAGAACGGACCCACTTTAATGTAGTAAACTCGTTCCTATCAACTCTTCACAAACGAAATTAGTAAAACGTCCTGCACAATGCACATATTTCACATTTTACTCAGCGATATCTGTCGTCGTCGAACAGTTATCGAGGTCTCATAAAAGCCAGAGCTGTTCCCTCTGCCAAACGTCTGACGCTACCACGCCGAAATGTCGGACAGCAATGAGACGCGGCGAGAAGTTGCGCAGCATAGTCGGCCGTATATTTTCGAACGCCTAATTCCATGCAGATACCCGCGGGAGCACGGCGAGTGTGTAATTTATTTTTTTTTCCGCCAGGGAATATCGCCCACTCTGCCCCGAAGAGAAATTAGAAGCTTTAGACACGGCTTTTGACTATAATACATGCGTTGCATATAGCAGCGGAATTAACATCGTTGCACCTTGCATACGAAACAGGCAATGCCATATTAGGTAAGCCACGAACGCCAATGCGCCACGGGCGCGGCAGCTCTGGGATTTTCCGAAAAACCACCCCCCATGGTTAAGGAATCCCCGTTGCCGCAACAACTTCGCTTAATACCGAAAGGTTCGCATGGGAGAGCCGAATACCGCGAACGAGAACCTCACAATGCCCAAATGAGAAGTCGAATTTCGCGAGACGGCTGGTCAACGAACAGCGCATTAACACGCCCCCTGAAACCCAATATCCAGCGCGTGTTTTACAGCGGACTCCGTTGTAATATATCCCCAGTTAAATACCATCCCCCGGTTTTTATCCGCGCGTGCAGCGGATGCAGTTATATCTACGAGCGATCCATGCAATTATTCTTATTAACGTCGCCTCGTTACAGCACAGCAAATGATGCCTGCGCCAGAAGTTGCCCGGTTCAATGATTATCGCCGTCAGTGATTTTAGAATTAACGAGGATCATTGCTCCACTTGCTGTTATACCGGACTCGCGAGCGGTCGCGGGACACTAGAGATTCGGGCGGTGTAAAGTTAAGCCGGCGGATAAACATTGGCAGCAACGGGGGGAGGTGTCGTTCTGAGTGACCGTAAAGGAAAATGAAAGTGGTTCGGTCTGAACGAAACGTTGTCGCGGCAGGAATGAATATTTAAATTCCAGTTTCAGGTCCGCGAGGTGCCGGCTCACTTCCTGAATCGATAAACGCGCGACCCATTGTGCGCGCACAATGAGAAACTTTCCCCTTAAAATGTGCAAACGCGCATCGCGACCCGCGGAGGCGTCGCGCGAGATTTTTCCGCCGTAGAGAGGTCCTTGGGAAATATAATTCACGCGAGCTTAACTGGAAAACCACCTTAGCGTTATCACGTATAAGGGAGCCGATGCGGCATTGAGCCCGGTGATGGTAAGAAGTTCAATATATACACGGGTGCATGAACCGACTCGACACTTGACATTCTTTTCGTTAGAATGGGAATTATACTTGAAGGCGAATTGTAGAAACACGCGTCGCTCGGATATTTTTGAACCGGCGGTGTGCTAAGCTTGTTAAACTGTTCTGGAACTCTGGAGATTCTGCGCTAAGAGGATTTCTTCGTATCGGGAATACTTTTAGGGGCTCCGAGTGGCCATGCCTCGCCTGCCACTCCCAATATACATTTATCTAAATAAATATTTCCTTCGCGGCATGCCGCGGGTTTAATTAAAATAACGGTCTGGCGACACGAACCGGCTAAGTCTGGGCAAAACAGGGGAGCGAATTTGAGGTGGTATCCACTTTCTAAATTGCCTGTGTGAAATGAAATGAAGTAAATTGGGCAGTGGACGGAAAACTAGCGGCGGCGGGACAAAAATGAATTTTCCCGTCGCTTGGAAGCCTTCAAAGGGACGTCGGGCCAGAATTTCGAGTCAAAAACGGTACATTAAATTAAATTACGCGACAAAGGGGGATTGCGTTTAAAAGCTTCGAGGCTCCTTTCCCTTCGATGGCCGCGACCCGCCAAATGAATTCCCTCGGACGAAGATCGCCGCTACGAATTGACAGAAACGCTCTCGATTTTCACCGTCATCTGTCCAATGGGGATGGGAGCAATTACCGGGAGTAGCGGCACTAAACACTGGAAAGTCACGGCGCACAGAGGACTCAGTATTCGGCCATTAGACTAATCGCGTCCATCGATATTTTGAAACCAAGATTGCATCGAATCCGGTACGCCTGCGCCATACAAAGGGAAGTACAATGCCGAATCTAACTTCCCCAAAATCTGGATACTAGGTACCTGGGACAACGAACATGTACTTCGTTTCTTTACAACTGTCGTGTCTTCGGATGTATCTACTTGTGTTAATAAACCGACAAATATCGCGCAATTAGAAGAAGAGTCTAGATCAAATTTTCGTTCATTTCAATTAATCACAGATGGGAGGGTAGCTCCAGTAGAAATTAGTCAGAGCTGCGGAATTTTAACCATTGTGGTTTCCATTCAGAGGAAATCCACCCTTGCAAGTTCGCGAACTATGCAGCTGTCCACCTACGCCTTGACAAACGCACCTAAAGTGAGACTCATTCCATCTATAGATCATTGTCCCAGTGATAGCCATTGTACAGCGGCATCCATAATACAGGCATAGCAGCCGGCTGACGTGAATTCCACGACCGAAAATGCTCCCGAAGACCGAGCAGGTTTGACGGAGGTCCCCGAGCGACGCGGCTTTTCCTGCCCTGGCCTGTATGCAAGCCGAATTAATTTCTCCGTGGACCGAGGCGCATGTATTACGCCGTAAGAGGCATGTAAGTGCGCTTTGTTTCGCTCCGCCGCGGGGTATTGCTCCCCCGGGCTTCTTTATTGATTGCCATATTATATACCGTTGAATCGGCGGTCTCCGGGGCCGCGGCAGAGATGGAAACGGAGACAGAAGGAAATTGCGATCCTCCCGGAAAGGATATTATTTGTTAATGTCCAGCTTGCTTCCTCTGCTCGCCCTTCCTCGCCATCTATTGCACCCCCATTCCTCTTCCTGCCTTCTGCCTCATCTCCCGCTCTCCCAGCTTCTCTGCCGGTCCCACGGGTACCGGTTCACACAGGTTATTACTTATTACTCATCGGCCCGGGCCGCGACATATTCTTTCACCGAAATTTCGTTAGTTGGCACGAGTGATTAAATTGTCCGGCCTGTGCCGTTTAACGCCAGCAGATTTGTCGAGGCGAGGACTGCGCGCTGGCGAAACGATATTCCGACGCGATGTGCTTGTTGAACAACTTTTAAGGGTGCTCCAGAGACTCGGGGCGCCCGGCCCCCCCGAAGATGGGTCGCGCCGAGTAACGCGTTTCTGTTAATTTTGCGAAATCGGCGACGAGAGTCGTGCGCCGGGATTGTCTTGGTCACGGGGGTGCTCGCGCGTCGAGAACTTCATCGATCCTGCCGTTTAACCCGTCAACAGGGGAGCGTTTAAGGTTTATACGGGGCGTAAAGTTCGGAACTTAACAGGCCACTATCTTTAACATTAAGCGAGATACGCAAGGCTGGCGTTTTAGAGATCATCTGCTCCGGGGCTGGTGTGGTTAAGGTTATACTTTTCTAGGTCGATGCATGTGGGTCGGACCGTGGTTATTTTGGTGGTTTGAAACGAGGATCTACTGATTCCTTGATAAGTGAAATGATCTGTCAGGCTCAGACCGAAATTGTAATAGTAAAATTATTTATTTATTTATTTTCTAATGAACGGGTAACTCGTTTTATGACAGAAGCAGGTGAAAAAGGTGCAGAGTAGAGAAACAGCGTCACCAAATAATAATAATGACTTAAGTTCTATTAACCCTGCGTTGACACTCTGTGTGTGAGCTACCCATAAGCTGATTTTGACATTCTGTACCTTCTATATGCAAAATAAATATCCTTTTTTCCAGAGCTGACTTACAGACTATTTTTTTTCTCAAAATATTATATCTGAACAAGGACTCTGTAGATGTTTGGCTTCTAATATTGAAATTGGTAAGAGTTACAATTTTTTAAAGATTTCCTTCGTTTCTTCTCGATATATGGTAATCTAGATTTTTTTACAAAAACCGTGGCAAAATTTCAATCAAAATACAATTAGAATACATTCTAGAGACCCCGAAGTTGACCCATGATTTTTTTCAGAACGATTGGATTCTTTAGCTGAGAATGGCAGTCGTTTAAAAATTGCTCTGGGTGTGAGCCACCCAGGTATCTCAAAGTTGATCGAAAAAAGAGGTGTGTCAACGAAGGTTTTGATATCGTTCTGTCCTCGCTGACCTTAAATCAAGAGATCAATCTCTTCCCTATGCACATTTGCCAGGTTGCAGATCCTATGAAATTATCGAACGAATTCGCAAAATAATAAATTTCAATTACTCTGTTCTATCTAGAATTATTTATTTTATATTGGCGAGTAGATACTATTTCTAACAAAATTTGAAGCGCAGCGATATATACGTTCACAGCATCAGCCTTTGACTCGCGTCTGTCCACACACTGGCCGTATCTACTAGCCCATTGTCTCCCACATACTTCCACGATTGCTAATCTTGATACACGCTCAAAACTGGGACGCGAGTTCGATAATTAAACTCCAAAGCTGATGGTCGAAGGGCTCTGCTATTAAAAGAGGGAACAAAGAAAATTCGTTTTAATGCACCGCGCCTTTACCCACTTGTTGGCCCTCGGCTTCAGACACGAAGAGGTAGAGAAAGAAAATTTTAATTACTTCCCTAACTACATTTTCTCCGATCGCTTTTAGCAATTTCCATCACAATTCATTGATACGCAAAGCCTGCCAGACATCGCGCCTTTAAACAACAAATTACTTTCACTGGAACCATACAAGGCCATTTTCTCCAGCGACTTGCTTACTTTTATCAGTTTTAAACGAGCTCCCGCTTTCAGAACGCGGCGCACAATTTGCAGTAAAACATCGGTCGCGGATCAACCGGAGTCGACGAGGACACGACGATTGCAAGGGTCTCGTACAGTTTACGACGGAAACTTTAAACAAAATTGAGGAATCCAAGGTGCCCGGGGGCGAGCCGGAAAAAGTTCGCGGAGCACGCGCTTCCGGGCCTCGAGGCGCGCCGAAAGGGTTCCAATTCTATCGAGCTTTAACAGAAGCGCGACGACTATAAATAACAATGAAATTTTCGCTGCCAGGGAATCGGCCTTTCCACGGGACCTTTTTTTCGGGCGAGCGCCGAGTAACGGACTCGAACGTTTTACAGTTACGACGGCTGATTTCCTCCTATGAAACGTGATGCCCGGGATTCGGTCCTGATTTTACAGTCGTTTAAGAAAATTACTTGTTCGGAACGACGGGGATTTACAGGAGACCGGAACTCGTCGCGCGTTAACTCTCTGGTTCCAGACATTGTATGAATCCCTAGATGTAGCTCCTTTCCTTTTACGCTCGCCGTTAGCATTTCTTGCCCTTCGAATTTCATTGATGCAAAGGGCAGATCGCATAGATCGCGTAGCGGGCACTTCTTTACGGCACGGAACGGCCTCGAATGTAAATTCTGCAAGTTACATTTCTCGCGATGGAGGTTTATCAAAAAATGAATCTCGACGTTCGTGTAGTCGCTACAAGAATAACCTTTTCGTTAGTTATATCGGTTACCAATCGATAGGGGGGGCGCATGAAAAATTGCACCTGGCCGTGGCTCGCCATAGAAATTTTATAAAGTTGTACGCCGGCGACTGGCACGCGATGGAATCGTTCTTCAAAAGAAAATTACGCGACAGTTAACGCGTCCGCTATCGAGGGGGCCGGGGGCTGTGCAAGCGTCTTGATTACGTGGACCGATCAAGATGAGGGCTTATCGAATAATGCTGGCCGCAGGCAACGAATAAAGGAACCGACACCTCGTAATTTATACGAGAAACGCGGTGTTATAATTCCAGGCGCGGAGCGTGGTAATTTAACACGAATGAAATATGAAGTGAAATGAAATATGAATTTAATATTATAAGAATGTTGTTAGCGCAGTGATTTATTAACGGGTGATAGTTTATTCCCAGGCTGGTGCATTCGTAAGCAATTGGGTGCCATTCTCGAGCCCCACTTCTGTACACGCGATCTTATTAATTTGCATATCTGTGAATAATTAATTTCGGAGACAATGTCCTGTCGATATCGCGCGTTCATCAGATCTCTGAATGACTAGCTTAAAGTTCCTGGCGTTGCCTGGGTTATATATCATTTTTCGGCGAAGGGTAGGGAGTTTTTGAAAAGATTTCTTAGCGAGCACCTTTCTTAGGAGCTAAGAGGAATCCACCTACCTTTCAGGCTGATCGGATCAGTGCTTCCAGAGAAATCGTGACGAGTCAGTGGTATTTGGATTTTATACATATAGATAGATTATTTGAAAAAAAAATAGAAACGTCAATATCTTCCTCTCGTCAGGACGAACAAAGTGATGTAACTCACGTGTGGGTACAGTTAATATTTATTGAGACAATGCGTTTCAAAGTATGCAACTGCAAATTTATGTAATAGCACATAGAATGAGAAGTACAGTTACATGGAAGCTGAAGGCAACCCTTTGACGCAATCTTCGTTTCACGACTACGAAAGAGAAATTTAAAGGAGCGCCACCTTTTCTCGTGCACTGTGTGATGAGTTGAATAAACGAATAAAAATTGACGACACTGATAGAAACTCAAGTTACCTTTCCTTGTAGATAGCAAAGTTTAAGCTCTCTTTCGGCTTATAGACTACAAAGAGGAGACTATACTCGAAAGTGCTGCGATGCAAGCATTAAGGTGCTCGTTCATCTATAACATTAACGCTAACAAGACAATTTCCTATCGCGGTCGATGCGCGAAACAGTCGAAACGAGCGCGCAGTGGCGGCTGGAAGTCGTAACGACCTGGAGGAAAGTTTCGTAACGCTCCTTTGATGATTCCTTAAGAAATTTCCTGTCAAAAGGGTTGGGGTGAGGGGGAATTATGCAGGGAGGACCCGCCCTCCGGAAGAGGTCAAAAATATTTTGCCACCGGGAGCAGGGCGAGGCAGCGGTCTTTTCATTAAAGTCGTCGTTTGTTAAACTGTTAATCACTCTTAAATTGTTTACGCGGCCCACGGGCCGCGGAGGCAGGCAATTAGATCCTCGGGGTTCACTCGACGGGAGAAAACTTAAGTGAATTACGTACGAGAATTGCGCGATAATTAGTAGCGGTTCAAGAAGTTTTATCTAATTAAAGGCTTATCGAAGTTCCCTGCAGGCGACGCGGCGGTTTTCCCTCCGCAGCTCAAAGTCGATTGAAATGCTCGCATAAATGGCAATTACGCGTGGCTGTACCTTTTTCGTGGCCGAGTTCCTTCCTCGTCGCGTTCTTTTGGAACTCGTGGCAGAGGATTAAACGAGAGCGACCGCGGAACTGCTTCCGATTAGAATAGCAAGGATGTATTACACAGCCTGTCACGAGCAGCGGGGTGAATCGCGTTCACTGAGACATTGAATTTGAATAACTCACAGTCACGATGAACACTTCGACTTGACTTTTCTTGCTCTCGAAATGTACACCCTCGTATCCTATCCCCTGTAGGAACACCTCGACTCAAAAGGTGCGAATCCACGATGAGATTTTACAGGAGCCTTTTCTATCGTGAGACAAAAATCTCAGTAAACGTAAATAATGGAAATAGTCGAGTGAGATGAGATTTTTGAAAATATATTACGAGACTTGTCTCAGGAGAGTCTAATTTTATGGAGATGATGACGAAATAATTAAAAAATAATAAAATAATTAAATAATTGTCCCACGAGGTTAAAGTCTCACGTGAGACGCGATATTTTTGTCTCATCGTGGATTTGCACCTTAAGGGGTTATGATTACATGGAAGGTCTGAAAACACAAGTATTTTCGGGATTTTTTTAAAAACTTCAAGACTTTTTTAAATAAGCGGTTGTATATTCGAAAGTATATATTTTTAAAGTTCTTGTAGTCTTTTTTTGCAATGCGATATCTAAATAAATAATGGAATTACAGACGATCTCCCGCCAACGTTTTTTTAATTAAGCACTTCACTGTAGCTTTGAGCTGGTTCATCAGAAATAAAAAATTCGACTAAATTTAGTTAGAATATTAGATTATCTAGTCCTTAATCGTGACTTTTTCATTTCCGTTGCGTAGTTTTTATTTTACAGATGAAAGATGATGAAAAAGGAGAGCGATTCTGTAGCGAAAATCGATACGTTTACCATGAGAAGCCTTCATTTTGTAGCAAATTAATTTTTCGGGATAATAAACGATTAAGTTCTAGATAATCTAATATACTAACTAAATTCGGATGAACCAGGTCAAAATTAGAGTGGTCACCGCAAACTACAGAAAAAAGATCGCTGCCGGGAGATCGCTGATATTTCTTTTATTTATTTATATTTCCCATCGTAAAAATGACTATAACTAGTTTAACATGTACACTTTCGAATACATAAATGTTTGCTTAAAGAGGCTTTCAAATTTTCCCCCCAAAAATTCCCGAATGTACATGTTTCTTCAGACCTCACTTTTATGACACTCGGCAGATTTGCAGAATAGTGAAAAATACTTAATACGTATTTTTTTTATCAGCAATCATCCACGATGAAGGGGTGAAAGGGGCCTCCGAAGTTGGGGGTCAAAAGTATATTTCCTGAAATTTTCTAAAAACTAAGTAGGTGTCTGAATTCGCCATTAAAAAACTCCAAATTCAAAATAAACTATCCTAAGCCTTGCGGGTTCGATACGTCCCCTTGCAAGTTTCCCTATGAATAAATAAGGTAAAGTAACCCCCCCATAATTTCTTCCACCCGTTTCATTCTATAAGAACGCAGCACGATTACTAGGATCCTTCGTCAGAACAATTCCCACGGACTACAGGCGCAGAGAACATGCCCCTGAACTTCAATCACACTGTTTCAGAGGCAGCCAACATAAATTTGATTCGCGTCTAACAGCTCGGCCCTCTTAATGACGCGGACACAGCCGGTTCGCCCGTAAATTTGCGCGCGCGGGGTCGCCGCGTCTGTCGACGGACGACTGGCGCGTCCGACTAAATCGGTGAACGTATGAAATCGATGAGCGGTCGCGCGGGGGTTTCGCGATCGCAAAATATTCCGCGGCTCTGCCTGCCAGCGGAACCGTGTCGGCTGTGAATTATGTAATTACGCGGCGAAAGATAAACGCTGTTTACGCGCCGCGTTTCGCGATCGTCCATTGACAGTGGGCGAACGAAATTCCGCTGGCGGCCGACGCGACGTAGATGGTGCCCATACAGTGGTAATCTGGGAACATTGTGTTGCTTCCTGCACCGACCGACCGTTTATGGGCGGCGGTTTTCGCGGGGGGTGGCGGGCGGCAAAGTGGAGGGAATGCCCAAAGTAAAGGCGAACTTTTCGAATCGAATACCAATTACGGCCGTTTAAAGGTGTCCGACCTACGTGTTCCACCGGTGGCAATAATGCGCACGTGTTGTAATTTGTAACCCTTTGTACGTGGGGTGGATGTACCAGTAAATGAACACGTACCAGTGAGTGAACGCTCTTTACCGAAACGAGTAAAATAAGTTATGAAAATAAGCAGCTTAATTAATCAGAGATTTGTTTTAATTTCAGGCTTCATATCCAAAGAATTTTTGCAGCACGTGGAGTCAATCGCGCTGTAAACACAATTTTATAATAGTGTTCATTCATTATCCTCAAGTGTTCATTTATTGCGTTTACCTTATCCACCGTTCATCGTTCATTTCAGTTTTCACTGTAGTCTGATAGCGAGCAATTTTCTATGTACAGATTGCGTCACGCAATTCTGGCGGGTGGTATTCTTATGTGGTGGATGAACAGAAGAAAGGGGTAGAGAAGGGAGTTGAATAACAGAAGAACGGCTCTTTCCGTGACCCCATTTTTGGTCCGAGTGCAACCAGAAAGTGTACGTGGAGCAGAGATGGGCAAATTTTTTATCTGAATAAAAATTTCAAATAACAAATACAAGATAAAAAACAATTATTCGTTAATCTAGGCTCCAATAATTCGAGTTATCTTTTCACGAATAAATTTTATTTATTTGTTACTTGAAAATTTTATTCAGATAAAGATTTTGCCCATCTCTGACGTGGAGCTTGCCAGAGAAATAATGCTGAACATTTTGTACGCAGAAGTGTGAGGATAGGGTGTTCTTAAATTAACGTACTGATTGAAAGGAAACTGAGCCCAGAGTTTCTTTCGACCTTCGCCTTGCTGCAACGGATCGTCACAAATGAGGGTGCATCACAGGTCCGCTCTCGTTTCATTATCAACAGTGCTTTCGCACGTTTCTATCAGAGCCACTTGAATTATTAAGGGCAAGTGAAAGCGTTCGCGACGTTGAATAAGTGGATACGAATAAACCGCGATCGATACGACGGATGGCTGGGGAGAACTGTGACGTTACAATATGGAAAAATGAACGAATGAATCTACATATAGACGGAGGAACTGTCGAGTGAAAAGAGAGACGCGCAGATGGACAATGGAAAAAAAAAGCTGAGGGGAAGAAAGTCAAGGCTTTCAAGAGACTGTTAATCGGATCCTCCCAACTCGTCGAGAAAGAAACGTTTTCTGAACTGTAATTTTTCACTTGCGAGCCAGGGGAAAAATCCACTGTTTCGTTGGAAGCTATAGAGAACCTTTTCATTTAAAGAGCCTGCGAATCCAGCGTTTGTTGGGCGGGAAGTCACTGCGGTTAGTTACATACGTCAGCAAAATTACGAGCTCGCAGAGTTTGTTACACAGGGAGTCCTAAAGCTAAGAGACCTTTAGCTGCTGCTGGAGTTGTACATATAAATCTGCGGAATTTGTAATCGCTTTTTCGCCCTATTTGCCTATGGAACAATTGTTCTACGATGAGCTCGAGGCTTGCCAGGGTCGTGCTGTAAAATCGCGGGGCCGCGGCGCGAGATAGGACAGACCCTGCGCATTGTAGACGACAAACCGCGTTTCGCGGCAAGTGGAGGATCGACTTAATATTTAAGCCCCATCTCACCGACAACGCTTTCACGAAATATTCGCGGTATCGTTTCGCGGTTGTAAAATTTATGTGTAAAAAGGGGTCGAGTTACGGCGGCGGGAAACGTTCAGCGAACTGAAATTCGCGAAAGAAACGCGGCCATGAAAAATTCAGCCGGTTCCGTTGCGCCGTCACCTTCGAACCAAACTCCTTCTGTCTTATGCATCGTTCAGGGCGGGGCGGAGCGGGAAACTTACTTAAGATAATAATCCCGGGCGAATCGTTCTGCATCTTTAAACGACTAGTTTCCCCCGGTTACGTCGTTCTGATCCGCAATTTCGAAATTTTGCATTTCAAACACAGCTGGAAATTTCGCTGAAACGCCGGGGAATGAAATTGCGCGCAGTGGGCGGCACTAAGGAGAATCGTGGCTATTAAGAAATATTAGAAACAAAGTTTTAACGCAGCGAGCGTCGGGGAGGGGATTGCTTCGGATTAAATTCTATACGAAATTATAAGATAAGAGCGGCACCCACCGTCGGGAATTGTATCGTACGATCTATGCAGATTCAAATGTTTACATCTGTCTATAAATTCTGTCGATTGCCTCAATATTCCACTAGCGTTGCGATTAGCTTCAGCGGATATCTAGCTACACGTTGGAACTGTTAAATGTCTTCTTATTATCTATTACAGGTATCTAGACCATGTCACGAATTGTTGATCACCATATTGACACATGTCCAATTAAAAGCTTTCCACTGGAACTCCAGAATGACGTAAATAATTAGGTAACAGCTACGAATAAACTGGTTTCCAATGGTCGATATTACTCGCTTAAATTAAATTCCAACGACGCTTTTTCCTCGTCAAAAATTACTTTCAACTTTAAACAATCTTTTTCTATTGAATGGCTTTCTAATCCCATCGAGACTTTAGACTTTATCGAATCACGTCATAGGTTTCACGTCCGAATACAAATTATCTGTCGATGGTTTTCGATGATCGTAAATAGCCGAAATTTCCACGAGGTCTATTTGGTTTCGCTGGAGCAGCGCGGAGCAGAAAATACCTACAGTGGAATAGTGGTTTCGCCAGTAGCACAGCCTCGTACGGTGTCAGACCGTCTTCCAAGTGAAAGAACGCTTATACACAACGCCCGGAACGTCGACACGAGATTCCAATTTACAACAAATAAATTTGAATCCACCTCGACGATCCTCCAAGTCGGAATTACAGGGGAAGAACAGTATCGAAACCCGTCGTCGCCGTTGGGAAACAATTGCATTATCTACGATCAAGTTATCGATCGGAGGGCTGCCACGACTATCTTGACTTAGTCTTAATGAAATCTTCTATTTATAGCGGAGCTGCTGAATATCTCACTGTTTCTCATTCTTGGTACGACTATACTTTTTTTGTGTGCAAAAGCATTGAATTTTATATATTCCAACTCGATATTCGTTCCAACTTTATTCCCCTCTCTGTCCCAGTTACCGCTGAGTTATAGGGGGATCTTAAAATTGATTAACGTCGAGCTTGATTTTGATATATTTAGCGTCACTGCGAACAAAGAGGCGATGAAAATTTGCGAGGAAAATTCAACCAGCACGGAACGATCGACCCGTGCGAACATCCCCCAGTTTTCGTGGGCATACAAATGGCAGAAGACCCGGAATTCGGTTTTTTTCCGGTAACTACACTGGATGTCAGCGGAAAAAGGAAGGGAAAAAAGTGAACTTAATATACAGGGGAAATCATGTTAGCACAGGGTTAGTTGCACCGATGTTAACGAAGCAACGGAGGCATTTTACCGATTCGAATTCGCCGAATTCTCGTTCCTCTGCGTTCAAACGCACTGCGCAAAGGAAATTGAAACGCAAACTGGGTTCGATCGCGAAAACATTTTCGCATCCGGCTGAATCGTGAAATTGGGCTTCTCGGTCAGGTGTAAACGGACGAATGTCTAATTCCTCTCTAATCTACATATTATTATTATTATTATTATTGAAAATTAAACGGGCATTGCCCAATACAAAGCACAGTTACAACGACGTGATAGGATTTTCCTGGCAGAATAGTCTGAAGAGCTTCCAACTGAAAGAGGATCTACTACCGGAAAAGAAGTCGACATAGTCTACATAGGAGCTAGCAGTGAACATTAAGCGATTCATTGGATCAAGTGCCCCATATTTAGATTTGAATTTGCGGTATACGAAAGGTGGCTTTTTCTGACACATCTGGTAGGAGCATATAGATCAACGAGTTCCAGTAGTGTAGAACAATTAATTTCACTATTTATGATCTTAAAAAGAAATACATATTCCAAAATTCCCTTATCTTTTCCAACTTTCCTTCCCAAAAAGTCCTCAAATTATACAGAATTTGCCAATCCCTGATATTCAGTATCTAGGAAGCCAAGTAAGACAATCGGAAATTAAGTTATGCGCGCACATGCGAAGAAGAAGAGTGCTGCCCAGATTTGATAAAACGCTCGCTGCGCACAGACACCTTTATCAGGGGGTGGAAACTTGGCGAGGCTGATAGCACAAACGAAGGGTGAAAACGTGAGGAACAACTGTACAGCCGGAGGTACAGAATATGGAAAAGAGGACGAAGGAGTGTACATTAAAAAGGAGAGAAGATTACAGCTAGTAAGAGTTTCCCCAGCTACATGTCAGACTTCCCATTGTGTTTCGGCGCTTCTATTATTTCCCATCCCCTTAAAGAAATCTGTTCGCGCCCCGCGAAGCTTTTCTGCCTTTTCGCTCCAACCCAGGGCCATAATATCTTCCCTTTTTCTTCGTTTTTTTTTTTTTTACCTGGGGAACAAAGTTGAGGCGGGTCTGAATAGCCAGGGACACCGTGTCTCACTTTGTAGGCCCGAATGAAATGTCAGATAAAGCGGCTGAAAGTTGTGAAGCTGACAAGTGGGTTGTTAGATACGCACTCTTCCTTCATAAATCAGTGGTCACCGGCTTAAATTGCGTTTTATCGCGAGTGTCTCAGCAACTCGGGGAAGATACTTGCACAATCTTTTTTCTGGATGTGACTTGCTAGCTCTCCAGGCTTGCGGGAAGAAATATGCGGCAGTAAAAATTGCTGCGTGTCCACGCGTTGACTTTATTTGCTTTCTAAAAATATTTCGACACCGCCGAGGACGATACCTCGACGAGAAGAGCTGCTTTTATCTCGAGAAGACGCGCGACGAGAATGAACGAAACAGTGATCAGTCGATATGAATTTTACTCATGACTCGCGATAAAAATCAATGGCTACAGAATTTTTGGGAACAAGCAGACGAAGGGGTAATAACCATTCATCTTATAACAATGGAAATGCTATTAGCGTTGCTCGATATTATCTGCCACGAGTTACATCGAGTAGCTACTGATTAATAAAAGGAGAATCAGGGAAACGCGCTTCGCGCAGTCCAATTAATTTGAATAATGGAGAAATGATTAAATGCAACTGCAGCGATACGCGCTTAATGAACTAATAACCGATCGCAAGCATCAGTTAAAAGAACGGTGGAAAACAGCCTCATCGGTATCAACAATTTGGCAAGCTTCTTATGTTCAAATTGTCACATCCCAAATGTCAACTTATTACAAGGAAAATTCTTTGAAATATCAAAGATGACGAGGTTGATCTATCTAACACTAGCTTTCCTACTGGGCTTCGCCCGAAATTTAGATTCTGATTTTATAAAAAAAAATTATTTATTTATTTATTTATTGTGTGGAAATAGTCAAATTCATCTGGATTAGCTAGGCATAATGAGCTGGGACACATTTCGTGGCTCCAGAGTTTACCGTCCGAAAGTTTTTAGGCGACAGCCAAACACACAAACACTTTCTACTTTATATATTAAGCTTAATCAGCGCCAAAATTATTCAGAAAATTAAATGAATCTAGAGAAGCAGATTCCCCATCGGTTGAACGCGAAACCCAGAGAAATCAGTAGTAGATATCGCTGGTGTTCAGCTGGACATAACGCCACTTCATTTCTAAAGCCTAGTAGTTACCGATTCTAACAAGCACGTGACGACAGAGTGCGCGGAAAAGCCCGATTATCTACTCGATTTTTGCGCGCGCTCGCGACCCCGTGTCCCACAATCCTCGATGATTTGTCGATGATGCCATTTCCTATGCGCGGCGGCGCACTCTGGACAGCCTCGGCCGCCAGTTGTTGCGGTCTATAATGTGACTGATGAAGTAATACATCACATTTAACTAGAACCGCGGTAGTATCGGGGCCGAAATCAAATTTCCTGCCACTTAATAAGATGTGACAAGCGGTCACGTGACTTTAATGAGAGCGGTGCGCATGTGACTATCGGGTCATTTGTAGGTGCACGGGGGAACAATAAGGTGGTGTTGCACCCGTCGGCCATCCCATCGCGTGAATCGCGTCATTAAACTAGCGCTCTGCCTTGCAAGTTCTGTACGCGGCATAAAAGAGGGACCATTACTGGCCGGGGGTCCTTCTGTGTCCCGTAAAAAGTCACCTGCGCGCATCGAATCATCCATCAGTGCGGCTTATCGGAGCCTATAGGTCACTGAGCTCGCTGGCGCGCGCGGGCGAGCTCGTGTGTAAAAAGGCGAGGGGAAGAGGCAACGGGGAGGGAAAGTGTATGATGTTAACAACGATACAGGGGGCTTATCGAGGGGGTATCGAAGACGGCTGGAAACGAGTAAATTAAATGGGAAAGTTTTCTATCCACCCTTCAGCGGTTTTTTTTTGTAAAACGATTGCTAGGGGTGAGCTGACTATTCGCCCACGTAATGGTACTGTGTCGAGTTGCATTGTATTAATCGTTGGCTACGTAACAAGCTTTGTCCAGGTTAATGTAGTATAATATAATATAATAGTATCTATAATATCTATATATATAAAAGAGGAAGTCTTGACTGACTGACTGACTGACTCGTCAACGTCCAGTTAAAACCGTTTAACCTAGGAATGTGGAATTTGGTAGGTACATTCTTTTCGTGACGCAGGCACCCACTAAGGAAGGATTTTTGGAAATTCCATCCCCAAGGGGGTGAAAAGGGGTAAAATGTATTTTCTCGGATTCCTTAATATCTCTTAGGCCCGATTCGATATCAACTTGGTTCTTACTCACAAAAATTACTCACACGAAATGCCTAAAAACCAATTTCAGGATTTTTCCCTAATCATCCCCAAGGGGGTGAAAAAGGGTAAAATGTATTTTCTCGGATTCCTTAATATCTCTTAGGCCCGATTAGATATCAACTAGGTTCTTACTCACGAAAATTATCCACATAAATGCCTAAAAACTAATTTTAGGATTTTGCCCTAATCAACCTCTAGGGGGGTGGTGAAAAGGGGTGAAATGCGTTTTCGTGGAGTCCTTAATATCTCTCAGGCCCGAAGCGAAGCGTGTATTATTTTGCTAGTAATATAATTTAATACCCCAATATGTGATTAGAAATAAGTTCAGTAGTAGACCCTTTCTATTATTTTTCGCTTATCGTTGTACATTTATAATGAATGGTATCGACATATCAATCGTAGTACCTATAAGTAGCCAGTGAATAGCATTGTGATCACTAATGTCAGTGATACTGAATTAATAGCTTCGTCATTGCATAATGAAGTGTTATTTCGCATTAATACGTTTTAAACATGTTGTATAATATGTATGATGTATATCAATTTAATATTCAAACAGCGTAGATAGCATATCAGTTATATCATGTGTATACTGTATAAAATCTATAAAATGCAAATGTATTACCATTATTATACCCAAACTATTCATTACTTCTTCTTAATACGCTGTATACATATACATAATAAATAATGTTAAATAATAAAAGCATATATATATTGTACCTATACATGCTACCAGATAAAGATTAAACTCACGCACTAAAAAAGTTAAAACCTTCCTCCACTCAGGGAGCGTTTCCAAAAATGTTTCAACGTTAAATAATTTATATATCCCACGGCATATATAAACAATATTTAACTCACACGTTGGCCCGTGATAGACGATCCCATTGATCCCATGATGCGGCTGGATGTACTCCGTCGAAACGTCCTCGTAAAATATGAGCAGAGCCGAAATAAAACTGACACACACTCCGTGCACTGCCGAGGCACAAACACGACTGAATAAGCAGGGATCGTCCTTGTTTTCGTTATTCGCTCGCAAGTCGGTCGGTAGCCGCCGTAATCGCTTGACCACCGATCGTAAATTTCCACCAGGGGATCGCGAGTTTTTGCACGAGCCCGCGTTCGGGCATAAACATTTAGATGGGGGTCAGTATCTCCATTCCCTAAGCTACAACGGTATTCGTTGGCTGCGTTATCAACTGACTGAATTTCTCTATTCACCGACAAATAAAATGGAAATTTTCTCCTAATTGACAAATGAAAACCATACGTATGCAGTTACACTTACAAAGCTACATTTCCTATAAATGAAACACCGCGATGGGGTGAAAGACTCACCATTTCGTTAAAAATTTCGCGTAAGCCTACAAATTAATGCACAGCGTATTTAATTACGTATTAGACGCGTAGGATGAATTACTTGAAACGTCATAGCCGTGGCAATTAAACTGTAAACCGTTTAATAATTCCTGACACACAGTGGCGGACAAAAGAAAGTTTAAAACTTTTAAAATCGCATAACTTTTTTAAAATTGGTCCAAACGAAATTAGTGTTTTTTTTTTTTAGAATCTAGAAGGGTTAGTTTGCTAAGTGGCGTGTTTCATCTTTTGGAAAAAAATGCAATCGGTCGGAATTAACTACATGCAAAGTTCGCACGGAATCGGCGAACCGTAGCTCGCGCGGCACCCCTGTCCGAGCGTCCCGTGCAGCGATTTCGAGAGCGGCGCGTCATTTTAAATTCGCTCTAAATTACAGCGAATCGCCATTGTCGGAAATCAGCCCGAGGAATCCGGCTGCAAAAAGCCGAGGGGAAGTTCAAACAGATCCGATATTACCATCGCGGGACGCCCGACGGTTCGCCAGCTAACATGAATTCGCGAAATTGCAGCTAATAGCCGGACGATCGTGTTCGATCCGCAACGGCTTCGACCTCGCGTTGCGCCGCGTTCCCAACAAAGTATCGCTGAATTGCTGGAACAGTAATCCCCAGGCGGGATGGAGAATGGGATAGCAAAGGCTTACGAAAGTTCGAGCGGCCTAAAGTTTCCGGGGGCTTATTTTTAATTCACCGGGACTTGTATCCCCGAGCCGCGCGAGAAGATGCTCGAAACACATTTCGTATCGGGATCGCCGGGGCTCTATATTCGTCGCCATCGGAAGCTATTTACTCGGCGTCAACGTGAACGGAACACGGCGCGGCTCCAGTCGCCTCGAATTTACAATGGAAAATTCCCGAATAAATCGAACGTCGCCGGCGGATCCAAGGGCCGGCTCCCGGCGTCGCCGTCGCTCCAGAACCTCTTCGCGGTTCGAGTTTCGCGGCAGGATCAACGCTCCCTCGCCGATCCCGGAATTGCTCGCTCGCCCAACGATAAACTGCAGTCCGCCCGCGAATCACCTGAGTTTTATTAACATTCTTCCGGGTGCTGGAACGATTCCAGGGCGTAATAGCAGAGACACATGCCTCGGCAGCGCTCTTACAACTCGCTTGTAAAACAGTCGTTCAATTTGACTTTATTACTACCATTCCTCGATACTTACTCCTCTGCGCGCTGGTAGCAAGATGCTCCGAGCTACAGAATACACTCTCTAAAAGTGCGCGAGGTCAGCCGAGGCCACGGAAGCACCAGATTTAGCAGACACTTTGCGGCAGCGTTACCTTCTAATTCGATCTATTCGCGTTGCGATGATCGCACTATGGAAAAGTGGAACAGCAAGGAGCAAGGAGCACACCATTCCAGCGATCTTTGCTCCAAGCCTGCGCCCAGAAGAATCAACGACGAGGGAAGGAACAAAAAAAAAGCGAATTCATCTGCTTGAAAGCATGCTGCGGCACTATTCTCCCCCTGAGCGTGTTTCGAGAGACGACCAGCGAGGGGAAGGCCGAGGGAGGTTCGTGGATGGTGGATGCTCCTCTTTCGTGCGACGGCCGTGGCCGAGGAGAAAACGAAACGCACGCAAAATGACCGGCTAGCCGGAGGGCGGACTGATTTTTATCGAGAGGTCGCCGCCGCTCGGGAAAGTATCACGAAGCTGTTCCCTCAGTTTCTTTTCTTTTTTTTTTTTTTTACGGTTACCTATGTGGCGAGTATATTGTCACTATCCGGGGGGATAAGTCCGGGATTCGGTGAGTAGCCGGCAAGAACAGGAAAGTGCGGCATAAAAATTTCATATGGAACGGCTTGTATCACGGGCATGAACGTCGCCGGAGATGTGCTACGAGGCCGAGTTAAGGTTCCTTACGAGCCCTCCTATGGTCCTTACAAATACGTATCGCGACGGTGCAAGCCCCGGGAAGACAGATCCAGCAACTTCTGGGCAATCTTTCCGCCGCGCTTTATTTCGCGTGGGTCAGTTGAAAATCTTTCCCAGACGCTGTTACGGTCCGCTGTACCGTAAATTCCCAGGCGAAGGATCCCGGCGGCTCGGACTCGTTTAATTCACTTGCCTCTACTTAATTCGACTTACAGGCTCCGGCTTATGTGCGATATGTATAATAATGCGCGATATTGGTACACTTCGGCTGTGGTTGCTAGCCTTTTAACCGGGGGAGACGAAGTTAGCTCGTCATTTGCTAATTCCTCTCGTCTGGAACGAAGGAGGCGACTTGTGAGAGCGCGGAAATTTAATTGATATTGAAGGAGTAAATAGTGCGTTACGTTATGGTATCTGGCTCCATTCACCAGCGGGATATTCGAAACGCGATTGAGATTTGATCCAGTTAACTGGTTAAAGTGTTGAGTAGTTTTCAATACATAGTACCAAGTAACTCAAGCTTTGCCTGATTTTCTGATTATTTCGAGGGGTCAACTATAGCGTATTAAACAGAACCGAGCAAGGAGATACCAAGAGGGTGATAATAAAGGTATATGCTGATGGGTCACGAGAAATAGGATGCAGAGGTACTATGCATGATAGCCTGCAATGCATTGTAACCTTGCTGGAATTTAAAGATAAAATCGACTAAGTAAAAGCGTAAAATAAAATTATCCAGGGCTATGAGTGTCTCTCGTGACAGAAAGTAATGCTCGGTTGTTTATCGCTACATTATCTACGCCAATTATTACCACTTGTATCTTGCTCAAAAGTTACTTAAACGAATTTATGCCGCAATAAAGGCTAGAAATCTCGGCACTAAATTAGATAGTAACCTTTGTCGGATTAACTTGCTCGTGGCAGGGAGGATGGCAATTGCCCGAGTTTTCTTACCTGCAACACAGAGAATTCGCTGTTACTGTAACAGCCGCGAGCGATTTAACAGTCGCGCGGAATAACAAGCAGCCGATTTAAATATTATAAACGATTGAATTCCATAATTCGCCGGATTATATTCTGCATCGCTTGGCCTCGTCGATTGTTCTGCTTGCCCGCTGGTCGGTTGAGATTAATTCTCGCGATCTAGGGATCGCTTTTAAACGCTCCGCGGCGAGGAAAAATAGCGGAGTGGGAGGTGAAAAAAAAAAAAATATCGATAGCCCGCGACACGGCAAATAATGACGCCATCGTTCATTTTACCGGCGCGGCTTCATCGTAAATTCATAAGTCGCGACACCGCGGCAAGTTTGCTCGTTTAATAACTGTGCGTGCAAGATGCGAGAAGTGGCTTACGGCGCCTATCGATCCATTTCCAATGGCACGGGCCGCGTTCCATATAATAATTCACGTTTCGCCGGATAAACTCTCGAAATATTTACATTCGTATCAGTTCCAGTACACTGTATTTATTCTGCGGACGGCGCCCGCTTACTTCTTATTCCGCAATGAATTCTCTGTACCGCGACATATCGGCTCGAATATTCGAATAAGCCCGTGTCGCGTCTGTCTCGATTTGTCCCCGCAACTTTAATACTCCGTCGTTCTCCAATCTACTTTGACAATTCGCAATTTTATCCCCCCTCCACCTCGGTATTTCGAGCCTGAGATCCGCTGCGAATTCAATCTCGAAGAATGACAGTGATATATGTCAAGGAGCCTGATAAACTTCAGCTGCCTTCAGATCCCTGTTCCTCGGGACGAGATTTTAACGATGACAGTGAAATAAGTTGGCAGCTACCAGGGTAGTTTGTGAGCTCCCGCCGAACTGTTCACAAGTATTCGCGGGGCGGATATGCTGTTTAGAATACAGATGGTCTACGTTAAATGGCAAGGAAACTCTATTTGTAAGTACAATAGAGCCTCGATTATTCGATCGCTGTTTAACCGAACGTTTGATTACTTCGACCACCGTTCAACCGAACAGTCGATTCGCATCGCGTAACAAACCGCTGATTGTGCGAGCACTGCTATTTTATCTGGACATTGAAAACGCGCTCGATGGAGAAAAAATGTTCACAGCGTGGCGCAGTATATATATATATATACATATACGCGTATCGATATTTCCAATGGCATCGGTATTAACTGCAAATTCTTGTGCGCAAAAACGGGCCCGCCGGTATAAGTCGAAAATACTGCAGATTTCGAATGAACCAGTGGATTTCTATCCCTCCACGGTACCGGGCTATTTCCATGGTAGAGGGAAAAAAAAAAGGTTTCCTTGGTTCTGACGGGCGCGCCAGGGGTTCTTGCGCGGCTGATTTGAATATCCAATATTTAAATGCACGGTTGACCCGTTCGAATTGGAATTATTCACGTACGCTTCTATTCCGCCCCGATGTAAGTTGGATACGATACGCCACCACTGGCGGGGAACGTGTTAAGTCTATTTGTCCATGTTGGGTTTAATCGCAATCCGTCGGCCGTCAACCGAGCAATCCCGAATACATTACAAGACATTTTCGTCCCCGCTTAATACCGCAGCCCGTTAGCGGATTTATTTGCATTTCCTTGCTACCAGCCGGACACGGCGAAAATGGAGCGGTACCTATTGGAGCGGACACTTTCGAGTTACCCACAAAGTCGGTTTTTGATTGGTTTCGCCCGCGGGTGTCTGAATTTTTATGAGATCCATTTTCACGTTATAATAAGGCAGGGGGCTTCTTTTATTCGCCAGTCATTCTGACAGAAATATTATCCCTTAAATGTTCAACCTCGTACAGCTCCGCCTTTCTATTCCGCGCAACATGAATAGCTTTCAGTGTTTCTTTCTAGCGAAACCGTAGCCGAATATAGTATGTACATCGAATAACAAATACCTAGGAAAATAATGAACTATAGCCAGTTTGTAAACATTCTCGTCGCACTCGAAGCAAAGTTCCCTGCGACGACTAACAAGACTCGCACCTCCGGCGATGATTACAGACACTTTAAACGCCTCTTCGATAAACAAATGAGCGTCAACATAGCGCCGAACCGGAGGCAGGATCGCGCCCCAGCAAACAATGAAAGCAGGGGGAGCTCGAGGAAAATGCATGGATTAAATCGAACGGGGAATAATCGACAGAACAATTCGCAAATTGATTAGCGGGAATCGCGGCTGGCAATACTAGCCGTCCTCGTTCCTGGTAACGAAGGCACCGGACGGAATGAAAGAACACCAGCCGCAAGCGAACTGAAAGACTATAACTGTTTTAATTAGTTCGACGGGGCTGGATTCGTCGGGCTGCGTTTCCTTCCCGTCCGCCCTTCAAACTTAATTCCCTCACAAAGAAGCTCTGCTTGTAATTTGCGCTTTAAAAGTCAACTTTCACCCCCTTCTTGCCCCTCCCCCTCCCTCACTCCCCGTTCCCAGCAACTCCCTTCAGGCAGCCACGTCCTCATAGAGAAGCTATCGCCGGAACTTGATAACGAGACACGATGGTGCTTGATATCAAACTTGCGTTAATGGGCTTATGATCTTTCCATTCCAAGCGACTTCAACTGTTACCCGGTTAAATACATTAGATTGGCCTACTAGATTAACTTGCACGCCAAACGCAATCTCGCTTACGTAGTAAACGGATCTGATTAATAAGCTCATTACTGGATATCCAGCAGCCAATTTCCTTTGGATGTTACGCAGTTCTGTGCGAACACAATGGACATTCGCCGATCGATAAGCAGCCTCGTTAGGGGCGCGATCGACGAATTAGGTGCGTCGGGGAGGGGGCGAAAGTATCGGGAGTTCTCTGTTCCTGGATGATCGTCGAGTGTTTGAAAAAGAAGAAGAGTGTATTTTCTTGTGGGGAAGGGAAGTGTGGAAGGTTTTAATGGGGTTTAACGAAATCGTTCAGAATTTTCACATGGGAATCGCGAGCTTCTAGAGAAACTTTCACGCTGATTTTTAAAACAGTCATTTTATTTCTTTTACTTGTTGCGATCGCTGCTTCGACGCAACGGGAAAGCGAGCCTGTCTTCTGTGAAGAAACAGGAACACTGACGAGAGTGCTATTGTGAGAATTTCATTGAAATTTTGTAAATGGAACATTGTAAAATTGTTTGTATGGTAGGACCTCTGTTGCAGAGGAACCCACGGTGTTCTGAATTACACGCATAGTGTTTTATTTATTAACGTTGGCGATGAAAAGATTAATTAACACAGCGGTGATATTGTACTATCAATTTAGTGGATTTTATGATTTTTTACAGCTTTACAAACTGCTATTTATTTAGGTATCGTCCACGATCCTTTCCTCCTCGATTTAAGTCAACGCCAGGCGCTTCAGTTACGTCGATTGCTACTACACAGCAAACGTGGCATTATTAAGCTGATTACCGTGTTTCCACGAAAGGATTTACATCGAATGCATTGCTGATGCCCGGCGTACGTACTTACGCTCATTCAAAACGGCGTACGGATGCTAGACGTATCTCTCGTCGCTACGTAGAAACTGTTGCAACGTTCGATCTATAGAAATGTACACGGTGTTTTAGGTGCAGACTTGGGAAGTTTGGTTACGCTGAGATTCAGGATTAAAAGCACAGATTGCCAGGAAATTTCTAGTAATTTTTCTTTTAATATATGAGACAAAACAAAAGCCAAACGATCGTCACGAAGTAGATAATGTTCAAGTATCTATTTAGTAGAAATTCCAAAGTTTCATCTGAATTTTATTATCTCTATAATATTCTTCGCAATAATTTTTCGCACCATGGGCCTAATTCTCGTTCTACTCGACACCAAAGTCTCCTTTCCATATCGACACACTTGGCATCTAAATTTGAATCATCCTTCGCTTATATTTCGGCTCATTACTATAATTCCCTCCCACCTGATATTCGAGGTTTAAATTCGTTTCCTGATTTTAAATGTAAAGCTCGGCGATATATATGGTTACATTATGCGTCGCAATAACTTTCTAGTTTCTTAATGTTAGTTAGTTTTTAGTCATTTAGTTAGTTATTTACTTCTCTGAATGTGTCAAGTAATAAAGACGAATAATAATAATAATAATTTTATCCCACCGAAAGTAGTTACTCGTAGACGAGAATATCTTCGCTGATCACCAGTTAAACGACAAAGAAATATGATAACAAAGCCGAGTATTTTGACAGAGACACGTTTGTTGGCGCAACCCATCGCAGACTGTGTACTTAGCGCAGTTTCAGGATCTGCTATCTTGCGAGGAAATTTCCACTGCGGAGAACAGTGCTGTGTTAATAGCCTCTGAAGATGCAGATAAATATTTAGAGTTGGTTACAAAAACAGCTACACATGAGACGCAATGTTCTCTCTTGCAATAGACGTGCCTCGATGACGAGCTGCGCAAGACAGTATATTCGTCAGTCACTCCCTAAATTAACGTGCAAGCGTTGGAGCATGTTCCCTCGCTTTGGCACAGGAGACGTGCGACTCGAAAGCTGTTACTCGAGTTCCTCGGGAACGGATTAATCTGAAACGATAGTTGCGGATACCTAAGTCCTTCTTTAGTTAAAAAAACTTCACCATTCATGCTTTTCGCATAGAACTCGACATTTTCTCGGAAAACGGAGGAACAGGCGAAGATTGGCAAGTCTCGCAGACTCAGCCCCTAAAGCAAGAAGATGAAGGATCCCTCGAGCTAATAACTACGATTCCCTTTCGACCTTGTTACTTCCATTTCCCCACTTTCACGATCATGCATTTCCTTCCTCGATAACAAATGCACAGCATTGCCTTCCACCTGGTGCGATTCCACCCCCACGTTTCTGACGATTCAAGTCTCGCAAGGAGCATTGGAATTCAGTCGGTTAGCCCCCTTCGCGGGGAAGAAAATCTCCGCGAAGATTCATTCTTCTTTCACCTTTCTTAGCGGCGGCGAAAATATTTTCCCTACGCAGACGCATTAACCGTTCCCTCCGAGCCGACGCGGGGTTTATTTCTGCCGCTGCTTTACGACGTATAACGCGCGGCCGCCACGGCGTTTCGTAGATTCCCACTTTCGCCGGTGAGCCGTGCAAATTTGACTGATGCCTTCATTCAAATTTATCCCCCTCCTTCTTATTTATTCCGAGCCGCGCGGAATATATCCTTTAAGCTATTATACAGCCGCGGCGCACGCAACTTTAAAGACAGCAACATGCAACGCTCCACAGCGGGACGCATTAATCATTCACTGAATTCTTCCAACTTCGTACGGTCGCTTTGAAGTTTCGCGTTCTCGACTGCGGCGAAAGAGCCGGCCGAATAAAGCCGACGAAAACGCCGGGGATTATCGTCGAAAACAATTCGCCCCTGCTAAGCGGTCCCTCTGCGGCGAAAGAGTTCAAAGTTAAAACAGTTCTTTCGCTTCTTCCCAAGACGTTCAGCGGCCGCCGTCCGCCGGCCATTAATAAACGTTTCCGCCCATTGCCAGTTTCGTTTTCATTTCAAAGCGGACGGAAGTTCCCGGAATACCTAATAGAACAATAAATCCTTGAAATTCCTCCGCCCGCGAGTAACGCAGTTCACCCTCCCGCGATCACTCGAATTACACCCCCGCTGTTTCCTACAAAAGAAACGCGGTTCCTCCAATTCCCGCGGCCCCGGCCTCGCGCGGCCCGGCCTGCAGGCGCTGGAATCGTTTTCACCCCGTTTCCTCGCAGGCCAGCCGGCCCGGGGAAATTTAATTCCTTGTCTTTTACCACCTACGGGC
The DNA here is from genome assembly GCF_050908995.1 of Andrena cerasifolii. NCBI lineage: Eukaryota > Metazoa > Arthropoda > Insecta > Hymenoptera > Andrenidae > Andrena > Andrena cerasifolii. The sequence goes on from NC_135123.1 coordinate 11,561,999, forward strand.
CAGTAAATCGCGCGGCCGTCGCCTTAAATATTTTTACACTTCGGAGTTTTACTGGGCCCCGTTATATCCCGAAGTGAAATTACTGTATTCATTATGCAAGCCACGCTCCGAACCCGGCGACGGGGTGACATTCCGACGGGGTGGCGCGCTCGATCTGCTTTACTACACACACGTGACTCCGCGAATGCCCGCCCTACCTGCCGGATCGAAGAAAAGAAAGCGGAGCCGGAAGGACGAGGGCGGCACGTCACCAGGAACGACGCGGAACGGATCGGGATGGACTTCGCTGGCTAATTTAAACCTTTTAACGGAAGTTCGCCTTAGAGGATAAGACACCGTAGTTGGCTGCAGATTCAATTCCCCGTTGGCCGGGCGTTTCGCGGATAAATAATTTACGCGCTGCCCGTGAATGATGCAGGAATAAATTAAGATTGTCTCCGGCGGAAGATCGGTATTCCGTCACTCGTTGCCCCTCGAAACCAGGCGAGACCGTGAGCACAAGGATGGGGGCCAGGCGGCGGGGGAGCGCGCGCCCTCGCACGAAGATCCTCGAGAGATGTACCGGGAGGTGGGTAAGCGCGTTTGATTCTCTTTGAGAATTACTTTTGATGTCGGTAGCTTGAACTGTTGGGTCGGAAATTAGCGGGGCCGGGCCGTTTGAAGGGATATCTGTGCTGGGTGCTTGAAAAATTTGTTGAAAAATTAATTTGACGCTGGTTGTTCCGACGCTGCACGGCCGAGACCTTTCGTCTGCATTCCAGCAATCAATTCTTTACCGCCGAGAGCCGCGCTCCAAAGAGGCCTTCGACTGAATGATCATCGAACTGCCGGGATCATTGAAAGCGCACCTACGTACACAGCGACTGGTTATGTATCGCGAGTGCCTGTTGAAATGCAGGCTCCAACGTTGACGAGGCCCCGGTAGCAGTCGTTAATCTTGCCCGAAAATACTGGGGGTTTGAGAAAGCGGAGGGTAGCGGGAGCTGTAGTATACCGTGCGGTTTGCTCGGCGAATTGATCATTGGCGCGTTTAGTTTAGCTGCTCGTACCTTTGACCGATGTGATCGAAACAGGCAAATAATTGAGCGAATTATTACGTATGCAAAGCGTCCCAGATAGGAAGCTGTGCCAGGCCAATATTAATGCGACTAGGGCAGCCAGTACTGCGCCACGTTTCGGCCAGTACTATCATCGCCGCTGTTATCATTGTTTCGTGACTATCTTTGACGCGATCGGAGGGCCTGCGAGGCTGAGAAATGGATTCTAAGGTTCCTAACGGAGGGAACAGATTCTAATCCATCGTTTTGATTAATGCCACCGCGGGGCCGAGTTGGGTTGCCACTTGGGGAATGTCTTGCTTCGATTATCGCGCGAACAGAATCATGTTTGTTAAAAGAGATACAGCTGCGCGTAGCCGGTAACGGTTTAATGCATCTATGTTATATCACACATTTTTCCTTCCACTTCCTTCGATGGGTGGGGATCTTACAGGCTGCTTTATTATTTAAGCGCTAATCGAAGCGATATCATAATTCCCAACGACTTTCCCGCTGGCCTGGCAATGTATATCGATGGGATATAGATCTGAAGTATATATGTACATACTTGAAGCATGTGCACGCGGGATAGAGATCCTATGTTGATAGAGATAGAGTTTCGAGATGGGAAAAGGGTCAACGTTTTATCGATGCCTGCGAAGGATGGTATAAAATACTTTTCGTTGATGGAAAAAAAGGGATGGTACAAAGAGATCTACTCTGGACCAATGAGTTAAGTCTCTGTCCTTGCTCTAGATTTTACAGGCTACATGCCGAGCTTAATTTATTTTCATTCCTCCGAGAAGAATGAAAATTCCATTTACTCCTCCAGGAAAATGCGAACGTTGCTCATAGAGACTTTAAATTAGGTAGCCTCTAATTATATTCTCTCACATTTAACGAATTTTTTTAAAGGAAAAGGTACAACTAACTTTGACCACTTTAGAAGCTTTGATAAACGGAGCTTTAATTATCTCATAATTTCCGAGACTAACAAATCGTTCTCCATTCATAAAACGATTCTAATGAGTTGCTCCATTAAATCTCACGCGAGTTTCACTGGAACTTCTTTATTTCTACGATTCCCTCCCCTCTTCTCAGCCTACAATCATTCTGTCCCTTACCCTTCGCGCTATTTCCTCGATACGTACTCCGTTTCAGCCCGCAGGACCATATCCCATCTCGCGATTTCAGGTCAATACGTGACCAAAGAGTCCGCGCTCACGAAGCTGGAGGACGGAACTTTACGATCCGGCCATCGACGAATTATTTTTGCCTCTTGTATTCCGGACCCACGCCGTACGCCGTATTCCACGGAAATACGGCGGAGCACGGATTCTCTGTAGGCTGCCGACCCTCAGCCCGATGAGTCGCGAGTAACTCGAATCGAGGACTCGTAAGCCTCTACTCGTCGGAAGTGCTCCTGAAAGAAGCGGGGCAAGATGGGGGATTGTCCCTGGAGCCTCACTTTTCAATGTTATTGATTTTTTGATAACTGTGGCCGGATATGCTGCCCGCGTAACAACACTCTACGTTCTTGGCATTCCGCGCATTTGTTCGCTCTCCTGGCTGTGTTACGCCGATTATAATCTGTGCAAATGCGGGGGATGTTTTAGCTGTTTGGGTTTGATGACGAGATGCATGGGAAACCTATTGGGTGAACAGCAGACGATGGTGAGTCTTAGTGTTAATTGTTTAGAGATTCGAAGCACGGAATATGTTTTATAGTGTAGGGTAATTATGGGAGAGATGCCGCACTGAGAGACGCCGCACTATCAATATTTCAGGCTTATCGGTAATAAAATACAACACTGTCGATTTTATTTGCTTTAGGCTGTTAGTTCAGGATAGATTAATAAGCGAGAACGTAATCCCCTGATTACTTTGAAAGATTTTGCTATTTTTCCAGGTGAGCCTGCCGCACTTTGCTTCGATAGTTACACGTCGAGTTTATTTTTGCTATAGAAGTAGTTAAAAATTCATAGTTTTTCGTGATATAACTTTTGTAATACACATTTGACATAGCAGTTGGAAATGCGAAAGTGCGGCGCCTCTTCCAGGCATTTCGGCATAGATGCCGCAATTTTATGTGAACTTGATAGCGTACTGTATCGGAAGGTACTTACCTATGTCGACTAAATGATGTTTTTAATGTTAAAAATACAAAAAAGTGTTTCAAAATAGATACCGTGATATCTCAAGGCAAAATATATATTTTTGAATGACAAATCCGATAATCCAAACATATTTGTGGGCTTATTACTCTGTTTTCGCATTTTATTTTTATTTTAGGTGTAACGAATGTGGAAGGAAGAAAAAAGACAATTAAATTTAGAAAAGTAGAAATAATATCTGTACCTATTTATTTTCCCAATTTTATTGTATTTTATAGCGGTATAAATTAGAAAGATGTTTCATTTTACTTTGCGTTTACTATTTTTTTAAAATAAAAAGTTAAAATTAACAAGTTTAAATGGAAAATTAAACGTTTTTCGAAATGTGGCACCACTCCCGCATGTGCGGCGTCTCTCCCAACAAAGGATGTTTGTAGTTTCAATTTTTCAAGGGTGACAAATATTAAAATTTTGATTTTCTTTAATGCTAGAGTAGCACAAGATATTCAACTACTAATATGTATCCTTGAAAAAAATATCATTGCAAAATTTAGACACGGTGACAATTTCGCGTAAGGTGCCGCACCAACTCTCCCATAATTACCCTATGGGAATTGATTGAATGCTCACATTTGCTATCGGCTTATAAGCTTTGCAGAATATGTCCGAGTAGGAAAAATATGATTTGATTCCCTTTGAGAGCATTCTGTAGTCGTCGATTCGCTTACACTCTCTTGCTGACTGCGATTTCAGTTCGTGCTGGAATTAATAGTTTTATGACAGAGGCCGAATGAAACTCTCGCGTTGCAACGCGTTGCTCGCGAAATTACGAAGCTTGAGAAGCACTGCGTCGTAGAATGCGGTTCTTGCGAGCTCTGCAGTGTCGTGGAAGATTTGGAACAGCTAGCTAGACCCGCTCACCTTTTGTTACGACGAAACACGATCGATCCGGACAACCGTCAAAGATAATAAAATGGATTTAGAGAATCGATGTGACGAGCGGGCAAGCACGTTTGAGTCTGCATGCCTGCGCTCTGCCAATGGGAAACGATGGAGTTATACGATCTGTGACAAACAGTTTTATTTACCATAAACTGTCGTCACAGAGGAGATACCGCTCCTGGTTTATACGCAAGGCAGTTCGATATTATGACATTTTCAGTTTGCATGAAACTAGAAGATATTTTCGAACGACCGACGAGCACCGAGAACGCCAGGGTGGTCGGAGAGCAATTGGAAATCCTGACCTGCGTCCTGGGAAACTAAAATGGCATTATAAGCTCTTCGGAGAAAGCAACAGTTTGGAATTTAATTCCTCTTCTGATCTTACTCCGTAGTTTTATACTCAATTTCATCCTGCATACCTCCTACGTTCGGTTGTAACCGTTTCGTTTATGGCGCTGTGATATTTCTAGCAAACGGAGGCAATATATCTGGTTCCTGAAACGTTTCTACAAACAATTCCTGGGAGACATTTGCTTTAGAATTCTTACTTCATCTACTCTTGCTGTTACTCTGTTCGTCCATCAAATAATGGGGATTGGTGTACACAATAGACTCTGATGCCATTCTTGTTGTTCGAGTACCGAAGCATTTGAAATACCGCTGCCAATTTATTGAGCATCCCTATATCTGCCATGTATGTACTACTTTATTCTAAGAAGTCACATCCACTTGTGTTTCATTAAAAAATCACTGTCGGCTTTGAAATCCTGTTAATTGAAATCTCTGAATCCTGACAAATACCTAGGGAGATTTCACGGGTATTTAGGTAAAGCGCGGAACGATTTATCAAGTTTCGAAATGACAATAATTCGACGCAGCTAACGTCTGCAAGATAACCACCGAAACGTGAAATGTGAATCGTAATGCTACGGTGTGGTTTCTAAAAAAATGAAAGGAGCGACACGCTCAAAAACTTTCGCCCGTTTCGCGCGACCGCCTTACTTTTACATCGGCGTAAAATATGAAGGAATTTTCTGCGGCTGTGTTTGTGCTGGCAGGTTAAACTTTCGCGTCGTACTTTCGCGTCACCTTCTTCATTCCTTCCCCGAGGAGCGCGTAACCGCGAGCATCCCCGCGGTATTCTGGCGCTGCCAAACTGTGGATCCACTTATACCAAACTCTTTGGTCAACTTTCGCCGTATGCTGTACACGCTTACAGTTGTAATTCGTCGCGACTCATTTCACAGCAATATCCCGGCCAGGTGCGGCTTATTAAACGTGTCGCCTCTTCAGAACTTCAGCGAAACTGGAGGATTGCGCGACGAAGAACGCTGGCCGGAAGAGTTGTCGACGATCGAGCCTCCTTATACGTATCACTGACAACTTTCGTCATTTCATTCTGAAAATCTGGTTCGTCGCCTCGCCAAGATCGTCTGGCAAAGGGGGCTGTAAGAATATTGCACGAAATATTCCCCGGTGAGAGTGGAATAACTATTCCCTTAAAGCCTTTCGGACGTGTTCCTTGCTGAGATTTCGTGCTAAAATTTGGAATATTCTTTTAGTTTTGGAAAATGCTACTCCATTCGCCGTTGCTATACAGATGGGCCATTCGTTACATCGCAAGGGGCAAGAAAGTAGCATCTCGCGTGTGACAAACAAGAAGTAGTGGAAATTGGGAAAGCAATCTTGGTAACGGTGTTCCAAAGCCACTTATGTAGTTCTTTTTTCCCAACCCTTCAATTACATTACGCGCATTGCACCCAGGTACCTATTAGCAGATTGCCTACAAATTGATCGACCCCGTTGACTCGCACGGAATGCTCGAAAAGTCGTGGGATTGTTCCACGTTATTGGTGTATTATCGTTACAGTAATTGTTAACGAATTGCATCCCCAGTGCGACGAAGAAGTATTGCTTACAAGGGAGGATCCCCAACCAAGAAATTCAAAAAATTATGAAACTTTCGGGATACGCAGAGAATTTTCTTGTTCTACCTAACTTCAATTTCTCTTTCAATTTCTTTTTCTGCGAACTTCACTCCAAGGGGATGAAATTGACCCCTGAAAATCCGTTTTTTCGCGAGTTATAACGCAAACTCGGAAAATATCGGAAAATAATAAATTTCACCCTCTTACAGTGAATTTGGGCTCCAAAGAAATGAGTAACACATATTTATCCTCTACATATCCTCAAAGTTACATAATTTTAAAAATTTCTGGCTTGTTAGTATATATTTTAGAGTTACAGTTTCGGTTTCTAATATTCTTTCCAAAGACACTCCAAACAAAAAAGTACACCCCAGTTACTAACTCGTAGTAACGCATAACTAAATAGAATTTCGCGATTGCTCCTCCTCGTAGTCAGCTACCATGCGATTCTGTTCCCATTGTACTCTTACATACGCCCACGATTGTAGCAGAAGCTAAGCCACTTTTCAGGTTCCCATTGACGGCAAACGGTTGATCGCTGGAAATCCGCGGGACGGGCCTCGACGCCTTTCACCGGCTTAATTATGCCCGGGCTCCGATTGTAGATCCGCCTTCAGGTATCTTGCAGCGTGCACATCGTCGATACACGCTCTCGGCCGAGGGGGTGTGCATAATTTGAAGCACGGGGAGTGCAGCTCGTCCGCTCGAATCCGATTCTGTGGTCAGCTTATTCAAGCTTTGGTCGCGCAATTGGAGACGGATCGGACGTGCCGGCTGCTGACAAGGAACTCTGATAATAGAGGCAAGCTTCAGAGGAACTGGAATGCACAGTACACTGTCTGCTCAGAGGGAAATTCGGTATTGACGTAATTAGACTACATGCTACCAGACGTTCCACATGCCGTGACACTAGCCACCCGAGGCACACCGCCGCTGGGATTTAATACCGGCTCACTCATATCTCGGGGGCAAACCAGCTTGTCCGCAATTTCATCCTTTGAGAATTAAATTAATCATCGATCCTACGCGCTCTATTATTCCCCGAACCTCCGGCGCCCCGAATTATCCGGCGTATTTAAGGCGCGCCCTGTCGCCGCTCTTCTGAACCCTAAACCCAGTGTTCCTTGATCACTGGCCAGGCTTCCCCGGCGCCATCGAAACTATCAGGATGATATTATCGATGGTGGTTTGCAGGGAGATGCCTGCAGATTGTATTTGGTGGATTCTACGGTTGGGAAGTAAGTTGATTGGCTTGTTTAGGTGCCGGGGACGCAGAGGGGTGATTAAAGCACTTCTGCTTAAGTGCTGTTGAATCGGCGAAGGGATTTATATGGGTTATTATTAAAGCGATGCGGTAGAGGACAGGAATTAGCGCGGGGCGGCAAGTGTCTTCGCGTGAACGTGATTGGCCGTGATTCGAACCTGATACACGGCCTGGCAGGTCCAGCTCGAAAGTTGTGAAAGTCCGCGAAACGGGAACTGTTATTGGCAGCGGCTTTTAGCGGGATAGTGTCGCTGCATTTAATCACAGTCCGCTGCAATTTTTAGGATTTCCCTTCAACTCGCCCGGGCTGGACTAATTGAACGCTGCGTTGTGCGCAGTCTTCCTACAACCTAATATCGGCGGTGACAAAACCATTTATAGGAAATACAATACCGGGGATCCCTTTGCGAAAGGGGCCTTTTGGCGAGCTTGCAACAGATCGGGAATAGGCAGATGCAAAGCTTTCGACGTTCGACTGTAAACGAGTGGGTAGGTGAGCTTTAGGTTGTACGAAAGGCTGCAAGCACATTCCTCGTCTATTGAATCACGGGCCATGTCATTATTTTGAAATGTTTGAGCACAGCAGCGTTTTAATTTAGGATATGCTTCCGAATTAAGGGCGTATGTCCCATTTACGTAACGAACCTAGCTCCTCTTGTCACGTGATACCCTCACGCGTGGATTACGAGTTTTCGGAATGCACGTGAATGCGAAAGAGCGGTATCCGATAGAACGGTGTTACGTAAGTGCCCTGCACCCCTACTGTACCCATCAAGATAATTGTGATAAGTATTCCGCGAATCGAGCATTGCTAATTAATCAGATCGCCTGGCACTTTATTGTACAGCTGAAATTAATGATAATCTCTTCAACGTCACGCGTAACGAGACACGTGTCATAGACTACTCCACCGTAATTTAAAATCCACCGTATGGCTCTATATGTCAGTGTTCCGTAATTTATTAAACACTGGAGACATCAGGTATTCAAGTTGGAAATCTATTTCGACAGACGGTGATCAGCAGTAATTAGTTCTGTACCTATACGTTTCTATTAGTAGAAAATCATCCGACCACTCGGGAACATTTTTCTGACTACAAGTCACGTTAAGGGCACCAATTGGTGGGGCCAATTGACCTGCTGAAAATATTGAAGTAGGAACTGAATAGCCTGGCGTTCCATGCACTCGGGCTGGAATTCCATGCGCTCGGAGGTACGTCTTTCCAATGATTAATCCGGAATTCATCATCTGAAAATGGCATCACGTCGTACGATTTCCATTATCGTCCGCGGAGGTCTGTTATACATTTCTAAAACGGTATTCCATTATGCCGCCGAGCCGGGGGTAGTACTCCGAAGTTGCGCTCCACATTGCCTTTCACTTTCTGTACACTTTTAAGAGAACAAGAAAAACCGTCAAAACCAAATGCGCCGCGTAATACTCGCGCTTCATCCGAAGACTTCGGAACCTCGCTTTCTCATTTACCGTTGCCTGGAAGAAAAACCATTTCTCCTCGGCCTCCGCGATACTCCCGCAATTACTCGGAAAATTGCGCGATTTTTAAAACAGACCGTTGTGCTCGGTGTACAGGGTGGGTCTAGAAACTGGGACGGGCTGCGCCTCCCCTTTCAACCGAAGACAAAGAATCTTCAAACTTTCGCCAGGGAAGACAGAGAGCCCTGCCGCAAGCAGCATTTATAAACTCGTATTTTGCTCGGAGATACGTCGATGCAATATTGCAACGATGATCTGTTGAATTAAAATGATTTCGTCGTTTCGTAACGCGAGTGTTAAAGTTCTATTTCTTTAGAAATCTGATAGTTTTGGGGAGTGAAGTAACTGGCGAGGCACGCGAGCATTATTGCCTTCAACTTTATCCGCAAAGTGACGGGAGCAATAATTGATTTATGCGAAACGAATTACGTGGTTACGTATAAAAGTTTATTTCTGCTTCCATTGAAAAAAATAATTTTCCCTGATAATTATCGTACACTCTTAGCCTCTCGGAAGAAATCCCAAGGGACTTTCCACGCTAAACGAGGATTCTGGTGAAATTGAAATGTGACGTAGTCCGCGTGAAATTAGTGGGAGGGATTTAAGTCCTCGTCTTGTTGGTTTCGAATTTATTTGAAAGCTACAGGTCGTTAAAGCTGAAAATTTTTATCTTCAAAAGTATGAACAGTGCAAGGTTCGTTCTTCTTCTATTTTCACGGAGAAGGATTGCCTCTTTTCGCATAAATTTCTTTTAAACCAGAAGATCGGTTTTGCGACGTGAATTTTAGGCGAAAGTACAGTGCTGTATAATGAAACTATCTAACAGATTGATGGAGATACATCCGTGAACGTGGACGTCGTATTTCGTTAAATTACCCGATAATCATGACGCGCAATTATGCCAGGAGTTCCGCGTATAAATTAAGCTGGACTAAGAGCATAACACCCAACGAGAGGAGATACCGATGGGCGTTGCGAATACCGATATTTCGCCGAAACTTAATTGCTCCTTCCAGGCAAGGATGCAGTCTAATGAGCAATAAATAAAAGCCCGCGGAATACCAGACTGATCGAAGGATATAACTACCCCTTGAACTTCTCGTGATCGATTTTCAAGATCCTTTCATACAGGTAATTGCTGAACTACTTCACCCACGAATAAAACTGACGAGTCCTTCGAGAGTCAACATTTAATAGGGCGATGAGTCGTAGAGGCTGCTTAAGAATCAAGCTTTAATAGATTATAATATCTATACGACGCGCCCTCATTAAAGCTTAAATAACTTCTGTAACCCAGGAGTCAATGTTACTATTCTCGCTATAACCGAGCAAGAGTTTCTTTACGAATTATTTCGCAGAGAACTCAATTTCAAAAGCCATTTAAACGAGGGAACTTTTAATTATCATAAAAGAGGGGATCCGAGAACGGGATGAAGGTGGGATTGATCTAAATGCACCTTACGCAATGCCGCCAGGAAATGTCGCTTCTGAAATGTGTTTGCTTAATGAATGTTTGCATCGTGATTAACCGACGCTGTAAATTCCGCCGTCACCGGCGTGTTTTACAACAGATTTAATTTCTACTGGCACCGGGAAGAAAAGGATGTCCCCGAGAGGTCTCCTTAATGGCGCAACGGGATAAATTTCGCGAGCTTCTTGGAGGGGCTGTTAAACTCGCGCTGCTGGTTGCTCCTCGCTGTTCAAACGTAAACGTACTTCCCGTGAACGGCGAATAAAAGGAGGTTAACAATTTCTCGTGGAATAATGAGCGGGCGCAATCAATTGCCAGGGTCCTCGATTGTCGAGGCGATCGGAGCGGGGAAACGATAACGCGCATTCAACGTGGCGCAATGAAACACTCCACGATTTATGCTTCGAGGTTTCGTTTAGTCGCTCGCCGATTACTTCGACGAAGCTGCTGCGAGACAACGTTGAACAGTCGCCTATAAAACGCGCGCTGAATCGCTCTTATTGAAAGTTGTTTCGCGTCTACTGCTAGCCCTCTCGAGTCCTATTGAAAGGTAGATAGAAACAGTGGCAGTCATCTCTCTGCAGTGCTCATACCTTCTGTTTCAAACAAAGATACTTAAAAGTCACATTGCCCTTTTCATTCCTGACGATATTACAGGCAGAATGTTCTATTATTGGATCTATAATGGGAGGAAGAACGTTATAACGAATTTAATTAAAAAAATTTCATTCATCCTCCGACCGATAGCCAAATTACAGTAAACATTCGTATTAACCCCCAAGAGCGAGCGAGAGGGACCGAAACAGTTGACTGAGTTGACAAGAAGTTACCGTCGACTCTTTCGTTCCCTCTCGCTCGTTCTCGGGTTCTCTCACCGAAGGATTTCAAGAAATGGTAGGGAGAGTCACCGGGCGTACTACGCACTGTAAAATCGGGGCTATAACGAGGGTTTACTGTATCGCACTTCTATTTGCATAAAAACCATCAGCGATCCATTGTTTCGTTCTTCTCGTCGGCCGTTACCTCGTGTTTGCCTTTCCGTGTAATTGGCTCCGATCAGAGCTCGGTATTTCAGTTCCTCCTTATAAGCTCCATAAATTTACTTAATGTTTACTGACTGCACGCAGCAGCGACTCGAACTCCGAAGTCTCATTAAACTGCATGAATTGGTTTTCACGATGATGCCTGGCCGGCGCAACCAGCTCGTGGTTTTCTAGCATACTGACGATCGTTGCTCGAATTACGAGCACACGGGTTATCGAAACTACGTGCTATACCTTAAGTCAAAGATAGAAGAGTGCTCTGGAATGATTTGAAGATACCCGGATCGCTTGTTCGCTCGACATTCCGCGAAAATTGACAGCCACTTAAGCTGGGATGGAATTTCTTACTGTTGCACACATTCCAATTTAAAGTGATTTCATTTTAATACCGTATTATGCGAAGAGTCTGTCGCTAAATATCGAACCGAAAGTCACTTAGGTACTACGCATAGCTAAATTTACCTTGGATCGCTTCTGCGAACTCTGAGAACCTGACGACTTTACCTCCTTTATTTTAAGACCGTAATCCAATCGAATTTTTGTGGGTCGAACTTGGTCACGGATTAAAGAAATCACTCAACATTTATACTCTGCCCAGTATCCACAGGAATGCGATCGATCGGTAAGGAGAGCTGGGAAAAATCGATCAAAATTATCGGAGCACCTTTACCAATACAGAAGAACAAAGATTCTGCTCATCAAATCTGCGAATATACTTAAAATTAGAGACGTAAGAATATGTGTGCCGGTGATTACGAAAGTGTTGTAAGTCATGAATTTTTTGTTTCAAGATAATTGCACTGTTCGGTTTGGGCGGATTAAAAAATATTATTCCATTACTGAATAAATTGTTTTACAGCATATATGCTCTACTGATGTCAGACTTATCAATCATTGTAAAATTTTATAAATAATTTGTAGGAAAATGTGTGTTTTTAGACCTTTGAATGCCTTCGAAATTCCAAAAGTGCTCTAACATAGTTTTTCGCTCTTCGCAGGTTAATAAAATCAAACATTTTTTCTCGAAAAAAAGCAATTTCTACTTTCAACCACTTTGCCACTAACAAGTGATTAAAAGTATCACTTACGGACACATATAAATGCCAATACCTTTATGGTAATGTATTCACTACCCCTATTTCTCCTAATTTATCTAATATTTTCAGCATTATTAAATAAATTTCATGTTTTCTTTCTTGTTTACTTATCTTGACCCACATCTAGGGTTAAAACATAATATAAAAATATGTAATCATTCCTTCCTCACAAATTACTTGCAGAGACCAACTGACAATAATGAATGCTATTTTGCAACAATTCTTTCATAATATTGAGATATATAAATCAGTGTGACATAAAATAAGAGAGATCTGAAGAGACCTCGAGCACTTATGAAATTTCTCAAAATCCTCGAGATACCGAGTAGCGTTCGAAGTGATTGGAAAATTTTTAGCTCAGCGACTCAGCGTGAATCATGGGACACCCAGTGTTTCCTGCTGCGTCTCGTAATGGCAAGCGTTTCTTCTCCCATCGTGGCAGTACTTACGCGAGGTAGTGCACGCTTGGAATTCACCATCGCGGAGCGCCTTCGAGGACGGAGTGTACGAGCGAACTTAGCCCCCACGAAGATGTAGATCTACGAGGAACGGGCCATAATGGCATCGTAATTGGATTTAGCGTTATAAACTCATGTTAGTAGGGTCGAACCCCACTTACCGCTCGACAATCGACCGTGTTGATGATATGATGTGTTCATTAAGCCCCCGTTAAATATTTCTCGCCCCGTCGATCGATAATCGTGTAATCGAGCAGCACGTCGGCGTACGAAGACGAAGAAGAACTGGCGCGCACGTTACCATGTCTAACCAGCTCCGAGCTCTCGTTTGCTTTCCAAACGAAACGACTTTCTCTCTCTCTCTCTCTGTCTTTACCATGTTATTTTTTTGCTGCAGGAATTCGCCGACGCTGACGGCGAATTTTCGGAGGGATGGAATTTAGGAGAAACGAGGGACGACGGTTGTTTGAATTCGTCTTATTCCCGTGCTCTTGCTTCCTGCGGTCTAGCTCCATGTGAATGATGATTATTAGGGGGAACACTGGGGCAGAAGCACCGTGGAAATCTATTCAATGTGTTTTTCCGCAATTAAGGGGTGGGGAATGGCCTAGATATCGCGGTCTTAATTGTGCAAATGTTTGAAATTTATATTACTGAGGGCTAATTTGAGGGTAGCTACCTAAGTTCTGCACCACTGTTAGTTTTCAGCATTACGTACCCAACGAAGGTAAACTAATTTTCTTCGGCGTTATTTGCTGCGCTACAGCGGACGTATTTTTCACTTCTCGCGTCATCCGAGTTTCTTATGCTTTCACAATTGGGGACCTTGCAGCACGAGGGCGCGGCTCCATTTTTGACAGTTTTTGAGTTATGACGCGTAATATATGTAAAAAAAATTCTACGTCGTTTGGTGCGCGTTTGATGCAAATCCGGTAACAAACGAGCGCGATTTATTGCAAATTTTGAGGGGCAGCTTGTGAAAAATTCGCCACAAATAGAAATAAATATTTATGCATTCAATAACTACTACTTATTGCGTGAAAATATATATTTTCCAATCAGTCTTCTCTGTTCAATGTTAAGTCAAAGTAATAATTTTAGAAACTGTTTCTTCTAATTCACTCGAAGTTGGTAAAGGTGGAGCTGCACTCCTCTTGCTGCAAAGTCCTCGATTCAGTTACGCATATAAAAGAAGCAAGTAAACGATGGTCAAAACGCAACGCAGTAGCAAATCCCAGCACACTAATATACGTTGCTAAAATGTCATGCTACGTTTCATACAACAGCCCCCTGTTTATTCGATTATCAATGCGAATAAACATATCAGCGAGTAGCGTGTAAACATATTTATTTGGTTAGGTGGACAGAATCGCGGGATTTATACAATTCGCGCTGCGTTACGTCCGAACAAAATCCTGCTCCACCGGCGTTTCCCTGAACCATGTTACAAGCAGTAAATGGAGGGCCGGGAAAGTTTCGGGGCCGAATTGTCTGTTTCCAGATGAAAAAGCTGCAACAAAAGCGTTTAGGCAATCTTGTTTCCCCCGTCATTTTAATATTTCGAATGGAGCTGAAATCAAATTGAAACCGCAGGAGTGGAGAACAGTAGAGGGCACTTTCGCCGTGTATTATTTCGCTTTGCCAGCGTACACTCGACTGAAGGTTGTAAGTCTTCAACGTCAGCCCAACTTCTGCGCGGACATATAGCGGCCCCCGACCTCAACAGGATACCCTTTAATTTGTTTTCGCGTAATTGGTTCTGGTTATTTATTCAGCGTCGGATATCCGATTCCGTGCCCACCGTGTCGGTTGTCCATTCTTAACAGGTAACTGGAGAATACATTTTATTTCGAGACCGAATCACCGAGGCTCCGTTCAGGTATCGAATCGAGCGAACGAGAATCACTTTCACGAACTTTGCATCCCAGGAAGACGAGGCTCCAGACAAGCGAGCGATTTGGGGATAGAGTTTAATCGTGTCGCTGGCACAGTCAATCAGAAGTGCCCCAATTACGCGCGTCAAGATTTTATTCGCGTAGCGTGCGGGATTTTAACTGGTTTCCGAAAAAAGTTGTTTCGCTCGGTTTTTGTTGTTTATACTTTCCTTCGCAATTTTCTGAACAATGCCTTGAATGGCCGCAGCTCTCTCGCTGCGAGCGAAACACGGCCAGAAATTAGAAGGGAAACGCTTGCAAAAGCTTGCTCGCTGATGGAGCAAGTCAAAACACAATCAGAAATCAATTTGGTTATATTAATCTTTCTCCTCCCATGCTTTCAGGCGATTAATAGACTTACCCTTTCAGCTGAAACCCGTTTACCGATCGCGAGCGCTCGCAGGCTTAATTACTAATAACATTCCCAGCGGCACGCATTAATCATTCCTCGCGGAACAGGGGAGGAAAAATATTTTGAAATTTTCAACCGTTTAATACCACCTCGGTGAAAGATGTATCGATTATTTCCGAGAGCTCTCAGTGCCCGGCCTGATAATCGGCCGTCATGCTCGACAGTTTCGACACCCTTAATTGACCCCTCATTATCCAAAAATTGCAGCCGCTCTTTTATAATTAACGTACGCGAATTTGCACTTTGCCGAGGGACCCGAAATCGACGGCGGACACGGCGCCTAAAGCGAACACAGCGATTTGAATTAGCCGCTATTTTAAAACCAAACATCCTCGTTTTATCGATATCAGTTTAACGTTCTGCCATTCGAGATAAAAGGGAAAGAAAAACAGAATGTTGCTGTTCTGTTTTTCCCCTCTAAAAATCCGCGCGGAGGGATCAGAGGGGGGTTTTGTGTACGCAATTTCGCGCGAAAATAGATTGGAGCAACATTTCGCCAGGGACACCTTGGCAACGCCAAGTGCCGTCGAGTTGTTGGAATTCGACGGTCGATAATCAGTAAACTCGATCGAGCAGACAGCAAGGAGTAGAGATGCGTTACAGATTCCGTTTGCGGCTTTGCTTGAGAACCGAATTCGAGTCCACAAGATGATTTAGTTACGCGAAACCCTGAGGGGCAGCCATTACGCCGTTTCCATTATCACCACCGTGTCGTTTCGCGTTGAATGGACCCAATGATGTCCCGTTCGATCACGCGATTCGGTGATATTCTGCTGATCGCTGAGAGAAGATACGTCAACGCGATAGATTCAACCGTGTCCATCGATCTTCCCATTTACACAAGCCAGATAGATTGTTTCGCAAACTTTTCAGACATTATCGTCAACAGATTCGAATAGATTCGCTGCAACCAGTCATGTTGATCAATAGGGAGCGAGCTTTCTTGCGCAGTGATGTACGAGGTTTTCTGGCACTGATCGACAACTTCTAATTTTCTCGGTTGAAGCTGTTGCTCGGGTGAATAACAGGGGAAGATCCCGAACACAAAAATTTAAAAAATTCTGAAACTTTGTGCAATTTTTGTTTGCTGCCCAAATTCACTCGAAGAGGGTGAAATTAACCCTTGAAAATTCGGCTATTTTCCGATTTTGTGTTGTAACTCGCGAAGTGTAAGAGATAGAAAAAAAGTTTAATGACAAAAGTTAGTTCTTTTAATCAGATCTAGCAATTATACTCATTAAAAACTTTATGCCTATATTTGTACATATTTAGACAACAGTTTAAAAAAAATCAATTAAGAAAAACGCTACGATTTTCAAAACGATGATTTTCGAATTGGTTAGCATGTTATCTCAAAAACCAATCAGCCAATTTACTTCAAACTTGGTATACATCTTCAGTCGATGTCCCATTCTCGTTGTTACTAAAACTAAGTCGGTTTTTGCAAAATTAGATTTTCGCGACTTAAAAAACCAGAGAATTTTTTTGCAGGAATTGATGTCTGTTTTAGACGCTGCCATTTTTTTCACTTTTCAGTATTTATCATTTGATCTAGGTCAAACGATAGCCACCCTCGTACAAATTACACAAATTCTCAAATTTTCTATTTCAGACAACTACAACGGCTGATTTTATGCTAACCATGCGGATATGATTTTTGTAAGGCGCTCTATTCGAAGCACTATAACTCCAGATATAACTACTATTTTTGCATACAATTTTTTTTTCATATTCTCTAAAGGTTGACAAATGAAGCCACATAGCTGGAGGTAAATATATTTAATGGTTTTGTTTTAAAAAATTCCCGAAGTTCGCATCAATTTTCGTCCGCCAAGGTAGGGAGACCCTTTAATATTAAAAAGAAAATACTAATTGAAAAAAAATATATATTATCACGCAATAAGTAGTAGTTATTGGGTTGATAATTCCAAGACAATCATCTTCCACTTCGTCCAGCCTCAGCAAATCAACATTACTTAATACCCACTTAAAACCTCTAAAGTTTACAAAATTCACTCGCAATGCGCGGAAGTTACGCCTCAAAAGACGAATCCTCTGTGCCACTCGCGACTTTTGTCGAGGCGAAGCTGCGAAACATTCCAAGAACCCAAACAACTGGCCGTGATTGACGCAACCGTATAATAACTTCGTTAACAACACGGGCTACGCTCGTAACTCTAATTACAAGAAGAAAGTTCCGCGTGTCGCGCTGAATAGGGATCCACAATTATTCCTCTGTTTCGCAATACGCTCGAATTTGTCCCCCTCCCTGTTCATAAGTTTAATTAAATCCGGAACACCCACTCGTTGCAGCTCTTCTGAATCGCTGGTGTTAAAAGAAGGGCACGGTACGCTCTGCCTTCCCCTAGAGGGAATACCACAGTGAAGGGGTTCAAAGAATTAACCCCTGACATACACCGCGCCAGTGATCTTCAATTATCTACCCGCCACGCATAACTAATTTCCATTCTTCAAAGCACCAAGCACTAAGAAATATACAGCTGCTCCCCACTGTTCATTTAACATCCCCAGTACTCGGCGGATCAAAATTTCGAGCGACTAAAAAGCTGCCGGAATACAGAAGTTCGTGCCGCATTAAGTACCCCTCGGCAGCCAATTATTCATTACCTTGTTTCCCTGCACGGCCGGCGTTTACATTTCCAACCGCCCTCCCCCTCGGCCTGCTTCGCGTAACTTAGAGGGCTCACGCGGTTCATTAAACTTCCATCTTCGATCTTCCGGCCGCTCCAGTTTCTTGCACGCACTAATTCGTTCCCGTTTAATAAGCGACTCCGTCGATGGCATCCAGCAATCATCACCGGCGCTCCCTCCTCGACGATTCACGGAGGGCGGAGGGAGATAGATAAGAGGGAAGCGCAGCTGGGGCGGCGATTAAAAAGCAAGTTATTGTCTGCTACTTAGGGCACCGGCGCATATCGCCGCCAGCGATCACGAGGGGGCACGGTGGCGGTATTTAACGGCTCCAGCGATCTGTTCGCGTCGTCCCATGGCGCGGCAACTGATACCGTTGTTTGCCACGGGGCAAGACGAAGGGAGAAAGGCACCGGGGCTCTCGGGGCTGCTCCTTCCACCGAGCGGCATCGATTTCTCTCGTGGACGTTGACATAAATCCTCCGCGAAGCGCCGAAAGTAAAGTCCAAGTCTCTGAAACGCTTACTCGCTAATAGTCATAGTTCGAATGGCTGAAAGTTGCGATCGAGGGCCGACGGCTCTACAAATTTCACTCCACCCCCTCGAACGGTTCACCAAGCACGGAACGTCAAAACATCCTGCGACTCTCCTCCCCCGACCTCTCCCCATCGTGCCTCCCCCTGCAACATCTATTTTCTCCCTTCTCGCCTTTGGTCCTTGGATACCTTGGAACGTTCCTGTGATCCTCGCTGGGGCGTTGAACGGGATCGTGAATATTTTAATCCAGATCTAATTTCAAAGATGCATAGTATAGGGTAGATGAAGTTTCCCAGAGACGAGTAATATTAGCAGTGACTACATTTACTGAAATGCAGCCCCCACTGTTCTTGTCGACTCGGATCGAGACGAAATTAGTCTGGTTTAAGAATAGAAAAATTACGGTTTGAAAGTTGGAATATTATTGTGAAGGCACTTAAGGTGCTATGGTGAGCCTGGAAATCTTTTATTGGAAGGTCTGTGGTAGAATTTAGAACTTGTGATTTGATATTTTAAATGATCTAAAAATTCTCCGCTACGAAAAAAGATTTCTTTCTTCTGTATTTTATCTTGAGGGGAATGTCGCCCGATTGAATATACTTCCTTAGACATGTAAATGGCACTAGGGTCATCTTGATTTTTTTTCTGAAAAAGGATCACACGGCCAGTGCTACACCGAGGTCGTAATAGGAAAATGGTAAGTGAAAAGTGAGAGGAATTTCTTTTTATACTCTCTTCGTGCACCGTCTCCTCTCTGGGTAAGGCGGGTAAGTAGTAACGTCCGGTATGTGATCAGACGTAAGATCAATAGTTCCCACCGTGGTTGCGCCAGACGTTAGTTTAAACTTTAAACTGTATTGCAGGAATTAAAGAATCTCAATATTCGTTCAGAAATCCATTGCTTCCTTTCCGTAGCAACGTAATAAATAATGAAATGTACCTATCCCCGCCACCTGTGCCAACCTCTTGGAAAGATAATTCCCCATTATTCGCCGTGAAGAGTCCAGTACACAAATCGAGTTGATTTTCCGGCGCGTAAAATCCACCGCCAATGGGGGCAATTTGCAGCGCTACTTCTCGCCTATAAAACGCCCGAAATTTGCCACCCCCGCCTGCCCCCTGCCAACGACTTCAATATCCGAAATTTCAGGGGGCTGAAAGCTATTCAGCGTCACACGCGTGTATTTTTAATGCGAGGTCGCGAGCGGCCCAATCAATCCTCATTCAAGAGCCAGTAAACCGTTGATTGACCGATAAAGTTCGAATTACTGTGCATTATGATATTATACGAGGGGGGTTTTCCACCACGCAGCTTCCCCTTCGAAACCTCGCCGCGTCGTGCTTTCCGTATTGTCGGAATCGCGCGACGGAATGCGATTCTCGAAATATAAATATTGTAAGCGGGTCGCCGGAGACGTCGAGTTACCGTCCACGGCGGATCTGAATAATCGAGTGTCGAGGAAATTTGGGAAAGTGGAGCTTTGTCTACCCCGCGTATCCGTCACGTCGAAACTCATAAAAAATTCAGCCCCGCCGGCGCGATCGGGGGGGGGGGGGGGGAACGTAATTTACGCGTTTTATCGCCGGCTTAATTATAATTTTTAATATCAGCCGCGATCGCGTCTCATTGCAAGCGTACTTTATCTCGCGTTGCTTCACCCGCCAGCCCTCGTCCGCCCTCCTCGCCCTATTTCCCTCCTCGTTCAACAGCGTAGCAAGAAGTTTTTATTAGTTTATGAACTCAAGTGTGCGTAAAGTGGCGCCGGAAACTCATTTCTTATAAATACAAATTCGCGGACGCTTTCCTGGCTGCGGTTGATGTAACAGAAACTTGAGAGCTTACGGCGCGATGCGGAAGAACAAAGCTCGATCGTGTCTGAAATACAATACACGGCGGAACTGTGCGAACCGGTGTTATTGCACAGACGGGGAGGAAGAGAGACAGAGAGAGACAGAGAGAGAGAGAAAGAGAGAAAGGGAGAGAGACAGAGAGACAGGGAAGTGAGAATATGCTAAAACCTTGCGTATGATATTGAATTAAGCGCCTAAACTCCCTGTAACTTTTCAACGTGGAAATGAAATTTCCGGACGCGCACCGAAACTTGTTACTTATTTGCCTAAACCTTTGCGTCACAATGAAATACGTTTTGCTCAGCTAACGTGGCGGAATGTATCATTAGATCCGGTCGAAAGTAATTCCCCGTTCCCCAATCGAGGTCCATTCTTATATTCTTCATAAAACACCTTAAGGGGTTGCGTACACCCAGGACCGTGAAAACATGGAATTTTATGAATTTTTTTTATCGCTAAGTAATTTTGTTAATCAAAAATCGTAATATGCACTTGAAAGCAAATTTAAAGAATATTTAAAAAAAAATTGACATCCTAGGTGTATGTTACCCCTTAATTTTATAACCCGCACGTGCTTCGTCGCTACTTACCTATCCCAGCTTCGCGAGGATCCTGAAATTGCCGCGAACAATATTCCTCAAGTTTTTCAACCCGAAGCATCGATATTTACCAACTCACCCCTATCCAGAAACGTTTCCATGCTTCGGAATTCGTGGAACATTCCCACCCCTACACGTACAGAGTCCCCTGGCACACTGTCCTACCGTTTCACGGGAATTCTAGCCTGCGGAACCGACGACACGGTAACGAAGGAAGCTCGATGCTGCCGTCTCGCCGGGCCGCACGAAGGAACGGATAAAAGTGTGCATAATTGATGCCGATGGGCGACGTCCGCGTGAACTACGCGCTTTAAAAACCGAGCGGACGTTGAGGCACGAGCGGCGCAAGGTGCTCCGGATGGACGCAACGGCGAAACAACCGCCGACTGCCGAACAATCGACCGTAGAGGGGGGGCGGAGGCCGACGCGGGTCGAAAAGCTCCCGGTAAATCGACATCAATTTTTCCACATAAACAGTTTGGCGTTCCGGGAGAAGAATGGCGCCACGATCGCGCGGCCACGTCGGATTTCCGGCGAAGCTGCTATGGCAAAAAGGTAAATAAATACGGAAAACAATGTTGGCCATTAATCGTTAACCCTTCCCGCCCCTCGTTCGCCCCGTAGTTTTCTCCTATTTTCCCCCGACCCGCGTCGGGCCATCTCCTTCTCGTCGTAACAGCCACCGCCTCTTCCGCCTCCCCCCCCCCCAACTACTCCTGCGCCCCGTGCTTCGCCCTTCTATCTGCCACCCAGTTAACCGTCCATTGCTCGGTGTTCTCTACGATTTAAGGGATAACGTGATTTCGAGCGATTTCTAACTACATTTAAGCGCAGACTAATGTCCTCCAGCGCGGCTCGAAACGCGGGTTACGTGAGTAATGCGTTTAAGTCGCGGGCGATTTTTCTGCCCTCCCGCCGCCACCCCGGCCGGCTACGTGTGTAGTAAACACTGGCGAATCCCGTTTCCACGGCGCTTCAATCGGGGACCAGGATGCCCGATTTATCGGCGAGTCGACTGACCGAAGATCCTGCGATTAGCGGGACGTGGAGACTGCTTCTCTCCGCTCGTTCGCCTTCAAGTTTCCTGGGGGGAAGTGGCGACTTCTCTCTGCCTCCCCGGAAAGAACCCTGAGTAGATACAGGCTGCGGGAGGGATGGCGCCCTGTCGCGGACACTCGCGTGCTTAGACGTGACTTCTCTGCGGGCACAACAGAACTGTTCTGTTCTCTGATTTTCAGCTGCCAGCTGCTTACGTATCAGCCACTTCGTTGCGAACCAAACGCTCGGTTCGTCCTCCTTGTCGTTCTTTTTGACGTGCGCCGTCGAATCGATACCACTCACGAATTCCGCGCGACCCCGTTGCAAATAAGTTTAGAAGAACGCACGAATTCGAAGTGATTTCCATGGTTTACGTGCGAGGATTATTAAAACGCGGCGGGAACGTGTGTGTACACGTCACGGGGAACTATACTCGCGCGACATACGCGCGCGTGTGGCGGATAATCATATTTGTTCTGGACCAACGGTTTAATCAGAAAGTTTGGCCGCAGTTGCAGCCTCTATTCGGGGCTTAAAACTGACGCGTTCCCTCTTGTCTTATGTAGAAACTATCCTGGCTCATCTCTCTCTCTCTCTCTCTCTCTCTCTCTCTCTCTCTCTCCCTCCCGTTCTCTCTCCCCGAGTGAGATTCACGTATTCCATAACAACTTGACGAGCTGGTTCATGAAATTTATACATGTATGGCTAATAGCATGGAACTATGCTGCAGATGTTTCGGAATCACAGCGAGTAACTGAAGTGGCTAATGGAGTTCGTTAAAACAATAGAACGATAAAGTTTTAAGTGACTCGCTCTTTCAGCGAAACCTTTTCTTCTGTTTTCCGCGATATTCACAAGGCAATTTATATTACTTCGAAGTTACCTGTTAGGCCGCCAGTTGAGTAAGGTGTACGCGTGGAGAAGTATAAGCTGTGTCCATAGCTCGGTGTATATTTCCCCGCCATAAAACTTAGAGGTCTCCCAAGATTAGCCGAGATTATGAAGTGTACGAAGCCATTCCATACAAGTACTACGCGCGGCGGATTAGTCTACTTAAAAGTTTTACCAAGGTCCGACGTAAAATGTAATTTTGATTAAATATTCTCTGATAAGTCTTTCTGCCTCGGGTTCTCTCAGTGTAATGAATTTTCCCCCTCCCTTCGCGTGACAGGCCCTCAGCATTGGCGCAAACAGGATGATTTATATTCTTAACAGATTCTGGTACCACTAATGTCCTGTTGAAGGAGGAATAATTAAAAGAGAACTGCTGAATGACACTGGACCGTAAAGCCTCTTCAAAGAAAGCATCAATTAAGGGGAGCAACGTCGACGGAACGACGCGTGGATGTAAACTCGGCGGAGAGTCTTCGAGCGAAGGAGTAAAATTTTAATTAATCCCGGCGTCAGTTAATCACAGGTCAATTACGGTCTGTTAATATTGTATCAGCGGAAGATAAAGTGAGATTGATGATAAAGTTAACGAACTCGGGGCACTAAAAATGCTGCGTATAAAGCGGCACCGCGCAAGAGTGCGAAGGGGGTGCGCGTTTTAGGGAGACGAGTTACGAATGTTGACTCGGTATATGGTCGAGTTCGAAACTCTCGAAATTGGGGATACATTAACTGTCGCGCTGATCGATCTAAATTCCGCTTCGTTCCCCTTACGCGCGCCTTTTTGCAGGGCTCCGAACGGGACACTTGGAGTTTGTAAATTACATCGATGTCCAAGGTATATTACGAGAGTTTTCAAAGTTTACAAACACTGATTAATCAACGACTCGAAAGTATAGAGGCTCATCAATAACCGTCCAATTTAATTACAGCGTTCAACGAGTTCGATAGTTCGAGTACACGTTCAGCCGATTTATCCGTGATTATATACGATTAAAAGATAATAGTGGTTGGTCGTAGATACTCCGACATTAAAAACGACATACCGTAGCTAAACAATTATTTACATTAACGCACACAATCGAGTGGCGACCTTTGGAGACCTATTCACATTCTATCGTAGCTAATTAATTAATATTTCGTTTACCAATTATTACGGGCGGTAAATTCAGGGTTGCATGCTGCGTCGAGTTTCCCGTCAACGAAGGCTCCGGTAAAACATATACGCTACGCTATCATTGCATCTTATCCAACAAAAATCACCGAATCACTATCGTACCCCGTGTTTTTCCATCTCATCCCCAACGGTGTAAGTGTCCCAACAATTATACGTTTATTAACACAGACGGATGCATAAACACAGCTTCGTTTCACATCTTTGTTTCGGCGTTTCATACAATTCTCAACTATCCACCGGCAACCTCGTCTGCTGCTCTTATCAGGACACTTGTAAACGTTGCTTCCGCGAACATTGATTTCCAACAGCGAACGATGAGAGGCGACAGGACGCGAGCACGAATCGAGAAAAATAACGAGATCAGCCTGGATAGAGAGAAATAATGTGCTCGACGGTGCTGAAAGCGAGCAGCGAAAACCGTGGGATTCAATTATGAAATGCATCGAGAGCGAAGGACGTTGAACCGTATCGAAACAAAGGATATTTATGCTCGTGAAATAGATCGTCAATGGAGGGAGGGTGGGAGGGGTGGGGGGGGGGGTGTAGGTGCGGACGGGTCGACGGTGTTGTTATTCGATTCTGTGAAAATCGTTTTCGGAGGGTGTTATGTGTAACTGTTACGTAAACAAGTAGGCGCAATTAAGTTTCGTTCGACGCGGCTGTCGTGTTCCTTGAAATAGTCACGTTCGGTAAATTTCGGCTCCGGCTGTTTTCGTGTTTTATGGGAGGGCGGACTGGTATCGAGGGACACTGAGGCAAATTGTCGACAAAATGAAATTTTGAACCGGCTGGCTGGGGAACTATTGATTTAAGATGCGACTGCCAGATTGCTTTCCCAGTGTTCACCTTAACCTTTCGCTTGCTCATTAAATTACGTTATTATCTAAGTTGATTTCTAAATTTTCAGCGACAAGGTTACTGCTGGAATCCTCTGTAAGAGCAAAGATTTATATTCTCGATAAAGATGCTCTGTGAAATGATTTCGTAAGAACGCTTCCAAAGGTGCATCTGCGGAGCAAGTAGTGCATATCAATGGAAAATGAGACGTACGTGAAGAAGTCGATTATTCTTATTACGAATTCAGTAAAATCGTACCGGATGCTTGTTATTGTCTCTTGTCTCTTTTAGGTAAAAAGAAAACAGCTACGAGTGGTCTGGAAATGTATAGAAATTCAAATTTAATTTCAGTATGCCTGTATTTTGCGAGAGAATAATTCGTTCCTTCCTCGAGTTATGCAATTCTAGCATGTGCTTCCCCACGTTACGCCAACAAGAAATGGCGGGGCTTACGATACATAATACAACAGTGTTTTCAGACGTTCAATCGAAACGTTTATCCTCTCTATAAAATTGTCGATAGCCTCGCAAGGAAAATATTGACAAGCTCCGTGTACACTTTCCGTTGCGAGAATAGTCGTCGATAAACGCGAGGAGTATTTATACTCAGGATAACATATAGTAATCAAACACTATCGCTCGCGTACGCCAGTACTTTCGGATAAACAACCATAAAGGCTTTCTCGTTAACCAAATGTTACACAGGCAACTCCATGGAGATCGAACTCACTGAAACTGAACGTTTGGGAATGTTCAATAAAACTGGAAGTGAAATGAAATATTTACAGTTACCGTGTGGGGGGACTGGAAGATATTGGATGCGCGATGGTGCCAGGAAGAAAGATCAATCAATTTCTTTCCCATGAACGCACGATCGAACGTTTCTGCGCGATGCTGTTTATTAACACGTGTAAAAAAATATCCCTACGAATGGCCGATAAATCAGCCAAGTATTAAATCCATTGATTACCGTGGTTCGGCGGGGGAGGGGGGGGGGGGAGGGGAGAATTTGCATTTCCCACGGTGCGCGGCGTAACTTGGAAATTGAACAAAAATAGAGTTGCCCCCGTTCGCCTGCGGTCCCTTCAATTAGCAATCGTATCGCGCCATTGAAGTGACTGATTAATCAGCGAGAAGTTTCATTAAAATCACCGCGGAACGTTCCCCGGTAACCCAGAAAACTACTGCTCGATCATTGAATTTCGTACCCTCGTTACGTTCCACCGGACATCGTGGATCCGGATCGAGCAAGATCGGCTCGGGGAACGAGTGTCAAGTTCAGTGCTCGCCGCTGCCTTTCAGCACCCGTCCATCGTAATCTACTGGATGAAAAATCCTGATGACTAAAAGCTACGCGCGAAATGCTTCTACCTGCACATATTTAAATCAAGCAGGAAATTCTCCTCAAATGCTTGGAAAATGTGATACCGAACCTCGGCGCGAAATACAGTTAACTAAAAGTCCTCTATGGGACATGGCTAAAGAGATTATGCGCATTACTTATACCTCTGCATATTCGAATTCAGTTCGAAAAATTTTGCAGTCTGAAATAATGGTAATTCTGAAATATCGATTGTACGGTCGCGATTCATACGGCTGTATTTAATAATTTGCTGATAGAAAATCGTAAGGGAAGTTAGAGGAAGGTGTGAGATATTGGTTTGGCAATGTGTCTGACTATGGGCAGTCCATTTCTACTCGCGCCACTTCCTCGCAACTCAGGTCGGTGTATCTAATTCCGTTATTACACTCCGCTGTAACTTTTGACGCGTGCATTATTCTGGGAGATTGTTTTCAGTAAAACTTGTCTGGGATTAATAAAAGCTTCAGCAGAATGTGCAAGTTTACAGACGTCTCCAGTTCAGAGTTTCCAGCTTTACTATAGTTCACCGCGCCGAAGTGGCATTCCTTTTAAAAGGGAATTACGATACCATTCGGCTGTTTTATCATTGAACATCTTCGAGCACACAGCGCGTCGATCGTTTCGTTCTGATCTTAGATATGCCTGTTATCGAAAATTCGCACAATTAGGCGGTAATTAATCGATTGAAAGGCGGCAATCCTCGGGGAATCACAGTTATCGTCGCACACGCGCGGCCGTGTTCGCATGTAAGACGTCCGATTTCAACAATGGAATCTGTCACGGGTATTAAGCAAGATATATCAGTATCAGGGGCCTGTCAAGCGTCGCTAATGAATTTTCGATGTCAGACAACCTTACTTGGAGCTATTAGCGAACAATGCGATCGCGCCCCTTAAGCTACACGTGCCACGTTGCTTGTGTAGCTGAATGACTGATCGTATCTGCTGACAGGCATTCAATGCTGTCTCTTGTAACTTTCCAATCGAGCCAGCCGACGAGCCTTATCGCCGGAATTGTCGATCGAAACGCGGACTTTTGTACTCTCGAATTGGATTGAATCGCCCGATTCCGAATTCAGGCCAGGTATTTCAGACGTTTTGAAATTTTTCTGCCCAAGGGCAATTCCGGTCTGCGCGAAACTAGCGACGCTCAAGTATTCGCTTAATCTCTCCGGCAGCAGATAATAAAAATATGGACGGTAAAGTGCAAAATCAATGGTACGTTCGTCGGCAGTGGCAAAGAAGTTGGCTCATGAGCAGAGATTTGAAAATTGCAAACGAACTTTGGAAAGCTGCGAAATTAGTGCGAGATGAAATTTCAGTGTGACGTTCTCTGGTATTTCGCCGACTGTGGACCGCGAACGAATCCTTTGCTCTTTTTCTTTCTGTTATAGAAACGAGAATCAGAGCTAACTCGAAACACATTCCTACCAGCGTCGCGTGTAATAGCGAGAATAAATCCAGCTTGCATTTTCTCTCCGCTTCAATAGAAATTTCCATTTCTACGAATAACTTGATGAAAATTTCTTATGAACGATGGATAACCGCTGAATTCTTTACAAGCAAATAAAACGAAAATTGAGAGACATAATTGCTCCTTATAACCCCTGCTTATTCAACTTAGATAATACTCTATCTTCCCCCAAAACGACCGCAAGAAAACACTTCGCAATAACGTCATTCCCTACCAATAATTAATCACGCCACAAGTACCGCAGCCAACAGTAAGGAATAAATGCGACAGGCTTCAGGGATTCCTATTCAACGTTCGTTGAAACAGCGAACATTTTATTGCACCGATCGTCGTTGCACGAACACTATTCATTCCCTTCGATCCGAGCGGACTTTTCTCACCCTCCAGGCCCCGGTGGTTACAACATATCAGATTCAAATCGCGTGGAATCGTCTTGTTCCCTTAAGTGACCCGGATATGCATCGATCGAACGGCTATGACGTGTCCGCCTACATCGATCATATTAGCTAACGACACGGTCGTAAGCGTTCGTGAATGCATGCATAAGCAAAGAACGAGCACGCTCGGAATTTTTACGCGTATCGGGCGACAGACGATCCCTCGGCTCGTCCACCTTCGGTTTGCAGGCATGCAAATATTGGACGTGGCCGTGTGAGCCCCTCTCGCCGGCGATCCTGATCACCGTGTCACGATCGCGGGCACACGATTTGATTGGAGCGTCGCTCTCATACATCCGCAGCAACATTATAAATACGAAGTCGACTAAGTAAGGGTGCTCGAGTAGATTCTAGCCGGCACCACGGACAGATCTAATCAGTAATCAGGACGCATTGATAACTAACAATTCACTCTCTGAGATCGTATTTCATGCCTGAATAATTACAGTTTCCGAAAAGGGGGCTATATAATTCCCACGCGCCCGTTCGAACGGAAACGCACTACAGAGAAAAGTAAAAACGGTCGGAATCCATTTCTATTTGATAGGTTACCTACTAGCAGGCTGCGTTGAAGTCAAGCGCACGCATTTGCTCGATAAACTCGCTGGAACGATTGCTTCAAAAGCCACCCAGTGTTGCCACAAATATTTTCCTTCCCGGTTTTTGTATAACATTCAGCGTGCGATTACAGTGCCGTGCAGCAGCGCGCAATTTTATCAGCGTGCTTCCCGTTGGCGCTCGGAATATCAGTGATTAATTTTTTTTTCCCGGGGCCACAGAGCCGCGTGGAAATTAATTGACGGGTATCGAATTAATTCTGCTGCCGCCGCGCGATGTAATGAATGGTAGATTAGTTGGCGGCGATCGATGGACCTTTGGGATACGGTCCCATCATCAAAATCTGGACACGCCGATGGTGGGATGGATTCGAGCCAAGGACGAGCATCGAATGCATAATCCCGCGAGCATCGCGTGGATGATCGTCGCCCTTCCCAGTAGCTCCAGGCATTGTTCGCAACGCAATGGAACGACTTCAAATACTTGAGGGATTCTCGACACTCTCTAACAGCTTGCAAGACATAATCCCGTAATTTTTGCTGCTCCCCTGATGGATCGAACGGTTTCATTAATTGAGCTGACTTGTCACGTGTTAAACGATCCTCGAAAAAAAATTTCCTTTTGATAGTGTTATTTGGAGAAATTTCCCGAGGACGTTTCATGCCCTATTGTAGAGCTCGACAGTGGCTGAGCTGCTAGCAAATTGGACGCGTTTAATAGGGGAGGTAATCAATTTGTATCGTTAACATCTTTGTTCCGCGATACTTTGTAATAAGTTGATATGAAAAGCTAAGACTGGCACGTTGCTTAGAACGCTGTTGGTATTCGATGCATTCTTTCTTTCCTAACGACGTAACCTCGCGATTTTTATTCTCGTGGCGAACAGCAGAGTCAAATATTTCAATACACCCGTCCTTTTTCGTGTCCATCAGATTTTATTAACAATAAGGTGCTCGCAGCAATTTTATAACGAACTTGCTCCTCCAATTTCAGACTATTATGTTCTTCGTGTTTTCAAGACTCCGTCTGACTGTGATGCTATTAGACACTCTTTTTAATAAGAAAGTCTTTTCCATGACAATCAGGATCTTTTCACATCGTGGCTAAGGAAATTTTATAACGAGATCATGTTTAGAAAATTTCAGATTACCATCCGTTCGTGGATCCAAGGTGAAGTTGAGAGCATTGCTTTTATCAAGCTTTTCATTACATTAGATATAAATGGAGGTAGCTTCTCCTCGTTGGATTGGACAGCCCAATTATGTACAAGTATTCTAGAAGCAAACGGATTCAGATAAAGTAGAATATTCTATTCTTCTATTTAACATATTCGCGGAGCGACTAAAAATAGTTGAACTCGAGCAGGTTGTACAAGTGCAGTGACATTCGTGACATTAATGGAAAAGGAAGAATATCAGTCTGGACGTAGAAGCCGGAGAATTTACGATTCTGTTATAAATATTCAACGGACGACAATGTGTTTCAGCGCACGAAAGAGCGGCTTGCCATTGATTGATCTGCCCTGCTTCATTCAGGCAGCAGCTCACGCAAATAACTTCCCATAAAGAGTAAGATGAGCGAAGACACGACTTAACTTCTCAGCACTAAAAACGTCAGTGAACTCGTAGAAAGAGAATTTACGGCGGAGTACGGTTGTGCTCTTAAAGTATGGCGAGCTCGCTTTAAAAAACGAATAAACACTTTCGCAGCAGTGTTTCAGTTGAAAGGGGGAAAAGGGAACGGAGTTAAATGGCTCCGAGGAAGTCTCGGAATATTTCAACAACTGATTCGATACACCTTCGAACGGAAACCCCGGATGTCGGGGTTCGAATCGCCATAAAAGGGCGAATAGAAATTAGACCATTCTTGCGCATCGCATCGCAGAGCACGGAGCTGAAGATTTAAACTGCGAAAATACGATGCGAGCTAAATAAGCTGAAATCCTTGTTAAAAGAATGAGAAAGGGGGAAGTCTGCAGCTGTGAGTGATAAAAGGAACTTATCCCGGGCGAAACAGGAGCATCGACTCTTCGTTTTATGCTTTAAGATAAGCCCCGAGTGCATGGGGCAACAACTGCAGACTTTTGAAGGTAAATTTGATAGGGCAACTTCTTTGCCCATTTCTCGAGGCCATTGACAAGATAATCCATCATAAGAGGCTGACGCCCTTGCGTCGGCGCTTTTAGGGCTCAATGATCCCTAAAAACAATCACCCAGAGCGTTTCATAAAATGTGAACGTATTCTCCGCGAATCAATGTAGCATACGAAAATAATAAAAGAACTTTATATTACTCATCTACCCTATCCGCCCTCGTCTGCATTTTTATGAACACAAGCGCGTGCACCATTTTCCCACAGAACGCATCATCAATCACAGCTACGTCACTACTGCCGACAAACAAAACGAATAAACGATGAATTTTGAAAATGCAGAAAGTGGCAAGAGTAGGTCCGATAAGCCTTCGATTTTCTTAATTTGCAAATTGCTAAATTGGTAGAGCATTTCGTCCCGCGGCCAGGACAATTCTTACGAATTTCGCCAACGCTCGACTGGACGGGCGAATTTTCCAGCTCGCAACAACGGTTCGCGAAACTCCGGACCGACGCTCGTAGTTTCAGCAACCGCGTTTCTGAACTTTCCAAATTGCCGATGTCGATGGAATCTCGCGACGCGTTTTCAATATTCCGCGAGCGCGCGTCCGCCGGAAGTTACTCGGTTTGCGGGCCATATCGGGCTCCGCGTCGATCATCAAGCTGGGAAGAGAGCCGCGGTCGAGATGATATTCTCGTTTCGTCGCCTCGAGGGGAACAGTTACTTCTATCGAAGCAGAAACTTTCATCTTTTCTTTGGTGCGCGCGCTCCCGCGTCTCACTCTCTCTCTAGGGTATACAGTGATTCTCTGGATTGCTTCATATAAGTTTAGAGGAGTAACTAATTGTCGGAGTAGATTTTATATATAATTATTGTTTGGTTTCTTTGTTCAGTAATCGTACTGGTTGGACACACGAAGGGCCTCAGTGACAAATGTTAGTTTCCAGGAAACTATCTGTAAACAGTACGGAGTTAGGTATTTTTTATACACAGTGAAGTTGTTGTAAAACTGTCTACAATGTTTAAAGATTTGATATATCTCCTTTGTGATTGCATCATTACAATCGGAATTATGTAATAAATTAATCAGTGAAATTAATTTTAATTATAGTCTTCTCGGGCCCTTCTTGCATAAAATGGCTTCCAAGGGAACATCCCGAACCCGGAAATTCAAAAACTTCTGAAACTTTGTGAATATGTAAGGAATTTCCTCTTGATTACAATGCAATTTTTGTTTGTTGCCTAAATTCATTCTAACGGGGTCTAATTGACCCCTGAATATCCGATTATTTTTCGATTTTGTGTTATAACTCCTGAACTGTAAAATAATTTTTTGCCAAACGATAGATCTAATTAAAAGAAGTAACTTTTGTCTGAAAACTTTTTTCCTATCTCTTACAGTTCGCGAGTTATAACACAAAAGCGAAAATAGCCGAATTTTCAGGGGTTAATTTCACTCCCTTCGAGTGAATTTGGGCAGCAAACAAAAATTGCGTTCTCATCAAGAGAATTTTTTGAATTTTCGGGTTCGCGATCTTCCCTTGTCAGATACGGGTTAGGGTCAACATCCATTCACAAAATTTACCTACCATAGCTCTGTCAATTTTAAAGATACGGCAATGAAATTTAGAGGACATTAGTAGAACAGAATGAGGAATCTAATTATGCGTTTTTAGCAACAAAAAAACCCTGCAGGTTTTGAGGCCGTTCTTGCATCCAACAGTAAAATTCTGGTGTGAAACGAGGGGATGCGATAATTCTGGAGGGAGGAAATTTGAAGATGTAAGCTAAGCTTTCCGAAGGAATTACTTATCCTTTAAGAGTGGTGACTTCCTGGAGGACTACACGAATTTTTCTTGGCGCAAAGATCTCTTTGGAGGAATGGAAACTCATGGTTCTTGAATAATTCATCGATATCAGTTTCAATATGAAATTTGTCATGCTGCGACATATCGCGCACATCTTTCTGTAATTTACCATTTGATATCAATGAAACAACATTACCTTCCACAGCGGCGACGACTCAAATTCCTCCGTGTTACTCGTACATTGCAGGCCCTTGGGGAATTACATACTCGCTACTATATTCGCCATGGGCCATCAAAGCGTACCGCGCCGTAATCACCGGGATTCAGCAATGCCATAGAGAGTGGAAGCGAAATGAACCCCGCGCCAGCTGCTGCGAAAATATTTGTTTCACTTAAAATACTTGCCACGCCGCCGGCAAGCACAAAGCACGAATTCAATTAGAATCTCTCCTCTTATGACCCTGACCGCTGGCTGCAACCCTTGCGCGTCAGGCTACCCGTCACACACGATGCCCGCTCGTGTTGCTTGCATACGTAATTAAGCATGGATGACCGCGCGTCTCGCTTTTAACCCGTGTCACGCGCTGTAACAAACTTTCCTGCCTCCCTTTTTGCCTTCCCCTTTTGTTCATTCTGCCCAGGGGCCCGTTATCTCGGCACTTTTGACTCCGCGGCAAATAAAATT
Source organism: Andrena cerasifolii (assembly GCF_050908995.1). Lineage (NCBI taxonomy): Eukaryota > Metazoa > Arthropoda > Insecta > Hymenoptera > Andrenidae > Andrena > Andrena cerasifolii. Next base: position 11,595,195 of record NC_135123.1, read on the forward strand.
AAATGCCGTCTTCGAATTTCTAAGCGAGGATATAGGTGTTTTATTCAATGGTTGGCAGGAACCTCTTAATTGTTCAAGAAAAGTTGCTTTATTTTTATTAGATATATTTTATTTATTGCTACTGCTTTACAATGGTTTTTAATGGGTTATTTAATAGTGAGTACAATATTACTAATATTCTTTTCAATTTTCTGTAGTTTTGGTTTTTTAAACCTGAGATGGAACTATAGCTTGGTAGCTTTAATAATTGTATGGTGTAAGAGTTGTTTTATGGATTGGCAATTTTTTGCAAAATAAGGATCACAAAAGGGACTAATTTATCTAAGCACTAGCTTTACTACTCGGCTTTGCCCTAAATTTAGATTTTGATTATATAAAAAAATGTTTTTTAGTTCTTTTTGTGAAAATGGTCGCATTCGTCTGGATTAGTCAGACATAATGAGCTGACGCAACTTTCTTGATCTCAGAGTGTAACGTTCGAAAGTTTTTAGGCGTCAGACAAACACACAAACATATAGAAGCGTTCTGCTTTATATATTAATATTGGTCATTTTGAGGGTTGCTATTAGACTTCTGCATAATTTGACCGAATTATACCAATGGAATATAGAAATAACCCGAAAGATGTTTGTACTTGTTAATTGGTGGTACGAGTTAATGATTCTTTAAAGAAACACGAATAAACATCTGCGCTACTTGCAGTCTAAAGCGGAGCCACGTAATCGTCCCCGGAAAACAGAACTGTTCGAAGTTTTAAGTGCATCATTGGCAAAGTGTTGCTTGGACCTCCGTGACAACTTGCCAGCTTCAAAGGAGCATGCTAAGTTCAAAGGATCAGGGTTTCCGGGCACGGGATAGCAATAAAATTTGCTTAAATAGCTGCCACTCCAGCGACGAGTACACCTAATATCGCTGCTGCTTAAAAGAAGCATAATTTGGCAACGGGGCTGGAGAGTTTTCGAAGAGTCTGGGCACACTGCCCGGAACGTATTCGCGACGTCGACAATAAGCTGGATCCCTTAATCTTATCAATGGCGTCTCGCGACAAAGGAGCGAATCCCGCTCATTTTCTACGTACGAAGTTTTTCACGTAAACCAGTCGAATTTCGCGAAAAGTAAGTACTTAAGGAGTACTGTAGCGCGGAACCGATGCGTGGTTAACGTCTTCCTCCATCTCTGCGAAACGGAATTACTTGGGAAGCCGGCGCACCAGCGGATGGAGGTTCTTTTAAGCCGGAACAACGACTGTCGCAAATTACTTTAGGCAACCGGAAACAGGTGCTTAAGTAAACCGGAGATTGAGAAAGTTTTGTCAGGCTTATGTTTTATTGGATGAAGAGCTTCCTCTCGATTTTCTCGCAGCACCTTTCCTCCGTACATTCAATGGCATGAAATCGTACAGTATGGTTCCCTCTCTTAGGCACGCGTTCTCTCGTCAAGATCTTTAGAAACTCAAGATTCACCGTTCGAAATGAGAACGAAGATTAAAGCCCACCAAGGAGGGGCAGAGTGTTGACTAATCACAGAATTTTTCACTAACAATCCATGCCTATCGAACGAAACTCTAGCCGGTGGCGATTAATCGCACTTTAGTAAACAGAGTCAAATATTTATTTTGCTAGAGAAGAAGGAGCGGGAAATTCTACCGAGCTGGCGGAGAAAATGGGGGGAAAGGGATGAATACAGGAGGCGAAACAATTTACCGGTTGTAGTTACACGGTTCGAATCGATCAAAAGGAAACTCCCAGCGCGGAGGGGTTTCAGGGCGAGTCCCGGGGACGATTCGGGAGCATATAAACAACGGAACCCGAGGAAGAAGGGCCTGTGTCGTTGGCCGTAGTTACACATCGAGATAAACGGTCACGCGGAGCGGGATGTCTCGAAAAAAGACTTCGCGGGGGTGACAGCAGGGGCGGGGGGTGGTGATAGAGTTTTTAGCGCATGAACGAATGGGGTAAGATAGGGAGGCAGGAAACAGAGGGCGTGCACGTACAAATGGGAACAGAAATTCCGTGTCTACGCGTTTAATAAAAACCCGGTGAAATATCTTTGCGCGAAATTACGGCACGAGTCGGGGCGACGTTACCGTTCAGGGCGTCGCTAATAATATTTCGCTTTCATCCGCAGCGCGAATCATTTGCGTTCGATATTCCGTACTATTTCAGAGAAGTCGTATTTCACCCTGCAACGGCTTGATAGAGTACCCACACTAGCCGCGGGTTTAATTAATTGCTTCCTCTGCTCCGCTAATGTTTGATTCCTTCTCAGTCGATGTGGACACTATTTCGCGCGGCGTCTGTTTTCTTTCCGAACAAGATTGTTATTGTAACGCAGTTACCAAACTCGATATCCGAGAGCAACAAACCTACTTTGCACCGTGGACACTGATTTTAACTCGATTCCTGTTAATTTTCTATGAACCTTCCCCTGCTGCGGCTTGCTAGCAACCAACAATTTCAAAGTAATTATAACCGTATCTACGCACAACTAATCAGCGTGCGCCAGCAAACAGTATACCGTTTCAATCCTTTAGTAATCGCATTGTCCAGCTGGCGTACCCTTTCCCACGTCCATCTGAATCGGCAACAGATAAATGATTCGCATACTCAATTACCTGAGGCGTGCCCCGTAAAACAGAATCATTAAATTAAAGTACCCTAGCGCCGGAAAGGCTCGCGGTGTAAAACTATTTTCAAAAGTCCGGATATTCCTTTACGCTTCGACGTCCTTCTGTACACCGGTTCTACTTCCACGAGGAACTACCTCCTAACTATTTGCACAACGATATACTAGACACCCCGTGGAAGCACGCTTCCTTCTCCCGTGTTATGCGAAATTGTTAAAAGCGGCGCTCCGCCGTCTGTGGGGGTAAGGTCGAGAGATGGGGCGGGCGCGCGCAATTCCGGGTAACTAGATTAAAACGATAGATTGTCCCGAATTACTCTTACGACAGTGGATCCTTTCGGCCGGGGAGATTTAAGACAGCGCTTTAAATAACAACGGAGCCGGACAGCGCCAGAACTACAGCGGTAAAAAAATCCGGTTTCCGCGGGGGGTTGTTTCCCTTCGAGGGAAATTTGCAGCCGCTTTTTTCTAAACGCAAGATAAACTCGCGCCGTTAATTTGATGTACCTACTCGAAGCTCATTGCAATTTAGCGAGCTGCGCGATAGGAGGGTTGGGGATCTAATTGGCGTGCTTTCTTTCTCCCTCTCCCCTGGGCGGCGCTCGCCGGCGACGGCTAAGAGTTTAATCAAAGGGGGACACCATCGAGGGAAACCGTTCCTCGCGGTTTGACGGGCAACGAGAGCCGGCGCCGTTCCAGCGCGACGATCCATGGATATTATTTGCCGTGTAATTATTTGTACGCTCGCGTTTTAATTTCACCGCGGTCGTTCCACGGCCGGTGACGAACGGAATCGATTCATTTTCGCGGCCGGCCGCGACGACCCGCCACCGGCGTTAATTCACTTCTGGAATTACGGGGCTGCGAACCGTCGGATCGACGGGAATTTTTCTCCCGTTCGTTAGGGGACCCGGCAGGATCGTTTTGCAGATCAAACGTTGTCCCCCCCGCGCTCTGTCCGGCGGAATGTTACGAATGTATGACGCGCGAGTTTCTGGGATGCCATAACGCAAAGTGCCCATTCAATGGAATATTTAAAATACTCGCCCGGAGAGCTTTTCTGGATAATTATTCATTCACCGAGGATTTGTCGGTTCCCTTTCATCGATGCTCGGAGGGAAATTCAATGAACGGAAGAAGCTTGCGCGTTCAGCCTTTTTAAAAATATAGACATCCACGTGGATCTCCAATTGCTCCTAACTAGAATTATTATCGTAACATCACAGGGCGCACTGTCTTCCTTTTCTTCGCGAAGATGAATGATTCCAAAGCCGTTCCTCCGTTCGCTGCAAAAGGATCGGAGTCGTGTTTATTTAGCAGCAGGACTATGCGCGTCCCCGCCGCTTCTCCTCGTTTCCAATTATTTCCCCGCACTTCACAGCCGCTCCCTAGTCCCGGTCGCAGCGAGGGATGTTTTTATTTTCATCGGGGGCGTGTTTAAAAAATAGAAAAGGAGGAAATTACACAGCAGGGAATCTCGTTCGGAGGCAGAAGAAACAGGAGCCGTCGGTGTAGAAACATCAATCGTTACAGAGCAACGGGAAAGTTAGGGTTGACTGTCCCCGCCCGCCCTCCCGCGCCCTCCGTCCTGCCACGCTTCTCCTCTTTGTCCTCGTTCGCCGGTCGTTCAGCTACCCTGCTATTTTCCGTTTTCACCTCGTTGCTTTCCCGCGCGACACTTCCTACCTGTCGTTCACTTGCTCCTTTAATGATCCACTCGTGTCGAACTCATTTCTTCGCCCGTTCACAATCAGCCGGCGATGGCAGCGAGAGCATTCGATAGCTCGGCGCGCTTCAGAACCGGACTGGAAAGACTTCGAGGAGTTCCTCGAGACTTTCGAGACCTTTCCCCGTGGCCCCGACGAGGACTCAAAATTGTAGCGCCGCCGGTTTTCGAGCTGCAATAACGCGAAACGTCCTTGTTATTGCCCTACTCCTTCCCACGCGATCGTCCCATGGGAGGGGGCATTATTAGATAGAATTTGGGAAGAAGAAATCCCCTTTATACTTTCAATAATAAAAACATAAATCTGCACAATTTTAATGCGAAGATAGGACAACGTGTGGTTAACTGTTTAACGAAATATTCTTGGTTCGCTGGATTTATTACAGTGATTCCCAATCTGTGGGGCGCGAAGTGTTTTCTGGAGAGTGCCACGGTTCTTTTTTTTTTTAATATTATTAAGGTAGAATTATATTCTGGAATACCTATTTTTAATGTGTCTTATTTTTCTTATTAAATGTTATAAAAATATTATAAAAAGGGATTGAGATTCTAAAAAGGTTTGGAGAAACACTGATTTATTGTTTTGCGAGGGAAAGGAGTTCCCTTAATGTTTGAGGTTTGATGAAACGTTAAGAGTTTCTTTGCTAGATTATAATCTCACGATTGCCAATTTCGTGCGTGCTAGGTTCGATCGAATATTGCAGAATTTGATTATAAATTTCGACAGCATCGACACACATTCGCGCACGCGGCGGTCCATTTATCTTTAGGTCCAATGTAATTCGCGCACGGCTAATGGACACGTTTGTATTACCCGCTAATAGCTCCGGGTAAGGCTACCGGACGTCCAGAATTCATTATCGACGATCGTTAGAATTCTAACACTGATAAATCTTGGTAAATACAGAATCGATAGCGGCGCTGTATAAATACAGTTTCCCCACCGATTGGACGAAGCTTCCCTGAACCGTGGGGACTCTTGTTAGGAAAATAACGAGAGGTAATATAGCCCCATGAACCGCGAGAGTGTTTTGAAGTTGCGCACAATATTTAGAATCGTCAAAGAATTTCTATCGAAGGAGGAACCGAGCCAAGAATTTCTAGCGGTGAATCCCAGATATTAAGCATAATCGGTGTTAATGCGAGGTTCAAAGGAAGCAGTTCACGATGGCCAGGGCAATAAGCTTTGTTCCCGTTTGCGCCCTAATTATACTAGCTTTTGAATGTCAAGTTGGACGTGCGACGCTACGAAGAACTTGCAAATTGATTTCCAGAAGTATGATTAACGCTCTGCTGAGCCGAAACGTCGAATACCAAACTACCCCTGTGCGAATCCCCTCCGCGTTTCACCATGAAAAGGTCACGTGACATGATCGACTGATTTGTAACCAACAAATAACGAACCCAAGAATCACATTGAAAAATCGCCAATATATTATTTATGCCCAGTCTTATTTCCCTTATAATCCTCGAAATCGTGTCTCCCACCCGCCCCATCGCATGGGGCTGGAGTATTGAAAGAAAGTAGCGAACGAACTTTCGTGATCCCGGCATGATTGCGCAGATACGATCAACGACAACCTCGACACGCCGAATTACATAAATTTCTTAATTAAAGATCACAATGAAAGGCGCGCGATACAACTTTCCTAATTGCTTTGTTCTGGATCAGGGGATTACTTATCGCCGCGATCGCTCGCGCGAGGAAAAGGGTGTGCGAAAGCGAGAGAACTACGAGAGACGGGGGGGGGGGGGGAGGGAGGAAAAAGGAACAGGACCGCGGTAATTCGCGGGGTCATTTATTCTCGCGCCGGGGAAAAGAGATTTCGCTGCACGCGCAGGTCTGTCGAGAAAATGGCGATAAGAAACGCGACGAGTCACGTTACGAAGGGACACGCGTGACTTCGCGGCCGTGCACGATGCGGCCGGCGAAATCTCATTCCCCGCGTGCCTGTTCAAAGGATGACGTTTCTGTGTCCGGTTACGTAACGTCGCAGCCATTATCGTCGCGGACTGTATAATTCTGAAAATTCCTCTTGCGGCGATTCCGCGCCGCTACGTGTTTCGAATCCGCGAATATGAAATGGTAGCGCGGCCGGGCGGTGGGCTACAATGCGAGTCGTACGTACACACGGTGTCACCAAGGGCTCGCAGCCTCGGGAAGTATATACGCGGGGGAATGTCATAAACTGGGATTTTTGAGCAGCCGCGTGACGTATTTACGCGGAGGCGGCAAAGGAACCTTTAACCCCCTCGGACATTTGGCCATTTCGGCGCGCGTAGCTTTTCAGCCCCGTCGCGAGAAAACTGGGCGCTTTTTTTTGCGCGCAAGAATAAAGGACTGCGCCCGCAGCTGCATTTAGACCTGCCTGATGATATGCCAGGGACATATGATGATCAAAAAGAAGCCGCAGAGAATGCGCGGCATCTCTCCACAGAGGGAGAGCACGCGTTCATTGTGCAAAGTGCAATATACATTTATGTTTAACGAAGGACAGCGTCCCTTTACGTCCTGTGAACACTCTAGTAAATAAGATGCTTCCTGTGAATTTTATTATACGAGTCTGATTTGAAATTCCACCCTATCTGGGAATAATGATAGCAGCTCCAGAGGAATAGTTAAATTGGATATCATAGATCGATATTAGAGGACGAGTCTTAAGGGGTTGTACCTAGTCAGGAGGCCGAAAAGAGGCGATTTTTTTTTGGAAAAGTGGAAGCGTATATGTTTACAGAATTTTTTGCGCTTAAAAGAGCAACATTTAAAGAACATTTGCTAATTTTTTCGTAGAAAAATATTTACGTTTATAATAAAAATACAACGAATCCAAGAAGCCTTTTTAAAAACGGTGAGCAAAATATCTAAAACAGTACTGCACCAAATCTTTCTGAAATTTTTTGGGCTTATTTTTTATATAAAAATCTACTGAATGACGAGGGGAATTTTTTCCATTGTATAGCTTCGAGTTTATTAACGAAAAATGGCCATTAGTAATAACCATGAAGCCATTTTTCGCGGATACAATCGAAACTATACATTGGAAAAAAAATCCTTCCGCCATTCAGTAGATTTTTATATAAAAAATAAGCCCACAAAATTTTAGAACGATTGGTGCAGTAGTTTTTGAGATATCTTGCTCAACGTTTTTAAAAAGGCTTCTCGGATATCGATGTATTTTTATTATAAACGTAAATATTTTTCCACGAAAAAATTAGCAAATGTTCTTTAAATGTTGCTGTTTTAAGCGCAAAAAGTTTTGTAAAAATATCTGCTTCCGCTTCTTCAAAAAAAATTCACAAATATTCGCCTCCTTTCGGCCGCCTGACTAGGTACAACCCCTTAAGAGGTCAACTTAAGGGAAAACCATCTTTCTAAGTAATCCCTGCACTGCAATTTTTTACTTCATACAGACACAAGTGAAACGCAGAAAGGAACGTTCGAACGCTAAGATAGCACGATGTCTAGCGAATAATATTGATGTTTATAGCGTGCCTGAGGGTAACTGAGTGTCAGCAGTGAGCGAATATGCCTGTGTTTTGTAGGAAATATTGCCTAATGTACGTAGCAACTTCATTGTTTCGTTACATGCGATTGCCTGTCGGATATTCATCTTTCCATGTACTTTATATCAAACAGCTTGGGACGCGTGTAAACGTAAACAGCAGAATACACACAAATTTCTGATTTTATCGTTAACTTGTTCCTGGAGTCATATTAAGAGAACGCATGGTTCCATAAAAGAACAAATACTGATAACCTTAGAAACTTGGTAACGAATGGCAAAAAAAAGGGCAACCCCTTCATCGTCGTATTTTCACCTTTAAATTGAGCAATTCTCATTCGTATGACGTTTTCGTAATTTCGGTACAGAGAAACTGACGTCACATTTTTCATTGTCGAAGGTAATTAACACATTAATTAATGTCGGCAGCGAATTAAGCGGATACATAGAAAATACCGGTCAATTCGAGCTGGAACTCTTCGTTAATACCGGGGGGTTTGTGTGAAGGAAATTCTGAGGGTGATTTTAAGGGTTAAAATTGTTACAACAAGTTTGAAGAAGCAAATACTGTTGATTAAAATACTGTTATTATCGACAGTGCGAGTGTGAATGTATTCAACGATTTTTCTACTACCGTCGCTGACATATCTAAGAAACAGCCGATTAAGTAACGTGTTAATATCCACTGATTTAGACATGTAGATTGGTCCAGGTAATGTGTGAATTAACTTCCAGTGCGCTCTGCGCAGTAGTTATTAATTAAGTGTAATGCAATCAGGAAGCACAATGTTTGCGAACTAAATTGCAATATAATATTTACAACAATTTGACAGATCCCATCACCGCCTGTTCTCCAGCTAAACGTGATCCCTGTAACGCTGCGCAATCGTGATCGCAATTTTCGCCGGCAGTCAGTGAAATTAATTTTCCATCGTGTTTCTCCGCTTCATGGAAAATTACACAGCCGTTGACAATATTTGCGGCAAAACCTTGTCAACAGGGGCGGCGGGCGGCGGTGCGTGCGGGGCGGGAGGGGGCATTTTGCGTCGTTAAAAGTATTATCATCGAACTGTCGACGCCCGCTCGAATAAATCATTAGTTATTTCGCCGTGCGCGTGAAAATATTTCCGCGCGAATTTATTTCGCGTTTCACGATAGCCAATATCGTGCAGATGGTTTTGGCATGCGTGACAATGCACGAATGTTGTCGGTGTGCCGGGAAACGATTATTTTTATCGATATTCACTGGATTCCGCCGTGCATCCCGTCCCCGCGCGAAAATGTGTCAGGAATAACGAAAACTGGGGGAGGCAGTAAATTTTCACCCTTTTAACGAACCAGAAACTTCATTCGTTTCACATTACACAGTATTCGCGCCTAGGTGTTCATAATCTGGCCATTTTATTCATCCTTTCTTTACGCGCAATCACGTTCGAATCATCGTTTATAGTTTCGTTCTGAGCGATCCCGGCGCTGATATTTTGCGGATGATGTTTCGGGTGCATGAATCGAAGGGAATTGGCACTGTTCTGTTTGAACCTGTCATGCAGGACTACGTAAATTGGTGGATTAATAAAATTGGGAAATGTGAAGAGAGTCTGATGGAAGAAGACAAGGTAACTGCTATGACTGAAGTAGTGGTGGACGATAGGAGGATGTGGAGTTTAGTTAAATTAGCAACACTATAAGTATAATTAGCAGAGAACGCGATATTACATAGGATAGAGAAATTAATAGAATTATAGTAGGAATTAATAGAAATGAATAGAAATTAATAGAAATATAATAGAAATATAATAGAAATATAATAGAAATATAATAGAAATATAATAGAAATATAATAGAAATATAATAGAAATATAATAGAAATATAATAGAAATATAATAGAAATATAATAGAAATATAATAGAAATATAATAGAAATATAATAGAAATATAATAGAAATATAATAGAAATTAATAGAAATATAATAGAAATATAATAGAAATATAATAGAAATATAATAGAAATATAATAGAAATATAATAGAAATTAATAGAAATTAATAGAAATTAATAGAAATTAATAGAGATTAATATAAATTAATATAAATTAATAGAATTATTGGACTTGAGGAAAATTGCATAACGCGTGCCTGGATTTCTAAGGAAAAATATATACTTACAATCGAAAAATGCACGAGTCATCATTACTCATGATTCAAGCATAATAGCTATGGGTAACTGGTGCGTGGGATGAAAGTTTCAAATTTTACAGACTCTACTATTTAACGGTGAACTTTCGAAAACGATCTCCGCGGTCTCTGGCACGATAAAAAGCCAGCAACGACTGCATTTAAAATTCCATTCGAACTTCTGACTCGTTTAAACAGCCTTACAACACCGCCCGGTGACTAAAGCCTGGCTTAAAATTCAATGTCCGCCGACAATTTTTTATTTATAGCCACGGCGCGCGGATGACAAGTCGCTTCGAGCGGCAGGATGTCGCTCGATTTTCTGATTTTCGCGAAATATCCAGAAGTAGTTTTAACATTCTGCGGTTAGTCTGAGGCGGAGCCATGTGCACTGCACGCTTCACATTGTGCAGGTCCAATTCATTTCGAAGTACATAATCTGGCATATAACGAGACGCTATGCATGGACAGGAAATATATCCTTAAACTACGGTCTCAATTATTACTGCTGTTTGATATACGTAGAATACTTAACGAGGTAATGGACATGCTGACAAATAATTAAAAATATCCAACCAACTCTTCCAGTGGGTACCTACTCTAAAAAAAATCAATCGGACGTTCTGACAGACGAATGAGTCTGTGTTTGTAGGAACAGGATATATCAAATTAATCTTGTTCATATCGAATGGAATATGTAAAATCTTATCCTAAATTTAAATACCCAGCATGTTCTGAACCAGTCATGACCCTTTGGCCAGCAGTGGAAACCTAATATTTTACGCGAGCCGCAATATTAACTACTCAAATATATTATTCAAAGAATTTTAATTTCTCGCGGTGAATTTGCTATTTCTAATATGGATTTACAATTGAAGCAAATGCAGTCCGCAAGTCAGTTTGTTGGAGGGCTAAATACGGTCCGCGGATTGCTCTTCACCCAAGAACCTACCCTATTCAATGATTTCATTCTAATTTTTGCTAAGGCTACTTAAGCTCAAATTATTCTGCAACTTACACGAAATAAATCAGCACTCACCGCGATCGCCTCAGTAACTAAGTTGAACGACCTCGCTTACCTGCGACAGAAAAAGGATTATCATTATTTCTTTCGCCGGAGATCGGTGTAGAAAATCGTAAACTAGTCCACATTGCAATAATACAGTACACAGTTCTGCTACAGTCTGTTAGTACCCTAGGATTCGCTACGAGGGCAGTTTAAAGCAGCCGGTAACTTGAACAAAGGGTGGAAAATATCGGAACGGAGGCAGGAGGTCAGGTCACGTATCTGGAAAAACGAACAAAGGGTAGAACGTTCGTCCTTCGACGGGTGCCGAAATTTCGCAGGCTCGCGGCAAAAAAAAAAAAAAGAAGAGAGAGAGGAGAATAGCCCGATGGGGAGGGAAGCGTTAACAATATGGCAGCAATTTAAGCGAAATTTTATTTCGCCACGTTAGCACAACGGAGCCGGGGCGTTTCGCGATAAAAGGGCACCGACACGCGAAATAACGTGGCGGGACACGTAGCAACCTGTCGAAGGGCAGGAATCGTTCGGTTATTTGTATTCCGTGTGTGCACGAAACTGTTCCTGATATTTCAGACTGCGGATCAATAGGTATCCGTCCGTATTGTAGTCGACACGGGATTGTGTTACTTTCCATCAGCTTATTTTTCCAGAAATCCCGCTCGACTTTCCACCCCAAGATCCACTGGCCGCTGTTTTTGTTGTGTTCTTCTAAGCCGGCCGTGTCCATTTTCATTGGATCCCCGCAGCAGCGCTTTGCTCGCGGCCAGGCTACCGAATGAGTTTCTTTGACACCCTTCTAACGCCTTGGGAACTCGGATCGCCGCACGGCCTATCGAAAAAGCTGCGCGTTGCTGCACGATACGCGCCGCTTTCTTTCGTCGAGCTCATTTGTCGGTGCGGTGCCTGAAAATACGGGGCTGCAGGTAGCATCACTTTTTGCACCACGACGCTCGCGATGGTTCCGAGCCGCGTAGCTCGATCAAATATTTAAATACGCCTGCATGCTGTTCGGGGAACGCGGCAAAAAGTCTGGAGTGCTTGAGGAATTGTTACTCTTAGAGATGGATGAAGGGATGCTGAAAATTGTGGCTCGGTAAACATAGGTTCCTTTGTTGATTTAAGTCCGACTTGTTCTGCGGCGAACTGTGGGGTTCGAGAATTTTTTTGAAATGAAAAATACTCGCCAGAAAAGTCGCGCCAATTTGCCGCGTACGAGGGAGATAAACGCACCGGCGGAGGTATTCAGGTAGATTGTTTATTTACCAGCTAGCGCACAAAGGAAGAGTCGGCGACCGAGCGCCTGGAGAAATGCCCGCGTATAAAGGAATTTCATTTAGATAAAATCCTTAGAGAAACGCGCCGGCTCATAGCACTGGCTGAATGGACACAATCGATAAGCTGGCGAGCAAACGGAATGTCCTTCGTTTTTCTTTTCTAATGGATTAGATAAGAATGAAATACCCCGACTGTTCATCGGCCGCGATGGCGATGTATGCTGTCGGGAAACTGTTTCGAGGATGAGAGTATCAGCGTTGAACAATCGTTTAGATGCGATCGAGAAAGCATGTTCCGGTTCGCTACAGGAATTTACTTGTACAGGGAGATAGAAAGCAGACGGGAAAGCTTTCTGATAGCGATCAGAGAACACATACGAAACCTCTCAATGATTAATTTATAAAATGGAGCCAAGCGGGTGTTGCATTACTCTCTTTCAGTATCTTCTAAGTTTGTGGAAAAGAAGAGGTTCCATATTTCTCGCCTGGAATACCGTACACTGAGAATAAAGAAGATTTAGGGAAACAACGATTTTGAACGGAGGACTAATTTAACGGCGAATCTTCCACGAAACAATTAATCGAAACGGTGTAATTGGAGAGGGAAACTCTAAAGCGGATATCGATAACAGGGAATGCTTTGCAGTTTGCAAAAAAAAAAAAACTGCTAAAGACCCAGCATTTGCGCCATGCTCGAGTAAAGAGCTAAAGGTGTGATGCATTTTACCAGTCGTTTTACCCCTTTTTTCTCGCGCTCCTCTTCTTTTCAACCCCCGCCGCGCCGTGCCTTCGCGTTACAGGCATTTACCAAGTCAGCAACTGTTCAATTACCATAAACGCCAGACACCACTACCACGCAACTCTGCAGTCATCTCGACGCGGAGCTGAGCAAAGAAGTTTTTCCGACTACAACGCAATTGACACAAATTGGTGGCCGTTATTTTCCGCTGCGGTGGCGCGCCGGTTGTTGAGGCGAGACAGTTAAATGAAAACGTCACTTCTCACGCGTCTTCAGTGGACGCCGCTATCACTTTGTTTTCCTCGAAACTGATTTACGAATACCACTTCTCATGCGCAGCTGTATATAATTCCGCGCGCGGCTATACCGAATCGCAGTCTTCGTGCGAGCACCCTTTCGAAAATATATTAGGTGCCGCTTCGATAACAACCCCTCCGCTCGCCATCCATCCTTCATTTCCCAGCGTTCCCTCATCGCTTACTGGAATTATACGCCGACGTCTTATTTACCCTCAAAGACTCTGTTTTCGATGGGAGAGCAAAGAGCGCGTAGGCTTCTTAATATTTAAAATATGCAAATTTATTCATTCGCCTCTTATCCCTTTGCTTAACAAAGCCTCTCGCGCAAAGTCTCCGTTTGAGCACGCGAAACGGCGAGGGAAGTGAGCCGTGCACCCGGGGCTCAACGGTTTATAAACAATCGCGTTTTAATATTTACGGTTCGATTAGTTGCAATGAAAGCTGCTGGTTTCGCTCGCTACTTCTTTCACTCGACGCGCAGCGGGGAAATTTCACGATTTTATTGCCAAAACCACAGAAATAAATTTTTCAATTCGAGAAAATAAATGCAAATGTCAATTGAAGATCTAATACGAGTATCAAATGCCACCAATTTTACTGTTAAATGTTTTCATGCAAAGCTCGTATAGACTCGCAAATGTTTATGTTCATGTGAAATTAGACCGATTGCAGATTTCCAAGTTGATCCAGATTTTCAAATTGCTTCAAACACTTATATCGTGTTATCCAAAGATCTGAAAATAATTTCAAGGCATGGATTGAATTCCTGGTGGTGCGTAAGATATCTTTTTGACCTCAAAATAATTATGTTGCGGTTTTTAATACGTAATTTATACAATTTTTAAAGTAGTGCTTTAGAAATAACCTTTTCATGTAAGAATCAATTTTTAATACATAAAATAGTTATCAATCCCATAATATCCTGCAATGATTTTCATTCCTATTTTACGTTGGACTATTTTGATTCTATGAATGCAATTATTAATTGCTAATAGTTGCTAATGCCTGCTAGTCCTGCTGCACTGTAGCAGAGGCATGCTCCAACAAAGAAGAAAGTGCATAAATGCAAATAATAAAAAATCTTTATCATTCGCAATTTTTGTAAGTGCTGTCTTTCGGATAATTTAGTTTCTCATATATTAGAGCGTAAAAGTGCCGAATTTTATATATTAAAAATAAATTTGGAGGTTTTGACCACGAAAATGAATATAGTCCTTCAATCGACATTTGTATTAAATTTGTAAAATTCAAAAATTTCATTTCTGTAGTTTTGGCCATAAAATCGCAAAATTTCCACCACTGTGCGACGTCGTAATAAGGGAGAGCGAGTTGTAACTTTTATATTCGAGGTATTCCAGATGTTCCTCGACGATTTTCTGCGCGAAATAAGCTGTTATTAATACGCTAGTTACCCCAAAAATTCTGTTAGATACTTTTGTCCGTTCGCGTTTCATTTCTCTGTGGTAGCAATGCTTTTTTTTATTCGCGTATAACACGCACGGATTGGAAACGAATTTTACTTCCGAATTCATATTTAACGACGTTAAATATTGAACATTGGAGCTGTTAATCTTGCAGAATTAATGCCTCCAGAGTGCTTTCAATTTTGCCTCTTCGCTTTGGGAAACACGCGCCGAATGCTATCCGCCGGCATAAAAGAAACATCCACTGCGCTAAGTAAATACGTTTAGCTTGTTTCACGTATGGGAGGTTTCTCAAATTAAAAAGCATCGAAGTATGGGAAGTTTTGAAACTCGGGGATAGCTTATTGCTCCCGCGGGACCGCCATGGCTCTTACTTATCTCACGCAGTTAAATCTTTAAGAGTTCGTGGCTCGGACGCTTATCGTTAATAAAAATGTCAGGAAACACTTTAGCGCCTCGATTCTTTCCTTCGTCGAACGTTAACGTAAGACTGAAACGCTGTGGCATTCAAAATTCCACAAATAACTTGTGCACTTAAAAATGTGGCATTTAAGCCTTGGACGATACGATTTGGGGACAGTATTCCATTAATTCTTATCCCTCCTGCAAGTATTAACACATTTGCAGCGCTGGGAACGAGCACATGCGAGATATCGAGTGGTTTAAGACCTTTTACGAGGCCGGTAACCATTCAGTTAATTAAACACATTTCCAGGGTAATCTGAGCAGAAGTGGTTGTTAATATTTCCAGGATTATCGCGGGTGTGCATTTGTTGTTCTTCGATAATAATTCCCATTATGTCCAGCGACCGCGGTGCCAACGAAATCCCGATGTCACTACGGGCTTTGTGTTCTTATTTCGACTATGGATAATCTGTTTTGGCCGGGTGCTTGAAGCTTGTAGATTATTCGAATTCAACGCGACGGATTAACGTAATCTCCCTAATTCAACGGGCACCGGAAATTTCATTATTGCGTCAGCGATGCTTCGGTGGCGAAATACTGGCAACGTTCGAATAACGGCCGATTCGCAGCGTGCAATTTTGTGTTTTTCTGCCTTTTCCTCCGCTTTACTTTCGTCCAATTCGGGGTATTTCGTCAATTTCGATTTCCACGCGGAAAACGGGGGACGACCCTTGCGGCGTGTTTTTAATTAATCGATCGTTGTCCGCCAACAATTGGTTTTTTTTTTTTTTTTTGAAGTGCCCCGTTCAGTCAAAAATAGGGATCTGTTATTTCCGAAACGCACGAGCAACGATGCTGAATGGAAATTCCGAAATTCTGTCCAAACATCCAATGAAATTTCATTTCGGAGAAAAGTGATGAAAGAAACTTTACAAGGCTGGATCAACTTATTGTTTTAAGATAGCTCTGCTGCCAGAGAAATAAAGATTCTTTCACTTGTGACAGGCAATCTTCACTATTATCGAGTAGAACGATCAAGCACAGTGATAATTGAATTCTCTAGAAAATACAGCGAAGTTGGGACAGCCATCTGCTTTGTAATTAAGGATTACGCTTGGCGGCCGAACTTCAGTGGAATGGAACATTCGTTAAAAAACATTTTCGTTTTCCTGCTTCGTGTTCTGTAATTGTGTAGTTTATAACACACAGGGATGCCCAGTGGGACAATTCTACCGGCACAGTTTCGTCCGTTGTTACAAAATCGTAGCCGCCGCCACTTTAAACTTACTTTATCACGGATTCGGCGGGTAAATAGCGGTAAACGAGATGCGTTTCCCGTAAAAAGTGCTTTCAGAAACACCCCGAGAACGGCTCCTGTCGCCTCGTCCAAAATTCCTGCCCTACACCCACGCATATCGCGCGTTTGTATATTTTAAACTCGTTTCAACTTCCGAATACACACGGTTCCTCGCCTCTTTTTTCCCCCCTCGCCAGCTAACATTTTAATTGTACTTTTAACGACGCCGAGTCGTGTCAACAAATAAATTTCCGTCAGCTGGAAATCAAGTGGAAAAGCAATCACGGAAACGGTTCCGAGAGTTCTAACAGTTGCCCCGTAATGAGGTGACCCTGCGCTTGCTCGCACGCTCTCCTTTTTTCCCTTTCCAATAAATGTCGATCTTTTTCTTCTCCGCTCTGCTTTGAAAATTCCTTCCACATTCCATTATCATGTATCTGACGCAAGGAAACTCGACGCTTCGAATACCAACAGCATTAGTATTTCTATATCTGTCTTAGAAGTCTTCCTATTAAATATTCTACTTGAAACTGTCGCACGATGGGTCACTGACTTAACTCCGCACCCCTCACCCCGAAGATACTATCAACTATCACCTGGAAGACTGCAACGTTGATAGAGTTTACAGCGCGAACCCTGTCGCACCGAGCAGCGTAGTCGTTTAACAGTCAATGCAGTGGAAACTGTAATTGATGAAGAGTTAATCGCCCAACGCTCGTTCCAACACGTTTCCACGTCAATCGCGAAACTCCCAGCCGACAATAGCAGTTGTTTTTCCCCGGGCTTGGTAGCAGACACGAGCATTAAAATTGAATATTAAATCCATGCGGTCGACGGAAAAACACGGGTCGCCCAGCGACGTTTAATCCGCGAGATTGCTATCGCGATGTAATTACATTAAAACAAAGTTGAATGCGGCGCGCACCGATTTTTCCCCAACTCGTATACGCGTAACATCTACTTCATCCACGTGACGAGTATGAAAGCACAGTTTCGCCGCGATAATATCTCAGACCGGTGGCGGAAACCTTGCCAATATTCTGGCTCCACGCAGAGTCAGAGAAAAATGAATCATCCCCCATCGATCTCGTAGATTTTTAATGCTGAACGCAGAATTTAGTGTCCCACGCGCGATACCGAGCTCCTTGCAAGCTGCCTTTGTTTCCCTCCGCTGTTTCTCAACGTACACCCCGTGCTCCGTGTTAAAACACTGTTCCACATTATCGAGCATCTACCTCGATCAGCCAGGAAAGGCAGGGCCATTCCACCGTCGACTATTTTCCCGACTTAATTCAGCCGTCCTGCGGGCAGAATACGCTCGCTGAAAGAGGGTGGACCCGCGCGCCCTTCCAGCAGAGTATAAAACAGCGCGGGTGGTGGTATCAACGGATCCCTTATTAGAACGCGTTATCACGGCCGAACGCCCCGCGTCGCGTCTGTTTACGTGGATCAAGATCAACGAACGGTTTTCACGAGCAGCGCAAGCCCGAGCTTTTCCTCGCCGCCACGCCCGCGAGACACGACGTCGATGGTGCCGGTGGATGTGCACACAAGTCCCGACAAATATCACGTCCTGTTGCACGCAAATCCGCGGATCTACAGACCGCTGGCATGAATCATTTCTTTGTTTGCCGTCGTGTCCCGCCGCAGCGCGCGGCTATTTATTATTTATCCATCCTCGGTGGAAATAACGTCAACGCCGTAACCGCGCGATTACTCCGAAATTTATGTACGCCTGGAGCAGGCTAGCTGCTTCGATCCCTGGTCCTGGGGAGATCTGTAGTCGTCTCCAAGTATTGGCGAAAAAAAGAAGAAACAAACGAAAAGACCACCTTTGGAAATAATGGTCGGCGCGAGTGGTCCAGTGGCCGTCTGATAGCTGTGCTTCTGTATATAGAGCTGTCAGAAATAGTTGCTCGATAAAGACTCGTCCACGTTGAATCTATGCTACCGGTTTCGTATATTTAACGGTTTGGAAACGTTTGGACCGGGATATTTCGGAGCGACATTCATTATTCAGCGACCGACAGGAGCCTCTTCTGCAAAACTGTGATAAGATAACATCGGGGGAGCTCGGCAGCCCCGTTTGGACCGGCGAGAATGTGGGTCAGGTAATAGCAGATGCTGTAGTTGTTAATCATTGATTCGGTTCTCGCGCGAGCAAGGCGGAATTTTCATCGCGCCGAAGGAAAAGTCCCGGCGGCTCTATTGACCTGTATCTGCAACATTCAACGGCCGCGCGTTCAAGTATGCAACGAACTCAAAGTTGCATCGTTGCGTGCGTTGCTCCTCCGCGCTCGTATAAAAATGCACACGTCTCGGCTGGCAGCCGACTCCCGACTGCGGCGTGCACACGGTCTAAGGTTGCAGTTACACTATAGAGTTATGCTGTAAGGGACGCGGTCAAATGCGCGCGTTTGTATGCAAGTGTGCCCGCGCGAAAGCGACGAGTGGTGAATTGAAAAGCGAACGCCATCGCGGCACCGGCGTATCGCTCGGCACGGTGGAGGCGTAAAAAGCACGCGAGCCTCGCCTCGCAGTCTTCGAGTATCGTCCCTTTCATAATTCTCCAAAGAAGCTTCACGCTGGAATGGGTACATCGCGGAGCAATGAATTCTTCTTTCAGCCGATTGTTCGTCGGAGAAACCACGGCTTCCGTGTCAACAAAGTACAACGAGGAGTGAATAATAAAGACGGAAGAATTAGTGGTTTGGACCGTCGCGTGCAAACAAGTGTTTCAGGAGTGAAGTCATTGTGGATAGTTGGGGGTAACGCTGACAATGCTTAGAAAGTTAAGGTAAACGTTTCGCAGAAAGTGGTGGAATGTAACGAGGTTCACGAATGGGACTTTAAAGATGAAAAGCTGAGGGAAATTGATGGAAGATGCGCGAGGTGTAACGGAGGGTGAATTGGTAAGTTAGCTTCTAAGGAGTAACTTCGCGTTGACGCGAGGAAATATTACAATTAACTTCGAATGTAATAGTGGTGTCTATGATCAGTGAAGCTTCTGAATTTCGCGTGTAAAAGGGAAGCGAACCTCTCGTTTTCAAGCAAGAAGAATTGGGGAGACGAACATTAAAATATAATGTTTATGTAAAATGAAAATGCACATGCAAACGTGTAAAAAATGGGATACGAGGTATGTACTACATAGTTAAAAAGACTCGGCGGGATAGCAGCGTTCCAGTGGCGCAACTAATTGTAAGAAAAAAGAACTGCTTGTAGATAATGCAAAATCTGATTTAAAATGCGTGAGGAGCAAAACACGTACGCGTGCGATAAGAGCCGGTTACGTGTGCAAGAATAATTGCAGGGTCTGCAACAAATTGCACTGATACCGTTGCCTCCTTTACGAGGGTTGAGCAGCGGCGCGGGACGAGGCACGGCGAGCTTTTAAAAAGCGAAAGGGAAGCTTATTTCCATCGAGAGCTCGTACTGTAAACGCGTTGTGAACCGTGCACGATTCCCTGGCCGCGAAGAATGCGAAACGGAGGGATGGAGCCGTGTTATTAAATAAGCGAAGAAAGGATTGCGGAAATGATGGCTTCCCATTGACCGAGGAGAAGACTACTTTAAAAACTCTGGTAACCTTGCCAGCTGCCGCTTCAAAAAGTAGCTGCTTTCATAATTCCATCGTTCACGGAGGTGTAATTTAAAAAGCTCAACAATTAAACGAGAGCAGACAGAGGATAGATAAATCATTCAAAGTATACCTGAGTACATAAAAAAAATATGTTATTGCAAAAGAAAAAAAACAATCATGACTCGACCATTTATACAAACATAAGCTCATCTACGAACAATCTGCATGTTCCGAATAATTTTCAGAAGAAAAACGCTGTCGGCAGAAGATAATGCGAGATTCGAGCAAACAGAAGGAAACTAAAAACGCTTCGACAAATGCAACGAAGAGCGACAGGAATGTAGGAATCGCTGGGCCGAAGTATTTGACGGATGCTGTCGTGAGAAGAATCGAACCAGGCCAAAGGGACCGCGTGATGCGGCCACCAAGTTTCAAGTTCGTCAAAACCGAAATGGCCCATCGACTTCCATCCAATCGTGCCGGAAAACAGAGCGGGCCCTTAGTTTACGCTTTTGTGTAGCGTTTGTCGGCGACAGCCCATTCTAAATTCAATCGTCGGGCAGGACAAAGTGGAATACGATATTCGTGGACTACGCGGCGCGACTCGTTTGCGTCGCTCCACCCCGAAACAGTGGTGGCGGTCAATGAATCAGCCGACAAATGAAAAGCGGCACCGCCAGCCCGGCGACATAATGCGACGCGGGCTCGCTCGCGTTGCATAGCAGCAGCATAGTGTATTCACACTTGCTGCACGGCACTTCTAAGGGTCCGCCGGCTAACATGCCGCCTCAGCCCTCTGGACACTGGAAATCCCGGCATTCCCGAGCTCCTGCAAGCACGCCCCCGACATGTTTCGACCGATGTAACTGCGACTGTCACGTTGGACTTGCACAGAGACGGTTTACGAGGCAAGAAATACCTGCTTCCAGCAGTTTTCTTTGGTTTTCCGGGGAAGGGCACTTAGATTTTACAATCCTCGTTCGGCTGTGATTGTTAAGCTTCCTTTAAGCATGAATATTGTAGGATATAGGAAACACAGAGAGACGATGGTGTGTATTTTCTGATCACACAGGACCCTACTTTATGTGGCAGTGCTTGTAAGTGTCTCCTTGCACGGTTCAGTCGCAACTGCCCTTTTGTTAAATACTGGCGAGCCTCTTTTAGAAAGACGTACCAACGTAGGTACACTTGTTCCCTGAACTAGATGAATACAGTTAAGATTGAAGGCACCCTAGATTTAATTATAAAGATAATTAAGTTAAGATTTAAAAGATTTAAGGTTTATGATTAAGGGGTCATTCCGGTTAGATGGGTTGAAAAATCGATTTTTTTTAATAATATTTTTCGAAAGTACATATCCTCAAGAATGTACTGTTAAATTTTCATGGAAAAATTCCGATTATTTTAGCTTCTAGAGAGGCATTTTTTAGGGAGCGCAGAGGCTTGGCCTCTATGGATGAAAACTTTGAACGCGTTTTTCTCGAAACCTCATTTGTCCACATCGCGAAGATAAAATCTTTAAATCTATCGGACCGATTGCTTTATAAATTTTACAGCTTATTCTGCACACCTGTGACTCTCGCAGGGACTACAACCAAGTATTTTCATTCAGTCTAACCTACTTTTAAAATCGAAAATAGCGAAAGGTAAAAGTCGAGAAAACATTTTTCTTGTATATTTCACCGGCATTTTGCTAATTTTTAAGATAAATCACGGTTTCTGTTCGGATTTTTGGGTTCAGATAAGTCTAGCAGCTGAGAAATCGCCTGCACGAGCGAGGGAAACAATTTTTAAACGCAAGCAATAATTTTATTACTCTTATATTTTTTATTTACGGTAGAAACGTAGTTCAATAAATAGAAAAAGGTTTTATTCCATTGCTATAATTATTTTCGTCGCAATAAATTCCTGAAAATCGCTGAATCTTTCGGCGCGCTAACCGGAATTACCCCTTAAATTGCGATACATGAATTTGGGTAGTAATTATAAATATGAAGGTCCCATAGGTGTCAGGTGTAAGGTGACTAGTCAGTCCGCACGAAAATATGAACAATTTCTTTAAAGAAAAGAGAAAACTAATTTAAGGGAGGCAATTCTCATCTCTGAATACAATTTCGAATTCCTACGTTTTCACGGAAGGATCACCGATCAGCTGTCACTGATTCTGCCACGATCAGATCGATCGAGCTCCCCTCAGCGTTTCACAGTTCCCTCTGCCGTCGCGGTCCGTCAAATTGTTCCCTTCCGAGAACAGGGGAACGACAGTGCATCCCGTTTAATCGATTGCAAACCTCTAATCCAGCCTGTACGGCGAATCCTTGGAGCGGAGGATCCTCCTCCAGACCGTTCCGATGCATCTGAACCGGCCCGTAAAGTTTGCGAGGCGTTCCAGTAAATTCAAATTCATCCCGATCAGCTGTGACCCGGCTGGCAGCCTGCCGATATCACAGTCTCAGCCGTTATAATGAATTTAGCACCCTCTAACCGAGCCACTTTTCAAGGAGTACGTAACTAAGCAGCTGTTCTCCATTCGTCTCACGTGGCATGCAAGCTGCAGTGACAGCTGCAGCTGCATCCGCTGGAACGCAAGCACTCGGAACAAGATGCGATACTGAAGTTCGTGCGAGCATAGACGGAGACGATTTACGATGATACATTGATCAGAATCAGGATAATGAGTCTTGTGGCACAATAAACAGAAGTATCTCTCTCGTTCGCGCCGGGGAACATTGTAAAACAAGTGAAAGACCGAAGACTGTTCAAGCTCGTAGAAATTATTCAGATTCTATGAATTATTCAGATCGCATTTGTAGGTTTTATAATGGGAATTAAAGGGACTAGGCGGTTGCGGGATCTTGAAGATAATACGGGTAACAAGACAAAGACGACGCAGTGGCTGTTACTGCTAGTTATCTCTCCTTCATCTGTCGCAACTGCTTGTTAACTCGGGATATGAAAATTCTCCACCACAAAGGGGGAGAGGAAGAAGCGACATCTCCGGGCACGTCGATCCGAAACGTTGGCTCCCGTGAGTTTATCAGAGAGCTTCCAATTGAATTTACACACTCCGTCCGGGTTATCGAGCAAAGTGAGCGCTACGATCCAAGCACAATTACACGCCGGCTCGTTTCGAACATCAGTTCCCGCGGTCTGTAAAGAACCTTCTTACCCGAGGACGCGTGTCCCTCCTCCAAGCCGGCTCTCCGAAAGATTACGTATGCCAAGAGCCTTCAAAAACTTCCGACTTCTATAACTCCGCAAATGGCGCTCGTAAAGTGTCGTCTCTGAGAGAGCACGGGGATAATCTCGCGTTCCCTAGCGTTATTGGCTTCTTGACTTCCAGTCGGATCTGAATTCACGCCAGGCGTGACGATAAATCCGTAATCCCCGGCACTTAGGCTATCATATGTCGAAAGCGTCGCGCCGATTACGAAATTACGATTGTCAGAAACTTGCGACTCCAGCTTCGCGAATGGAGCGCGAAGGGAACAATGGCAGATCCGTGCATACTTCGACGCGTACGAAATTGTTTCACAGATAAGAATACACGAAGTCCCAGCGTTAAAAGTGCTTTACTAAATAAGTAAGAAACGATAGTTGTAAACAGTGATAATATATAGAAAACAAGAACCATTTCGAAACTTCAGGAATTAAATTGATTGCTACAAGTTTAACTGGGTCATGCTTGTACCTTGATAAAAATTGATCGCGTAATCTAATGAAAATAATTAAAAAAAAAAATAATACTCTTGTATCGTTTAATGATTGATTAGTGTGGAAAAGAGTGCCTATGACACGTGCGTACACCGCTTTATTTAGAAGAGACGCGAGCTGTTCGCGACTGAATTACAATCGACCATCATTCATGGAAGCGTAGCAGAGGTCGCAGAGAAGTGGCTGTCCCCAGCAGAAGCCACCTCGATGACTACTTTTAAATTGGCTCCAGTATCCACGCGACCGTTCTGTATCATCCGCAACACTTTTGAAATTGCCCCGTTTCAAAATCTGGCTTCCATTACCCGCTCCGTATGTCCTCATTTTTGAAACGCGTTTTATTCCATTGCTCGCTGCGTCGTTTCATTTCCCTTGCATTCGTTCGCGTTCTACGTGCGGCAGTATACGTGACGAGTATTATCCGAAATGCCGCATGAAAGTTTCATGATTTTGTATCATTGGGAAATAGAAGGCTTACAGTGAGTTCTGTGCCGCTACTGTTGCGCGGCTCGCAGTGTCGTTTCTTTCCGCGCGGCGCATACGCATAAAGGTAAATGAATGTAAATTAACTCTGCATGCAACGCGTAATTGCCAAGCAATTATGTATGAAATTTCGTATTAAATTCGGCGCGTAGTGTTTCTTATGTAAGGCTGAAACAACCAACGGTTAAATGTAAAATATTCGCGATACTGAATAATGCTGCTAGGCGAAGGGGAAGGTATATTATAGCTGGTTGCAATTATAGGTAGCGAGGAAAAACGTACATTCCCTTCGAGCGTTATTATCTCTTTCTAACCGCCAAATAAATAAAGCATAAATTGCAAGGATCGCATTTTGCTTTTTATCTCTATCCCATTTTTCGAGTAGCCTCGTGGACTCGCAGCGAGGAGATGATAAAAGAGAGGCCAGCCATTAAATGAATCGCAAATATGTACTTCGCGAAACAAACGCACGTGCGCTCTTTGTATCCTTAAGAGCGACCAATCGGTTAATGCACGCTGAATCGTGTTTGATTTTCGTTTGAAACCGCTCTGTTGTTTTAGAAGCCAACTTCTAATCGTGGACTTTTATGAGCGCACGACCCGTTGGGCTACTTTCGTTCTGCAAACTTCGATGAAAAATCGAAACGATTCACGCAGTTTCTACGAGACGATGTTCACGAATAAGCTAACGCAAATAAAACGAGGTGAGAACGGTCTAGAGAAATTACAAAGGTAGGAAGAGCTTTATTAAAATGTCGGAGAATTTAAAATAGAAAGCCTAAGCTGGCAGCTGAGATATTACGAGCCAGATAATCGATCTAATTGACAGATTGCAATCGATCGCGACGATTATTTTAACCTACGCAAAGATGGCAGGGCATGGAAGCAGGTCGGCCGGAATTAAGGGAAATTTACGTCGCGTTATGCGAGGAAAAAAGTCGAGTGCCACGATGAGAGGCGGAGAATAAAAAAAAAGAAAAAAAAGAAGAGGAAACGCGCTCTGCGAGCCGACGTGTGCCAATGAGAAATTTTGCATTGTGCGAAATTTCGAGCGAAAGACGTAACGAAACGGCCGCTGTAAATTGCGAACACTTCATTAGCAAGAATTTAAATTTCAAAAGAGCACTTTTGCGCGTCTT
This sequence comes from Andrena cerasifolii, assembly GCF_050908995.1. Classification (NCBI taxonomy): domain Eukaryota; kingdom Metazoa; phylum Arthropoda; class Insecta; order Hymenoptera; family Andrenidae; genus Andrena; species Andrena cerasifolii. Next base: position 11,620,608 of record NC_135123.1, read on the forward strand.
CGCGCGCGGCACGAGGCCGCTGATGAGCTTGGTGTCCTTTGTATTCGTCGAAACGCGGTTATCGGGCCGTGTTCTCCTCAAGATAAATAGCTCGTCGTCATGCTCTCATACGGTTCTTACGCTGATAATAATGTCTGTCAGCGAAAAACGTGATTAATTGCACGTTGCAGTTTATGAAAACAACTGAAACCGTTCTTCGGAGTCCCGGTCGAATATTCAAGGGGTAGCAGACGTTTAAAAGCTCCGGGTCCGATCCTCACTGGCCTATTAATAATATTTAAATGACTTAAACGTAAGCACGTGTGACATCTCATTGCTGTGGCTCTATATGTCTAACAATCAAACTTACGTTAGTCTTTGGACAGGTGATATCTACGTTAAGATATGTCTACCAGGGTGAAGTGAAATTTTTTTTCACAATTTCGCCAACACTGTATGTTTAATTTTTCACCCTATACTAAAGCATTATTCATACCAGAAAATAATAAGTTATTACGTCATCCTCAGATGGCGCATGGTAAATTCAAAAAAAACTTATAGAGTCTTTATAAATTTTTACAAATCAACTATTCTGCGCTTTCCTTAGTGTCCTCTCTCGCTCTAGCAATTATTGATTATTAGTTCTACTGTCTCTCTCACGCACGCCATGAAGGCTCACTGGAGGGGCCAGTTTCCCCTCGATCGGTGTTCGCGGGTCAAATTCGGGTCGGACAATGTATCTGATCTCGATCTTGAGTCAGTAGAACTAATAATCAATAATTGCTAGAGCGAGAGAGAACGCTAAGGAAAGCGCAGAATACCTGATTTGTAAAAAATTTATAAAGTCTCTACAAGTTTTTTTTTAATTTACCATGCGCCACCTGAGGACGATGTAATAACTTATTAATTTTTGGTATGAATGATGCTTAAGTATAGAGCAAAAGATTAAACATACAGTGTTGGCGAAATTGTCAAAAAAAAAAATTTTCACTCCACCCTTAATGTCTACTCGTGGCAGCTATTGTAACACTTGCGAGTGCAATCAAATTTCCTGGCAGTTTGTTACACGCAGATTGATTTGCCACGTGTTTACCCAGCAGCGAAAATTTCCCCAAGTATTCGTCCGTAAACTGATCAAGTTTCGTGATTCGTTGGCCCGACCGCAAACGGCCCGGTGAAAATTGGGTTCACCATCAACGTTGAAAGTTTCATCTGTTACCCGTCCCCTCTCTTCCTCCCTGTCCCCCTTTTTTTTAGACTTCCATTTTTCTACTTTTTCGTTTACCCGTTTTTGTTTCTCAGTAAAAGCACGCGCAGCTACGTATACACCTGCCGCTGCATCGGCGGACACGCTTTCGAAAAAATCCCGCAGCTTTAAAGCCGGCCGAGGGGAAAAAAAAGGGCACTTGTCGGTGTTTCGGAAAGAAGTGGTTCATCTCCAGAATGGCCCGAAAGAACCGAAAGCTGAGTAGACTTCCGGGGATTTAATAGGAATCGACCAGGTCGCTGGCGGTTCGTCGTCCCGCGCAACTCAACTTTCCCTTTGATAATAAACAAACGGGCACGGCGCGCAGGCAGAACGCGGATCCCGGGTGTGTGTACCGGTGCAGAAGTGGCGTCGACATGCAGCAGAAATTCGCCAGCACTGACGCCCGTCCCCATTGTCGTATAATTCCTAATAAACGTCACATAAGAAGATAAACACACAGCTGGCATTAAACGCTTCAATTCCCTGATTCCGAGAATTAAATAAACGAGATAAAACGTGGCGTTTTCGACTCAATTTCACTGTATTTCCGCAGCAGCATTAAGGACGAACTTCAGTAACATTCAAAATAAGCGAAAATCTTTGAAAAATGGAGGAATGAATTTTTCTGCAATAGTAAAACCCCTCGCAAATTTTTAGAAAAATTGATTCGGTAGTCTTTAAAATATTTAACTTTTAATTTAACGCGTATTCTTATGGGAAAACGCAACACTGAGAAATATAACTACAAAATTAAAAGCGAAATATTAGGCCAAAGTTTCTGAAATTTTGTGTATAGAAATATCAAGCACCGAACTATATTGTCACAAGAATTCCGGACAATTGATTAATATCTTGGAAATTGATTAACTTTTGGCTAAGATTGTCACTGAAATTCATCCTTAAGAAGGAATTTCCCTGGCCTGGGAAATTGTTAGCGCCGCTAAGAAAAATGAAAACGCGTGCTTCGAGTCTTAAAGTTAAGTGACTCGTCTTTTGTGCTCAGTGTTCCAAAATTATTGTAATAAGACACCTGCATGGTGCAAGAATTCAGCGCAAGGCAATGCGCGTAGTTGAATAGTCGAAGAATCTTTTCTATCGTTCACAGGAAACGGCGAAATGCAGTTAAAAGGTATTTAGGGCATATTTCGGTGAACTTGTACCAGAGAACCTCAAAGTTGCCTGAAAGTTACGACAGCGGAATATCCCCTCCATAAACATGGGGATAGCGTAAAAGTCGAAATGATCTTGGCTCAGTGAAAATTACTCACGGCTCGGCTGGGCCGCACAAAAGTTCGGATAATGCAGACATTACCGAAATACCGGCGGCCCGGAAACTTTCGCAGCTCCGAAATTCGTTGCTTTCGGGAACTTTCCGCCGTTCCAAGATCCGCGCAACATTAACGGTCACTTCTTGCCTGGCGTTATTTCACTTCGCGACTGTTACAGCCTCCCGGGGGCCACCGGGGAACTTTGATAAATTTTGACGAACTCCCGGCATTAAAATAAAAGAGGCTCGTCGACGATTTCCCGTCGCGTGGAGTCCACGGGCTCGTAAGAAATTCTAAACACCGCGCCGAAATCCCAAGGGTCTCCGGCGATTCACGAGCGGCTCAGGATCGGAGCGTCGCAGCGACGTTTCCTGGCCTTTCAAACTTTTAACTGACAGACTCTATCATTAAAGCGGAGGACAATCGTTCTGAAACGGTTCGGGTACACGAAAGTTCCGCGATGGGCTCCGAAACACCAGGTCGAGGCGTCAAACAATACCGCGGCAGCGCGCAGAGGAAACAGGAGTCCACAGTCTCCGCGTTAAGCTATCGTACGCAGGCTTTTCACAATCTTGTAAAGCCCCTGACTTTTCGCGTTACTCGGACTGTTCTATACCAATCTTCAAGCTTCTTCCCGAGCATCTTTCCCAGAAGTTCCTCGACTTCCGAACCGTCCTTAATTCCCTGGGAGTCTCGGCTGGCCGCGAATGAGGATCCCCGATCATCCTCGGAATTTTAAAATCACAGGTGCCCCCGCAGATCCGAATGCTTCGGAGCCAGTGGAGCTGAAGGAACCTGACGATCTCCACTGCGACTAGAACCGATCCAGGGATCCCCGTTCCACCGCGCTTTCGCCACAGTCGAATCGGTTGGCTCGCATCGCGGCCGAATATTTTTTTCCCCCGCGGCCTCAGGGCCCCGAACGATTACTCAACGTCACGAATTTCCCACCGCGGAGGTGAATACGTTAAGGACAAACTGCGCGTGCCAGTCCACCCCGAAATGTATACTCGTTCCATTCCATAGGTTATAATTTATGATCACGAGTAGCCAAGCATAATGTCCAGGGATTACGTGATAAATATTCGCGCCGGTTGCCCCCACCCTCTCCTACTTCACCACTATCACTTCTTCTGCCACCGTCCACCCCCCACCCGAACGCCACTCCAGAGGCGTTTATGAAAAGAGGAATTAAGCACGGGTGACGCGCAAGTGAACGTTCGATATCTGTTTGCGCAACCTATGAGATTTTCCCGGGTAAACAATTAATCTCGCCTTTGTGCGACACCGCGTGGCCCGTGACTCCATAATGAGCGATTAAACGTCGATCAGCGAAGTGCAGGCTGCGGGTCGGAGGTCTCTGATGACGGACAACGGATTGCTAATTTCATTCTTCAATGACTTTCTCTCAGGTCCCCCTGCTGAAGGTTTTTTTTTCTCCTGGTACGACAGGCATGGATTTGTGACAAAGGCAAGAAGCTACTTCCGAAATTCGAAGCCCCCGATAATTAATTTCTATCTAGTTCTTTTTGGAAACAAGTGGGTTTGTGGCAGGTTCGTGTTATATGCGGGAAGAACGAAAAGAAAAATCTGATGGTCAGTCAAGGAACTCCAAGCTTCTTTCATGGTGCAAGTCGATTTTTATTGGGGAATTGTTTAATTTCGTACCAACCAGGGGGCTTTTTATCGTGGTACTTTTTCTTACTTATCGTCGTGCGATATTTTCAAGCGATGCGGTGAAAGGCGTCGGGAAAAATTCAGTATCGTGTCCGCGTTTTTTTCTATGGCGGCTGTCACTTGCGCTGGCACACGGTTAAATTAACTTTGACGGAAATTCAACGGCTATGCTCTTCTTTTTCGCCTAGCCCCGTGGAAACGCGTCTTACGTGACCGGAAATTCCGGTGGCAACGGTGGCATGCAAGACCCGATTTCAGTGGAGTGTCGGAGGACTTTTTGTATTGTAGATCGAGGAGAGAAAATCAGTTTTTTGGTGCCTAGCTGATGTTAGAAACATTCTGCATTCGACAGTATTCTATCCCTGTGTAATACTCTGTTTTCGCTGTTAATAGTTATTACGAAGTAACACAGAAAATGTTTGCTTACAAATATGCAGAAATTTCGTAATTCAAACTTTGCACGTTTATAGTTGGCGTTAAAATGAAGTTGAATCAAGCCTTCGAGTTTGATCGTTTTCTAATTATAAGACACTTTTGGTACGTCTTATTTACTGCGTAAGAAGCAGCAGTGGAATAAAATAAATTTGCATTCCAAGTCATAAATGAATGTCAAGCTTACTCCCAATTTTCCTGACACAGAAAGGAGATTACAGTTAGTAATTTTACTTCACATAATGAGGTTCATTCAAATTTCGTATTAAGTGCTTACTGATGTTATTAATTTCTAGTTTAATACTGATTAATTATACAGATTTGTTCTGTTAGAGTAATTAGCAGTGACGGAGAGAATGGGAGAAGAAATTTTAGTCTTTCACAATGCATTTTTATAAATTCCCTCTGAACTTACGACAGATTATATTTGAATTTATCTTTGAGCACGGTTCTGAATCTACGCTTGTATCCTTTTTCGTACACGCGTGCAACGTCGCTGGACAGGATATCCATTTAAATTCAGATTTAAATTAAAAAGGGAGCGATGCAACCGTTCCATTTGAACGTAAATAAATCGGGCTGGACAGGAGGATACTATTCTGCAATCAGAAGCTCGATACCAATCAGAGATCAGTGACACATTATGATTTATAACGCGATACAAATATTTCAATAATATGAACATAATAATCCTCCGTGTACTCTCGTTGTAGCGTTCATTTCAGAAATGTAATCAATCTTGGAAGGATTGGCAACCTTTCCTCGTCGAAAAATATTCTGCAAACAAATTCGTTAATCCACTTAAGGAAACATTAATTTATCACAGTAATTTCCTATCGATTAGAATCCGGTCGACAAGTATTTCACTTCTTTTAGTACTTTAATGTATTACTCATAGTTTTATTTTTTATTAAAAAAGTCACGCGATTGTGGATATCTATCGATTCAAAGCTGCCCAGCAGTATTTGCAATCACATAAATGCTTAACGAAGGAAACGGATAATCACTGCCCCGTCTAAACGAGGTGCACGTCCCCGGGCATAATTACCATAAGCTTATTTGATAGCCCAGAGGAACAACGAAAAAATGGAAATTCAGGCGGACGTACGGTTGGAAAAGATTATCACGGTGAATTCCTGGTGTCTCCGGTTTCATTTTGTACCATGCAACAATGCCCGTATTCTCTCGACGTCTAGAGCACGAGAATTCACGGGAGAGCGTCTTCACCCTCGTTTATATACGACTGCCGTTATTCCGCTCCTCGAAAATTCGTCAGCTTATTTCGGATAACGTGGGACGGAGGCTTATAAAAAGCTTCTACCCCGTCGTATTTATTCAGATCCATTCAGCTAGCAGCGACATATTTTAAATAACATCGACTCCATCTCGCGCAGCTTCTGATATAGTAGCAATGTTATTGAATATCTCGGTTCACCGTGAAATTTTTCAGATAAAAGCTGACACAACCATCAAATATTCGTTATAATATGCATAAAACCTCACGTTTGTTTAGATACTTTCCTGATTCTTTTAAAAGGAAGAAATATTGGCTAGGATCTACCCCCGTGCGATTTTCTTGCCTCAGCCTTACCCCTCGAACAGAATTTTTTAACGGAGATTCAAGAAACGTTCGAGGAACGTCATAGGTGTAAGCGATGCCATGGTTCAACGAAACAGGGGGCACACACGCCCGGGGAACTGTGGGAAAAGTAATGCAGAACATTCTTCCCTGGTCGAGTGGAGAAACGGGATCAGATTTATTAGCTCCCCTGTTCGGGAACTTCTGGAGCCCGGGTGCTTCCTCTTCGTTGGCCCTCCGAAGCTATTGCGAATCTAAACAAATTACCGGCACGGGGAAATTTAGACGAATTACTGAGAACCGCCCGAGCAGTCTTTTTCCTGCCCCTTGTCTCTGTTGGCCCTCTCGGTGGGTTCGAAGAGTGAGCGGAAGATAATGGAGACCATGGCGAGCTTAATTCTTAAATGGAAAGCTGTTTCGTGATGGGGTCTTACGTCGTGGTAGACAGTCCGGTCGATTGGCTTGATGATACTCAGAGGAATTCCCTGTTTCACTCCCATCTCAGAAGCTGCTTGTCTGTATCATCTTATGTTTAGAGAGGGCTGAAGGCGAAAGAATCGATGCTTCGTTTCTGTGCCACAGTGTCTGTCAACGAATGTGCATGTCTGTCGGAATGTGTGGTTTTATGGGAAATTATAGAATGTACCGCAGCGAAGTGGATAACGTTACTATTTCCTCAGCGTTTCTTTATAAATATAAAGTATGCATATCTCGGAAAGGTGGGGGCACTGGGACTAGCTGGATTCAAAGGTAAACCCACAGTTTGGAAGTTCAATTAATTCATACTTTCAATGGGCGAGTTGTTTGGAAAGACCAAGGAACTAAAGATACGTAGGTGATTTTCAACTCCAGACAGCGAAGAACTGGCTGTTCGTGCCGCCTGAAACTTAGCCGTGAAGTTTCCCTTGAAAGAAAAGTCGAACGAAAGTTTCGGAACTTGATAAAAGTATGGCTCTGAAATGCTCGCGAAAATTTGTACCCCGGCTCGTACTCTAACCAGATGGTGACGAATCTGGCGGGCACTGGTACTTTCTACTCGAACAAGTCGACTGAATTTATAGTAGCATTCATAATGTTTCTGTTACAGTACGTGTTTCGCTTTTAATTACTCCATGGCGCATTAATTATCCGCCTCTGCGAAGGCTCTAGTTCTCAATTTCATCGCGCTCTACAAATTACTTTTCTGTCTTGAATAAACTTAGAAGGGAGGCGTGAACTTGTTAAGCGGAAAGAGGAGAAGAAGAATCATCCCGGAAGCCCCTCCGCGCAGACTTAATTCCGTTAACGATTTTACAAAAGCGCGCCGCGAAGCTCAGAAGCGATTTGCAATGAAATCGACCAGGAGATTGCTCTCTTTGAAGTTCGATATTAGGTATTTCTTGGCAAAGTCAAGCGTACTTGTCTCTATTTAAGTCTTCAGAGAGCCGGTTAAGCAAGCTGTATATGATAGAGCAACTTTCGCTGCAAGACTGGGGCCGTCTAATCGGGAACGATCGATCACGAGCTCACAAAGCAAGCGGCGGAGCTAAAACTTGGCCGCGCAGGCTGATGCAGGTGGGTAATCCGCCCAGGTAACTCCAAAGTCCATTCGTCATCGACACGGCCCGGGAAATAGGAATTGAAAACCGAGAAGGACGTTGTTACGCCGCTTCGAATTAATCGCGAAAATAAAGTGACATTCAATCCTCCACAAGAGAGATTCGCAGCCTTGCCAAAGGGGCAATGCTCTCGAAAAACAGAGGTTATTCCCTTGGAGAGATAAAACCGACCAGGTTATAATTTAAAAGCAGAGGATTCTAATTCCGTCGACGAATGGATGCTCTGAAAAATGAAGTCAATTCTAACGAGGATAGCGCAGGGAAATCGTACTAATTCTTTAAATAAGACAGGGTATAATCTACGGGAATGAAGGTTAATTTGCGAAGGCAAAGCGCGGGAACATAATTCGAGTTTCATCCGTTGCATAATTTACGTCAACGAAAAATATATTACGCGGTAGTCGTGGAAATAGTACTTTCATGGGAATGAGAGTTTGTAATGAAAAAGCTGCATAATTGAATACGTTTTTCGACGGGGAAATTGCGTATAAAGGACACATTTTAATTTCTATTTATTACGAAAGCTCTTTGAGTCCCTCGCGGAATTTCGTGCCGATTTGAAATCTGTAACACTTGGCTTCGTACAAAGAGTGGAATGAAACCTCGCGAGATTCGGTACGCCGGGAGGAAGCAGCTCGAACGACGGCCGTTTTCAATGACGGAGCTGGTATCATTTATTCTCAGGGACCAATGGCACCCGGAATCTCGTTACACGGTTCGCGAGGTAATCCCATACCTAGTCGCAATATGGTACGAGATCAGGCCAGATGACGTAGAAAATATTTTCCATCCTTAGAAGACTTTCCGACCATTTAATAATAGGTTAACGACGATTTTATCGACGCCCCCCTGGAACGTATCTCTCCAAACAGTAGAGATATCTAATAGTTTTAAACGAAAGCTGTGCTTTCTTCCCCGAGCTGGAATTAAACAGTGCTTCTGTATAAATTGTAATCTCTCTGTAATTCTATAAAGTTTTCTAATTTATCATGATTCTATTTCGTATTGGACTAAATAAGAGAGCTTTCATCTCACGGTACGAATTTATAGGAGTTAATATCATTCGTTCGAAATGTAAATACAGAGAGAGAATTAACGCCTGAAAATAATCGAGTTTCATCGAACCATCCTGCGTTTTCATTTTAACGAAATTCATTTACCGGCGAGGTGTTTACGTCACCGTCCCCGTTTCCCATGTATCTTGACAATACCGACGACACCGCTTCGAAACGCTTCCGATTAAAAACGTGTGACGGCATCCTTCAATCTTGCCGAATAAATCACGGCGGCAGATACGGGGACAAAACAGAATGCCCACGGTGGACCGTTTTACGGAGCGGCAAACACGAGCTGTTTAACTGTATTTGACAGATTAACAGCCGTCACATTTGTCGACTGCGCCCCGAATTCCTGCAATAAAATTACTATGGGCAAGTCGACGGAACAAACATCGTCCAATTGCCGAATTGCCGAGCAAACGCGACACCGGCCGAGCTATCGAGAGTTATTTGATTAATATTTACGGGGCACGCCTGTCAGCCGTGTAATGAAAAGTGGTGAGTGAAACAAAAGTGGAGATAACCACTGGAAATTCGTTCGTCGATCCACGGGCAAATATTAAAACCCCCTCCAGAGTTCTGTCGTTCCTCGTTGCCGGAACGTGAACAAACAATATCAGACAACGAGCAAGCAGTTATTTCGCTACATTGTCCTTAGCGGTATCTGTCGAAGAGTTTTATTAGAACGTGGCGAGTAACTGGTCAGCAATTATTTAAGCGAACCTAATTGCGCATTTCCTAGGCGACAGCAAAGTAATACTTCCATTTCCGTGGAAATTTCCGCGAGCACGGTTTGAAGTACGCGACCCGTCTGTCTAGTGACAGTCACACACTACTTCGCGCCAGCGCGGCTCTTTTTTAATGGCCTCCATTTTTTCCCTCCGCGTTTAATTAATCGCCCACGTGCCAACCATTCGATTTTGACATCGTTCAACCGTGGATGTCTTCTGTCCGCCGGCGTTTTAACTCTTTATGCGCAGAGAAAGCGTTTCCCATCGCCGAGCGAACGAATGAAGAGCGAGCGCGATATTTCGAACAATAGGCACGGGATGTTTGAATGCGGTTCTGCAGCTGGAAATTTCCTATTGTATTTTACATGCGTAAATTGTAACAGTTAGTTATTAATTACTTTAATCCCTTTCGCCGTGGAATTGGTGGACGGTAAACTCTGCTGTTGCCCGGTGGGCTGCCACAAATATTCGGGCATGCAAAATATTAACGGCATAAAAATTTCAATTTATTCTCCCATTCACGGTTGCAGTTCGCCCGACTCTGCGGTCAGAAATGGTCAGAGGCACGTTTCATCCACTAATTTCCATGGAATCGAAGTCCCATTAAAGTTCCGCAGGGTTTCACGAAACTTCGATAAAATCACAGTTACTTCAACTCGTTAGGCTTCGCGTAACAAAGCTGGCGGATTAAAATTATGCCACCGGTCCGACCGTTCGCTGAGTTGTTCTACTTGCACGGCTTCGAGACACGTGCCAGTATTCTACATTCCCGATCGTGCGAGTTCAAAATTACCCGAGCTCCGCCGGTTCGCATTGCGAGCGGTCTGTTCGCTTAAAAAATCGTCGAAACGAAACCAGTCAACGGCAGAGGGTCGTCAGTAAAGTCTTTGAAATTATCGAATAAAAGGGAGCAAAGAGTTCTAAGGAGAAGTAAGTAGAGCCCTCCTAATGAACAGTAAAGAAACGAAGTGTTCCCGACTTCGTCGACCAACTGCAATCTCTGTTTGTTACTTTTAACTCAGAGGCTTAAGTGCCTGTAAAGACACCACCCTGAAGTGTCGTCAAACAACAATGTTCTCCTTTATCACGCCATTACGGTGCATGTGCCTCGCGAAAGCGTGCACGTTCCTTGGGTGCATTTATATTTTCTTGCCGGCGTTTCTTTTTTCATTTACTCCCTTAACGAACAAAGAAACGCGACGCAGTAAATTGCAGTTTTTACAGCGGCCACGGGGAACGCTGTTCTATCGCCCCTAACGCCCCTATTCAGGGGAACGGAAGAAAGTGGTCGCAATTCACTTGACTCGCAGACGCAACGAGGCCGTGAAGCCTCGAGAAAGGTTCCGGCATTTCTTCTTTGACAATCCAAAGGTGTGCGATAGTCAAGGGTGCGGGGGGGAACCGCGGAGACAATTGCGGGTATAATTATGAAGCCACTTTCCCATGACAATTAGTACGTCTACCAAAAAAAAAAAATGTAGAAAAACGTGAGATGGCACGGTTAATGTTCAGAAAGCGTTTCTTTGTCCGTAGAAATTGCATTCTGTCTTCCATTAGCTGGATACACAGAGTGATGCTGAGAAATAACATCAAAGCGAAAGCCAGAGTTGCCTGGAAAAACTGCAACACTAACAACAGCAGGGCGGTTTTAAAGAATATTTAGAGATCTCCAAGGGATTTTTCAAGGACGATCAATATTTAAGCATCCTCCTTCGTTTCACGTCTGCCAATTCTTTTGTTACTGCACCTATATTTCAATAAGGAAATACAGATTTTTAAGCATCCCCGTGACCCACATACCTCGTAATTTCTTATATAGAACAAAAGAAAGAAAGAATGAGTCGAGCTGACCCGTTTCTTGCGCTCGGGAATTTTCCTTTCGTCTCAGACTTTCGGACACTTCGAACAATTACCCAAGCAAACGCATCCTCTACGCCACGTACAAAGGAGGCGCGAAGAATTAAAACTGCAAATCTGCCCCACTTGCTCTTCTTCTTCCCGCGGCCTCCGTCTTTCCGGTTCCTCTTTCACCCCCAACCACGGGCGTTCCTTTCTCCCCACTTTATGCCCCTCGTACCCGGCTACCGTACCTCTTTTCTGCCTCTCTTCACTCGACGCTTCTCATCAACCATCACCTTCTGGCAACCCCTTTATCCGACGGCCCCCACAATCCTTTACCGGCGGTTCGCCTTTTCCTCGGGCCTTTCCACTTTCTCCCTACCCCTCCCGGCCCCACCTTCCTCTCCACTATATTGCTAACCCCGCGTTCCTACATGCACACCGTGGCTCGTTGCATTTTTTATCCCTTCAGCTCGCGGCGAACCCCGCGCCGACGAATCGTTCACGGGGAATCGCGATTCCCGCAGCCTCATCGGCAGTTTATACGCGGATTCTCCACGGATTTCAACCCCGTCGGGGCTGGTTTCCTTTACGAGGGGGCATTCGACGTAATGGAATTTGGTGATTAAGCGGCCAGCTCGCCAGCGCGCCAATGCTCCAAACAATTACTACTGCGCGGGGTCGGTGTTACGATGAATAAGACAACGTCAATGTTCCAGCTACGCGTTGCAGTTCTTACGGGTCCAAGCATCGTCAATGGTTAGTCATTTCGAAGCGAATTTAGTCACCTGTCAATTGTCCTATATATGTATCATTAATTGGTTGTGTGATAAACACGTATTATTATTGTTATTATTTTCTAATTTGTTTCGGCGTTCAGAGTGATGGAGGTATTTCGGACTTATATTGTATGTAATAGATAAACGCAATAGTGGACAAATTAGGAGCAACAGAAAGTAGAAAGTAGTTTGCGAACGGCGCTAATAAAAGTTCAAAGTTTCCGTAATTTTCATACGACAAACGAAACCAGTTCCACCCAGCAATCTAATCTACGGAATTCACAGGGTGGTTAATGATTGAGAAGCTTCGGGAGGGGCTAAAAGAATTGAGCGACAAAAACTGACGCACCCCATCCCCGTTTCCAAGACTAATTGCGCCGACACCGGTTGAAAATATCAGCTCCACTTTCACGATAATTGCACATCGTCAAATATTTTCTCTCCATCAATTAATCGGCCGTACTAAATGGGAGATAAATCGTTGAGAACAGTAGCAAACACGTTAGCCGTCCAATAAAATTCTCTCGTCAGTGGCGAAACAGCGTGCACGTGGACGTACATTTTCATGGATCCACGTCTCTCCGTTTCCCCCGATTTTCCTGATACTAATCGACCGAAACGACTCCTATTTAACTATCGTTCTGCTGATGCCGCTTCCTCCACGGAACTTCGACGTCCAACGTGACCCGTATGAAGCGCGCCTACCCCCATCCCCAGTTTCAAACTTCAGAAATTGTCTTCCGCGGATCGTTTGCATCTCGTTTCCGCCTCTTTCCGCGCTTTCTCCCCGGCCACGCGCAAGCTCCGCTATTTTTAAGCAACTCGCGGGGGAACCGCGAAATCTGGACGAATTTATGGCAAATTCATCTTAACCTCCACTCTCGACTTTCACGCGCCTTCTCTTATCTGAATAATTCCTGCCTCCGTCGCTCCGCTTCCACTTGTATTCTCAATCCCAATCCACCCCCGAAAGTTAACCCCGATAATCTGATTACAAACTTGTTTGTTATTCCGTCAACCCCGGGGTGCCAATTGTCTCGGGGCGCCCGTTGAATTTTTAAGCCGTTGTTTGCCAGGACCGTTCCCGGGAACTCGGTGATTCGCGGAATCATGGCGGCGAGAAAGGTCCGCGTCGCGAAATCCGCCGACGCCGCGGGATTCTTCGGCTAGCTGCACTTCCCGCCCGCCGTTCCCCCGACATCGACCTACGGCAGCAGCCAACTTTAACCCGCGGTTATTTGCATCATCGGAGTTGCCGATTTATCGCGGGACAAGTTCTCGTCCGACAGCGACAACGACGGTTCCATTCCGCCGGCGGAAATGTATATTCCGACCCTTTATGCGCCACCCTCGCGCCACCGTTCCCCAGTCTAAGGGGCGAGCAGGGCAACCGTGTCGCTTACTTTACGCCCGCGGAACTTTTGAGTTACTATGAAGAAGTTCCGCCGGACGATAGAGATAAATAGTGAAAGTTTAATCGAACGTCCGTTGTTCCCGCCGTGCAATTGGCTAAATCGAATTCGACGTCGAGCTTCTTTTTACATTCGATCACCGGGCGGAATCGAATATTCCCTTCTCTACTTTTAAGGCGAGCACCTTCTGCTGCGTCAGGAATTTTGCGGCGGCGGGATTGGCTATCGGCCGTGAATCGTTGCGATGCCTTTCAACGGGGGAGCCTTATTTTTATGGACAGTACTTGTTCGGCACGTGGTAGGGTTCGATACAAAGAGTTTCCATTGGTTTCCCGCTGCATCGTGTGCGCTACGAGGTGCGCGCACACGTTTACTCATTAAGGGAATACCCGAATTACTTGGACGGCCTTTGGAACCCCTTAGGCTTCGCAACCTCGTTTGAAATAGCTAAGACTGCGATCAACCGAAATTGCGTCGACGACTCGACACTCGGCGCTACTTGAAAATTGGAGTCTGCGGGTTTCTCTGGTGAACTTAATCACAAGGAACACAGCTGTTAAGCTTTTCGGTGCTATGAACGCTTTGGGGGCTCAACGAATCCGTTTGCTCCTCTGTGGAGGCTTTCAGACGCTCCGGCGAACTGGTTTGTCCCTGTGTTCGGGGTACTCGCAGGTACTCGGCGCGCATATTCTGCGTGCCGCACGGTTCATTCGGGTGATTCCAACAAGTGAAGAGACTAGCAGAGGCTATAGACAGAGGGATCCACGCGAACGAGCAGATAATCGGTAATCCCATAGTAAGATTAGATTGGATGTTAGTTAAATATATTTCGCATGGAAATGTTGCAATGAAACGTTCTCCTTCGGCAAGTAGGTACCGAAGACAATACTTTCCAACTGTGTGGGATGACTTAACTCGCGTTCTTTCATAAAGAAGGATTCTTTCTTTTCAGGAATTAATACATCAAGAAAGGGATACAAGAATTTGAATTGATTGCAACTATTAATAATTAAATGCAGTTTTACGCATTTAGGATTTTAATGCGAATCCCTTCTACGCCCTCGATGGGTTTATCCAAGAAGGAACGAGTTCGCTGTTTACGGAATCGTAATGAACGTTAATTATACTTGAGGGAACGAGGCACGTTGTTGATCAGTAATTATTTCGTAAATGGCGGAGTGCCGTGAAAATGAAAGGTTTCAATAAAACCAGAGCGTCTGATTTTCTTCGCTGCAGCGTCGCATCAAGTCCTCCTTCAAAGGCATTCAGATTACAGACGATGATGCCCTTTCATATTTGGGGCGTGCAAACGAGGTGCATACCCTTGTGTTCTGTGAACCGAGTATTTCTTTGCGACGTTTTCAGAGCGACCGACGGAAATCGAAGAAGCTCGCGTTAATGACTCTAGATAATGAATAGAGGCAGGGCCTGTTTTTCAAAGCGCGCATCTGCCAAATGGAGAAATATTTAGGTGGAGGTCGCAGAACTTTTCGCGTCTTCGCCGTCAAAATTACTCTCCTGCGCATCAGCTTCTCCAGAGGAGAGGAATTCAAGAGTTTTTCATGCAATTGTCCGCAGATTTACCTGCTGGAAATTTAGTTTCAACTCTGTAGCGTGATAGTCGAGTGGAGATCCTTTAATTAATAAAATTCCATATGGAAAATTATTCGTTAATATTAATAGCCATGATATAAAGGAAGTTAAATTGTTTTACGGTAAACTAATTTTGCTTTTATAGCGACAAAGGGAAATGGGTCGATAGTTTTGCTCGAATTGTTTGGAAGGAGACCATTTTGGAGATATATCGAGTGTCAAACATTTTGGAACCTTCCCCTTGATTCTTGTACAAGCACAGGAACACGAGATCCTGACAAATATAATATAATACCGTTCACGCGGGCAAAGAAAATACAGAATGGAGTAATTCAGTACTTTTATCCACTTTGTAACGTACAACAAGTATCGGCCAGAAACTCGACGCAAGTAGCCAGCTTTGTCAGAATGTGACAAAAGAACGAAAGGCTTTATGAAAAAAAGTCACCCCTTAAAATCGGCGTGCTTAAAAGGCAAGAATCTCTTTCATCTACCATGGAAACAACGCGAGAATTCACGTAGGGGAGGCCGGGGCTAAAAGTTCCGATTTCGATAAACCATAAAAATGATTGGAAAATAATGTAGTTATTCTCTTCACTATTGACTAATTTCTTGTTAAATTTATTATATCTTCTGATTTTAAGCTTGTGTTTAATATATTGTAATAGGTTTCCCATAGAAAGTAATTTATTTGTGGCTGATCGAAGCGGAACTTCTTACCCCTATATGGGGCAAGTTGTTATCGCATTGGGGTAAGTTGTTACTATGATATAAGAGTTGCCTTTTAATGAAATATTTCATTTTCTAATGAAGTAAAGCAGAATTTTATTAATAATGGTTATTTATGAAGGTTCGGACCAACAAAAATGTATTATCTTTAAAAGAAAACCAAAAGCGACAGTTTTTATTTATCTTTACGCATAACTTCGATCGAAGTCGTGTCCCTTTCTGCCTTTCATTCATATGTTCGCATCTTAAAGCACAGCGGAAACAATTTATACATTTGCGGTAGGTCTGTGACGATAGCACCCCCAAATTCGAATTTTTGGAAAAACTCAACGGCATTCGTTTGTCCATCGTTTGCCCACGTTTGCCCATAAAAATTTTTTTTATGCCCACCCTTCAAAAAAAAGTTATGAACAAAATAAAAAATTTGTCTTCATCACCCATCATGAATGCATTTCAATTTTTTAATAGAAGGATACGAATATACCCGATCTGGCCACGTTTGCCCACTCTCAGATTTCATTTGCCCACCCTCCAGAATTTAAATAAAAAATAAAAACCGCGAAAACATGGGTATAGATGAAGCGATCGCGTTAAAGTTCGATTATTCTCGAAAATATTATCAAAATCGTTCGTTCAACAGTGCAATTCGTTAGTTTAGATGTAGAAGAGATTTGCCCATCCATTAATTTCGTATGCCCACCCTTCAGAATCGAATTATTAATGAAGATAGCCAAGAAGTGCGGTACCCGTTAAAGCGATCGCGTTAAAGTTCGATTTTTCTGGAAAATATTATCAAAATCGTTCTTTCAACGATGCATATCGTTTGTCCAGATGTAGAAGAGATTTGTCGATCCATTAATTTCGTATGCCCACCCTCCAGAATCGAATTATTAATAAAGATAGCCAAGAAGTGCGGTACCCGTTGAACCGAATACCTTTCCGTTCGTTTTTTCCCGAATGAATTATCAAAATCAATTGTACTCACCGTAAAGGTTGAAGGTGTTTGGTGACATGTTATCCAAAAAATGTTGCACACACTTCTTTCTCACTTTATTCGAACGACACTTAAATTTGTATCGCTCATCGAACACTTCACACTTTTCACACATCTGCAGCATGTGCAGAATATCACCAGAGTGGTTTTCTAGTCATTTTTCACTAATTACCGCAATGATATCGCACAACGGAAAATAATATAATCTCACAGTTACTTCACAAACCGTAAATGAATGCACGGTCTCGCAAGAGTCGCGTCCGAACTCTGTAGACCGACTGACTTTCGTGCGTCGTTGGAAACAATTCGAGAGTGTCGCAGACATCTGTTTACGTTTCGGCACGTTCGATGACGACACGCAGCGCTGCTACCCTAACTAAAGGGGCGCAGCGCCGAGTGCCACTGCCGAAACGTAAACAGATGTCTGGCGATACTCTCGAATTATTTCCAACGACGCACTTCTTGGCTATCTTTGTTAATAATTCGATTCTGGAGGGTGGACATACGAAATTAATGCATGGACAAATCTCTTCTATATCTAAACTAACGGACTGCATCGTTGAAAGAACGATTTTGATAATATTTTCCAGAAAAATCGAACTTTAACGCGATCGCTTCAACGGGTACCGCACTTCTTGGCTATCTTTATTAATAATTCAATTCTGGAGGGTGGACATACGAAATTAATGCATGGGCAAATCTCTTCTATATCTAAACTAACGGACTGCATCGTTGAAAGAACGATTTTGATATTATTTTCCAGAAAAATCGAACTTTAACGCGATCGCTTCAACGGGCACCGCACTTCTTGGCTATCTTTATTAATAATTCGATTCTGGAGGGTGGGCATACGAAATTAATGCATGGGCAAATCTCTTCTACATCTAAACTAACGGACTGCATCGTTGAAAGAACGATTTTGATAATATTTTCTAGAAAAATCGAACTTTAACGCGATCGCTTCAACGGGCACCGCACTTCTTGGCTATCTTTATTAATAATTCGATTCTGGAGGGTGGGCATACGAAATTAATGCATGGGCAAATCTCTTCTACATCTAAACTAACGGACTGTATCGTTGAAAGAACGATTTTGATAATATTTTCTAGAAAAATCGAACTTTAACGCGATCGCTTCACCTGTACCCTTCTTTTCGAGGTTTTTATTTTTTATTTAAATTCTGGAGGGTGGGCAAATGAAATCTGAGAGTGGGCAAACGTGGCCAGGTCGGGTATATTCGTATCCTTCTTTTAAAAAATTGAAATGCATTCATCGTGGGTGATGAAGACAAATTTTTCATTTTATTCATAACTTTTTTTGTAGGGTGGGCAAAAAAAAATTTTTATGGGCAAACGTGGGCAAACGAAAGACAAACGAATGCCGTTGAGTTTTTTTAAAAAATCGAATTTGGGGGTGCTATCTTCACAGACCTATTTGCGGCGGGGCAAGTTTTTACGGTACCAACGTGCCCCAAGTCACGGTAACAACTAGCCCCTACCGACACATGTAGCAATTTCAAAGATTATTCTGCTTATACATGTATTCAAACGATAAACACTATTACACCATGTTCTTAAATGTCATTTGATCCATAAGAACGATTCAATCTATAATATCGACGTTAAATAATTGAAATAGACCAAAAAGTAATGATAGAAAAATTTTTACTTATCTGGTACGCGACTAATAGGTCCTTGCTTACAACCACACAATTCGCTGTCGCGGACGCTATTAAAGTGGGCGACAGAGTAGCGTGATCAACTCACACGGAAAAAATAATTTAAAGTACAACGCTCTTTTTATTTTGAAGATAGAGCCGTCGGAACAACTTACCCCCGGAACTTTTAGCCCCGGTCTCCCCTACGAAATACATTAGTGCGCTGCTTCACGATTTTTAACAGCGTTCGTCACAATTTAATTTCTTGCTTCAGATCAAATCAACCATATACATAAATGCATGTCCACGAATTGCATAGTCACTCTTAATTGGAAACCCGATTACTGTCAATGTATCGCAGTGAATTAAAAAATGCTGAAAATTACAGATTTTTACATAACGAGTGTTTGCAAAGACCTTCCGCTGAAGGGAATCTCCTGTAACTAAAGCGTACTAATAGTTTTCTTACTAAACCATTCGAGTTCTGACAATGTATTCCAATAATAACGTTCTGACCAGCAGAATTTTCACTACATTTAACTAGCAGCTGGCGAGCAACAAACGCAATTATAATTTCACTCCTCCTCGATAAACGCGTATCGATCCTAAACGCTATTAACCAGGACGAATGTGGCATAGGTATTGTTAGACTGTAATACTGCAATTCATTGACAAAGTTCCTGTAACACGTTACCATCCGCAATTGACCCCATTGGCCAAATCGAAATGCATCGACTGTTAACACCGAACCCTGTGCAGGATTTATAGCGAACAGGTATATTTAAGCTGCCAACTGGCGCGTCCCTTTGAAACCTCTCTGAATACTCAAAATATCTACTTATCAGTGGCGCGTCGCAAGGATTTCAATATCACGTGAAAGGGGACCGTGCGATGGTCCATCGTACGCAGCATCGATACGCTACCTCTGGTTTAATTCGTAATTTTCGTGGCATATCGCAGTAACGAAAGGAAGACACAACGCGCTGCTCGTCTTCAAAGACGGAATCACGATAGCGCAGATTTATGATTACCGCAGATAGCTTTTCACGGAATGAAATCTAGCACGAGGAAACCTCCGCCGCGTTTTCCTCTTATTTTTTAACGATGAATCATCTCCAGCCCCCGTTGTATCGCGAATTACACCCGCCCCCCGTACAATTATTCTAACGATTACGATTTGCTCGCAACGAAGGGGCAATACTCGTTAAACTTTAACAGGAAGTTAAGCATAATTTCGAGGGTACGTGCTGTACACACTGGAACGAGTGCAGTAATGGGCAGCTCATAGAGAAGTGGTACAGGGAACTTCAATAAGGAGCCTGGAAAAAAACCGGCAGTACAAACTACAGGACTACGCAGAATTCATCGCGAGGGGTGCGGAATATTTCAGCCTTTTAAATCGGTTACCCTGTAATAAAATTCCAAAGTGGAATTTAATTCAACGTTTCGTCAATAAGACATTCGTCATCTCTGAAACCACTGGTTGCCAAACGGGCCAGGCTCGTGCAGCGCTTTTCGTACTTTTTAATAGATTCCAAGGATCGGCGGAATCCGTAGACGCAATTTCTTCTATTATTTACCGAGCTATAACCCTAGTAGCATTTCTGGTTGGGCCACAGTATCCCCAAGTTGGGAATTAGTTGGCCATCAAAATGCCAACAATAAATGCTACTAGGGAACCGTGGTAACAAGTCTAAGACGCTCTGCTCTTTCGATATCTAAAAGCCCGCCAGCGCGGAGCGGACGCGCGAGACGGGGATATTTTCATTTAGTCAAAGGAAGCATTAATTAAGTAAAACCACGCCGCGACCTGTTTCTCCAGGTTAGTGTGAACACGGGCGCGTTACGTTTTATCGTTAGAGGCAGATGTGTGTTGAAATTGGAGGTCGTTATGAGATCGACAGCCGTACGAGAGGCAGCGTTAATTTCAAATGCCAGGTATTTCGCAAGTGCTTCGGGCTGCCTTTGGCAAAAAATATGCCGACAGTTTATAACTGGCGGAAGACTCGCGCGAAAAGGAGTCACTGGATCCGCGGGAATATCGCGTGAACTTTAGCTGGCAGTGGGGCGCGCTTGATTGCTATCGCGCCGTTTATTACATTTATTTACGTATTTACTTTTAAAAATAAAGTATTGATTCTGGTAGCTATATTGGAAGCAAAAGCGCGCGGAATCGATGCAGTTTCATTAATTTTATAGGACGTAGGTCGGATAATTTTAGAGAGCAGTTGATTATCTACGAAACGCTCTCTCGGTATCTCGGAGCAAATCACTTAATCTGCGAGCATGAACGTTGCCCTCCCAAACATTTGAAAATCTGATGGAAATACAAGCTGCGAGCGTCGCGAGAAAGAAACGAAGAAATTATGGAGGAACTAAATGAGATGAAAGGGGGCTTTAAATAACAGAAATACACCGAGAGAGGATGGATTTAAGAAGACAGAGAGATTTATAAAACTGCGACTGAAAAGATTACTGAAAAGATAGAGGGAATATTCACAGATTTTCCCCACTTCTTTCATGAAAAATAAACAGCATCTGAATGCTTCTTTTCAAGGGCTTTACATCGTAATCTCCTCTGAGACAATGCAAGCTTGTAAATTGATACTCTAAGTACTTAAAAGTTCCTCAATTCTCTGAATAAATTGTTTCTAGAGAAAAAGGTCAAAGAACATGAAAGGCTAGTGTATAAATAAATAGACGGTAAATCTGAAGAGAACTTCAGAACAGAATCTTTCGCGATTTCGTTATCAAGGTTGAATCGCTACATAGCTCCAGCAATTCGTTCACCAATCATGCTTATCGAGATTTATCGAGTTTATCGACCACCATCGCCCTGTAAATTTGATTTTCGTCGGTACAAGGGGAAGGGAAATTCTTAGAGGGTGGTCTGGTATATATCAGCGAAAAGGTCACTCTGCGAGGCTTTAAACTTACGGGGGTGGTCAGGGTGCCATAAATAACAGCAAGGGAAACGGCGAGCGGACTACGGTATGACACCATCGCCATCTCCAGATGACTTGCCAGTGTTTATTCTCCAGGAAAACCTGAGGCGACACAGCTTCTACTTTGTCGAGTCTACTGGCTGGAGAAAAGTGAGGATCAATTTCGGAGCATGGATCTTTACGTTGAGCTACGGTATTTCTTCCTCCAATGCCCCACAGAAAGCTCTCGCCAAGATCTAATCCCACGGAAATACTACTCGCTCAACTTTATCCAAATCTAATTCCTTCTTCTTTCGCATCGGCTATATTAAATTGAAAACTTCCAGATCTGATTAAACCTAACGCACAAAGTAGCTCGATAAAAAGGGGAAAAATAATTCTACAGGGAGGGAGAAATATTCCCTCAAGATGTCTGACCATTAGTGGCTAACAGCCCAGACATTGTCCTTATCATCTACCTCCATTTCGCGCTCCCACTGAAGAGGACCTTACCTCCCCTTGCCAGCAGTGCGTATGTATGCACGTGTTCTCCTGTATGCTTTTCGTTACTATAATTCCCTCTGAGTGCTGTTCCAATTATTATATTTCTTCTCGCGCGCTCTATAGTGGGTACACACTCCACACGTTTCGGCAGGCTCGCGAGGCCGCTGATATTGGCGCCAGACGTCATTCACGGGAAATAATGAAACGTGTTTCTTGTTACATCAGCAGTTCCTACGTGACAAGCTGTCGCTGGGCAGCTTTCGATTTCCCTTCGGCCGATAATTCACAGCCGAATGACACCGGAGCGTCGTGTCGTCGCGACATTTTCTTGATTGCCAGTGGCTTAATGCCGGGCCAACAATAACCAAGTCTGGCTCTGTATAATGCCTTCGCCATTATCGTTCCAGCGGCGGCGTTATCGTGTGACCACGGGGCGATACCGGCGTAGTGACTTCTAAACGTTATCAGGGTGGAAACATTCGTGCGACAACGTTAATTATCGTATCTATGCGTGCCAACTTCGCATAGCTTCGCCCAGCCGCAATCAAAGTTTTTCGCTCGTTTCGGTCGTAAGTGCACACTGCGCTAATGAAGACGCTTCTTAGGGCGATTAAGATACCTACGGGATATTATGAACACGTAGCGATACCGTAGGCTACATTTTTTCTAACAGCGCGTATACTTTTAACCTAATAGTAGCTACACCATAATTGTTGTTAATAGAATATTCTAATATTCTAAAAGCATAGCAAACTTTGGGATTTTCTTAAGAGACTAGCGATTAGATTCGGCTGAAATTTGGAATATGTTTTTATGCATCTTTAAAGAGGTTGCGGTTTGAAATTGCTAGTTTCTTAAAAAATATCCCTTGCTGTGTTTTTAGCTCGTAAAATTGGATTCCTCCCTTAACGACCACCTTATTTTTAAACGAGACAGAGGTTGTTTGCGAAGGATGATTCCTCGCATTTAATAATGTAGCAGGGAAACACTTCTACTGCGGTAGAAAACCTTTCTGTACACTCGAGTCAATCAAGCCCGCCGATCAATGGGGATTTCAGTGAAGGGAAGTTAAAGCGAGGAGGCCGCTGACAGGCTGATCCACTAAACAGCGCAATTAACTCGAATATTATTTTTCTTTTCCTCCTACTCCATCAGTGGCGTCGCTTAATTCAGTAATCAATGAACGCGCCGCTATAAAATCCAGCGATTATTCACTTGCAAAGGCCCTTTACACTCGTCGCGGAAATGCACGCCAGCTTTCAAACGATTGCATCTATCCGGCGGTGAAATTATGTGTGCGTACAGCGGTGCATTTTTCAGGGAACCCGTCGCGGAAAAAATGTTCCGCGGGCGTGCCGCGATATTGTTAACATAATTACGGGAACATCAGCAGGTTCAAAGTGGCCCGGGGAGGGGTGAGTAATACTATCTGGAAATAGAGGATTGCGGCATTAATCCTCTTTGTTTGACGAACGCATATAACCGCTGCAATTTCGCGGCCTGCAGCATGCAACTGGCAAGTGGATTTTCAGCATAGGCGGGATTACCATAGCCGATACGAATATTTATCTTCGAGTAATTTAAAATTACCGCGCCGTTTAAGCAGGACGCCCCTCAAAAACGAATTTATTTTTGCCCGCGTAATTATACCGCCACGCTGCTCCGACTCTGTCCAACTCTCGGAGGCCATTTCCGATGGAATTTCGATTAAGTTGAATTCAAATCAGGGCGCGGGGAATGGGGCTGTGACGCGGGATGTAATACGAGCGGCAAGGAAACCTTTTTCTACGAAATTTTTCACAGCCAGAAATTCGGAAAATTCGACCGAAAGTCGGTTGGAAAGTTCTGTACGAGTGGAGCAAACGAGATAGAAGCGCGAGCGTCGTAGCGAACAAGCTCGTTTGCTCCGACGAGTAGGATTCAATTATAAATGCAGAAATTTTAATGTTTTTAAGACGAAGTTCGCCTCTGGAGGCCCGATTTTTAAGTAACTGGGATAAAGGCTGAGGATAATGTTAGCACGTCTATGGAAGGATATCGGGAACATCTCACCAAACAGAATTGAATGATATATTTTTTTTTTAATTTATTTATTTAATGTCGCATCAGCTTGGAACTATTAGCGACCACTGTTACAATACAGTAGACTATTAGACGGTGTTGTAACGAGTATTGCCTAGTTGCGCATAACACTGTGCGCCTTAAGACTTAATACTATTAGCTAGGACGTACTAATACTATAAATATACACTGGCGGACAAAAAAGTTAACACCTTTTCGATTTGTTCAACTTTTGTTATTTTTTAGCATAAATAAAGGGACTGTGGTATATGTAATATACACATTCTGATGGAGAACCTAAAGCTGTATAAAACCCAATTAAAGCTGAATTTATTTAACTGACAAACAAAAGTGTTATATGAAATTGAACCGGGGTAACACATTTTTGGGGCCGACAAAGAAGTTACCACGTTTAGTAATTCTTTAGGGTATCCTAAAAGCAAAAGCCCCCACAAAATATTAGATTTATTAATTAATGTTCAAATTGGTAACTTTTTGTTGGCTTTAAGAGTGTGTTGTCTTGTTTAATGTTAATTAAATAAATTCAACCGTAACTGGGTTTTATACAGCTTTTAATTTTCTTTCAGACTATGGATATTAGGCACATAGTGCAGTTTTGAGTTGATATTGAAAAATAATAGAAGTAGGGTGGTTCGAAAAATTGGTAACTTTTTTGTCTGCTACTGTAAGTTGCGATTGTACAAGGTATTGAACGATATTATACAGATCATCCGATGGGAAACCCTATCAGAAGTGGATTTAAATGAAGCCTGTAAGTTCCGTTAAATAGCATCTCTTTCTCACAACGCGTTTTCCATTTATAACGCATTTAGCCCGGCGGGAGGCGCAGCCCATATTGTGACACAGATTGTCTTTACCGAGTCAAAAATACCCAAAATTGAAACGTAAAAAACCACGGTTTCAGAATATATTTTTTTTAACTTTGTAATTTAATGTTAAAGTACAGTGTTTTAAGAATGAAACAAAATTGATGAAGTATCTTAAAATCTTTATTAAAGTTCTTTAAAAAATTGTAACAAAACTCAGTCTTCATATTTTCGCAACTATCGCCTCTGCGGTAAATTTTACCCAGCAGCGCCTCCCGCCGAGTGAATTCAACGTTTAATCGAAAATTCAAATCGTTTATATCCGTTCCTGCGAATATTATACCGAAATCCATCTCATTCTATTCTAATCAGCCTGTGTGACAGCAAAGGGGGCAGATCTCGACCTTATAACCAGCAACGCGTTCTGCTCGACACCGTGAAATCCGTTTTGCATCCCCCTATTTACGTGTCGCGCTTGTCTCGCTAGATGGGAGAATGAAAAATAAGCGGCGACACGGGCCGGGCCGGCGAAATTTTCCAGCTGGAATTCATTCTGCCACCATTATCGGGCCGAATAATACGGTTTGCGGATTGATGACTGGAAACAGTTCATTGCCAGGTGCCGAGGGGGGGGCCCCGTAGTATCGTTATCGTCGCAAATTACGCATAGTGCCTATGCATATCCATGCGGGCGCCGGCCGCGTGTGTACATAACTGAAAATTCAATATAGCACCGCGAACCGGGAAAATGGATTGCCCGAACCGCGGCATGCTAAACGCTTTAATGCGATTCGCGTATGCTTATTGTTTCAGCGAGGAACGGCCACTCTAAAGCCTGATCCACGCGTGTCACAGCCGACGAGCAAAATGTCCCACCCCTGACTACGAGGTCCTTTCCACGCGGGACACTTCTGTAGTCCACGAATGGTATTTCAGATATATTCACTTGGCGAATAAGGTCGTTGCTTTTGGCGAACACGCAGGCGGATAGGGGATATGTGAATACTTATATCGGAATGCCACTCGCTTGCCATAAAAGTGTCTCGTGTGGAAAGGGCCTCGTGAGATCTTACGAGGAACCTGATGAATTTCAATTTCTACAGTGGGTGGCCAAATTATTATACTCAAACAAAAAGCTTTGAGATTTTGTAAGTTTAAGCGATGGAATAAAATAGATGTCTCGTTTTTAATGTTATAATATTTTTTTTAATACTAGTATAGGTATTTAAGCATGCAAATTAAATACATTTAGGTTTAAGACTATATTGTACGAGAAATACAATTACTCAATATTTGATGACTCCGCCTTTAGATTTTCTGACGGCTTGGATTCGGCGTGGGATGCTTTCTTATTTGTAATAATTTTATCCCCGCCCTTTTAAAAACGAATCAGATTTATATGCTGAAAAATTACTCACTATGTTGCCAGATGTTGTAGCTACTGAATGAATGAAAAAACAATAACATTCGTGCGTTGTTACTTTAATTACAGCCACGACTTTCACAGATTTTCACGAAAATGTTTCGAGTATGATAATTTGGCCACCCTCTGTAATTGGTCACATTGGAGTCTTTAGAAGATTCCTGAAGTAGTTCCATGTCAATACAGTTGCAGCATGATGGTGCGGTCCTTTTGTTCCTAATTGCAGAAATGGCAGGCGACCCGACGCAGAGAATCGCATCCACGAAATTCGCGGGAGAACTGAACGTCTCATTTGCAGTCAAAGGACTATTTAATACGCGAAGCGGTTCCGAGTAAACAGAAAACCTCGAGTGCCTCTCCGTCACATGTATGCAGTGCCCCTTCATCCGGCTTTCTTTCGCGTTCAAGATGCTTGCGGAATACTCGAAAAGTAGAAGCCTTCGCGGCACACCGGATAGCGGCGATCAAACGTGGAAACGAATGGCCTCGGGGAAAAAATTCGGAACGGCTGTCTCTTTAAATGTTATTACAAGCATCGTTATGAATCGCGAAAGTATTTCCGAGCGAATGGAGGACACTCGTGTGCCTCCGCGGTACTCGAATGCGGAGACTTTAATTGCACGGTAAAATTACGTCGAACGCGCGGAAGCTGCTCATCTTTTCCGCTTGTAGGAGATTTAAGTAAATTATAAAGGTTGGTTTTTTAAAATACAAATGGTCCTAAAATATTTCTGCGCAGCTTGTGGAGTAAGGTAAAAATTTCCTAATGGAATAATTGTATTAGCCTATGAATGCGGAAGTAATGTGATTGCAATGTAAAGCGTCGACACATTTGTTCCAAACATTAGACATCTGTGTAAAATTAACTCGATTTTTACCGAAATAATCAGTGACTTTTGTGATGTCGCTGACATGTTAGCAATTGTAATGTTACGATGTAAATTTCGTTTTTTGCAACTCGTATTAGTCTTCAGTTTCCCTACGAGAAAAATGAAATGTCAGCAAGGAGGATTGCTGCTTGGACATCATACGCGCAGAGTGTCTGAAACTCGTGAGACAGGCCAAAACACGAGAATTCCTCGATACAAAGAAGTTGGAAATTTTCTTACATTTCTACAGTACAAAGCTGCAGTTCTAGGTTCCATCAAACTTCCTGGACTCGCTATTTAAACGTCAGCAGCAGATGCATCGAACAACAAAGGGTGCCAGAAGATGCGCGTTTGCTATACCTTTAACCATACGCGTTTTAATATAATATTTAAATTTGTAGCTGGTATTGCGAACTTCATAACGGAATCATACCGAATATTTAATTTCGTCTCTATCAGAAATTTATGTAAAGTCACGATGAAAATAATTTCACAAGACTTTTCGTCCTGCAACGAATAGAAACAATTTATGCAATGTACGGGTGCGTATAAATGCATGAAACTTTTTGTTAACGAGACGTTGATGTGTTTAAATAAATTCCTCCCCTCCACGACACTTTTTTAAGAAAACTTTGAGAGCGAATATCGGGGAAAGTTGCACGATTCGCCCCACGAAATCCCATTAATATTATCTACGTTTGAAGATCGTATCTAACCTTCAGAGCTGGCAACACAAACGTTCCCACTCGCTGCGTCGTTTAAATTTCTATTAAGAACAGGATTCCGTGTTACGCAGATGAATTACGAGGGACTAAAGTCGAGTTTCATGGAACGAGGCCGAGGACTTTTATTTCCCGTCGCCCCTTAATGACATTTTATTCCTATCCTCCTTGAGGGTTTAATTTACCCGAACGATTTTCTCGGATCGGCTGTTCCTAACGACGGTTCGTGATGAATCGTCGAACTTTCCCTTATATACTATCTTATGTGTATAATCACCCAAAAAGTTAGAGTCGCTGAAAAATAGCTGAATATCACTTGTACTGATTATCTCTACAGTATTAAGTTTGAAGATTCTACCACGTGCAAAAGAAAAGGAGATAATTCCATATGAACGAGTGAAAATACATAAGGGGTTGCAAAATGGCTTTTCTCCAATGTAGTATCATTAAAAATTCTATTATATCTTTGGTTCGCTAGAAATAAAATTATTCCCAATTTTATCTGATTATATACCGAAATTCCTTTCGATATTAGAAGCGTGATTTCATAATTAGTAGGAAGTTTATTTAAACAGAATGTTCCACCATAAATATTCAGATTACAATTGATTCGATGGAGTGGTAAAGTCGAATGCACACCGCAATGGTCCGCAATTATTGTCCACTGCAAATTAACGCAGTAATGGGATCGCTTTTGATAGAAACCTAGATCATTTTTCTACACGTAAAGTACATAGCCAAAAAAATTAGGAAACCTCAGTGGAGGGCCGCAGCGGCGCATGTGGTTCAGTCCTTTTCTTGGACAAAATAGATCTGGGATTCAAATCCCAAAGCAGATCCCTCAGTGACCCTTCCCAGGGATGCCGTATTGGCAAAGAATAATCGTCTCTTAACACGTGCTAGACGGATCATGAGATTTATCGTGTTCCATAAATTGGGGATCGGAAACAATCTCCGAGATTAGGTACAAATTGGCAATTCTAATAACACTAAATTAATAATTAAATACCCACGCGACGTACCTAGTTGAGGAGTAAGAATAATAAAAAAATTGAAGATTTTGTTATTTCTACTAAGAGATACAATATGTGGACTTAACAAGGTGCTACAAGTATTTTGAAAAAATTAGAGAGCAGGGTTTTGGAAGAACCAAAGAAATTTATATAAAATTTTATTTATCCACCGTCTCCAAGTTATTTTTATATTCCTGTATCTGCATTGTTTTCAATATTACTGGTAAAAAGTATCGAGTTTTTAAAAAGACCGATATTCACTGCATAAAGAAGCTCGTGACAAATTGCTACTAGAAGTGTTTGAGAATAGGTACCTGACTCCAAATTGAATCAAGATTGAATGAAGGAGCTTGGCCCGCGCTGTTTGATCATGAAACCAAAACTTTTGCATAAAGGTAATGAATATGGATGATCACTGATCACCGAACAATTTAGGGCAACGAATGGAACAAATACGGTATCTTGGCGGGACGTGCATGCAAAGAGGAACTTTGGACGTTCCCGCGTACAAGCTGCTGCGGCAAAAAAGAAATATGGTGATCCACTCAAATTGCTATTTGTGGAAAAAGAAACGAATGCACACCTCAATAGATATGGAATAAATTATGCTTGTAAAAACAGTCAAGATTATAGTCCTTAAAACAAACTTAATTACTGGTGACTTACCGGCAGGTCTAAAGCTGCAAACTTAGAGAACTTGAATTTATTGCCATTTAGTGATGTGAAATATTGCAGTCAATATCAGAAACTGCAGTAACCAATATCACGTTGCACCTGAGGCTTGAAACTGTAAAAGTAGCTTTAAAACTGCGCCCAACTTATCCCGACCCAAGTCCCTCGTCTCTCAATTTTCTTAGAATACTGATTTCGACTTCTTCGCGCTGCCTTTGCTGTTCAAACGTGATTGCTGCAGTTCATGACATCGTTTGGCTTGTCCGGCGACAAATTTTAATTGGTGCCACGCGGTGAATGATAATTGTGCCGAAGCAACTCCCCGCCGCAGCGCAGAACTTTCCGTCGAAGAACGATTATGTCGTGTACTGATTAATGTGTCAGGCTGACCGTAACTTAGTTAGTTGACCGATTCGAGATTTTGCTGTCGCTAACTAAGGAACTTGCCGGCAACTTCCGTCCTCAGAGCGGAGGCCACGGAATTTCTATTCTTCGCGAAATAGTTTCGCGAAAGGGGAGACCTGTAATTATCGCCAAGGGCTCCCGACTGGACACAATTATCCGAATTTTCCTCTAATTCCCATCGTTTATTAGGCTCCCCCTTATTACCTTCGCACGAGTGTGTACGAAGAAAGGAAGGCCCTTTCAAAGTTCCACCCCATTCGATTAGGTCCCATGAAAAGGGGAATGATCTTACCGACCTCTTAAAATTAATCGAGACCTTCGATAAATGGACTGTAGAGACTTACCGTGCCTCAATCGTCGCTACGGAACACCTCAAATTCCTTCAGCAAATGTTGATTAAACAATAAGCCATCAGATGGTCGATTCTCAGGATGATTGGTGGAAGTCTAGCTTCGCAGGCAATCAGAAGCGAGGCTTTGTCATGTGAATGTACAGGTGATGGAGCGGTGGAGCGGCTGTGCAATTGAAGAATCGTCTACATTCCCACGTTTTCAGCAGGCTACAGGAATTCTCTGAATTATTCGAACGAGTATCCCGCTGCGCTGCGCTATTCCTAAATTCTGCCGAGGAATTTATTGATTCGTGGCGATCGTAGCCCCGCTATCGCGGCGCCACTCGTGAAGTTTTTGATAATTACTTCAAGTTCGCCGGGAAGTTCGGCAACGTGTAATTAAGTGCCGCAGATATTTGGCCAGGTAAATTATCGGGAATGAAGTTGAACGAGAAAACCGGAGTTTATTATCAAGGTGAAAGCAAACTTTCCCACCAGCCCTGTGGAGCCAACATACTTCGCTGGTCGTCCTGCGGGTTCCGCTCAATTCTTTCCCCTGCTAATCCTTTTCCACGATGATTAATCTGTGTTTGAATACGAGGGTGGATCCGTTACACCGTCGCAAGCTGAACGAGGAAAGAAGGGAAGGTTTGGGGGAAAAGGGACCCGCTGCTGCTTCCATCCGACATGCGGGAAAATAAATTTCTCGACTTTCCCCTCGCATTACCATCTGATTTATTTAAAAAGAGGGAAATCGTAACTTGAAAACGCGCCTGTTGATTTACCACCCCGGGAATTGCATATGTAAACTCTCATTAATCCGGTTAAAAACTTGCTTCGCCCGCAATTGCATTTGTCTTTAAAGAATGTCCAAGTCCCAAGGCGAGCTTCGATAAGAAAATCAACGAAGCAATCTACACTTTGCCTTGAACTTTCCCCGCAAACGAATTATCATAGGAATCCGCAAATGGTTTACCCCGCGACAAGCTGCGAATTGAAACGAATTAACGGCACCGACTCGAAATCTCGACAAGGAACTTTCGCCTTGGGTAGACGAAACTGCTTTTCCTTCTGCGGCCAGTATCAAGCACAATAGGTGTCCCTGGGATTTAGTTCTACAATCGATGGCACGGGGTTACTCAACCGAATGCAAACGCAAGTCCCGACATTCATCCACCCCGTAGAAATAAGTGTCTCGACTTAAAAACAATCGTTCCGCGGAGTTCCCCCCGTTCATCCAAGGATCCTTTTACGCGGCTGAATTTCTGCTGCCGGCTAGATCTAACCAGTGAAACAGCGATGTTCAACTGCGAAGGAAGAGCCTCGCTATCTCCGCGGGCTAAACTGCGGATTCTATTAATTAAATAATCCAACGTTTCTCGCAGCTGGCTGCTAATTAAACAATCCACTGGCTCGTAAGAACGTTGCAGTATCGAGCGCTGGCGGGCAATAAAAATACCGTCGGATGACGCGGCCGTTCGGTGGCACTCAACATTTCCAGTCGAACCTATAATTTCCTTTCCGGACGGACTATCCGATTCGATGACAAATTACTTGTCTCTCTGTGCTCGCACGGCTCACACGCAAATCAGAGGTATGGCGTATGCAGCGACGAGCACGATACGTTTTTTCTTGACCACTTGTTCGACCAGGGATCTGGGACGAATGCAAATGCAGAGGATTACCCTCGCGAACTACTGGACGCGACTATCTCTCCAGATTAGATAGATATTACTTGCTAGATTATTGCTCCTATCGATCCTTGTCCGAGGTCACTTCGAAACGCGTCGGGTCAATGGATTCTCGGCGCGGAAGACCGCGGAGGGTTGAGATCATTTCGGCGTCACTTAGGTGTGTTTCTTCTTATCGTGACGCGGCTGGGAGTTCGGTGGAAAGGCAGAGTAATTTTACGGCTGATAAGGGAAGGGCAATTTTGAGAAGGGGCCGGTTCCTGAACGAGGCAATGTAGGCATACGATTTTGGGGAGAATGCGGCGAGTTCCCGTGCAACGGGGAATTGTATGTTCTCTGAACAGTGGCGCGTGAATTTAATTGCTGTTTTTATAATACGATCTCCTGTCAAATTTCGACGAATATGTATGTTTGATAGTTACATGCTGATGCCATCGAATAAAATACCTTCGTTTCTTCTAATTATGCATACATCATTTTTTTATTCAAATATGCGTCCATCGACCGGCCGAGTTATTCGAGGAAAATTGGTTATTGGGACATATCCTTATTCCTTCCATTCTAGCAGCCAAGATTATATCGCGCGTGGCTACTACGCTGCTTCAATCACTGCCTTCCACTCTCATCACTTTCATTTATTTCCCCGCGCTGCACTTACATACATACTTGCATACGTTCACCCGGCAATCGACTCGTGGATCGTGCGCTACTTTGTCCCAGAATTGCCGCATGGAAATGACTACATTCGCGATAGCACGCAGCACTGGCATCACCCCGCTAGAGTGTTGTATTGATCGAAAACTTGGAGATGATTATTGAGTCGGTCCCATCGCTGGCGTTCGGTTAAGCAGGGCATCGATTACAAGTCAAACCGTCATCTATCAAGCAGCCGCAACATGGCAAACAGAGCACGCGCCCAGGGAACGGAATATGCACCGGACTGTGAAGCTTTCTTTGCTTCGGTGCAACAGTTTCCTTCGTTTCAGCGGACCGTCATGGCCCGTGCCTTTACACCCGGCTGCATGCGATGATAGCCCGGATAATACCTGCCCGACCGGAAGTTATAGGTCACAGTAGCCTGGCTCGAGATCGCTCCAAGCGAGATGTATTAAAAGGCACAAAAGCCTCGAGGAGGATAAATCCATTTCCCAACTGCGGCCCACCATCGACGATCATGGTACTGTAAAACACGTTGTTGGCGAGCATCGATGCTTTGATGCGTCAGATTTCGTATTCCGTTTGAATCATACGCTTTGGAGAACCTCGTGTTTCATTGAATATGGAAATAAGTCTTTGGAGGAGGAAGATGGGCGATAGAAGATTGCTGGAGATTTCACTGCCCCCTCAGATTTTTAAGAAGTTCCCTACGCATGAAAGTAACAAAAGTAATTTACCAATAGCGGCAAACAATGTCCAAGGGGAGGACAGGGTAGATTTGAGAGCAGTCTAATCGTAAACGCAGCGATATTTTATGAAAATTCTTCGCTGCAACCTTCGATGCAAACGCCCCGTAGGGATTGGCCATCAATAATATTATTGTATATACATTGAACGTTGACTACCGATGAATATTCATGAATATTAATCCTATGGAAACCGACAAGAACTCGAATTCTCCAGTGATTTATACGCGGTCCCGTTTCAGGTACCCACGCAGTTACCTTTCTTCGCTAAAATGTTTAATACCGTTCCCGGTCCTCGGCCTCGCGTTTAAATAACTCTAGAACGATTTTCGTTACCGTCACAGTTGCGATGTACATTGTTCAACAGGCACGTAAAAAAAATAGTCACGTACAGGAACGACGTAACATATCATTGGACCAATTGTCGCGCGATTTTTCCGCGCAAACAATGATACGTGCCCCCTATCAACGACATGGTTATACATACGAATGAATGGTGATAAAATTGCATTGGTACCGGCCCGGCCACGTGGGAAATTCAGCTCGTGTCAGTCCACGCTTGTCACACAGCTGATGCACCGGTGTCTACGTACCTGGAACACATCATAATCCGTGAAACTTTTTAAGCACGTGCCGTGTAAACGCGGCGTGAAATCGAGATACGGTATCTTCCTGACAAAAAACTAACCTATCGGCATCGTTAAAATAAAAATCGGGGCGGAATTTGCTCGCGAGCCGGGGCGGGCTCGCGATTGCAGGATCGATGGTGATGAACACGATCGACGAAATAGAAATAGGAGACACGATTTCGTTCTCATCGGGCGATGTGTATATTTTACCGTTAACCCGATTGCAATAGCCTTGTGCTTGAAAATAAAAAAATAAAAAAAAACGTTTTTCTGTGTACCGTGAAGTGTGTGTAATTCGAATGAAAAACGCTCCATAATAATAGCTGGAACGGTTGCAAAATGTGTGAAATACACGCCGTACACGAGGGCGTGTTAATTTGAATTCGACACCAGTGATTTTTGGTCCTTTCGCGAATCGCTGTAAATGAAACGCTACTTTTAAAGTGTGCGGATAGCTTGGAAATTCTCGCGGATTATTATCCTGTGAATTACGCGAATTACGCTTCGATTTTCGATACCTCGGATTTTCCATGGGAAACTCCATATTTTGAATTTTAAAATTCATTCTTTGAATATAAAATCTTGGCCTCTCGTGTTTAAACTGTTCTTATGTTTTAATGTCCATAGTGGGAAACTCCGCTGCAGATTCAAATTTCGTTGAAATATTGGAATTGTCTCGATTATTCGACGAAATTAATTTTTTTTTCGTTTTGGCACGATTAATCCGGGATGAATTTTTGTCCACGTTTCTTCTACATTTTAGTACGTATGGTACTGCTGAAAAGGTTAATAGTATTGAACATGAGTGATATAAAAGCGTTACAATTGCGGCCGAGGGGGAGCACTCGTGCCAGTTCTCTAATTAAAATCTTTACAATTAATTAAACAGCGGCTAATAAATTAATTCTCTCGGTAGTCGAACAGTCGATGGAACCGGCGAAACGTAGAGACGGGTCTGAATTGGACCGAGACTGTGGGAAGGGGGTCTGGGATCTTCAAACGGCGGGATTAAACGGGAAATTGAAGGCGAGAATCGAAAACAATTAGCAGAAAGTTGAGCGGAATAACCTTTTGTGTGGGGGAAACGAAGGAACTCGAAGAATGAAACTATGAATAAAAGAGTAATCGAGAAACATTGCTTCTTTCTACGCGGGATCCGATAAGGGAAGGGAACAATCTGCTTCCCTCCAGAAATTTCATCGCTCTCCCGGGTCTTTGCATTGTGATACGGCGAATTGTCTCGCGTACAAAAATGTCCCGTCGGCGGCAACTCCTTCGTCGGAAGATTTTTGAGGAGAGATCGGTCCATTTCATATTCCTTCCCCCCGTTATCTCCAATCGCTCCTTCGTTCTCCCATTTGTCGATCCCTCTTCAAGACACCGTCGAGGAGCAGAGATTTTATTCGAACCACCCCTCGCGACCATCCAAATTTCTTTGATTAATTGATTTGCAATACCTTCTCTGCAGATAGTAATTTCGGGTTAAGCTTCTGTGCCCCCCCTTTCGGTAGAGAGTGGTTTATTAAACGCCAGTGATTTTCAATCAACGTATGATACAAACTTTTATTTAAACCATGAAGAATTCATTTTACGTTATCAAGTATTAAATTTTTTCAATAGAGCGCGAGGATTTCGTTGGAAATAACACAGGTTTCGTTGGTTTTCAATGGAAACCTATTAAATCCTGCGAAAAAATAAATGTTTCCATAGTGATAATATTCGGCGAATTGCAAAAAAAAAGTTGTAAAACGAAATGGAAAAAAATAATTTGCTGAGAAAAAAAAAATTGAAATATTGCCACGGCCGCGAACGGTTTGAACTTACGGAATGGTGAATGTAAGTACATAGTATAAGTTTGTAGATGCACGGCGAAACGCATTCTTTAATTCTACCTTTCTCAAAGGCCACAATTTTGTTTCTCGAGTCCGTCTCGCGTGCTGAAAAGGAAATTTTCCAACGGGATTTTCTCCACCGGGTATTGAGCATAAAGTATAATTAATAGGAGAATGCTACTCAATTTACAGCAACGTAGCGGACCATGATGCAACCTCTTCGCTAGAACAGCGTACAATGTATAATAACATGAAGATTTCTCTTTAACGAGAATATGTGCATTCTACTTTTGTGGATTACGGTGGAACGTATGAAAAGTAGTAGCTGCTCGGAAGTAAAAGGGAAGAGAGTCTCGACGTAAGATACGATAAGAATTAGAATTTTGTGGAAGCTGCTTTCCTAATTATCCCCCTGAAATGGAGAGCCGATATTAAAGTGCAATTAAAATTTGAGTACAGTAAGACACTCAGTTTCAAAGTCAGGCTTTCGCCGAAGGTAGAATTCCATGTTAATTAGAATTTTAACTAGACTTTTGTTTACATTTCTTAAAATTACTTTGTGTGCAGAATAAAAAGCTACAATCAGTGATTGCACCGATACCGATACTATTGATGATATTCAATCAATTCGACACCAAAGTACTCCATAGGAAATATCGATGCGCATCGAAATTTTAGGTACTTGGTATCAATTATCGATACCGATTCTTCTGCAATCGATACTAAAGCAATACTGTACTGAATTAAAACCGATTTGATACTCTCCGAAGGTATCGATACAGTATCACTCCCATCACTATAAGCTACAGTCATCCAGTTGTTGATGAAAGCATTGTATATGCGAGAGGCATTCGATTCCAAATACCAAGAACCAGATTTTTCTACCACACTGACTCTCGCATACAAACTCGTCCTGTGCCTTCAGGCATCACTATCGGATACTTTCGTGCACTTGTTGCACGAGTGGAAAGCTTCAATTTGTGGGCACCGTGATAGGATAAGTTTTAATGCTTGGAAAAGTGGCGCGAGTGCGAAAATTAAAGCCGAAAAGCCCGGGGCCAAGGTGTACGGTGGAAAAAAGGAGTAGAAAAATGGCGGATTATTTTTTTCAATACTCCTACTTATGCACATTATGTAACGTCTCCCACTTTCTTGCTAAGGGGGCCAGAGAAGAACACTCGAGGACGTTAAAGTCGCGATTTCCTTCCTTAATAAAGTTTAAGAGAGAGAAAGTGAAAAGAAATGATTTTCTAAAGGGGAAAAAAGGCGCGAGAAGGGCAAACTTGCGAAGTAATTAGAGGCAGGTTGAAAGAGAGGCGAAGTTCGAAACTCCTGCCGCTCATTTGCTCGGTAGCTAAACTGAAAACAGTGGAGGAACACACAGTTATAAAACATTGTAGGCTATGCATCGGGATTATGCAACTTGTTAATAAGAGGTCCAAGGTTTTGCTACAATTAAAGATTAAAGTAATCCCCCAGGTTCCCCCAAAATTAATGTGAATTCCAGGCCACGATATATTACTTCACGAAATCGCCGTTAAACCTTTTACCAACCCCGCGGTCGTTATTTCGTTTCGTTAAAAGGACGTGTAATTTTTCAAAGTTTTCGATGGTGTATTGAAAATACTGTCAGCGTCTTAAGGAATTTCTCTACTCAACTTCCTATCGATATGCTCTAGAAAAACTTGAAATATATTAACAATCTTGATGAAACGAGATTCAACATCAGTTTTCCGTGTATTTCGCAAATACCCCGCAATGAAGGTGAAAAATATCGAAATCTATCGAGCGGCATGATGAAAGAAAAATCCCCCGTTAATTAACACACAATCCACGGTCCAATCAAGTTGATTCTACATGGGAACACGCGTCCCTGTTCGACACTGTTCCCACTGCACTTATGAAAACCTATTCAACGTTCAGCGGGCGATCGATCAAAGTTAATTAATAGCACCAAAACAAACCCAACGTACCGTAGGAGTTCCTCTTCCTTCCTACTTTGTATTTGTTACGTCAGCGACGCGCAAAGGGAGAAATGAAGATACGGGGTGCAAAGGGAAGAGAGCGAGGGGCAGGCGAAAGGGTTGATTCGCCGTCGATAATGTCGGTACGTGTAGCGAATAGCGAAACGATTAAAAATACACGCTTGCTCCGATTCGAATGCAGGAAAGGGGCGGCTGTTTGCACGCGTGCGACGCGTTCATTGAATATGCAGAAAGTGCGTGCGTCGTACCTGCGGAAACAAACGGTTCGTCGGGCTTGCACGCGCCTCGCTGATAGTCTGATACACGAGCTCGCGGAGCTGCGAAAGTCGCTACCACCGCCTTCGTCTAGTAAGACCCGCAAGACAGAGGTTCGCAAACCCTTCATCGATCAAGACACCTTTCGTACAATGGACTTTTCTTGAGGTAAACGAATTGCTTTGTGCGGAGTGTAGGTATAATAGAGGAAGGGGATCACTAGTCTCGAACGGATGGGGTGGTTCACTTGCAACTCTAGGAAGACGATTAGTGCAGGAGTAAGAAAATTCGTACATGACGGATCGGGGAATCAAAGTGATTGAATTTTCATGAAATGATAGAATAGAAGGGAATGGTTAAGTATCTTCGATGTGGAAGACAAGGTGCAGAAGAAATTTTAGAGGGTGAGGAGTTTCCAGCACGAGATAGTTTGAAGCAGAGATGGGCGAAATTTTTATTTAAATAAAATTTCGAATAATGAATAAAAGTTAAGAAAAATTACTCGTCATTCGTTCGTTAATGCGAATTAACTTTATTCGACAGATTACAACTTCTTTTTAACTTTTATTCGTTATTCGAAATTTTATTTAAACACAAATTTTGCCCGTCTCTAGTTCGAAGCATTGAACAACTTCGGATAAATGAAGTTGTCAGGGGAAGGTGTATCTTGAAGTATAGCCAAGGAAAGTTGGAAAATATATTGATATAAAAGAGGGAATTCGTGTAAGAAGTTTCACATGGTAGGTTTCTGATGGAAAATGGGTTAGTTTCAGCATGCTTGAAGTAACAGAAGAGGCAACAAGCTCCGGAGGGCAGCTAAAGGGATGCAGGAATACTTTTACTTAATCGTTTACGTAAATGCATTTTCAAGTACGGTCTCTGTAAATTGGTATCAGTTACATAATAATAGGATTTAATTAACAGGCACGATACACGACGCGAGTGGAAATATTCTGTAAAAATATTCTTTCACAATTGCACCGCCCGTAACTCGAATTAAACTCGACAATCTCTCCCGATGTAGTGCCCTCTGCGAACAATTAAAAATACTCGAATAATATGCGAAATTGTCAAACACCGATTGCGAATTTCTGCTCGCGGGGGGATTGAATTACTTTCGCTTACGTTCGCTCGTGTAGCGTCACTTCAACCCAGCCAGTACAATCGAGTCATTTCGGGACGAACAAATGAAATGATTGGAACGAAATCGAGGCGACCCGAATTAACAATGGGCCCTTTACCGGAAGGCAGAAATCGAATCACCGGAGGATCATTAAAACTCAGGTAACAGAGTATAAACAGAAATCATTCAAGGGCTGCCATGTATGGGACCAAATACATAAATAGATATAACAGGTTCCCTGGCAATAATCGAAACGATTTGAAACATTTTTCATTCGCATACTTTGCACGCGCAGGTGTACGAAACAGTATCGAAATCATTCGAACGTTCTTTTAATCCATAAAACCACGTGAAACACTATATCCTGAACACAGAATATCTAATTTACAATATTTGTCCCATTCTCTTCCAGTTTTCATCGACATGTTTCTCTGTGTCCCGTTTCGCCAGTAATGAGTGGGATAAAAAATCAATGGAATCGCAGGGAAACGAGAGTGCAAACGCAGGAGCTGCACGTTTACTCTCGCGGTGTATAGGGATTAATGCAAATATAAATACGGAAGGGGGAAAGGGGCAGAGAGCGACAGAGAGAAAAGTAATTCCCGCACACCATTTCGAATTCCGTGTGGGAGCGCAAACACGTTCCGCCCGCGATTTCTTTTTTTTTTTTTGAAAATAGGAATTCCGCGCGGCAGGCGCGCGCTGTCTTCTCGGACGGCGCAGTTATTCCCATAAAATATTCGCCGACGGCGAACGTTCGACGCAAGAGATCCTGGGAAGCGTGCCGCCTAGGTAGGGTGTCTTTCGAGGGCCAATATAACAACACACGTAAATTGCATGAAAATCGCAGACATCGCGGAATTCGGTATGCGGTCTACAGCCGGAATGCCTCCTTTCGCGGCAGCGAAGCTTAAGAATTTATAGCGTTTCCCGCATTTCAATGGTTCCTGTTACGACGATGATGATCCTCTTGCAGCTTACACCGCGGGGAATTTAATATCAATTAGCTGCTCCACAGATAAAGTGAAATTGGTCCTCGGACACATCTTCACGTGCACTGTCCGCTCTGAGGAACATTTCACTTGTAATTAACATTATTGCCCATTCGTGTTTATGTTCCCAGTTACCGATCGTTTCAATTCCCAGCAGGACCCTCCCGCGACAAAGGAGAACGATCTACTTTCAAAAATTAAACCTCGATCTGAATCTGCGATCATCGATCTCCGAGCGGCCGGGATCAAAGAGAGCGCCGAGTACCTTTCCCTGGTTCATTAGTCGTTTAATTAAGGTGTCCCACCTCGGATGTGTCGAACAAAGGCGGACGGCCGGGCCCGATGGCGGAATTGGAACGTGCCCCGACGAAAGGAATAATTAGTCAGAAATATGGCTGTTTGCAAACGACGAAATACTGCTACGTGTACATAAAGTTCAGGCTGCTACGTGTTCGCTAGTACATTCTAGACACGCGCTATTATCTCCGCCGGAACCGGAAGTCCACTCGGCTGCTCACCCACCTAGTCTTTCCGTCCCGACTCACGTGCTGTCATCCCTGCAGCCCCCGCTATATCGGCCCACTCTATCTGAATTAATTCACGTTTCTTCTTCGTCCGTTCTTCCACGCGCGGACTCCACTAACCTCGTAACACTTCGCCGGCCGACATGGTCGCATGAATTTTGCATAATTCCGCGCTGCAAGACGGGAGGCCGCGGCAAAAAGAAATACATACACGCCCGCCGGCGTTATCGTTCGGGGGAGGGTTGCTCGCTGACCGATGCTGAGCTAGTTCCCCGTTGATACGATCATCTCTTACTAGCCACTGCTAGGCGCTTCCGTTGTTTTCGTGCTAATACGACCGGCTGATGTACGATCCGTAATTAGCGAGGGGGCGAGAAGCACGGGGCTGCCTGCTCATTATCATCGAAGATACGCGAATCTTGTAACTGTAGCGGCGGAGTGGTTAAAGCGGAAGGGTAGCATGTTTCCTCGTGACGTTCTAATTCATCAAACGCCGGTAACTAGATGATCGTTCATAGGTTCGCGTCTTACAATTTTTCCTGTCGCCGCGCCCGATAA
The DNA here is from genome assembly GCF_050908995.1 of Andrena cerasifolii. Taxonomy (NCBI): domain Eukaryota; kingdom Metazoa; phylum Arthropoda; class Insecta; order Hymenoptera; family Andrenidae; genus Andrena; species Andrena cerasifolii. Next base: position 11,661,925 of record NC_135123.1, read on the forward strand.
ATTTCTGTTGACGACGCGCACACCTTCGTCCCCGGCCGTGAAAGGATTCGGCCCATTACTTTGTAACGGCGTTAAAACAACGGGGAAGACGATCGCCATAGAGGCACCGCTCTATTTTCCCCGGGACGAACGCGGAATAATCGCGTTAGTTTATCTCCCAAGCGCTTTATTCCTTTTCATTCTGAACGGAGTGGCAATTACTCGACGAGAAATCGCATCTTCGGGCTGGCTTTTTCTGAAAGGGACCAGGAGATTGCTCGTCGTATCGTGTAAATCTTCCGCTGTCCGGGCGAGACTGCGTGGAGCCTTCCACTTTTAATGGGAATTCTTTCGTTTAACCGGCAAACGATGGCTACCCGATGAAACGGAAAGTTAATCAGCGCCTGTGAATGAATCATTTTAATGATCCGAGTGGTGACTCGAATGCCGAACGGAATTGGTGAGATTTCGGGGACGGTTCGCGCGAAAGGAGGATTAATTGTTTTCTTCCACTTGTCGTTCGGTAAACGTTGCATTTAGAGAAGTATACAGACATTCAGTTTCACTGAAAAATAAGGACACGGGAGAGAGTCTCTTCTACTTCTGCTAACCAGAATTGCTAAGGGTAAGCAAAGTTTAATGTCGACAGTTCGGTAAAGACGCGTCAGGTACGCAAGTTAAGATATCGATCGCGTAAAATTAGTTGAGAAGAAAATTCTGTTAAAAGGAGGGAGAATTGACGCAATCGTCGTTGACACTGCGATGTTTATTTAATATTATAGAAGTGAAAGGAGCTTCTTTTTTTTTTTACTTTTTACAGAGAAGGAATATTACATTTCCAGAAAATTTTGAAGTCTCTATCCACGAAAATTGATATCGTGCGCGTACAACGTTGGAAAGAATGCGAAAGACCGTGATACTGTAACTGCTTGTGCTCGAGAGATAAATCATTATACGGTGAAAGCCACATAAAATTTATTACCCTTAATATATCATACATCTCCCTTAAAAGAGGATTCGATTCCAGGTTCTTAGCTTAATCTTCCCTGCGCCAGGTCTTTCAGCGTAAATTCCTACAATCACCCTACTTGTTCCTAATCGATTTTTCATGAACCGAGCGTCACAAAATTAGCGAAGCGTGATATTTGGCTTTTCACGAAAATTAAACTTTGAGGTGGACAAATGGTGGTTGGATACAGAGTGGGAGGATACGAAACTTCCTTTCAGTGTAAAAGGAACAATATCCTAGATGAAAATATGAAGCAATAAAGAAACCATATATCAGAAACATCCTTTATTGATGTTCAATTAATATACCCAAGCTGCGGAACCACCGAGTGGCTACTCTAATCTACCTGTGGAAACATTGTCTACGCAAAAGATGCTAAATATCCTATTGGTTGAAGATGGTAGAGAAAACGGAAAGGGAAACTCTTTCCAAGAAACCGATCGGACGGCGCGACGCCGTCTGTTTCTTGTCGTCCAGATAGCTTTCGACTCGGCCCAACGGTCCCTATTTTATGGAGACAGTTCTAAATAATCGGGCCCCAAGCGTTAGGCCCGGACAGGCGAACCAAGTGCCAGCCGCGTGCGGTGTGACGAAGCTTGAAGTTCGCTAATAAACTGTTCACGCTCAACAAACATAAACGCAGGAATAAACCGAGATATCGACTTTTGCATTCGATTCTGCGACAAAACTCCAGTACACCTACGATAGAATATGTTTGTAAGTGTACTGTACTGCACATACTTGTTGTAATGGGTTTGTCCCGTAAAATAAATATATTATTATTATTATTAAGTGTCTCAACGGACCACCCTTACTTCCAAGTGGCTAATGGGCCCAGAGATCGAGGAAGCACGACCTCGTGGAATTTCGCAAGTGAAACACCTACGTGTACAATGATTTCGAGAAGCTTCCCTTTGTTATTCATCGCTGGCATAACGAACAAGCAAAATCAGGCCGAAATCGTTGCCGCGCGGTGGGCATCAAGCCATCAGGGCTTGCCGCGGCTCGTTTCAAGGATACCGTTGCCATCGACGAAACGATTCCTCCATTCGGGGCGTAATACAAGCCGGAGGAGGTCTGGCTGCGGGGCTTCTTGCTGGGGATGCACGTTTTTCGGTGATCGGTCACGTGCCGAGACCCTGCTGATACATAGACCGTGTCGAGGAGTCGACACATGTGCTGCACACGACGCCAGGCGTACCAAGCAGTGCGCGGCCTTCCCTATTTCCGCAGGCAACACGTTTCAATGCGGTTTGCATACGGGAACGGTCTCGATTTCCATCGCAAAGATGGACCCCGTGCCGCCAAGTGGTTTAATAATGAGGCCAAGCAATTCGATGGAATTCCGTTGAAAACCGGCGGCAATGCATTTTACGATCCTTCGATCACTTTTCGCTGACGTAGACAGCTCTTCTCGCGCGGAAAGCCCGACGTCGTGAATATACTTCCCGTTAGGAACCTGACTGCAGACGGATTTACGATTGGGAAACGGAAAGATAGAACGCGAGCCCCTCCATCTTTGAAGACTCAGCCAACGATAACATCTGTTGGGAATATCTCGAGGAATTAGTTGATAAGTTATGGATGGTGGGTACATACGTATCGCCTCTACCCCATAGTTGCGAGCGGCTTCTACCGTTTAGCGTCTAACGTATTGTGCCGGAATCTGTTGAATTGGAATTTAAGGGAACAAGATTAATCACCTTCTATCAGCTTGAAAATATCCTGCGAGCAACTACAAGTTTCATTAGTTTTACGCCAGTGACAGCTTCAATTTCAAGCCAAACAAATATTGAATATTGCTGGAACGCGCTGCCGAGGAACGATTCGTGTGGAAGTAGGTCAATTTGTATAGCTCATACGTAGACCCAATTTATGGGAGTATTTTATTTTGTTAAACATCAGTGATGCCTATTTCGTAATTTCACTTTCCAATGGCTCTCTACGTTCCTACCCCAACAACACCGCTAAATCGATACCTTTCTTTGCATGATTCAATGGAGGCTTTGCCACTTTTCCAGATCGACTAAACATTAATGACGCTTCGCCGCAGGTTAAGTGTTGATTTACATTTTCGTGATTATCAGTTTAAATACTCGTGCGGTGTATTTAAATCTTATAAAATGTTCATTGGCGTTTGTAGCTATGGAGCCGGTACGACAGCCTGCCCGACTGGATTTCAATCTCGCCATCCAGACAGCAAGTAATTTTTTATACTCAGCAGCCTTTGCATCAGGTAGTAAATTTAGCTCAAATGAAGTATTCAGGATGAATGCAGCAAGTCCATTGAAATGAGTAGACAAAATTATTCAACCCTTCGTCGGTGGTCTCTATAATCGTCCATGAAGTTGCCTGTCAGTCTTTCATCGGTTCAACGACATTAAAATGGACTTACAGGTACAAAGGATCTTCAAGAAGATTAAGAGGATTCAGTATGAATACCAGCGATATACATTTCTGTCTGAACAGAGACGGATAGAAATGAGATAAATAGATTCAACAAGAACAGAAAGAAATCGTGTCGCCATTAATCATTATCAATCAAAATTACACTTCATCGAAAGGCAGACACCTTCATTTTACAGCAACTGATCGCTGTTAAGTCTGAAGATAATGTTCGACGCGCTTGCTTTATGAGAGACGCGTAACAATCTTAATCCCTTCTTCAGGGCTGCTCGAACCTTTGCATACTGCAACATGGAACAACGCCAGACACATCTATCAATTTTGCAGGAGGTTCGAGGGATCTCTGCGGACCTCCACGGAAAACTATCTTCTTCCAGGCGTAGCATAAATTTCCCGATAAGGGCGAAACGTTCACTTCGTGATTCTATATAAGGAGACGGTACGTTCGATGTAAATGTACTTCAGCATCGAGAGATCCGGGCGAGGTTTGATCAAATAATTTCAACGACGATTTCGCGTGCAGGCTTCGATCGGCGGTCGCGCATTTTCGAGTTTCCGTGTCCACCGACAGTATCTCCCTCGCGCTCCGCTCGAATGCATCGGCACAGAACGTTGTCAGAAGCGGGACGACCAAGGGTCGCGCTCTTTTTCCCAGGGTTTCTGCCTCTAAATCCGTCCGCTGCGGTCCTCGCTAATTATTCTCTGCATTATCACGTGCATTTTACCCTCTGGTGAATAATTCATGGACGGCTTCTCGATACAAGGCAGCTAAAGCTCCTTGAATTGTATCCATCCCCGTTTCATGTCGAGCAATTCGACGATGAATTATGTAAATAGACGAGCAGGGGACATAAACTACTTCGGCGGTTCCTTTCCCGAAGATGGATGAATAAATGATTCGGGAATAAATCCCTGGCGGACCCTTACTGACTGAAACCCCTGGTTTCGTCCGTAGAAATTAACGAAATCTTTTCAAACGTTTGGTACAGAAACTATTGCGGTGTGCGAGAACGCACGAGCGCCTGATGGCGTGATTCGTTTGGAAGGTTCCGGAAGGATTTGCCCTTCCGTTGAACGGGTGGTGAGGACGGGGACGTCGTCAGGCGGTTGGCGACAGGAGGCATTCTACGCTGACTGCGCGACCGAACGCCGCGTGTGAGTAGTCATTGTCGCGTCGTAACCAAAACGCAATTCCGTTGTGACGTTCGTGAATAAACGGTTCGTTAAGTTTATTGTCAGACACCTGTTTCTACGTTATTTACTTTCCCACATTCCAATCGCTTCCCTATCAACGACTCAGATGGAATACTCGATGCGCCACTAGCAAATGTTGGCTGAATATCTCTAGTATGGAAATAAATGGAGCACCCTCCTCGAGGCAAGCTCAGCTGCTAGTGAAACTCTACACTGTGAACTGGAAAAATAAATCTATTATAAAAATACGCCAGCAAATAGAATACCTCGGCTGCCACAGCCGATCGGATACGACATTTCGTAAGAACGAAATGTGGGTAACTGAGCCGGCTCCATCAGCGGATATTCGTGAAAAAATCAACGGTCGCGCTGTCCCCAAAACATCCCCATTCGCGTCAGCCGCTATCCCCGGGAATTGAATGATTGAATGCATCAGGTTCTAACAAATGCACACACTAGCGAAGCAACGCACCGGTGCGCGCAGCCGGCCGCGTGCAATCGAGCCTGCCTTCTGAACAGCAAATTAACCGTGCATCCCCGTGACATAGGAAGTTTCGATAGTAGCCAGTGGATAGGCGGCTCCTTTTGTGCAAAGCGAACGGTTAAACGCGTCTTCCAATAGCAGTTGTTCGAACGGCGATGCGCTAAATGTACACACATAGCCCTGGGCTATGCGGATGATCAGTGAATGCAGCGTTGCGTCGAAAGCAGTTGCATAATCCTTAGCCGTGACAGATCATGCGTGCGGCTACGTATATCGACTGTGTTTCCACTGTGCTGACCCTTCCCCAGCACCAAAGACCTGTCATACCATTCAGCTGCCTTTTCAATGCCACGCCACTGATCTTTGTGGCCCTTTCGACCAGCCACGGTCGAGCAGGCGGGTTCCGCGGGAAACGGAACACTGTCACTGATAAGGCTCGCAGGCTTTCCACTGGATGTATCGGAGAAAGTTGCGGCCGCATCGCCTCCCCCCAACGCCGTGAATTCAACTTCGCTATCGAGCCGCGCCTGCGGTAACTAATTACCACGGATTTACCAGAAGTATCGCGTTGGTTTACGAAAACGTGTTAGCCGTTTCGGTGACTGCCGGCTACGTTCAACCGGGCCGTGTTTATGATATGGAAGTTAGCGGTGTATCGGTAGGTTCCAAGGTATCGGATTAGTTCACGGTCTGCGGATAGCTAAGTGGCATTAAGCCTGCGAAAACGGCTATCCCGTAGCAGTGGGGATTGAAAAATTGCAACCACATCTTTGAGAGTGGCTGTTCCCAAGGGCGTACGAAGCGAGTTACTAATTCTATTACAGAGTGTTTTTTTTCCCCCTGATTAGGGTCCTGTGGGACGACCTTCGTTTGCATATCTGACTATTCAAAGAAGGAGGTCCTCGAACGGCAGAAACAGTGAGCGAGCAACTGCCAGAAGGTCCAGCTACTTCCGTGCCATCCTTTTCGCGTTAACAGAAGTATTAAATATACCTTGGGAATATCTCTGGGGATTGTGGATCAGCATTATGCTAAATTGGCACAGTCGCGTTTACTGGACACACCAATGATAATAATGGGTAATATACACGTGAATTATGTATGAAGTTCCATGAATGTACAAATTATAATCAATCTTGCTTAAGGGTATGGAACTCTCGTGTCGCGAGCCTGGTTATTGGAACAGTGATAGCGACGCTAACAATTGCTATCTAGATGACGCGGCGCAGAATTCACGAGCATAGGATCCTGGCACCGTTCTAATTCCAGAAAAAAAAAGGCGACTAATTATGAAGTGGCAACATCCAGCCAGCCGTCGTTTGACTGCCAGCTGTGTTCGCTGGCTTTTTATGCTGAATCTAATTCCGCTGAATTAGCGGCCGGTGCTTTCGTACACACGCTGTTCCAGGATCCGTGCTAACAGAGAAGCTGCTGTAGGAAAACACGCGCGAACGAGAACCGAGTTTCCAGTTCTTTCGCTTGAATAAATGAAGAGCACTCGCATTGTAAAATCACCGGGTGGCAATTACATATTTGTATGCGCGACATGCTGTGTCAAATAAACGAATGAGCAGCGAGTTTGTTAAAGTAGCGAGACTTCTATTAAAAACCCATCGGCATCCGGTCGAGGTAAATGGATCCCGTTGAAACCTATTCAAATTTAACTAACCCTCAGTCCCACTGAATCTGTAATAATGCCCCAACGACACGTCAGTAGTTTTCATACAAATTCTTTATACATTATCGACAGATATATGACAAGGACATTTAGCACCAAGAATCGGCCAGTTATAGGTTCTCCTCGATAGAATTTACGGCGTTTCTAATGGAATCGTGTATCCATCGACAGCATCGATATCACTGCCCGTCACAGCAAACACGTTTCTGCGTATGGTTAGTCGTGCTTCCGACGATGCTGAAAATTAGCTTCTCCAGAGAGCTGCTCCCCGCGGGTGTGGAGCCGCTTCTTCTTTGTTCCGCGCCCGCCGAAATGCCGGGCAGGTTGTTCAAGTGCCATAAAAGGCGTTAAATATGCAAATCTCGTTGACGGATTCGGATATGAATTAATTAGGGGCTCATAAGCTTTCGCTGGAATGCAGCAATTTAAATGCAATGGCACATCCATTAACATCAAGAATTTAATGCACGACCATGGCGAAACTTCGGGCGCGCAAAGAGGAGAATACTCGGAAGGAGGAGCGAGCGCGCACAGTACACGCACTTGAGGACAATTAAAAATGTATTAACTCTTCGCTGCCGGTCGCAAACGGACGAGAGAGCATGCTCCCCCGAGGATCACCCCCAACGGGGAGAGAGGGCGGCGGAGATTAAGCAAAATTCTCCACCAGTCGGCATCTGTTCCGCATCGAAAATTCCCGTCAACTGGCGCCGGTTTCGCGGCCGAAGACGCTAACTCTCCTGTACGACCTTTATCGCCGGTCGTGAAAATGAATTTAATCGTATCGAAAGTAACGATCTCCGGAGAATGTTCGGCATTCGTGTTCTTCGGATAATCGAAACGAGCTGTATGTACGAACGTTAAACTGGCAAATGAGCTTTCGGCCCAGATCTTTCGTTCTCTACGAGGCTGCTTTAACAGCTTCACTGTACGTGCTACAGTTAAATGAATATGAGTAGCTTTAATGGAATTGATTAAAATAGGAGGCAGATGCGACGGTAATTGTAAAACAGCCAGTGCAGTTTATGACATTTGAAAGTAGACGGTCGGGAGTTTTAGTTACCATAGAAACTAACTGATTCGTCGATGTGAAATGGCTCGTGGGGAATTGCGCGGATAAGGAAATCTGTAATCGAAGAGACGGATTTCAAAGTGAAAAGAAAGGATTCCCCCTTCGAGCAGAGTATATTTTCTGGCACAAATGTCCGCGACAGACCCTGGACCATGGACTGACTTTCCCATTCATGCACCCCTAACAGCGTACCGTAAAGATGGAGAAGTACCCTTAAGGGTTTGTGCCTTCGTCAGGGATAACCGATTTGTCAGGACTCCAGCTTCCACGTATAAGTTCAGCGAAGCCTTCTTCAAAGAGGAAACTGAACAGAAAGCCCGTCGCTTCTGAATGAAGATAAACACCTCGAATTTTCAGCTCACTTTGCTGTGATATTAAAGTTACTTTGTAGCACTGATAGTGCCCGACCAGTAGCATGCTTCTTTGCTAAATAGTATGCTACTTGGAAAATCCACGGCGACTTTGTACATCTCATTGAATATAAATTTGAACAAGAAGAGGATAAATTCTCCAAAGGATCAGCGAAAAATGTTCTAATACCACAAATTAGCTGCATCACTTTCTACTTATCAGACGACTCTAAAGTTTGGAGTACAGAAAACTCTATGTATCGAATTCGAAGTGGAATTTAAGCCCATTACAATACGGGGAACTTGATTTCTCAAGGCCCGTGAGTAGGCGTGTGGCCGCAGGAAACCATTTCATCTCTCGAAGCCAACGAAATGTCCTACAATCGATACCGTGGCGTAACATTTCATGGAAACGTTCCAGTTAGACCGGACACTAGGGTCCTCTCAGCTTCTGTAATTTCTCTTTAATTGTGCTCCGTCTGGATGGATCGATGGAACGGATGAATTGCCTGACCGTGCTAAACGCCAAGGTGGTTTGGCCCCCGGGGGTGAAAATTGTCACTCAATGTTATTGACACCGGCTAGGCTGTCACGTGACCATCTTCGTGGGGTGCCCTGTTGCGGATACGCGACGACAGCTAGCGACGTCTCCACTGATCCGTCGTTGGGCGAGAAAATTCTTAATCGTCGAATTGGTAATGACGATTCCCTGTTACTAACGCTGAGTTTCATCGATGTTGTAACGGAACCATTTAATATGAGATTGCTACGAAAATCGACAACCCCAGGACCCAGCTTATTACGTCACTTGTGAACAGGAATTTCTAATCTAACGTTGCAGTATTGGTTTCTTTCACAAAGCCAATCCAATAAGTGAGTTTTCTTGTTTTCAACAGCGTGTCAGCGCTCGCTAACGAAACGACGCAAAAAGGGCAGGAGGGATGGAGCAATATCTCGTTACGTGAAATATTGCCAAAGGCCACTTCGTGTCGATATTTTCGTGGAGCCGCGTCCTAACCGAGCGGGCAACAAATTATACCAAACAGGCCCGGGCAAAAAGAACAAGGGTGGAGATTAAAAGACGGCAGAATGTGGGGATTAAATTGATTTAGTTAGAAAGTAAAATGAAGGCAGGCAGTGCATTGACTATGCACCGTCTTTCGCGGCAAGAAATACGCGAAACAAAGTTAGTTCGCGAAATTACAGCAGGGAGCTGCTTATCGATATTTTCTGTAACGCGCAACCCCCCCGACGTGCATTATGAAAATCCTCGCGGAAGTTTTCGTGGAATTAGCATTTCAGATCTGTTAATAAAACACCGGGCCCATGCTGCGAGCTGTCCTACATCGTCCAGCAATGGGTATCTCATTACTACGAAGAAATTCTTCTTCAAACTAACGTTACGCTAATTAATTAATTAAGCCCTCCTCTGCAGGCACGCGAGCACACGTTCGAAACTTACGTCGGCAGATCCCGCTGGCGCGTTCGTTTCTATCGAAAGAGGTAAACTACCCTTCGAAAATATGTACGCACCACTACGCGCACGCTTAGTTTAATTAAATCGCAGTAAGGATATTTATGCAGATTACTTTCGCGCGGTTCAAGGAAAATCCACATGTTTAACGGCGGAAGCGTTTCTTTTCTGAATTAATTTAGCCGGTCTGACGGGGCCGGGCGAGGGGGCGCGGGGGATAAATGCGCACCGCGAATGATTAAAGTGAAGGATTACGTAACGTCTCGGTGGAGGCGCGGGGCTTATCGTTAAAATGCAGCTGATTCTGCAGTTGCAGGTGGGAAATGCATTGCGGCAGACAGCGGGGCTTGTAACAATGCTTTGTGTCACTGAAACCGGCGGCAAGGAGAGGCGCGAACGGATCGATGCAGAAAGCTTTAACGAGATACAAACTCGGATCGTCAACAGTGGATGTTAACTTCCACGTATTTAACGTGTTCGGAATGCCTTATTCCGTATTCCAATGTGTCAAACCGCTCCGCAGCCAACTCCCCCGCACAAAGGCGTTTCCACACTCGAAGGAACCTACGTGTCGCGCCTCGCCAGGACCGAGCTTCCTTTCGAGCACGATTTTTTCAATAAATAGAGGCCCCTTTGTCGGGTGGACGCTTTGTTGATACGGAGCTACACTTTCAAGGCAACGAGGGGGAACCCTCGCGCGGCGACAATCACCACGCGCCCCGAGTACTATTTCGGCATCCTCTATCCACGAAATTGCTCAGCCAAATGATCTGAAACTGATAGAGTCGTTCCGTTGGTAAATGTTTAGAGGATGCTCGAAGTTTAACAGGGAAAAGATTGTTTTGCGTGGAAAGTACTTACGAGGGAAGATCCCCAATCTGGAAATTAAAAAAAAAAATTAGAAACTTTGGGAATGTGTAGGGGAATTTTTTCTTTGCTGTCCAAATTCACTTTAAGGGAGCGAAGATGATCATTGAAAATCCGGCTACTTTTCGATTTTCCGTTTTAACTCACAAACTGTAAGAGATAGAGCACAAGTTTTCCGACAATAGTTACTTCCTTTAATTAGGACAATCATTTGATAACTTACAGTTCGTGAGTTGTAACGCTAAATCGGAAAGTAGCCGGATTTTCAAGGATCAATTTCAGCCCTGTGGAGTGAATACGGGCAGCCAAAATAATTGCGTAATACGTACCTATACATCCTCTACATATCCCCAAAGTTTCGGAACTTTTTGAATTTCCGAGCTGGGGATCTTCACTTAGGTAACCTACCCTGTTTCATTTTACTTGGCTGTATTAGCTACTTGAGTCTGCACCCACAGCTCTGAAACACTGTACAGAGATGCGCAAACACGTTTCGGGAATAGACACGCTTCTGTATTCTGTAATAAAGGACGGCTTCCCGCTAAAATTCTAGCGTTTAGCTCGCCGCCTCGGCTCTTTAAATTTCAAGACTGGATTTCTCAAACGCGCGCGACCTATGCCAGAGAATAAATCCTATATCTCGCCGTTACGAAAGAAGGTACGGAACCATTCCGTTCCGGAAGCCTTCCGCTGTCTTCGTAAGACGAAATGGACGACGTCGATAAATTACAATTTCAATTTCGTACAAATGAAACTACATACTTTCCGGGAATACGTTTCACTCCGAGCACGGTTCATTACACCGTGACGCCAATGTACATTTCAATTACATACGCCCCCCCCCCTCTCCAGCCCCGTGGCCTGATGAAAACGGAGCATCCCGACGCCAGTGATTCGGCTAACTCATGTTTGAAGCAGAACTGCTGGATTAGGTCTGCCATTATACTTCCTGACCATTTGCTTTCCAATCTTTTCTGTACTGTCTGAACCAGACATTCTGATTCTCCTTTCTGTTTCAGTTCTTTCTTTATTGGTTCCTATGATTCTCCTTCTCCTTGGTTGTCTTTCCATGTCGAGCTTTCGTTGCTCGCTATCACTTTGCGCAGGGCTGTTAGCCGCTATATTAATTAAAGGAATAACCAGTTTTCTTTGATCCATTCATAGTGTGAATCAAACTGAAAAATTTTACTGACTCGATTTCGAAGCAATGATGTCCTGTACGTTGCGTGCTCAGCTGTTACTCGAATGGGGAAAATGAACTCCCCAAACCACGGAACAGGGCAAGCTCTGTTATGTCGCTAACAATATGTTTCGCAGACAATTATTAAGCGACCATTGTGCTATGCAGAGTCTATAATGCGGCTGTGAAGGAGGGATTAAAAGGGTAGCTTACTACTCACCCCTTATAAACTTAGCCCACGGGGCACTGAATACTGATATTCTAGAGTTTGTAGCCTTACTATTAATTATCGGAGCATTGGCAATTAATTATTCACTGAACCATGGATAATTAATTACAATTCTGCGAAAGCCCATCAAATTAGCCGTGCCGAAGTTTCGTTCGTTAGTCAGAATCAAAAAAAGAGAATTTAACTGAAACGTTTACTGACGAATCTCTCGTGTAAAAGTAAATCAAAACTGTGCAATACTATCTTTTTCATACGACGTCCCTGATCGAGGCAATCGACTTTAAAAGCTTTTGGATACTCGTGGATTCAATGATTCTTTGTGTGAACCGTAAGAATATTTCAATCTATCTTCTCTTTTTCGACCACAGGCAGTGGCGCACTCAGGATTTAATCTTGGGGGAGCCGAGTTGAAGGGATAAAAACATTTTTAATGCAGATTCAATAAAACTCATTAGGTGATTGTAAAAATTTATTTAAAGAATAAAATACAGTTTTCTTTTCTTTTTACAAAGCCCTTTCTTTGGGGGTTGTTGGGGCCCCTTGACACCCCTCTGGCTGCGCCAATGACCACAGGAAAGTGTGAACAATTAAGAACGCAAGAAGCGTTTCTGAATTTCAAGATCAGACGGCACTCATCAGTTTGCTCCAAAAGTGTGGGACTCGTAAAGCGTTAATCGAGCAGCCAATCAGCAAGCTACTATATAATGCAGCTTGCAGTTCTGTGTCCGACGCTCCCATACACTTTCATTAATAGACAAGCCGTCTCAAATAAGTAGCTTGCGCTACTATGTGCACCTCTTGCCAGCGCTGCTCGTAACAAGTTTCTGGTTGAATTTCCGGGTAGGAAAGCGGATCCCGCCGCGGAAAGGGAACTGCGGCTTCAACGCAACAGAACAAATACGTCGACTCAAGTGTCCATTCGCGATGCACGACAATAGTTACAATGCGAGATCGGAACAAAGGACGGAGGTACACGGGGCCGAGCGAATACGAGTATATCTAGCGGCGAGGAATATTAAATTACCCGGGAAAGAGAATTGCGTAATGAGATATAAGTCGACGTACGACGTGGAGCGGGCGGAGCGAGAGCTAGCGCAGAGACTATAATGGCCACGATAAGGGATTAAAATTGATGAAGCGGAAAAGGCGGCGTGCGTGATTCTAGGGCGTGATTACCGAGATTGCTTTTTTACCTTTCTTGACGACTTGTTTACCATGTCGGGAAACGCCGTGCCCGCATTCACCGGCTCGTAATAATCCGCGTGTGGCCCCGCAATTATGAAAGCACCGCCGGGGCAATGCATTCGACGATATTGACATCGAGTGCCGCAGCTGACACGATATACGTATAATCGAGGGCTATTATTTAACATCGGAAGATGCATCGACCGTCGAGTGTGGTCGTTGAATTTCTAGGGGTGAGATTTATTCAAAAAGATTCGAGTCTCCACTTCAATTGCCCCCTGCTCGCGTCTCGTTCCCTGCCCCAGTGTAAAAGCGACGAGCGTTGTCGAAGCCATGAATGCAGATATAAATCGAAACTTGATTGGCTACTACGGCTAATGGAATAAAGAGTAACAAAAACCCTCGCGTCTAAACTACACGAAATTACGGATTACACAGGCGCTCGTGTATAGAGAAGCACTCGGAGCCGACGTTGCGCGGCGGAAAGAAAAGGGGGCGAAAGGGTAATCAAAGAGAGCACCCAGAGAATCGGATGATCACATTTATCAGGCGTAAACCAACCGAACGTAGCGGCGGAAGGAAGCAACTTAAAATTCCCCCGAGTCTAAGCTGAATTCCTGCCCCGAAGCCGCGAGGACCCTTTTGCCAACCCTTAATTCCGCCATTATCAGAGGTAACCATTCGCGAATTATGAGGTCTCTGCAGCCGGTTCTCACGCAATTCCGGACCTGCGCTCCAAGATTACCAGAGCCGTCTATGGCGAGGCGTCACCATGAAAAGCAACTTAGGGAATGAGACCCCTTTACCGATGACATTAATTAAGTTACGGATTAAGGGTGCTGCGACGTACTCGGTGCCCGCCACATGGCGCGTGGCCTATTCCCTGCCGGCTCCTCTTGTCGCCGTTCTACCAGCCGATACGCTTCTAACACCCTTCGCACACACCCCCGGCCCCTGAAGCCACCCGTTCTTCCAGCGAGCAGCAGTGCTCTCCATCAAGACACCAACGGCAACCACCACACGTCCTTCCTGTTCGAGCTTCCCCCTTCGAACGAACCAAGCAACACGTTTCACCCTCCCCACCCCCCCCCCTCCCGTGTACGTCTACCAGACCCTCTACACGCGCAAACTTAACGCCGGTTTCTCCTCTCATCGTCTATCTACGGCTATCGTTTTATGCAATGCATATTAAACCACTCTCACCGGCTAGCTGACTTAAATTACGCTTAATGCAGACCCGGGCCCCAGCTGAGCGTATTAGTCCCGTAAAGTACGTACTTCTGCTTCTTCGTGACTCTGCCTTATTACGAGGGGCTAGCATCCGCCCACGCGTCGATCGATATCGATCCACGCTCCACAGGGCGACGGGGGTGTTAATTCGCGCGAGATTTAACCCGCCCGCGTTCGTGGGGCAAGTGCTGGTAATACACGGAGACCCCGACGAAAGGGTACTAAGGGTACTCTAGACATTAATTAGTAGACCGATTGTTGTTAGTAGCGCGCTGCTTCACGACGAGATGCAGCCGTCTTGTTCAATAGCGTTACTGTGCCGGTGACGGTGTAGAATGAACTGGAACTCGACGAGTGGCGGTGCTGGGTTATTGGGTTGCGGACTAACCCTTAACCGGCGATGGAGTCTGAAAGAATCCTGCAGAATTTATTTTTCCCACAGTTTCCTTCTTTTCATTCGACCTCGTTTTACAATATGCATTGTCGCGAAGACAGCTTTGAACGAAACGTGCAAAAGTATCTCTTCAGGTATGTAATGTAAAAATAAATTTAGGCTTGACGCGAAATTATTAAAGAGGAGTCTGTGAGACTCCACGCCACCGTTTGTGTCAGAAAGTCCATCGATCCAATTAGAGAATTGGGAGTTTAAAATTAAGAAAGTCTACGATTATAATTACGCGATGGTCGAGTTCCTATAGTTCACATAGCTCTCGAATAAATCCCACACCATATCCGCCTGACTCCTGTTTCTACACCGCTACCATTCGTTTTTAGGACGACGAGCTGCAATCGTGTTTCTGCTGAATTTTCTGGTAAAATGTTTTCCGCGAGTTTTGTAATGGATTTGCGTAAAGCCAGTGAATCGAATCCCGCACGAGAATCGAGAATAGTCGTTATCGAAACGACATTTAGTTTTCATTATCGTCACTGTAAATCGTGTTCAGGTTTTGGCCGATGGCCGATACCAGATAGCATGCCGCCTATCGATATTTTCATTTCGCAAAATACGAGTTTGTTGATAAAACTCCAGGAATACGCCGCTGTGATTCCGGCGCGGTCGTACATGTGTCACGCAACGGTGAATCTGGCTTATTTTTCCCGTCGCGATAACATTTCATACGAGCCGCGACTACATACACACAAAGGGGTAACTAATTAAAAAGTAAACTAAGGTACGCAATTAGAGATAACGAATTTTTTTTTTCGGGATATACCTATGTATGGTACTAGAATATTCCGAAATATAGAAGGTGGATGAAACCTGGAGGAAGCTTCCACTCGACTATTCCAGAAGATCTAAAAGACTGCATTTACAGACAGGTAGGTAAAGACCTACGCGCCAAGCTGCCTACGTTTATATAGAATTACTCATCTACTTTCACGAGCACTAGATACTCCAGAATTCTTCAATACCACTTTTCAGCGTCTTGGGCGGGACCATTTCGAAGCTCATTTGCGGTACACGTATATCGCTCGTTCTCCACGAAGAACTCGAGAAGTTTCCCCGATGACAGCTAATAAAGGTGGTCCAACAGCGTATTTCGCTCCGGCCAAACCGTTCTGGTCGTAGTATTTGCGAGGGGCAGGGGGGGGGGAGGGGGTTCTAACCACTTTTCTGTTTGAGCGCGATTCCAGTTCGCTGTGCCGACATGTTTAGTGTCAAATGGCTGGCGAGCCGACTGTTTCGAGGCTTCCAAGTTCGTGGAAAAGTGCCAGTACCACGAGCAATCGATCGTTCGACTCGGCAAACGCGACGAATGGACGTTCAAAAATTCAATGGATAGCTACGTATCGTGGATCCCCGAGCTTTCCCCCAGATTCCATGAAACGTCGATGTCATTAGGAATGTGATTTCTCCACGGCCGATGATCGATTCTCGCGAACCACGGACGGAAATGAATGACGTCTCTCGTGCAGGCAGTCCCTGAAACTCGTGGTAGCTATCTACGCGTGCTTTTCCGCGATTTTGTTAATACATCGTCTAAATGACAGTCGGGCAAACTATGTTGGGACTTTCAACGAAGCAAGTCTTTAAAATTTTTCAGGATAAAAGCGTCATAAAAATGCGCGAATGAAGGTTAAAATGAAAAGCATTAAATGAATCTAATGTGTCGTTTCTATCAACAGATTCCTCGCTGGGAGGGATAAAATTCCAGTGCTTAGTTGATAGCAAAAAGCTAAAATTATTCAAACTTCCCCCGCAAATCTGCCTAATAGTATTCGCTCGAAAATCGACGCGGAAACCTTGAAAATCGCATGGATGAAGGGGTGCCTATCTGCAATCTCGTGAATGGCACTTTTGCCTCGGGACATCGCACGCAATATTTAAAAGGGAGCATCAACGAGTTAGAAAATATCGCCGCGCTGAGTGGCGAGGACTAGATATATCTGGAAATTGGCAAATCGACTCGTCGCATCGACGACCATTGACCAGCAATCTGTGAACGGAGCGAGCAGCGAACAACTATATTTCTAGGAAAATAATAGAAGAACTCATTTCCCCTGCTCGCTCTCTGCCGATTCATGGTTCATCTTAATTAATTCAAGTGACGTAAAACTGTTTCAATTCCCGCCACCTGCAAATGATTTTCCTTTTCGCGCACAAACGAGGACGGATCGCGGCTTCCTCGACAGGGAAAATGCCCTGAAAACGTGGGAGATCAACTTGAAAATCATGAAATTCCCAGGTCGTCGTTCGCTCCTCGTTTCGATCCCACGAATTAATTATCCCATCGCGCGCGTTCTTAATAGGCGAGCTGATGAAGAGGCGGCCGCCATCGATGATAACGCTGCCTGTTGGAGCTGATTAGCGCGAAACGATTACCGGAGCGTGGCGCTAATGACAAAGCAAACTTTTTCGTGCCGCCGAGAATGCTCGATAACGCCTGTCAATTTTACAGGACCGTCAAACGGGGCTCGTTTGCGAGCGATGTCGAACATGTCGATATCGTCTGCGCACGCAGAGAGGAAAGGAGGACGGTGTAGGTACGGCTTATTGGCAATCAGAGGATCGGCCCGGTTTAATGCCCTTGTCAATTTTTATGAGCGCCTCATTTTCACCCCCCGCGCAACGGGAAGGAATAATAAATTCCGATCCAGCTAGGGTTAATTAACGATGTCATCTCCCCGATATCGGAACAATTCCCTTCGTATGTGACGAGTGCTCGATAGTAATGAATACTGAATAATTCGAACGAATTAGCATCCCGTGCTTTTGAATATTCCATTGGTCTTCCCGAAGATTGGACTCTGGGCGTCGCCGTCGGTGTATCGTTTGTCTGAAAGAGCAATGAGACCGGCTGGCTGCACAAGCGTGGACCATTCGTTTCTTCCTGGATGGAAATTGACAACTGTAATGCCGTTCGGTGGCGCAAGAATGACGAACTGAAAGGTGGCAGGGTCTGTGCGTCATCTCGGTAAATCCAGTCATCTGTCTTTCACCAGGGAAGCTAGTTTGTTCATAGGTACGAACTTCGATGGAAGAATCCCCGTTGCGACGCCACGGGAACGAAATATCGTTCTCTTGAAATCTTCCAGGGGAGGATAGTTTGACAGTCAAAGCTTCCCTAAACTCGAGATGAAACTGCACACTACGACGTGATCCTACTGCAGTATTTTTCCTGGAAATCATATCTCGCGAGTCACGCCGTAAATTACAACACTCAAGACCTCAAGGAATTGCTCTCTTGATACGCGAGAAAACAATGGAAAATAAGAAAGACGTATACTTGCGGAGACTGCAGTTTGCGTTCCGGGATTCTGGCCAGTAGAAGGAGACATAAAATAGGAAGCTCAATAATTGCAGGTGTCTAGACAGACAAGATCTTAGTCGTTGATGACACCTGGCAACATTTTCTTTCGTTCTTTTTATTAATAATTACAATTTCTTTGCGAGGAGGATTTTCTTAAATAGGCTGACTCCTGAGAAATTGCATTAACATAGAGGAAAGAGACTGCACACCCAGGTTCTATTTTATTTCTCTGTTGCAAATGTAAAGTTTATCCAGTAACGAAGAGTTAAATGTAATACAACTCTTGAAAGATCAATGTCGTTAATATATCATTACGATAAATGAGTAGAGGAGAAAGATTCGGATCTCGCGACAACTTAGAGCTTAAAGTTTAAGAGAAACATGTTGACTTTTCGTCAAAATTTCAGGATATTATTATTTTCTGGACAGAAAAATATATTTGACATAGAAAATTCCTCGAGTGAGATTCTCGTCCCGAAATTTCTTTATTAAGGAAAGAATGCCAATGCAGCCTCTCACGAGAGATACTTTATAATCCCATCTGCTTTCGTATTCGTCGTGCTCAGCTCAGGTTTCATCGCTTTACAGGCTACTGATAAATCACAAGGGACACAAATCTGAAAGCACTGAAGGCGACGCTGATGAGAATGAAGATATCAGCTGCGCAACGAAAATCTCCAGCTATATTTGCAGAAGCTGCATTTCCATTGGCATAAATGTCATCTTTTTTTTAACTGAGAAATCCATTAGAAAGAGTAGGGAATCGATCTTGGAATCCTTCTATACTTACGTCGCGTTTCATTTTTGAACACAGATGACTTCGATAATGAGCAGCAGCAGAAGAGTCCCTTTAGAATTATTTCCAAAATTAAACGTACATTGAGTTCACAAGAGAAAGGTTAAAACAGAAGTGAGAAAGAACGAAGTACATCCTCAAGTGTATCAGGAAACAGATAATAATCAATGAAACATCACAGCGAGCTTTCGCGGATAAATGAAAATTTCCTTCGTCCGAGTCGACCTATTTTCCTATCAGAAACGAATAGCTTCCATCGAAGTTGCGATATCAATCTCAGCACAACTCGATGGACGAGAAATCTGCTATACGTAAAACGGATCACGCCGTCGAGGAAACGGCGCCGTAACGAACATTACTAATAAAGAAAGGGAAAAAAGAGGACACAGCGAGGGAAAACAGAGCAAGAGAAAAAAAAGAGAACGTTAGGGAAAAAACAATAGAATTGAATTCGCATTTTCTGCGTGTGGGAGCCACGGAAAAGTAAATTCGTTTCCCCGATTGAAGGCATTCCATTGAATTTTTCACGACTCCTCCGCGCGAAACTCCCATTAACGTGTTATTGTGTTTTCGAGAATTGCACGGTTCTATCACTGCTCTCGCAGCGCGGCGAGACGCTTTCATACTCGCTTAAAACTGAATGCGCGATGCCGATGCTCAAATGAGAGCCGATAAAAGCTGCACGAATGTGCTCGCAAAATACGACGCACGATGCTGGTGCGTACGCCTTTATCCTAGTGCGCTCTAAAGCGATAGGTGGCTCGTAGCCGATCGTGATTCAAGGTGACGTGAAAAGTGCGCGTTGCTCTGATATTCCGTATCGCCTCAACAATCCACGAATTCGTTTTCCCAATGTATACTCTCGCATATTCCTGTTTCTTTTTCGAACTACGTCCCTTCGAAGTCAATTGTAACAGCTTAGGCAGTTGCATCGTTCTGCTTACAGAATTCATTCAAGTTCAAAAGGGTCCAGCAATTACTCGAGCACACCGAGGTTAACCCTCCCCGATCGGGATCTCAATTCCACCGTCACCCCGCTCCAGCGAAACCATCCTCCCGTAAAGCGTCAAATCAATCATTCTCCCCGGCACAAATTCTTGCACTGCATCCCCCTATTCTGGAGCCGGCGCATCGAAATCGAAACGCACGAAATGGCCCGCTCATCGCGGCGCACCGAAATAACTCGTTACCCCTTAATAGACATCATTTAATTTTCCGTTCAAACCTCGCAGCACACCTGCACCCACCCACCCACCTCGCTTCACTTCATTTCCTCCACTCCTATTCAATGGGGGGCGGGCGAGGAAGAAGTTGATTTGCCGGACATCGTTTCGTCCGCGAAACCTACCCCCAATATCCATTAATAGGTATCATGCATAATCGAATTACGTTTCTCGTTAAATATGGCCGACACACTTAGCCCTTCGTTATCAGCTATCGAGAGTTATACCACCGATCTGGGATAGGGGGTGGTCCTTGTCGCGCGTTAATTAAGACGGCTGACCAATTTCGTCGCCTCCTTTGGGCCCTATTTTTCTATCGCCACTTTCGTCAAACAAAAATGAATTCGATTACGTGTGACAACCGCTGACGATAGCAGCAAACTAACTGTCAGCGGACTCATGGATCTGTGAGTGTTTGTCTATACCTGATTGACAGGGTAAAAGACAAAACGCAGGCCTGTTCCTTTATCTCAAGTGGCAACAGACATTTCATACTGCCTTTGCGTTTTCTCTTCAGTTCTCTTCAGTTCAATAAACGAGAGTTTCAAAAGAATAAGTATTTTGTGGTTTATTCAGCAACCCATTTCGAACAGAAGTGACGAAAATGGGATCTCGATTGTAATAGATAAATGTCACGGAAAAGGGGTACATGGTTCCGTTCCCTCGGAACAGACAGATGACGAAGTGAATTGTACTACTCTTGCAATAGAATTTCATTTGTCTGCGAGATGGGATCGATAGTAAATTGGGAGAACAGTAATTACCCCAGAGGAATACTATCCATCTCGTTCTGCTTCGTAAGTCTATGCATTAATGGTACCTCGATCCACTAACTTTCTCAAGACTATGCAAATGACGAGTCATTCCAGACTGTCTACTATTATGTACTATTTCAGGGCTCCCTAACATTTTGTAACGCCATGCATCCTTCCAGTCGAAACGGCACTTTGCTCCAACGCGTCAGAGTCAGCTTATAAACGACGATGCAAGCGCGCTCACCAGAAGCTACAACGGCGAATTATTAATAACTGCCATTAACTGATTGAAAATATTCGACAACTATTCGCGTTCCCGCCGCACTTAAACCCGTCTCTATCATTTCGTTACTTTTAATCACGATAATCGCAGTGCTCGTAGCAATGCGAAAATAATAAACGATCGTAATCACTCGATATCGCTGTTTGCTTAAAATAACCATCCCTTAACGAGCATTCTGCGCGAGAGTGCAGAGTTCCGTTGCACCAGGCCACGGATTTCATTCGTTAATACATTAGCGCAAACGAATGCATTGGTAAATAAACGAGCAGCGGGTTCTTTTCGTTTTTTTGCCGATAAACTCTGTGTAACTTCGATCACAGACGACTGTCCTGGAACAAAAGGGAGCGTGAAATTGGGATTTTATTCAACGCCGATGCGTGTATTCCCCCAAAAATATCCAGCTCGGGGTGTCGTTCGTTCCGGAAGCAGCAGCTGCTGCGGAGAAAATTCATTTTTCCGGCGTGTTACCTGGTCTCTTTTATTTCGGCGATAATAAATTGCCCCATGGCCTCAAGAATATTTGTTGCTGGCAAAATATTCGTTACAGCGTGAATGGGGCGTAAATTGCTCCACTAATTCCCCCACTGTTCCCGGCTGAGATTCCCGTTATTGTCGAAAAGGTCGAACTTTCGTCCGCGCCCTCGAATGCCGCCGGGACTTTTTTGACCATCGCTGATCCAAGAACAATGGAAGCTTTCGTCGAAAGGAACGAGCGTTCTCGTCGGGACTTTGCGTTTCTCGAAAAAATCTCATTGCCGCTCGCTGGAAAAATCGTGCTCTCGAAAGTGACGGATGTAGGCGATGCACTCGCGTATGCGCTGTTTGATACGAACGCTAACTTCGCAGCCTAGAATGCTCTTGTTATTTCCATTGCTCGAGCGAAATCTCTCACATTTGCATGAAGCGAAGTAAACGATCCCGGCACAATATATTTTTCTCCTCACGTGTTCTGCTCGGAACGGAAATGCCACTTTAACTCTGCAAATGGCACCTCGTTCTTCCGCCTTCACGCGACCTTGTCTCGCCTGTCAAGTCAACGATATTTTATTGTACTCTTGCAGTCTATCTTCGTTCTGTTTGCTTTGCGTAACAGAGGCCGCTTGCTTCGCGGTGTAAGCTCATCCCCTAATTTGTTGACGTACAATTAAGCATCGCTCCGCCCTGGTTCGACGTTTCGTCGTGCCTTATTTCGGCTCCGTAGTCCGCCGCGACAATCGAAACGAAATTGTCGGCACGTGTCTCAAGGCGATAAAGTTAGGCGCGCCTCGCCCTCTATTTACTTTCGCCTTAATTTCGCGGAGCCTCGTCCAACCAAGTGGCAAGCCATTTAATTTTCTACCGCAGGACTTTTTCACTTTCGGGACACGGGCAGGCCGCCCATTTGTCACGTATTATGGGATCAAATATTTCCGCTTATCCGCGGTTCCTATCGTTATCGAAATTCTGTCCCGTATATCTCATCAAGTTAATCAATCAACGGTTCAAATGGTTTTGACGCGTTTAATTTCGCACCCTCCGGAATTTGGCCAGCGATTATCGAGTTTTCCAGCGAATCGTAATCATTAAAGTGGCTATTAATTTTAGTAAAATGCCCCCAACGCTATTATCGTTCGCCTAATTACAAGATTATTGATGAACATCGCGGTGGAACACAAGCAACGCGTTCGTGTTCACCATTCGATGTGAGTTAATACCTCGCGGTTCATTTTTAATTATGAAACTCCTGGAGTTTCTACCGATGAAAATTTAACGATCGTGATTTACCCATCGGTGTAATATTTACCACATCAACTCTCGCTTCTTTAATCGCCGATCCAAACGGAAGAAGCGGCTGCGTCGGAGGTGAAACAATGCGATTAAAATTTAATAACACTGATTTTTCATTCGATCCCCAATCATCAATCTTCATTACACCTTATCAAGCGCCATAATTGAATTACGCCGTCCCTGACAGTTACGTTTATCTGAAAACGGGCGTTAAATCGAACGGCGAGGGGAAGCATATCAGTCGCCCGAAAATTTCGGATCACTAGCTGGCAATCGGGCTCTGAATAATCTAAACGCGTTTATCCGATATGGACGGACCAATTTCCCTGGTTCAATCCACCCAATCGCTGAGGTATGCCACGATTAAAGGGCCCTTGCTTATTTCGTTTCGGCGACGCGCGCTGTAATAACGTTTTCTTCGGCGTCGTGAAAGGGAGAATGTTTACGCGCGCACCCGTCAGAAATATGTCGGATCTGAAATTTGCCGGTACATAAAATGGGCGGGTGGCCGCGTAAAACGGTCCCATGCCCGTGGCAAATTGGAAGCGGTGGCGCGTGATTTGCTAAAGGAGTTAAGCGAAATGCCAAATTTTCGGTAACGTAAATACGGGTAAACAGAACGGTCGGTGATCGGGTGCGTTGCGTTCAACGAAATTTCAAATATTTATGTTTAACCAATAATCGTCGGCTATCGAATGTTTCCCAGTGCCGTAAGGGCCGGGGAATGTCGGCCACCGGCATGGCATCGCTGACAAGGTAAATAAAACGCATCATAGAAGTTTCATGTTCAGAAAATAGTGAGAAAGTAGACGTGATACAGAGATAATAATTTTCAGTTTGTTTCCTTCTTAGCGGCTGGCCACGAAGACTTAACAATCCCTAAGAGGACTTTCGATAATCTCGAAGGCATAGGTGTGCAATTATAGAGAACACCCTGGTGTTTCATTACAGGAAGATTTAGTAAGTGCATAGAACGTGTAGATACGCCGTTGCATTCTACCTTCGTATAATTTAGATGCATTCCCGTTGCTGTAAAATATTTTCTACGATACAAATACATCACGCACTAACCATCGCATATGGAACATTCGCTGTTGATCGTTTCCCGTTTATTTTAGAAGCATCTTCGAGCGGAGGAGATCGTATTTTGAAAGGGATCTGTAACACGATTTGAGAGGAAGACGCAATGCCTCGGGCACGTCTCGTGTGTACACAAACCGACGCGTATGTGATATTACATTTATGCAAGACAACTAAACGTGTAAACGTCAGCAATACAACGCCAGTATAGCGCTGCCATTCCGAAACTAAACGCGCGAACGTATACGGCGAACGAAAATAATCACTTTCGACATATGTATGTATAGATGAATATTTACGATGCAGGTGCTCGTGCTGCTTTACGAGAGTTCTTGAAGCGAGAAACAACGTTTTGAATGGTGTTTGAACAAATCACTTAAACCAAGCGCCCGCTGCCAGCGCGGCTTGCTTCTGAGTGAATATGTCCCGTCAGTGGTCAGCCACTGAGTGCCTCATCTGACGTAGATCTTACTACTGGGAACAGTTGAAGGCTAAGTCAACCAAATTCGTGACAGATTTAAGGAGAATGTAGTGATTACCTCGCGCATCTCGTTGACTGATCAATCGCTCCTAATTTCCCATTAGAACTGACGAATAAATAAATGTATCCAATAACATAGTCGACAATTGAAATTCAAGCTTATCGACTCACGCCTCGACTGCGCGGTCGATTTTGGAGGAACCGTGTGTCTGAAAGAAAAATACCAAAAAGATTTGTAATCGGTACGACTGTCGCTATGGAAGGGACTAGGATTAATTAGATCGATGAAGAATTAACAAAATGGCGGACGTCCAAAGCTGAACTATAGAAATTAGCTAAGTTTTTTAATCATTCTACCACGAAAAAGATGAGGAAAAAACAACGAAAATGCGTGATTCTAGTTGGGGCCATAGCGACAGTCATACTAATTATGAAAAAAAAAAATGAAAAGAAATATGAAAAATAACTTTTTGTATTCTCAACGCACGTGTTAATAAATAGAGAAAACTTCGATTTAGTAAACACATTCTTTTTGTGACAAAAGAAAGTTCCAACCAGCGGTACTTTATCAGGGCGTCACGGTGGAAGGACCCCTTAACAGAGACGTAGGGACAAACAGTTTCGTTATGTTGAAGGAAAAAAGGCTTATTTTTAAATCCTCGCATCGGCTTTATTACCTATAGGTAACAGGACCATTCATCTTACGTCCATTACTCATTTATACATCCAGTTGCCAAGCCTGGCACGTAAATTCCAAAAAACCCCTATTATGCTGCGAGCGTGCCGCGACGAGCATATTCCCCAGAAGCCGAACGCGCCGTTCCCACTGGGGTGCCCCGTCAAAATTAACAATTCTCCCAGGCTCGACAGTAATTAACGGGACATTACGCGCCGATTAATTCCCGCGCGCAGCCGTGTAGACCGCACGAGTCATTCGGAATAACACGCTGGAAAACGACGGGGCCAATAACCAGCGGCGATATTAAGTTCGCGACGGTTGTCTATAGCAGATGCCTGACAGCAGCCAGCGGAAAGAGAGGCGCGGAACGGATGGAGAAAGGGAGCATCCTTGGCTCGGGGCACGCGCGTGTTTACCGTCAGAGGTTTCTGGCCTGAAGTTTATTCAACAGAATGATCCGTAAATCCTCTTATCCCGTGTACCATACATCCGGGGCAATCATTTTAATCTGGTAACTCGAGAGGGGGCGAAGCCCCGTGAGCGTCTTGGAAATCTGCGCGCGGTCGTGGCACGTGTTAACGGCAGTATCGCTCCGTGCCCCCGACGTCTAAGCCTTTTGGCCCCTTTTCACCTTCGTGGAAACCTTTCGCGTGTCTCCAGACCGTGCACAGAAGCGCGGCCCGAGGAAAGAGAGAATGAGCCTTCTCTCCGTGACGGTGGCATCTCGAATTTCACAAAGTGCCACGGAATACGTGGCCCTTCATATATGAAGACTTCCGATCAGCAACCTATGGAACGTAACACCCGATGCTGGGTCGATTCGTTTCAAAGTAAATTGTTCAGTGTCGTAATACAAGATCGATAGTTTACCTATGGTATTAAATTGTCCAGTATTCGAAGCTTCGTCCATGTCCAAGTCGAAGCAGTTACCTCTCGGAATAATTACCTGGATCGATCACGTATATTAAGCGAAGAATTAGGTAAAGCTGATAAGGTTTTAACGAGATTTCACCAAGCATAGAATATTACGTATCGGATATGATCTACGTGCCTTTATAAGATTTTCCTGTAGGCAATGGAACGCCCTTGAAAGTGTCGGGGCATTAAAAAATCCCTTTATTAAACTTATCAAGTTATTATTGGAGTTAACTTCCCATAAGTTTCTCACCCGGGTACCTAAAACCGCTGTAACGCGCGGGATCCGCGCGCTGTGAGAGGTACAGTGATCAATTGGTTATTTCGAAAAAGTCTCGGAGCACACCGGAGTATCGGTGATCGATTGACAATATCAAAAAGTACGGTGCACGCCGAGTGATCAGTGATCCATTAAAATTTTTCGCGAAAGTTCCGCGCTCTCTATGGGGCGCGTGATCGATTAGCGATCCCCTAAACGGGGGCGAGAAAAATACGGGGAAACGATCCAACTTTCCCGGGGCGTTACGATAAAGTAAATGAAAATGTTTTGTCACACGAGATCGAACGTGTTACGAAAGGTTTCCTTTTTAATGCCGAATAAAGATGTCGGGCGAACGACAGCGTTTCCATGGCTGCAAGCGTGACCCAAGTGGATTAAAGTTGAACCGGGTTTGAACCCGATTGGGGCTTCGATCGACGTTTCTTCGTGTAATACAAAACAGCGACATCGTGGACTAAACTGAGGATGAAAAGCAAACAGGAGTGCTGAATAATAAACAGCACCGATGAATTGTTCAAGCGAACGAAAATGAAATCGCGTTAAATTCAGTCACGTGCCCCGCGACGTCTATCCACCTTCGTCCTTTTATTTATATCCATTTCCCCCGATATCTTCTGCCCGTAAAATCTGCATAGATACCTTCGGCGCTTGAGTGCAACGCAATAACAGTCGGGTGGCCCAACGTACAAAAATATCTGTCTGATAAATGTCTGCAACAACACAGCGACTGGTTTCATCCCATTGAATTCCAGCCAAGTAATCCCGACCTATTGAAAAGGAAATCTAGCAGAAAATAGAGGTGAAGCGAATCGAAGTGGTCCATTTCTTACACCGCGGATCCGATTAATTCCGGCGTGGTCAAGGATCGATGAGAAATCTCGACGAGGCCTCCGAATTAAGAGTAAATCAACGGTAACGAGGCGAGATCGGTATTCTTTCGCCCGACGAGCCCCGGTAACCAGGCGCACCTCACCTCCCCCGCCCCCAAACAGGATGAAAATCCAATTTCAAGTTTCCGTTCGAAATTAGCTCGGTTTTACCTCCACGTCCGCGTGTTAATAGAAACATGCTCGCCGATATGCGAAACGAACCAATCCCCCGGTTACTTGTCCTGTTGCGGTTCCTCCTTCTGCCCGCGAAAATGGCCATCGTTACGTTTAAATTGCTTACATTCTCTTGGGGCTTGTTATTAAGCTATTAACTTTTAATTGTCTTCGCGGCACTCGACTTCCCAGCCCGTGCCGTCGTTCAGTTTTTTTTTTTCACGAAAAGCTACGAGCACATCTCCGGGAACGTTTAAACACTTCAATGCGCTATTCGATAGCCGCTTGACATCCGGGATGGCGAAAGTCGTAAATGATAGGTGGTGAACGAACTAGTGGATTCTTTTATGGGAGTAGTCCACCAGAAACAAAGCTCGATGCATCATGAGCGTGTTGGAAACAGCGCAACGTACTATCTTACACTGTTCAATATTCCAGGTCAAAATTAGTGGATCTGATAAAGGGCAATCTAGCGGGAACAGGGGATCTAGCTGTTCCACCGTACAATCCGATATTCAGACTTAAGGTTTCTACAACAGAGGGATATAGGATAGCGCATCTGAAATAGACGGTGTATATATACCTCTTCTGACGCTGAAGACAGGAAGATAGTTTCACAGGAGCAATTAGACAACGATGCATAACACTGGAGCAGATAATTACAACTGACGTCCAAGAAAGTAATTAGGTGTCCCGTTTCTGGTGTCAGCAGCGTCCTCTCGCTTGTCGCGCGCAAAGATTGAGGATTACCGCGAGTGCAGGCGCAACGGAACAGCGATCGCGTCGCCGATCGGCTCGATAAACGAACCCCGATGATAAACAGGTCCCGTGGAAGAGGATATTGTCTTAGAGAGGAATAGGGTGGAGAGGAAGATAGCACGCGAGATTGAAAGTATGTTATCCTCAAACAGAGTGTAAAAGGAAGCTGAGCAGCGACACCGTCGATGGGAAGCGTCGCCGTGCTCTCGCGCGCAGAAATTCCTGCTAAACGGGGGATAAAATAAATATATCGGTAGATATGGGACTGGTTATTGCGCGGGTAGTTCTTTTTTTTTCGCGCGGTGGTACGTAGGTACTTCGGTATCGGCGGACTACTTTTTTCGAAATCGACAAAAGGCTCGTTGATCGATCAACGAGCGACGAGAACGGCCCGGGCACCGAGTGCTCATTGTAAATTTATTTGACGAGACGCGGCCATTCAGATCGCCGCTGTGGGAAATGAACGAAATTCGAAGCTGAATTTTGCGCCAGAGCAGCTCGAATATCGGTCGAAGACCCACGGGTTCAGATCTCGTAAAGCTACAGGGCCGTTTCGAGTTTCACCCGAAATCTACGAAGGTGCACTAATCCAATGCAATTGGTTAATGAGTTTTTTGCTGGGGTGTTGCGATTTGGCTGGGAATCTTAGTAGACTACTTGTGTAGTAGTTTATATTTGTATCAATTTTTAGGAATTTTTTGCAAAGATACCAATGCGCTAATCCTTTCGGAAATTTAAGGGTAGTTTATTTAACATTATAACAAGTAAAAAAAAATTTGTAACAGTAAAATTATGATAAATACAAAAGAAATAGAATAGAATAGATAGAACTTCAAACAACCAGGTGTGCTTTTCGCCAAAAATTCGCGTTTTATTTGTTTAAAAACAGTGGTTAAAATTAATAATTTGGTTCAACCTTGTGGTTCATATTCCGAGGAATATTATAAACTAAAAGTATGCAAAATTTGAAGTTGAGAAAAATGCGTTTAAAATGCGTTTTAGGTATGCTCGGCGCTCGGAGGCGCGCTGTCCCACCAGGCTATAGTATCGATACGGAGTTCAATTTCGGCCTATAACTATCAGAATATATTTTTGAAATGTTTTAGAAGCAATTTAGGGAAAAAATTTTTTCTTCTATTCATCGTTCGATTTATACGGTCTCTTCCTCTTGAACATTTACCACTCCACGTTTACTGAAAATATATCACGGAGAACCATGCGTGATACGTTGTAATGAATGTTTCATCAAGGGCTACGATATAACAGTCTGGTGAAAATGTCTATGTACCATTAACACAGTTCAGTGAATACAACCTACAATCAAGCCGATACATTCTGACAGACATGTGGGAATCGAATTGTGCGAGGCATGTGTACATATGTGGTTGTGGGTTATACCAACACCCCTCGTTATTCGCCCATCTGTTACAAAATGAGGTTGTCATCTTTTTATACCCCAATGAGTGCAGATTATACGATTGGTAGGATGACCGGTATACATGAACTAACGAAACAGTGGATTTGGAAGGAGGAAAAAGGTCTGGTACGTATTCAATTTAGCGAACAGACAACAAATTCGCAAAAATACTTCGGAGTATTACAAGAAATTTTGGAAATTTTCTAGCTCCAATTCAAGACCAGAAGTAGAAGCGTAATATGCAAGAGGTGGCAGCTTTGTCCAGAAACTTGTCGAATCTAATTAAAAACTTCTCATTTTCTGCACTTTTAAAGGGTGCAATCAAACTCGAATTGTGATCTGGTAGTAATAATTCTAGCTCCTAATATTGCTCCTCTGATCATTTCAAATAACTCCGGACATTCTGCGTACCAACTGCTTCCGTGCATCGTTAAGCCAGAGGAATATAATCTGTGAAAGTGCTGTAGAAACGAATCAGAGAATATATGGCTCTCTTGTTGCAGCTAAGGAAGTGGTGCATCACGGTGTATAACGTGGCGATAACGGCAATACTAAATGGAAGTCCACTGTCTCGACGAAAGAGATGCCATATGGCGACGCTCGTGGTTTCAGTTGAAGACCACCGTAACCGCATGGTTAACAGATGTTACACGCTTCCTGCGATTGTTCTTCAAAGTAACTCCTACGATCGGTCGGAATCGATTCGAAACTGTGAACTGGAAGTAAGCATTATATAATACATCATATTTAGAGGCTCAAGTGACTCATCGATCTGGGGCATTGAATAATTTCAGCGTCGTCGTACATTGCTAAATTTAAACGCTAATTAACAGGAAACGGTAGTCGAACTTAGAACACCATGTAGATTTGCAAGAAGACTGGAGGAAACGGATGACATCTTTACTGAAATTATATAAACTTAAGCGAGGCAAGTTTATCCACATAATTTTGTGTATATTATAGTCTATATACAGTCTAAATCGGGCGAAAATCTACTGATGAATTTTTGTTGAAATACCCGATCGAATAAAGAGGGATAATTAAATGGTCTACACTCTACGGGCAGGCATTAATCCCCGAGCGAATGGAAATGAATGAAGACCGCTTTCGAAATTGGAAAAATTCATTACCCCGGCGAAGAAATTTATGTAAAAGGGAACAAAAGCAAAGACATGGGAATTCAAAAGGGTACAATGGCCGGCGCGTCTCCATACGCCCTGTATTTCTTAAAAGCACATCCCCTTAATTGAAAGCCACCGTAAATGTTTCCTTTTCGTTACCCTCGGCCTGAGAATCTAACCGACCATCTTTTTAATTCCCACGAGAGAATGAAACACGAGCACAGGCACTGCCAATATATATGAAAACCAATTTACGATAACGCGGGGTAAAATCATACCGCATTTAATGATCCTGTAGCTGAATTAACGCGGAGTGCCAGATATAATAAACGGAAATCACTAATTGGGACACAGGACCACAAATAGTAACAGGGATAATTGACAGAACAGAGTTAGAATGACAAAACTAATTCGCGGCCCTCGAGATAAAAACAGAATTTATGAATACCCATATGAAATTAGATCGTCCGTGCTTTTCTGCCTCTCTAGCTGACTATATATCTCTGCGGTAATTAAAGTAGGGTAAGTCCGCTATAGTTCGACCACCGGGAGATTCCGGCCAGTGTTGATATTTTAAGACACTGTGTGTCATTGATACAAAAGAATTGGATGCGCTTGTTGTTGATCTTGCATTGACCACTGTGGCAAATATATATTCAAATTATAAGAAGCACTTAAGACTTTATGCGAGTCTGAAAGTTTCTAGATCAAGTTACAGTGCTGATGATATTTGAAAGACAGGTAAGTTTATTTACACTATTCCGATATTGGGGGATATAATATGCATAAAACTACAGTGTCGCCCCAAGAATACGTATGTATTCGTTTTTAATTGATTTTGACAAGGTGGTCGACCACTCCTGACATGCGGGCAGGGCTTGAAACCTGTTAAAATATCGATTTCAGTTCTCCAAACCGTTATGAAGAACCTTTATTCTGAATAACTGTTACGAAGAACCGAAATTTCCAACTATTATCTATTTCAGTTACGGTTCCTATTTCCTTCCTCATGTCGGTTCCATAACCGTTATTTTTTCGGTTCTATATCGGTTCCGAAACGGTTCCAGAATAAATTCTTGTATCGACTTTTCCCTAATTGATATCATTAATTATTGTAGCTGCAGATTACTGTATATGTGCATATTCTTCACAAAATCCTTATAGAAAAAGAGGAAACATTTATACATATCATATACAATAAAGCGTTGATATAAATAAATCAGCCACAAATTTTTTACATTCACACACACTAGGGTATCATTCAGAATAGGATGTTAAAAGTTTCTCCTGTTCTATAAGGATTTTGTAAAAAAGATGAACATCTACAGAAATCTGCAGCTACGATAATGAATGATATCAATTAGGGAAAAGTCGATATAAGAATTGATTCTGGAACCGTTTCAGAACCGATATAGAACCGAAAAAGTAACGGTTATGGAATCGATATGAAGAGGGAAATAGGAACCGTAACCGAAGCAGATAATATTTGGAAATTTCGGTTCTTCATAACAGTTATTCGGAATAAAAGTTCTCCATAACCGTTTTAATCAGAAACTTTATATAACAGTTTTAAACAGTTATTTTCGGAATCGTTTCAACTCCTGCATGCGGGTGAGACCGGCCAATTGCAGTGCCAATGTTTTTGGTTGAAAATGAAAATAAATATTTGAATTTATCGCACACTATAATTTATGTATACTCCAAATTGCTTGGGCTCTGCTTTAATTTCTACAAAACGACAAGAATGTGAAAAACAACGATGCTACAATTTCTTTTCCAAAAAGTGGTCGAACTATCCCGAACTTACGATATATATAAAAATATTTTTCCATTTCGTGCAAAGGTTAGTCATTACGAGGAGCTGTGACATCCGCGATATTTCAGGGCATGAAGAAATTGATATAGAATCGTTCCGAATTCATTGAACGTAAAAAAAACTGCTCCCTCGTTAATGATTTAGCGGACTAAATGAAATTACTGACCCGCAACGGGATGGCAACTTTACTTATTCAGACCGACTCGCCGCGGCCGCGGTGAGGTGATTACCGATATCGTCCACCGCGGTAAAAATATTACGCGTTTTTGGTTGTTGAGTGAATTTCATGAACCTGAATACGATATGAGGTTCGAACGGGAGCCAATATTTCAGCAAATCCGTTCACGCTGTACGCGCTACGTTTAAAAACAGGGAATACTAGAAAATTCTCGGTTTTCGTAGATTGAAACAAACACGGCTGGACCGGTCTACATGTGCCTGTATCTCGCTTTTCGAATCATTGAGAAAAAGGGAGCACAAGAGTTTACACGTTTATATTTTACGCTCACCACGCGCGTTTTCTACCCTAAACGCAGCCGTTAAAAGCATTTGCGGTTACCCCTTAAGCCGGACTATGTACGACTCGCTATAACGAGAGGAGATGGTTTTACATCGAGGTTCGAAAGGTTGCGAAAAAAAAAATAGAAATCGTTGGAATAACGATCGATTTTACTATGAAACAGACGAAATTTTTTTCAGACTGCATTGTTTATTTAACAAGAGACAAATGGGTACCGCGGTTCTTTTTTACTGACGAACATTTAGAAATTATATTTTTCACACTTGTAATTATAAATAACGAAGTCAAACGCGTCACTATGAATGTTATCAATAAAAAAACACTTTGTATCACGCGTTCGGAATATTCGTCAAGGTGTATAATATGTATTTTTGAAACTGAGAACAGCGTACTTATTTAGTATGCAAATGGCGAGAGTATGGTATGTATGCAGAACCTTTAACAAACGGAGAATGAAAATGGCCGAATGCTGATGCTGACACTTCTATTCTGTACTCAGTGACGAAAACTCCAATATCATCGATAATATCGCGGCGCGAAGAATTTCATATAATGAACGATCAAATATTTCCATCTTTCACTGGATTGGTGGGGACGTCGTCATCGACGGATTAACACGACCGAATTTTCGCCGCTGCCTTTATAATATTCGTTAATTACCAGCCGATTTGCGTATTACCATTAATTTCTGTCTCGCGTAATTGCGTGGATTTAATGCAGAGGCGCGTAAACTGATTATCGGTGACAATTATGAGGTGGGGGACAATTGCGGGTTCGCCGGAAGCGAACTCCAATAAAGTGGACTTACGAAATTTCGGAAGACCCACGCGCCCACGTACCGAATTCGCCATATTCCATTTTTACGTGGCGATTTTGCGTTGCTCAGGTGGCAAAAGAGCTTAATCAATGTAATCACAGGTTGGGCAAAGTTTAACAGCCGAGGATTCTTCCATTCAGTCAATTCCTAAGCCCGCGACCATCTCCAAGTGCTTTTCAGGTAAATAGTTCCTAATCTTAGGCTTTGCTTTTATTCGGAATACTTTACCTAACATTCAGATTCCCCTCTTTCGAATTACACACACTAAAGGAAGAGTCCTCGACACAGCGGAGAAGGAGCTTAAGTCAACTCCCCAAGAAGCTACCACAATATCTCTGCTAGCACAACGTTCCAGCGGGCAGCGCACAGAGACCACAAGTCAACACACATAGCCACGCGTCTTGTGGAATCAAGAACCGCGCAAACCCCAGAGAAGCATATGAAACAGCGAGCACGTTCGACGGAAGCATTATTTCGCGCGTGTGTGTGTGTGTGCGTGCGTCGATAAGAAGTCAAAACGACGGGGATCGTCTTCACCCATTCAGGGAATAAAAGTTTCGACTTCGGAGCGTCCGAAGAGGAAACTTTATATCGAAGGGGATGCTCGGCTGGTTTTTCGTTGAGGAATCCACGTTGCCACTGACGACCGGCAGGAAATCCCAAGTAAAAACACTTTCGAGGGAGTCGTTCGCCCCTGCGAGCCTAGCGTGGGGCATTATATTTTCGGCAAATATAATCGTTTCATATATCTGTGCGTCGCATTCAAAACGCTTTTGTGCCAGTGGCAGCGTCGACTCCGTCGAAATGCTGGGGTGGCAGGAGGAAGGTTTGCTTGTGGCGGTGATAAATTATGGACTCGTCTAATATCATTTCTCTTTGCGACTTAGTAGCTTTTGAAATATACCACCGCACCGTATTTCGTCGCTCAAAAGGCTCCTGTACAGGATGCTTCACTTAACTGGGCTGCTGCTAGGGAAACAGTGGCTGCACACACGTTGCAGATACTTTCTTTCCCCTTTTTCTAACAGGACCGCATAGTTTGCTCGGGACAGTGTCGTAGTCAATGACAAATGGGTTTGTCAGTACAGGATACGGCAGTTCTTAGATCTAAAGGGCAGAAGGAATGTCCCGAAGGGAGTACAGGAGTATATCCAGCACTGTCTCTACTAGTTTCACGTGAAAGTAGAGTTCTGCGACAAAAGGTGGCAATTACTTTTGCACGCAATTTTTAACTGTTTTAGAGACTAATGTTGGTAGGAGCGTCTTGGCCATCTTTTCGCCTGAATAAACCAAAACTCCTCTTGGGTGTCTTCTTGTAACGCGCAGAGCAACGGGGATGTTGCAGGCGGTCCCGTTGAGTGAAACACCCTGTACCGGATTGCAGCTGGTGCTTTCCAGTTCCCGGAAAAATAACCGGAGAAGCATAGGAAGAGGAGAAGGTTTTCGTCGCGTTTCGAAGTACCTACGCGGTGTTTGCATTAGCTTGTTCGCCATGATGCACATCCGTTCTGGGTTGCTTGGATGAACGCGTGTGTTTAGTTACTCTGCGGTGTCTTGCGTGGACCGACACGCTTTGCAAAACAGGATGGGCTTGCAGGAAAAATGCAGCCTTCTAAAGGTGGCCGTTCCAATGTGCGGGTGGCGACTGCGGCCGGCGACGGTCCCACTAGTGCGAGGGAGAAGTATGTATCTGTTTCTCCCTTGCACTAGTGGGGCCGTCGCCGGCCGCACGTTGGAACGGCAGCCTTTACTGACCGAGAATTGGTTGCTGCGACGATTGCAACTTGGAACCTGTAAGTACTGGCGGGTCCCTAAGAGAACTATGGACAAACATTTGGAAGAAGTTAACGTTATCACCAATGCTTCTGTCGAATGTAATGGATGACCTAAATGAATGGAGATCGAAGAATTTGAGAACGCCTATTGCGAAGCCTACCGACTTGATCATGATATATTAATTCCGATATCAATAGACTTATTTAATTCTTTGGAATCTATCTTGGATTCGATTGGTTCGCCGAGGTGCATAAGCTGAATTGTAGTAGGAACATTTATTTTCATAGTAGGACACAATCATGATTCATTCGACTGTTTCGATTGATAAAATCTAGCCGTTTCATAATTCAATGTACAATAATTATCAGATTTAGCTCTCTCGAAGAAGGGTCATTTCATTTATAATAACGCGGCGCAAGCTGCTTGGTCACGTAGACTTCAACGTAACGTTCTCCGCACCCTTTATTACCGCTATTATTCATAATGCCGCCTCTTTAATTAATGCGCCCCTTTTTTCCGTCCCACCGCCGCGGCACCGGTCACTAACAAGGGAAGTTCTATAACCTCCGTCTCCAATTTAAGAAACGCGGCATGTTCTGTATGGTGTTAAAAAAAAAAAGTGATGAATACTCCCTCTTTCTGGCTGCACTACTTTCTTTAATTATTATCTTTTAGCTGACTTTCCTTTTTTGTCGGAGTGAGGAACGACCTCTGGGATTTTCGCTCTTTTTAAAATTCATCTGTACGGAATTGTCGCTACTGTTACGCTTCATAATCCTCTAATTTGCGATAATAACGATGCGATTCTAATTGCAAGTGTATGTTCGAGTGAATGATTTTTCGAACTGTATCGCTTTGCAGTGCAAACGCCTTAATTATTAATACGTGCATGATACGGGTTATTAGTGGCACGGATCATCGAGGTTTAGAATAAATTCGGGACATTGCTTACCGATCTTTTCAATTCCTTCTTAAGTGGTGTCAATTAGAAGACATGAAGGAATCTTCTTAAATGTTGCAAATTTGGAGATATTCGGGTCTCACCTGAAACAAACAAAGCAAATTTTAACGTTTTAACATTTAACTTTTTAATTCAAACATTTGAATCTATCTTATCATGTTAACTTAAACAGACGATAACTTAAACTAATCTTAATTTCTTGCTCGGTTTAGAATGAAGGGAATAATTTAAATACCCGTCAGCATATCATTTAAGGGGGTGTACCCTTTACTAAAGATAGTAAAAAAACGGGAAATCTTCATCGAGCCGTTGACTTGTAAAAAAATCCACAAAGTCTACACGTTTTCCGAGGGTTCAAACGGATATACCCCCTTAAGACGAAACAAAAATACGTATACGCCGGCGGGAAATTAGTGGGAAATAACGAACATATCAGCTATCGTAGGGACTACTACTGCCAACACAGAACCTTCAATTCCATGCATACATACTTCGCTACCTACTGAAAAACATTACCAAACATAATTTCCATTTTCTTAAAAGGTGGTTTTAGGCCGTTCTGAAAATGTGCTTCTCAATTAGCGAAGCGCATCACTAGGCAGAGAATTTCCTCGCGAACACTATCCCACGAATCGATCCGATATGGAGGAAATTTAGAAAGAAGCTGCACTCGACACCGGTGTATCATTTTCAGCGCTATTGAAACCGCAAGCTGGAACGCTAACCGAAATCGTGCCTCACACTTTTATCAGGAAGCTTCCTCGCGTATCCGACGATTTAGTAGAAGCCAGATACGATTCGTTTAGATAGGCGTAGGTACACACATAGCTGTTTCTAAAAAAAAAAAAAAAAATCCGCGTGGACCCCAAACTCGGGAGTACAGTAACCGGGAGCATTCGACGGCTCCGCTTTCCTGGCCCCTCCGGCGGATCTCCACTCGTCGTCACGCGAAAAACCGCGCCATCGAGAATTCATTATTCACCGATTAATTACTTTTCAGCCTCGATAAACATGGCCCCACCGATTTCTGGCTTGTATCGGACACCACCCGGCAACTCATAAATACGGGTGTTCCGTTTTATCCGCAAATAGTTTCCTCCAGGCGGATTAAAGCCACCCTTTTTCCCCCCCGGCCGCGCGAGATGACGTTCTGTTTGCTTTTTATTAGTTGCAGCGGCGGTGCAGAGTCACACTTGGAAATGGGGGAAACGCGGGCTTTTACGTCGGCTGTTTCCCGGCCGCAGAATTTCGTCGATACATCGGGGAGAGGGCTCGAAAAGTTTTGTTGCACCGGCAGAGGCGGCGATGCGGAATTTTCCGCGATAAGTTTTATGCCCCTCAATAACAGGGTTCATTTGGAGGTGGAACAATGCAGAGCACGGGAAAACCTAACGCCGGCTACGCCGACGCGACAATGGTGTGGTAACTTTGCCGCTATTCGGGGAAGTGGAGTGAACGTTGTTTGCTGTACGTATATTGGTGGGTGCTGTGCACAGGGTGTTGCGAAAGGTGACGAAGAGTTTAGTAGCCGCAGAAATTAGGTGGCTACTTTCTTGGGAATACTTAGAAGAATTCGCGGGTATCGGGAGGAGTAGAACGCATCCAAATGTTCATTCTAGGTGTAATGACTTTAATCACGATGCACGCGAAATAAATATCAACGCCTTTCCGGGACGTGCAATGTTCTTCGAGCTTTCGATACATCAGCCTGTAACTCGAAACAGACATTCGACTTAGCGGCCTGGTGTAAAAAAGAAGCCCAGAGAAACGAGCCCGATAACATGAAAATGTTGCACAGCTAAGGGCGAACGCTATCGGTATTCACGCAGTCTCGTGAAAAAAACTTCCATTTGCAGTTACTTTCCGGTGGCAACGAATGTTCCTACTGCAGTTCCATTTCCAGGTCGAGAGCGACGTTAGCGTTTCGGAAAAGTCCCGCAGGAAGGCGAAACAGTCGTGTCAAGACGTCGTGCTCGATAATTTCGATTACCTATCGCTGAACTACGGCGGACCGAACTTCAGCTGCCTAGTTTGCCAACTAATTAACATACGGATACCGGTGCGCCGCTCGATTCCGTTTGCGTTACACATCGAAGTAATACTGACGGACCGGAAGCTAACGATTCCTGTGCGCGGTTCCAATCGCGGGTATTTACGATCAACTAATTGCGGGTAAAATTCAAAGGATGCGCCGAGGCGAGCGAGTGATTCGATTCTGAAAGATCTGTGCAGTGGTTGTATGAAGAAAACTGACATTTGTGCTTTAAATGAATTCTTTATAATCACCTGATGAGTTCTATTGAATTTGCACTGAAAATATTTGTATCCCTTCGACTCGGCTCCCCCCAATTTTAAATCCTCAGTGCGCCACTGGAACTGTGGCTGCAAAAATAGTATTAACAATTGGTAATAGGGCGATTGCTAAGTAATCTACGGAATTAAATCTGTAACAAGCTAACACGGGCTTATCAAACATTTCCCTAGCAGAGGAAACTACCTGCAGCCAGTTTGTACGGTCGAACGTGCAATTATCTGAGCCCTGAATTATGAAATGTTTAATGCGTGTTTGAAGTGCGACGGTGGTCTCAGGAAACAAGGGTCCTGCTCCTGGTGGCATAATTTATGACCATTCTCCGGGAGCCCTAATGCACGGCTCGACAATATTTACGGGGAGGTAATATGTGTTGCAATTTAATTAGGAATATAAAAGGAGAGTGGTACGCGGGGGCCTAGAGTCGTGCTGGCAAGGCTGAAAGATTACTCTCTAACGAAGTATCTCCATGGTACATGTAGTCTATCGTCCAGGTTTATCCTATCATCTCTCTCACCTTATCCAGCGAGTTCAA
Organism: Andrena cerasifolii; assembly: GCF_050908995.1. NCBI lineage: Eukaryota > Metazoa > Arthropoda > Insecta > Hymenoptera > Andrenidae > Andrena > Andrena cerasifolii. Next base: position 11,701,349 of record NC_135123.1, read on the forward strand.
AACTCCTGTTTGCGTTTTTCTTTTTGTGTCCCGAAGTACGATCATATCGCTCAGCTATATGTCAAAACGTCTTGGTTACGTATGCCTCAGCGCTGGATTTTCCATTTATGTTGTATCGTTCACAAAATACTCTCATCTCACGTCCCGCCTTATCTCTATAATATTCTTCGCGATAATCATTCTTACCATGGGCCTAATTCTCTCTCTACTCGACACCAAAGTCTCCTTTCCATACCGACACACTTGACACCTAAATTTGAATCATCCTTCGCTTATATTTTGGCTCATTACTGTAATTCCCTCCCACCTGATATTCGAGGTCTAAATTCGTTTCCTGATTTTCTAGTTTCTTAATGTTAGTTAGTTTTTAGTCATTTAGTTAGTTATTTAGTTATGGTTAGGCTTCTAACAGTATTGTACTGCAGCCTCGCCATTTACTTCGCTTGTCTTTGTGTATTATTTTCTTCTCTGGATGTGTCAAGTAATAAAGACGAATAATAATAATAATAATAATGTGCATATAAATTTTCCAAAAAATTGTGATCCCGACTCACTCTGAGCCGTAGTATCTAGTCTCAATAACTGTTCCATTGCATTGCAACGTACCGAATCTTGTTCAGTCTCCTTTTAACGCGTTTCCTCGAAGCATTTGCTTAACTGGCGTGGACGTTCTCTTAAGTCTAAGCGACTCTAGGGGCCAAGAAAGTCCGTTCCATGGTTCGCATCAGCCACTCAAATTGATATATAATGGGGGTTGCCAGCGCCTGCAGCAGCAATCCGCAGGCTCCTGTCGGTCTTAACGTTAAAACTCGCGGTCACCATGGAACCGCATCATGAATTTTAACATTCCTCTCTGTACGGTGGCTGCGGCAGCAGCGACTGCATAAAGTTTCGGGGGTGCAGCGGAGAAAAAACGAAAGAGTGAACGTAGCAGCCGGAGATACCAGAATTATGTGTAAATTTATGTAAATTAATGGATTATTCTAGTTTCGTTAAACCTCTGAATTCACCCTGGCTTCCTTCCTTTCTATTTTCCGGCGTTTATAGAGCCCCGCGGGCGAAAAAAGGGGCATGTTTCCGCGACAAATATCGGGACAATGGCGAGGCCAGAGGGAGCGCGTGGCTGCCGGTATCGCGACATCGGCGAATTATTTATCCTCTTCGGCGATTTGCACGCCGGATATCGCATTTACGACTGTCGAGCAACCTGGCAATAATTCAGGCCGCTTTTCGTTATCGTCCGCGGCTGGCGGGAGAATCTGCTTGATTTCCATTAACGCTCTATGACGGCGAGAGAATTTTACTGTCGAGAGCAGAGGGGCCTGTTAGCGTTATCGCGCGGCTGCAAGATCGACCGTGAAATTCGCGGGAGTCGCGATCGAAAGTCGAGTGCGAATTGAATAACCGCCGTGGGAAACAGCCGGTTCAATTTTGCCGGCGAGCCATCCCAATTTACAAGGTGAACGTCGAAGAGCTTAACGATGGACGGAGCGGACGAACTTTCATTTCTGAAGCCTCCGCGTAACGATGTCATTGCGATTCCAGTGAAAGACTTCTGTGTATGTACTGATGGATCTCGAGGATCGCCACTTGCGTCAACAAGGGGTGCACCCTTCTTTATTTCTCACCATAGACTGGGCTATCAAGAATGTGACCAAGAAAATCGCCCGGCATTGTCGAAGTTAATTCCTGAAATTAATTACTGGCCCGGGCGGGATACTTGCAGACGTGCGAATCCACTGGGGTTTCAATCTTATTTACGATGCACTTAAGCCCATCCTTGTTCTCCGGCCGTTGCACAATAATTCTGCGGCTATAGCAGAGACAAAGGGAGCATCCGCGCAATTAGGCTGGTTTAGTTATGCCTGTCCGTCGAATTTCGCCGTGAGAAAGTGAAACGGCGGCCGGCCGCGTAACATCTACGGCGCGTTTTAAGTGGCTTAAACGAATCAACTACTTAATGGAGCGGATTACGGAGTAACGCGCGGCAAGGTCCGGTCGGGCTGGCCCGTATTGTGTCAATGTCGAATACGTGGGGGAGTCGCGTTCATATTTTATTGTAACTAATGGCCGCTGTAACGTTGCGTTACTACGACCCAGTTCGGCGGTACTAAATGGAACGCCATTGCATATTCAGGAGATGAAGGATCTGTTTAAATCTTCCCTGAGTGACGGGAAAAAATAACGAGTCCTCCTTCGAGATATCGCGCGGCCCGCGGAAACGCGTAGAGTGGAAAGAATGCGAGGGAGAAGTACAGGAAACGCCGGGGGAAGGAAAGTAGTTCGTATTTCTCGATTCCTAACGTCTGCTATTACGATGACGGATGGTATTCGATGCTTCGCAGCGAATTTAACTTAACAACATTTTAGCCGAACAGCGCGGCCGTAAATTGATCGTAAATAGGGGACGTCTTTGAAGGAAGCCTGCAATTTCAACTGCGACAACTTTCCGTATTATATTCGCAAAGAGAGTAGAATTCAGAGACACCCAGAAATACCTAGGCTTCCACCTCGGCACGCAAGCGCGCGCACACACACACGAGAGTCTCGTTAATAGAAGAGTCGCGAAAGAACTTCTCATCAACCGTTTCGCGAAAAGGGGATTACGTGATGCGAGTGCGCAAATTCCTCGAGGCTAATGGAGAACAACTACGGAAAGCAGTTCCGGGAGGTGAGTGAATGGTACCGGGAAGCATCGATCCCGTGAAGAGCGGTCAAAGGTTCCTCTAATAGAGGCCTGTACAGCGGATCGCGGACTTCATTCGTTAAATCCCGACCGTTCGAGTGCGTGTGGTTCCATAGGCGCGCAAATGGAACCTGTGCGGTTCACGCGGCCGAGTCGGCGTGAAAATGCGAAAGATCGATGCCCGTAATACTTTAGCTGGTAAGCTTGGAATTTCTGCTACATCTTGCGCGCGGCTAGGCGCGCGTGATTTGTGCGATTTTAAAATAGATCCAGCGGCGAAATTTCGCCCCGATAAAACCACAAATATCGCGGGCGAAAACGGGGGCAAGCCGTGCGACTGAAGCCGACAGCTTTTCATTCTGCTCCTCGGTTACGCGGACCTAGCCAGCTTTGCAAAATATGCCTGGCATTTCCTGAATTTATTATTACCCGTAGATTAATGGTCGCGAGCGAGCTCTGGTATTATTCGGATAGATTTCGCGTCCTCGTCCTGCGGCACGCATGGAGTAACAATACGAAGGTGATTTGTGCGCGTCCGCGGAGAGAAATCTAGTCATCTGCGTTTGAAGTACACCAAGTATCGTTTCTAATATCCTCAACATTTCTCTGATATTTACTTGAGCTTTATATCAGCGTTCAAAGCCACTCTCAGCGTGCATTCTGACGAAACAAGCGCCGCAGCATCTGAAGATTTTAAACATTATCCAACAACTATAATCGATAAAAGTATCGATGCCGAATTAATTCACCAAAGCTGAGGTCGCGTAGAAAATTTCTGATCCACCTTTTCATCGAAAAGATGCCACGCGGATCCCATTCCTGAGGCTCGAATAAAGCCACCGCTCTAAAAGACATCGAGCAATAACCAGGGAAGGGCGAGGACAAGTAATAAGTCACTTGCTGTGGCCAAGAAGACGTCACTCGCCGGCGGACAGCTTCCAGTCGCTCGCATCATTAAGAGCAGGACCGCTCAAAGGAAACGCGCCGGGGTGACGTTTAATTTAAAGAAGGATTCACGCCGAAGAATCACGTTTGAAAGCCACCGGACACCTGATATTTCTCCCTCGGAGATGTAGCTCAAAGGGACTTTAATTAAAACAACGGAACACCGCGAGACGTCTCGAAGTGTGGCGTCTGGGACAATGGAAATTGCTTCACGGAAGTAATTCGATCTATCCACCCTCCGCTGCTTACCGCGCCCCGGCTTCCGCGCCGCGCACCCGCCCGCATTTATATAAACATTCGCCTGACCTGTTTCCATTCGGAAGTTGTAAATGAGCCGCGCGCGATCCGCTATAAAAATTCCCCCGACGGAAGTGGAAAGTCGGTCGCGCAGAAAGCGTCTTATAGGATGTGGCGGATCGTCGCGGGACGTGCTCCCTTACCGCGGACGCTTCGTTATTTTTCAACTTTCTCCCCGCGCAAACAGAAGGCAGGGACGCGCGGCGGTGGCTGGCTCGTCGAAGTCGCGAGCTGATTCTGGATTTGACGGAAACGTCGGGCGCCGTGAATTCGAAATGATTCTCAGGATCTGAGGGGCCGCAACGGCGAGGCTCCCCTGCGAAATCGATACTGAAATTATACCGGGGAGCATTTTCGTATAATTGATGCGTGGCCCTGCAGCCGGAAGTTCGGTGAGTGAACAATTAGGTGTCCGCCGGTGATGCAGTTAGGAAAGTCGACAGTGGTGTCCGAAAGCAGTAGTATCGATAAAGGAACGAATAAATGTTGAGAAGTATGCGCTACCTGTGTTTATAGTATTTTGATATTTAATGAAATTATTCCTCCGTGACTGTATCTCTAACCTCGTGTATTTTAATGTTTTTGGAATAATATTTCATACGGGCAAACTCGCGAATCGCTCTATTTTGTTTTGTCAGACTGGCGCACTGGGTTCGTGCTGAATTTAAGGTAAGCCGGTAATCACGTAAGCTTTATAATATGCACGTAATTGTGTAACGAATGAAACGCTGTAACGTAAAATCGAGGACAGACAGATTCAATGATTTCGCTGTGTTGGGGGGAAGGCACCTCGTTGCCAGTGGAGGATTAAAATGCGGAAAGGTTCCCATTCTTCTGGTATCTGCTACATTTTAATGAAGAGTACTCGGTTTGCTAAGTATCTGGGTCACTAAATTGGACGCATTCATAGGGAATTCTACCCTGGGAATAATTTTACGAATTAAACAACAGGCCCATAATACAGATATTGCATAACAAGGGAAATCTCTGAAATATGACAAAGCTACCGGCACAACGGAAACAGCAGCCAGTGTGTTACGGCGGAGAACGGGAACGAAACTATAAAAGGTAGTAGTTATACATGGAACATGAAATTTGATCTGGTTATGAATAAAGTTCAGTAAACGTAATACGTCACGTAGCTGGCGTAATACGTGATCCGCGAGCGGTGAATCAGAATGTACAAAAGAAATTACTGCATCGTAATATGTCCCATGTGTTACAGTGTGCGGAGGACTTTCGTCGAATATAACGAAAGCTCGCGATGTGGCCGATGCCTTCGTTCTAAAATCAGTCCAGCCATTTCGTCGCGGTTTATATGCAAGAATGAAGTCAACGTTTGCTAATAATAGAGCACTGCTTACGGAGCCCTGGATGCCTCTGCCTCGGATCACGACCAAGGTGTACGAAACTCGTTGGAAACGGCGGCTATTGCTTCGACGAAGGAGTGAGAATAAAAATTCCTTTCGATCGACTCGCTTAGCGCTTGAAATGAATAAAGTGCCGTCCATTCGAACAAATGATTCCAGCTGAAAGGGATTTCCGGTTTTGGTTATAACGGCGGTTTCCTCGCGTCTTCGACAATAAGAATAAGAAGCACTGACTTCTTGCTTCGGCGAGTAGAAAATGCCTGTCAAGCGCAGACCTGCAGCGCCGGAAAGAACAACGCGATTCTGCGATACGAAGAAGGGCAACACGGGAGTATTATAGCAAGAAGCATTACGTGCTCTTTAATTTCGCAACCCTTTCTTCTTGACATTGCAAAACACCGTGGCAATAATTAGGACAATCATAACGAAGGGGATTCAGAGACTTAAGTAGGTTGCGAGCTACTAAATTTCAAAGGCACTCTGAGGACTTTACGTCAAACGATATGATTAACATAAAATAGCAAGGTGATGTGATATTTACGGTTGGTTATTTTACATTAATCCTAGAAGCAAAAATTCAGGGTAAATTGTGCTTCTTCGCTGTTGTCAATCGCGTTCGTTTAGTTTCAGCTCGAATAAATTGTTCGTTATCGTGGCCTTTCATGTATGGACGCCTCTTGAACGTCCCTTCGCGCGTGTCCAGATAACAAATAACTTTAATTAAAAACAGCGTGAAATACACGTAGAGGTTTGTAGAGTACTTAACTGCTCGCAGACAATAACGACCTGCATAAATATTGAAATTAAACATGTAACATTGAACACGGCGCTCCCGTAACGGAAGTAACGCCCCCGCTCAATCGCGAATCCGCAATTCAATTTGCTCGAAACAATAAAAATTACGTTGCCTGAAAACTGCGCTAAAGGCTATTAATTACAGTCATAAACGAAATAAACAGCTCTCTCTCTCCCTCTGGGTTACATTGCTTACAGGAAAATGCCAGTAATTATTTGCGCCCTTTGATCGCGTACCAGATACCACTGAGGAATCTGAAATCCCTTTCTCCCCCGGACTTTAACCAAGTTTTAAACAGACTGAAAGGCCGTTCCATTGAAAGAACCAACGTTATTCGCGGCTTGGATTACGTTACCCGATTGAAAGAACCAGAAAGTAAATTGTAACTGCCTCGTTAAGGTAGCATTTAAACAAAGCGAAGTCTGCGAAGCTAACGAAGTTATCCGTCGGTAATTCAACCCGAACCAGTTCGTTGAAATATTTGTGCACCGTCTCAGATTACATTATTAGCAATTACACCATTTAAAACAGCGCGTTCAAAGCGCTCTCAGCGAAAGAGCTAATTGTAAGTCCACCGGTCAGAAGGTGAAGAAGCAGCAACGGTTAAAAGCTGTACAGACAAGATTCCAAGAAAAAGTGTACACACACATATATGTTAAGAGCGGCGAACCAGAGCACCACTTCATCACGGTACCGACTCCTCCAACAAAATTCCCTGTACTCTGCCAGTCCCCGCAGAAATGCATCGGAAACATTAATCAGGCCCCGCGCAGCAGTCTCGCCGCAGATAGAAAAATATCACGGACCGAACGCTCGACGATCCAAGGAAATGAAACGATAAGGAATACCGCGGGGTATCGAAATCGGGCGAGCTATTTTCTGGGAAATAGGACTCCGGCAGGGAGCGAACCTCCCCCGGCCCCTGATTTCTCCTCAGGATCATAGACATGACGTCGCATTCATTCGCTCGATAGAGATGCGATCAACGAAATAGCGATACCAGATCGCCAGTGGGGGGCGGGCTGTGTTGTATTGTGGTCGCTGGTTTCATAGCCACCATCCCCTGTTACCGCGCGGACAGCTCACCGCACTGCGAGCGGATATTACTTTTTCCTTCGAAAATGGAGATGTTATTAGAAATGCTTTAAGTGATCGAACTTCGGCGGCTCGCCTCGTTGCCAGCCGCAGGCCCCGAATTGTTCGAAAGCTGGGCAGGTCGATGTTTTTCTAAATAGAAGAGCCTTTTGAATAGTAGGGGAGACCGGGGCTAGTTGATGCAGGGGGCAAGTTGATACTGACGAATTATCTCGACACCGTATATATGTGGCTCCATTTGAGCGAGATATGTGAAAATTGTTGTTCAATTCTCTCCTACGATCCAGCGCACGTGTGTGTACATTGACGTTAACATGTTTTTTTAACTGTTTTCGTTTATATAGGGAAAAAGTAAATAGTTTTGGTACATCCAAATTGATTGTCAAAATAACATTTTTTTCATTCATTTTGTATGTATTTTCTCAAGTTTCCGCTGACTGTATATTAAAGAGGAAGGACCAAAGTATATTTTGGCATATTTGTTATCAAGTAATTAATTCAAATACAAAATTAAAAAAATTGAAAACAGAATAACGTATCATACTAGCCCCGCAGTGGGGTAAATTGATACATTTTACCTTCGTCCAAATAACATTTTGTTCATTCGTTTTGTATGTATTTTCTCAACGTTTCATTTGCAACATATTAAAGAGGAAGGACCAAAGTATATTTTAGCATATTTGTTATCAAGTAATTAATTCAAACACAAATGAAAAACATTGGAAACTGAAAAACGTATCAACTAGCCCCGGTCTCACCTACACAGAAAATGTTCATTTTGCGACTAGTCATAGGCGCTGGAACGCACAAGGAATTTGCATTTATTCAACAAATTTATGGGGAGATCCTATTGGAAGTTCCCCGAGGAATCAGAGCAAGAGACGGGACGTCCGGACACGAAATTCGGGTTAGACATCTGGGGAAAGGTAGGAGGGAAATCTTTGATTAACTTGCAAACAAAAGTCGGCGCGGTGGCAGGATGGGGTTTATGATACTCAAAGTTCTTGGGGAAACTTTAACCACTTCCGAGAGAAGGAGCAGGTTAATGGTTAGAAGCGAGGGCACGGCATGTCACGTTGTAACGCAAAATATCCGAACCGATATGTCTGTTAGCCGAGATAAAACTTCGAGGAGGATCTTGACGGGGTGTTATCGAATCATTGACCCTTTGTGTAGCTCAAAAGAAAAAGAAATTCACCGCAATTATTAAGCACACCCAGATATTTCAAACATGAGCCAGGAAATTATTGGGGTATCGTTTTTGTGATAAGAAAAATTCACTTCGCTAATATGTACCTCTGTTAAAGCTGGGTCAGGGTTTGGATTTCGCCGCGAGTTCCCCAAAGTTAAAGTTTAGTTTACGAACCGATAAAGGCCAGATTATAGGCGCATAATTGAAAAACTTTCTTCCAAAACGTGGAGTTACCAATTTTCAAAGAACGAGTTGAATAATAGCAACACCAAATAGAATTTTAAGCATACATCCAATACGAGGAATTCTTCGTGAATCATGGTTTGAAAAAAATCAACCCTCAAGAAATTAGAGGAAAAATATAATCCCAGGTTAATTGTATTAGAATTCGGTTATCAGGAAATCTGGGGAAAATTTGTGAGCCATCGAAAATCAGAGTATTGCGTCCCATGACAAACGACAAAAAGATACATTTGGTATTGTTAAGTTTTCCAATTGATTCCGCGCCCGCGTTAAAACAACTCTCAATTTGTCGCGAACTATGGCAACACGAGGCTCCATTATTTCCGCTTTAAACCCGTCGATTATCTGCATTTCAACGTTGACAGTAAACTCTCAATGTACCGATCAAATGGAACGACAGACAAACGTGCATGCTGAAAAAAAAGAAGAGAGAACCAATGCATTATCGCGGCCGAAAAACAAGCGCGTGGAGCGTAGGTGCGAAACAAAAGCACCTGCAACAAAGAAAAGTACCAAGTAGCTGACATGCGTTCGATACTGCGTCACGCGATACATAACGTTTCTCTTCTTTTTTTTGGTCGCCCATTCTTCGGCTCCGACAACTATTTCGCTCTAACAGCTATCGGGACGAAATTTAAATCGAACCTGCTTCGATGAATCAATTCCAGTGAGTAGTTGAAACGATGAAATTTTCTTTTTTTTTAAACGTTTACAATCCACCGTTCTCAGCTCAATTTCAATTTTCCGTTTCGTTTAATTTAGATAAATTGGAAATCCAATTGTGTCACGCTTACGAGAACGGGAGCTGGTAATTTCTCTTATCTGCAAACTCTGGGGTCGCGAAATGTGCCCCGGCTCATTATGCCTAGCTAATCCAGACGAATGTGACTATTTTCGCGGGAAAATAAATAAATAAAACCTTTCTTTTATAAAATCAGAATCTAAATTTCGGGCGAAGCTGAGCGGCAAAGCTAGTATCTTATAATTCCATTTGTTTCTGTATTCCGAACATTCGTCGACGGACGAATGATTACGCTTGAATTTTGTTTCCGAAGGCTTCTCAGGAGTTTCACGTGGAAATTTTTGTTTCAGCCAGATGTAGATTTTAATTAAGATTAACTACTCCTCCCCCTTGCGGAGTCTAATTCAGTTTCTATTGCCGAATTCCGCCCCTGGAAACAATCGCTGGAACTTCCAACCTCATTTGGACACGAAACTTCCTCGGTCCTCGAAATTTACAGGAATCGCTCTTGACACGAAAATCTCGGCGATGAGGAATAGCCGGGGGTAAAAGGAGCGACGAAAAATCGATTGTGCAAAGTGTTAGCACGATATGAAGGCGCTCCTTTGACGCGTGCTGACAGATTTTATAAGAGAAAAAATGTTGCACGAGGCAGAGTTCGCACCCCTTTTAAATCGAGCCTCCCTAATGAAATCTCTCGGCTCCACCTGTCTCTGTATATAGATACAATAAATAAATTATAATGTACACGTGCCAGCGAGCTAAACATCTTTTCAAAAAATTCGGTTAACGTTCGACTTTACAGCCCCTACCCGGTTTTATGTAACCAATCACAACTTTTCTTAAAACCTTCCTGCTTAATCAACCGCGAAATACGTAAAGAAAAATGAACAGTTCAGCGAATACGATTCCTATAGCCCACGGCACAACTTCGTCGTGGCCGCTTGAAATTATTCAGGTCGACAAAATCCCCTCTCGATAAAATCCGCGGGGACCCTTCTCCACTTTGACTTTTCCTTTCGTCGAATACTTAGAACGGGGCTTGAGTGTACTGGGCCTGCATTATTTAAATATTTTAAATCGCACTGACCGATATCGCTCCGCTCCCCATTATCGCCCTATTACCAGAGTTTTAATCATCTTACGCGGAAGCCTCGTTGGAGATCGAAACTTGTACGACGTTCGATAGCCGGCCATCTTGCGACAGGGCATCGTATAAAGTATAAATGACCAGCGCGTCGCATGTTTCACTCTTTTTACAGCCTGTCGTATAAATACATGCGGCACAACGAGGTGAACGCGGCAGACTCATAATTAACAGCTGTTATCCGTCGCGCGGAAAGAAATATGGAAGAAGCGCGGCTCGCGAATGGGCTGTTGGGAAAATCCAGCCCCTCATTTGGGGTGGAAACTTTTCTTCGACGAGGGCAGCGAGTCATTTGCATTCTGTCATCCGACGGCCTCGTTGCGAAGCGTTTTTGGTTCGCGGATCATCGACATACTTACCCTCTAATTCTTTCACTTTTCGCAACAGTGGTATTTCTGTTACCGTTTGCAATTTTTACGGCTCCTTCGGTCCTGACTGTAGGCTGCATTTAAATCGCGCAATTATATTTATGGTTTAGCTGCGGAGGCATAAGTTTCGGGAGTTTCTGGAGGACGTACAAGTAATTGAGGAAAGTTGGGTGGTTGAAGTTATGAGCCTTTTAGTACCAGCATAGAATGACCAATACGGTAAAGTTACGAGGGGGTACGATAACTCTTGATCCCTCCTTCAAGATTGCTTCAGACTCTGCACATGACAATAGTCCCTTAAACAATGAAACTCTGGAAAGTGACGTCCTTTTTCCCCTCGTTTTCTTTAAATCACTTCTCCTGTTTTTTTATTTTTTTTTTTTTTTTATATCGAGACCACCGGGAACGGGTGCAGCGTTCCGGTGCAATTATAACGCTAATGGCAAAGTATAGATCGTCGTTATTTCGCGGAAGCTCATTAACTACAGATTTCGGTGGAAACGAGTTTAATAGTTCGCCGCAGTTCTAGGAATGGTCTTTCGTCCCATGTAAATCTCGCTCTACTGCAATTTCGGGCGAAGTTCCGGTGTAAAAATAATTTCGAGAAGTTGCTAAATGCAATTTACGGGCGGCATTTGTTTGTTGGCCGAGGTCGTTAAGGGGGCAAACGAGCATACGCTGTTTTTAATAATGCATCATTAAGCGTTGGATATTTCAACTTATTATTCTGCCGCTTCATTGTTTCCCGTGGAAATTAATAATACGCCTTTTTAGGTCACTCCTTGGTTTCAAAGTAGTCCATCGGGCGTAAAAACAATTAAGATTTGCCTCGGTTCTCTTCGAACTCACCTCAATCTCCCTGTTGGAATGAAACTTTTGATCCTATTAAACTGAGATTCATTGCATCCACACTTCTTCGTGCTTTCTTTTCCCAATACTATCGTCCTTTAGGGGAACACCGCGGATTTTCAATTGGATAAAGCAATACGGAAAAATTCGTGCGAATATCGTGGCATCATTCAGCGTCTAAATTTCGTTGTTTACATTCGTCGAATGGTAAAATTGCGCGGCTTCCGGTGAAACTACCCATTTGCGAAGTCACACAATAGGAACAACGGATCGTTTTGCACCAATAATAAGGATATTAGTCGAAAGCAGACCAACAATATGTTGCCGATGTTGTTGATAATAATAACTGGCCCATTGATCGCGCTGCTATGAATACGGTTCGATCATAGAATCAGTGATTAATGGAAAAGCCGATAAACGATCCCGTCGCGACTCTGCATCGCTAAAAGGTGCCTGCAATTCCTGCCCCCCGAGTTACTGCACACCATCACTTGGCAGATTAATTCGCAATTTATCTAGACACCAGGATTCAGGCAAACAAATAACAATCGTACCTACTATTAATTTCTGACTTTCGGTCGACGGTGTGTTTTAAGTGGATAGGATGCAACCGTTACGAACGCACTAATTTGGATTTAAATGATACTGATATGTCACTCCACTAAATTTTACGGCTTCTTTTCCTACTGTTCCGCCTTTTACTTTAACTCCCTACCATATGAAATTCGCTCTGTAACCTCTTTCGCATGCTTCAAGCATGCAGTGACACTATTTTTTGCTAATCAGCATTAACAATTAATTATTAACTTTTACTTTTGTCATTTTCCAACTACACGCATATGATGTTAGTTCTTACTTTTGATTATAATATTTGGCCGTCTACGTTTACTTTTCGTATACTCTATTGTGTTAGTTTTAGTTTTAAGTAGCTTTAAATGGTAAGGTTAATAACAGCTGACAGCTGTACCTCGCCTTTTGCATTCCTCTATGTGCTATTCAAATCTAACTTCTCTTTTTCTTTCTCCTCTTTCTCTTTCTCGCTTTTTTTTATGTGTTTTCTATTGTAAAGTCTACCGTGCAATAAAGAATTATTATTATTATATTCTGTGAGCAATCATTTCTTTATGCTTCCCAAGAAGAAATTAGTTGTGGAATGGAAGAACTCTGACAAGGGAAGATACCGAAGCCGAAAATTAAAAAAATTCTGAAACTTAGTGAATATGTAGGGGATTGCTTCCTGATTACAACGCAATTTTTGTTTGCTGCCCAAATTCACCCGACGGGGGTGAAATTAACCCCTGAAAATTAGGCTATTTTCCGTGTTACAACTCGCAAGCTGTAAGAAATAGAAAAAAAGTGTCGAAACAAAAGTTACTTCTTTTAATTAGTCCTATCACTTGGTAAAACAATTATTTTGCCGTTCACGAGTTATAACTCACAATCGGAAAATAACCTGATTTTCAGGGGTTAATTACATCCCCTTGGAGTGAATTTGGGTAGCAAACAAAAATTGCGTTATATTCAGAAGGATATACCCTATATATTCACAAAGTTTCAGAATTTTTGGAATTTCCGAATTCTGGATGTTCCCTTGCGAGTCTTATTATAAATTTGAATGATTTAAAGTCTCTTTTTCCTTTCTTTAATTAGTGGGAATGTTGGGGAATAGAGTTCAGGCATCGGCTACGTTGTCACACGTAGTTTCCTATACAGTCCTCCAAGAACGTATCAATCTCAACATTTAATTGAACAATAGATCAGTTTCATCGATTACGACCAGTCTAACTGGCTAAATCGTGAATCGATCAATGTATTAGCTTTCGAACGCAACTGTCCGAACTCCGTGAACTGTTTAAACTTCCGTAGACAGAATTGATCCCAAGTAGAACTTTTGAACTCGCAACTCGTCGAGATCTGAATTAATCAAACTCTCGAACTTCACCAACTAACGGCAAACTTCGCGGCAAGTTGAAGGATTTGCAAAATAAGGAGGACGCAAATATCCCAACACAAGGTATCGGATACCCTTCGTGAACCGTGTTAAAAATACGATAGGAAGAATCCAGACGTCTGTCGCCAAAAATAGCCGATGTTGAAGAAATTAAATCCTCGTGAGATTTGACGCGAAACGTCTCTAACGCGACAGCAGAAACACCTGAGGTTAAGCTGCGACACTTAAGGGATGAAGAAACTTGCCGACGTCGAGCACGAACTTCGCTGTTTATCGGGGCATCATAACAGAAAATTATAATCCGCCGTTTCGTAATCGCTTCGATCAAAATCCCGCCATTAAACACCGGCTTGCCGTGAACTGGTTTCACGGTGATTAAAGCGTTACTTTTAGGAAATGCTCGTTACTATGTAGCGCGAGGCGAGCGAGCAAGTATTATAATTATCGCCGGCAGTGTTAGCGCCACAACGCCTCCTGTCTCTTTCGCGAAATGTCATTCCGTGATTAAAACGACCGCCCGAACGAACATATATTCGCCCCAGCCTTCGCGCTGCATCGCAAAAAGATCGAGCATAAAGCAATCCCCCGCATCCGCGCGCGGCCTTTATAAATATTCCTGGTTAATTAAAAGTTCGCGGGAAAGGAGAGATCCGAGGCTTATGAAATTCCTCGCCGCGACAAACCGCGTCCCTTTGAACGGAAGCGGCAGCTGAGCACTAGAAAAATGAAAGCTCCCGACAGGGACGTCCCGATATATCGACAACACCCGATGGAATCGGGGCGAAACGAGCGACATGAATCGGTGACTCTGTTGAAGAAACGTCGTTAATAAAACCCTCAAAACCACCCTTCGAAACAGCACGGTCACGGGTTAAACCGCACCCGACCGAAATGAAATTGCAGGGGAATCGAGCGGACACGCAATCACGGGCACATCTTCTGATTCCAACAAGTTACTGTCTAAATATCCATCTCTATGCCCAGCTGATTCGGCCTGGCGCTGAATATTCATGCACCCGAGGAAAGTATGCCGTTAGACAGACTCGCTGAACAGTCCACGACAGTTGGTACAAAATCGATTAGGGGCTGGAACTTACTCAAGTATCACCGCCAACGTTTCATTCCATCGCAACTACCCTTCTAACTCCCGCCAGGTCGCGCAAGTTGCTTTAGTGTTAAGGAAAATATGCGTTAAAGGAAAGCCATCAGGGTGACGTACTTAGTGACTCAGGGCTAACAGGAAGTTCGTCACTCGACACCCCTGATGCGGGCGTAAAGACTTGCTGGCGTGAAGTGGACGTGCTGTTTGACTTCTTCAACGGATGTCGGTGTCTCATTATCAATATCCCGCGTGCACGTTGTATCTATGCCTGAACGATAGCGACTGAGTTCGTGTCGTTGCTACTGCACCCTCGGCGCAGCTACCGGCGCCTTAACAGATCCGATAAAATAAAAGCTCGAGTTAAGGGGGGGCCGGTGTAAAATTTGCCCCGCAGAGATTTTCTAATAAGACCACCCCGCATTCGGCTTTGTCGCGAGTTAACGAACACAGCGAATAAATTTCGAGGTGTTAACTCTCGCGGGGCGAACGGATCGCGAGCCGCTTAGCCGCTCGACGAGCGGCTTCAAACGCAATAAATAACCCGCCGCTTTAAAAGGAGGAAAGATTAGGCGAATCCCCCGAGTGGGCCGCGGATGCGTGCTCGTAAAGACGCGAAGATTGCATTGGAACGACTGCCCCCGTCTAAAGACAGAAAGTAAACTTCTTCCTTTCCTTCCTCCCTTTCCCGTTCGTTTCGCTTTCCGGCTATGATCCACCCGTTTCCTCGGGACATCCTTAATGGACGCTTCTGTTTACCACCGAGGGGGTCTGGGTTAGGTCTGGGGTAGGTTAGGTCTGGTTAGTCTACCCTTGCGACGTCCAATTGCAGCTCGTCTGTTCGATGGACATTTGTAGAAGAATGGTAATCGCAATTTGGTGCCGAAAGAATTTTTAACTCGACAAAACAGCGTCGTAACGACTGTCATCGTTGGTTTCCCCATTAAGGAAATAAAATTTTCGATTGAATGGAGGAGATCTTCCAGGCTCTGCGTGTTTAATGAAAATTTCAAAATTGTTCAGACGACATTCCGCTGTCCTGATTATCCTGAATAATATATATCCCTTACGGTTTAGCGACGCTCGTATCTCGTCCAAGCACACATGGACGTTGGTTTGCCTGAAATTTACAAAACAATTACCGGCTCCTGATTCTCGTGCATGTTAGCGGCACCATTTTGTGCGTAAAGCCAGAATTACAACGCTGACTATCCCTGCAGCGACAATTATCCCGAAGTTAGCCCATTTTCTGGTGACACTCAGCATTACGAAGCGGCCCCCCCGTTTAACACCCGCGGCGCTGATATAAAGAGGATAGACACGCCGCAAATGAGCAAATAATTAAAATCTCGTTCAGCCGTTGCTCGGTGTAGAATAACTCGCAGGAAAAACCGAGGCTCCGGAGGCTTACACTTTCGGTGGGAACTTCAGACGCCTGCAGGGTTTCAGTTACAGTATTAAGTACGGTGGAATTTCGGAAACTCGATGCGTTTAAGGGCTTTGGGAAACGCTGGAACATTTATCGGGGATTCCAGTTATGGAATTGTGTGCGGCCGAGTGTTCGCGGCGATTAGGGATTTAAAGGTTTACGACTTTCGGTTCGGTGGGGATTCGACTTTTCGTGGCCGGTACCTGCAAGAGAATTCCTGCAGCTGCCCGTGTTTCAGGGAGTCGCGAGTTAGGGGATCCGTGATTCTCTGGAAACTTCGTGTTGCAATAGAAGCACGAGGCAAATTTATGAGTATCGAAAGATTGCGAAGCGTGAGATTTCGAGGAAGTTTCGAGTAGGATCGATCACACAGAATTCATCGCAGTTTCATTTTTACAGCTTGATATTCAAAGGTACCTTTCGATGGTAGGCAGGGATTTATACGAATACAGATGAAAGCTACGAAATTGTAGAACTGCGTGGAATAAAATTTCTATTGTTTGAATTAATATCGATTAAATGGGAAAGCCTCGTCAGATATTTCGTTTAAGATTTAACTCGCTGTTAAAGCAAATTGGATTCTATTCAATCTCTGTTACTTCAATCAGGACTTTTTAATGGTGACGGTTTTATGTATCTCGGGAATTCATTTCATTCCATGAAACACTTGAAGACATCTTTATGAAGGTTCTACCGTATCAGTAGTCGACATTTAATTCGAGATAGATGTTGGAATAACAATCGTGCCTGCAAGATCGGTTGCAAAATCATTTGATGAGGTAGGAACGCGCTAATTACCATCAAAGCGGATAGCTTTCTGTGTCGTTGAAGTCAGCTAATGAGCCCAATTAGAATGCAAGTTTCTTCGGATGATTATGTTTCGCTTCTCGCTGCCATTCTGCTCAAGACTAGAAGAATGGACGCACCCTCGCTTCGTCTATCATTTCGCTCCGAAGCAGAATGGAGCTGTAGCGTGAATTGCACGCGGCTGTCTGAGTGGAGGTTGTCTGCCGCGTTGAAAAACACCCGGAGAACGAACTTTGTGGGAATGAAATAATTTCGCTACTTCCAGCAACTGTGTAAACCGTTTGAACCGCTTTCTAGATTGTCGCGAAAAGACGAACGAATGGATGTTAGGATGCAACTGCAGTCTGTTACGAAGAGGATAACTAAATTATTATGAACCAAAGATAAACACGCCCCCTCGCCCACCGGCAGCCTCCAATGCCGTGATTAAAACCGTAGCGGTTTATAGTCAACAATCGGCGCCTGGCTTGAGTTTAATTATTTTCGCTTGTATTTTCTGGCAAATTTTCGAGGGGCACTGCCGCGGCAAGAAAAATTCTACCGCGACGTCTTATCTAACGCTTTTCTCTTGAGACGGACGGACAGGGCTGCGAAGAAATGTACAACGAAGATAAAACCTTCGCGATCCGCTCGACTGAGAAATTCCAAAGCTCCTCATATAAATTAGTGGGCTAATTATTCCACGAAAACAACCCTACGCTGGAACCGTGTTTACGCGACAATGCGATCTCTAAAAGTGGGTGATACTTGCAGGAAACATTACTTCATGAAATTATGTCCTCCGGTGGATGCGTTACTACTTAGTAACGCAATCAATGAAAAGCTAATTTATTAAGCGCAAGTGGGTGCGCGCGTAATATCATACCTGCACGGTAATGCAGGCTGAAGGATCGCTGTCACACATTTAATGTCATTAAACTCGCCTAGTAGAAAAGATAAGTAATAGGTTCGTCTGTTTCTCTGTGATGATAGAGATTGTGGCAGTATTTCAAAGGACACGTTCATAAATTAATTGCGCGATGCGTGCGCGACTTTGTTTCAATCGAGAAACATATACTTAGGGTGAAATCGTTGGAAAGCGCGGATGTCAATATGATAAATCCAAATCCACCTCTCATTACGATAAATATAAACAGATTTTACCGGTAGAATGTCGCCTG
The DNA here is from genome assembly GCF_050908995.1 of Andrena cerasifolii. NCBI lineage: Eukaryota > Metazoa > Arthropoda > Insecta > Hymenoptera > Andrenidae > Andrena > Andrena cerasifolii. The sequence continues at coordinate 11,719,525 of NC_135123.1, forward strand.
GAATCCAATGAATTTCGCCAGGCAGAATGAAAATGCGGGTCCGCGAATTCGAAAGCCAAAAACTGCAGCAGCGCATACGGGGCGTTACACGGTTAAAATAACTTGTTAATTAAATTATGCACGGTGCAGCAAAGCCGGTCTGACGGCAGGTGGCCGGGAATAAAGAAAACACAGCGTGTCATGCCGCTGAACTGCAGCATCGCCATTTAATTAACAACTTAATTGAACCATGTACCGACCGCGTTAATACGTGTCCAATTTTCTACCCCTCCGCCCTCCCCGAAGGCCTTGGAAATTGATAATACCGCGTTGTAATTACGCACATTGTCAACTCTATCGAAATTGAACAGCGTAAAAGAAAGGTACTCAGATAGATCTTAATGGTTTTATTATTATAATCGAAGACTCTGAGCCAGCGAAGAAAAAGAATAGGCAACTCATACGAAATCAATGAAGACTGATTTACCTACTTTCGGTTAATATTATTCAAGTAGTATATAACTTGAAGAGAGAAAGTTCGAAAGAGATAATAGTCTAGGTGACAGACATTTCACCAGGCTTAATAATGCTAAAAGTTTTTTCCGAGTCCCGTTATTAAACTCGAAATATCTCTTCGCAATCTCGTGTCCCGAACGCACGTTCAAAGATGCCGAGAGGACGATAATCATTTCGTGTCAGCTTTTCCTGTTTTCGGTGGTCTCTAGCCCAAAAACGGGACGTGATAAAGCAGCACGTTCTTATCTAGCGCCGTAGCGCGTCGAGCTGCCCTATAAGCTTTCAAAACGAATCCGAGAATTCTCTCCAACTCTCTCCCTTGCAGGTGGAATAGTCAGGTCTGATCAATTTTGACTCGTGTTACTGACTCCAACTTCCCTCAGTGAGATTCTTTCAGCTCACTAAAATACTTTCTCCTCTTCATTAAGGTGTTTCGTTACACCGAACAGTACTTCGCGAAAAACTCGATCATTCTAATTGTGCTATAAATTAAATACATGGCATCCAGAATTATTTTCAAAGTTGCCAATCCTTTTGTAAATGCTAGGAAGCAAACTGTTTTTATCCCGAGTGTAAAATCAAGCTCCACATAATTCAAAATCTGGCTCATTTATGAATTATAATATTTGCAGGCTTTAGAAAGGTTTGGATAATTTTTGTCCAAACTAGACAAGTCAAGAAAGCACGTCCATCCGTGAAGAGCTTGAACCCCGAAATTTTCTTGAAGCGTCGCATCTTGCGAAACACCCTATGCAAATTTATATGCAAATGCAGGGAATACGGAGTGGCCCGTTAAATAGCGAACTGAAGCTTGGCTATTTAATTAACGATTTAATAGAAGCGAGTACCGGCGATGTTAACATGCATCCAACTTTATACGCGTGCAAATGCTCGGAATTAATAACATCTGAAAATTGTTGCAGTCAGCTTTCCTACCGACGAACGACACGCGTGTGTCTCAACGGGCAAACGGAACAGAGACAATTCCGCCCTGCTGTTACATAGCTTTCATACCCGCTTCTCTTTAACATGAATAATTCCAGAAATTTTCCAACTTAATTAAAAAGCTTCTGGGTAACCCAGTAAAGGTCCTGCCAGAAGAGCTTATTATTTGAAGAACTTTTTAAACGCGCGAGGAAATGGGAATTTTAAAGAAAATTAATATTTTTCACGTCTTTCTGTTGCGTCTCTAAGTACATACCTTTGTATTAGCATTAAATATATTTTTTTCCCTTGCAAAACAGAAACCAGTGTTCCCATTATCTCCGTAATTACTTAATAGTTTGGAACAATCTGGAGAATGATATTAAAGGCCGTCTCTTTTTCTGCCATCATACTTGTCCAATATTTCCCTCACGCATTTATAAAATCAACGAAAATATTCAAGATGACCGTGGAAAATTTGACAGCCGCTTTATGAGACCAATAATAGAATACCTTGGTGTTAAGTTGAAAAATATGGAAAGTCAGCCAAGAAAATTATTAACACGAAACTATATTGTATTCAAAGCTGCTTCGCACAGATCCCGTTCTGTTTGGAATGGAACACCGTGCAGGAAATTAGCAGGTTTATTCACTGTCAAAAACGCACGTGAAAAACATGTGTTCTGCTTTTCAACCAGGGACATCGTACACAAAGGGGAGGGAGAATTATAAAGCTCTAAACAGAAGTTTCACTATCTAATTAACACCTCTCTTCGGCCGTACCGTAGCTGCTAATTTTCGCGAAACTTTGCGCTCGCGAAAGAAAAGGAAGCAGGACGGGCACAAAGTAAATTCGCAAATATATGTGCCTATGTGAAAAAAACGAACTCGATGTAAGGAAGAGCAAAAAAGTGCGACCTACGACACTAAGGACCAAAAGTTTTGCCGTTCCATCAGCAACTTAATTACGCTGTACACGCGAGCAGCCAATTTTCTAGTCGCGGGGATGCATAAGGCCAGCGACATCTTAACAGATTGCAATCAGAAGTGGCTGCGCGAGTCATGCGGATCGAAGTTATCAAAAGAAGAGATCCCCTTTTACGCTAAAGCACAGAACTTTTTTCCGTGGACATATTGTCATCATTGTCATCCGTAGCCTGCATTATTGTTGGCATTCTACTTTTCCCAGTTGGATTAAATTCATGTTGGCATAATACGAATAATTTCCGTCTCTTCCCGAACAGCTCTAAGCTTCCATTTTATGAGACGGTCTGGAATGCTGCGCTGCCTTTATCCCACTTTCATTCTAATTCTTCATCTCAATCGAATTTATTTCAGACACTACGCTATCTCTGAAGGAAATTGCTGAAACTTTATTTTCCTCTCCCTTCTTTTTTTTTAAATAAAGTGGTTTTACCAATTTTACCTTTATCAAATCTTCATTATCGTTTCTCGCTTCAATTTAAGTTATTCTGACGCGGGCGCGGAGCGCACTTTTTCCCGGTGAATATCGCGGACTCAACTTTGCGAGCTTCGTGGGAAAACACAGACTTAGTAACCGCGTTAACACTCACCGAGGTGCAATGATCGAGAAGAAGTGTAAAAATGAAGGCGTAATTCCGTGAGATTACAAAGCAGCTTAGAGGAACACAACAAAAGGTCGAAACGGGGTCGTGACGTCACAGAGTGACCTATTTAAATCTGTGCTCGGATACAGTAGATTTACTGGGTAGCCTGGTTCAATTTCTAAATGGATTTACCTTGGAAAGTGCGACGAGTAGACAAAATTGACTTTAATAAACTACGATGGAAAGATTTCAATTTCACAGAGAAAGATCTTTAAATACATAGACCACGGATATATCTAAGGATCTTGCTATCTGAATCTGAAAACACCTTTGACATATTTACCAATCCATTTCCTTCTAACGAAAACCCTGGGTGCCGGCGTGTCCCACTTCTAGAGCATATCGACGCGCGTTACGAAGAGTAGCACGTTTCATTTCTTACGGACAACTGCATGTAGAAAAATGAAACGTGCTACTTTTCGTAACGCGCGTCGCGTATGTCCTCCAAATATATTCATTTATGGATTAAGATAGGTCGGTCTGTACAGGGAAACGACATTAACTACGTGCACCCCTAATGCTCCCTTCCGAAACACTCCGCTCGCTCCAACTCGTCGCCGACGTGGAACCACATCTAACGCAGAGTGGCTGGTCGCTTCGAAAAATGAGCAAACTCAGGTTCGAGCCAGCGACAATTTATGTCTGAAAACATATTGAATTCGATCATCTGAAATATGTCTCGGCCGAAATACAGCCCCGACGCGAACGGAAATGGAACGTCGAGGGGAGTGTGAGTCCGCGTTTCAAACGCTGCAAACTTCTTTTCCATATAACATTAGGCGATACGTACGAATCTTTTCCACCTGAACTTTCAAACTGCTAACTGCGCCCCCGCCCCCTCCGCGGCGGAACGAATTTGTCGAGATCCAGCAGCTATTATTTTTTAGTAAGCCGGCGCAAATACATTCCGTACCATCGAGTCTGCGCGTTTCTCGCTTGGCATGTCAGTGGAAAACAAATTTAGTTGGCAGGAAGCGATAAACTCCCCGGCCGTTCGTGGCCCTCCGCCCCCTTTCGCCCGTCTCGCTCTTCCGCGCGCACCCCCCCTTTTTTTTCGTATATTATCCCACGGGTCACGGTTTTTTTTACCCGCGCGGCCTCCGATCCATCGCGATTTTCCAAGACAGGGAGACGTCCCGTTGGAAAATTAACGAGCCGAATATTCATGGAAAGTTCATTCATCGGCATGCGGGGCAAACCGATCCCCGATCCGCCGGGTTATTTGTAAACGTTGCCCCGCGAGCGCCCTCGATTCCATGAAATCTGTGGATTTCTTGCTTTCATCTTTGCCTGTCGCATTCAGCGAGTCAACCCACATCCCCCGTGCCGCGGTCCATTCAAAAGCTGATCGATCGTTCTTCTAGAAATAAAATTATCGAGCCCGAGCGGCGAGCCGGGCGCCCGGCTCCGAGGCCCCGTACCCCGAATAATTAATCAACCGTTAAAATAGTTCGCCAACGAATACGGGACACATTCGACAACCGCGACCGCGGAAAGGAACCGATTTGGGGATGGAGGATACGTCAGCGCCGGTAAAGCCGCTCGCCTAACGAGCAATTCCCGTTATTGCAGCGATATTAATTTGGCGATCGACGGGCGGGGGAGGGGCCGCGGGCATAATCTACGTAACAGCAGCGAGCGCGTTAATTCGTCGGCCGGCATTGCTCGGCCACGAGGGTCGCGTTCGAATCCAATTTTCCCGGCGATGGAGCGTAGTTTACGTTCCTGGGCTCCTTTCGTTCGCCCGGTTACTTCAATTTTCCCGATAATGATCGCGATAAGCGGGAAAAACTCGCAGCCGGCTGCAGCAGGGCCGGGGGTTCGGGCCGGATCGCGCGACGGGGTGAACGAAATGGCGCGCTGGCTGGGAATCGATGAAGGATGAGGAGACGGCATTCTTTCGCTCTGTGCGCGGGGCATTGTCGCGTGACGCCTTTGTGCTCCAAACTTTAGGGCTGATGTCGCGAAATTAAACAAGGTCGCGGCGCTGCAGCCCGGAAAAGAGTGTGGAAAAAAAAAAGAGAGAAAGGGAGCGGGGTTGGCGGGGGGAGGGAAGGGTTGCGAGAAGAAAGGGACGGCCACGCGGAATACACGCCGACCTAAAATGACACACCGCGTTGTTCCCCGTGAATCAGCGGACGAGGCGCGGATTTAAGAGGGTGCGTTGTTGTCTGCTCGCGCGACGACGAAGCCTTGATTCGTCTGCGATTGGCAACGAGAAGGACAATGACGGTACTCCGCTGTTCCGTGAATGCCGAGCCCGTGTTTTTCGGAAACGCGGAAACGAGAACGCGGAGAGGCGAGAAAATTTGCAAGTCCCGGAATCCTGGCCGAAGCGGGGCGGCTGCGGTGGGAAACGTTACTGCTCGTTACTCAACGATACAGCAACTGAGTAGTATTAAGTTTACGTAGCGATGAAGGAGCAGCATTACGCTGGAACATTCTGTGAGTACAGCGTATGAAATATATATATTTTGGAATAGGGAATATCAGAGGTGCTTGCGCTGAGAATCCCACTTCACCAAATTCCTCTGCTCCTCTGTCGAGCCGTGCCTACCAGGAAAGTCTCTGCTGCTAACGCGAATGCGATTTGCTAAGTAAGTATTTCCTCCTGCTTTATATTTTAAATAAATCTTCGCCTCTGCCTTCTTGCCGGCGGGTTTGCCAAGCAAACGGATCCCTTCAGACCTACCGATGTTCCGGCGTGTTTAAAAACCGCGGCTCATAAATTCGCTGGCGATAATTCCGCGCAGAGGAGCGGCCGGATCGAAGCGAGGGAAATGCAAAACCGGGCGAGACTGAACGCCTCCTTCCTTGCGCGCCGAAAATAATTTTCGCAAAACTGCACGCGGATATCGCGCTAATTACTTCCGCATGCAGATCCCGGCGCGTCTCGCCCGGATTTCGCGCAGCTGCACAGCTTAACGGGTTGTTTTTCGGCAATAAATAAAGAAGCTGTTTAAAATGCAAATTAAACAGCCGAGGAGGTCGAAAATCGATATGTTTAATAATGGAGAGGCCCGCTATCAATGCGCCCTGTAACTGAATACATCTGTATACGTGTGCCCGCTTCAGCGTGCAGCTGGGTACACACGTACAGGCGCAGGTGTAAACCCAGGGAAATATATCAAACCGTGTAAAATATGCAAAACGCTAGACTTACAAATTCATAATTCACCCGCGCGACCGACACTGCGTCGGCGCGACGCAATTTCACGCGGCTTAATGAAACCGACTCCATTTACTCCGAATAACACTACGACGAGCGTTCTTTTTGTTCGCCGTGTACGCTCCATCGCCGGATTTTGGTTTAAATATTCATCGACGCTGGGCGGTATCGACTGAAAAACACGGGCGACGCTGTAAGGTGTTTGCGAGAGTTCGTGTAATTGAGAGTGCCGGACGAATTGCTTCGGATATTGTTTTCGTGTTTACGAGCGGGATTTCGAAAGCCAACGGCGAATGACTTTGGTGCTCCTATCAGTTTTTAATCGGCCAAATGGCTACGAATTGCCGAGCTTATCGAATTCTACGTTAACAGTAAGGGGAACGTTGTTGCCCATTTTAATATTAAATTCCGCTCTGCCCGTCTTGGAAAATGGATTGCTGGAAGCGTACTCCAACGAATCGCTAATTTTTGTAGAATTTTTCGCGCAGGAGGAGCGGTTATTTTTAAATTAAGTAAGGTAATCTTTTTTAGTCGAGCTAGAACGTTCCGGCTCAGATAATGCGTAATTCGCAGTTTAATATTAGGAATGGGCAACGTTCTCACCTTTGCTAATGTAGAATTTAAAATCAGTTTAATTCACCACCACGGTTGCACGTATGTGTTGTAGAATACGTTAAAGTATTAGCAGACTCAAATATTCTAGCTTTTAAATCCACCGTTTTAATGTATGCTTTAGAGAGAACGAGCCAATTGCCTCGTGCTTCTGTGATTCTCGAAACTAGCGTTTGTAACGGTGAAGCGTAAAAAACGTATCGCTTAAGTTTATATTTTAACGACTTCCGAATAAGAATGCCGGAATGGAGCGGATTAAAGGAGGTGTTCGAAATGTGTTCGCCGTGCTTGACATACGTATTGTCTGGCTAACAGCACTCCGCTGAAAGAATGCACGAACTAATTACTCTTCCACTTAATTAATCAACGCCGAAGGGCCACTTTCCACGGGCTTTATGGACCTACAATATTGAATGGTTACCGATGAGGCAACCAATGCGACGAGTAATTGGGTGCCACTGAGAATCAATTAGAATAACTCCGAGCTATTTGAACCTACAATTAATCGACCGCCAAAGTCACTTTGTCTCCGCGCTTAATTACTGCTCCGTTTTATTTGCCCCGTTACAATCATAACTTACTTGAAACTCTCAATCTCTCGGGCTCCCAGTGGTATTTATTTCGACACAGTCAAGTGCACCATCGACTCCGATATATTTAAATATTCAATTTCAACCGTGGAACTCCCCGCGGGAAGTTACGCAAACCTATTGAGAATTTACTGGAATAATGACAGCAAATTGGTTCGTCGGCTCCACTTTGCTTATTCAACGGACCGGCGGTAAAATGATTACCCTACCGGCGAGCTTTAAGTTACTGCGACTGTTGTATCGGTCTGCTTTAAAATGCTAGGAATAAACGATCCGCGGTATCGTTGGAGGATGATGTTAATTCTTCTTTTTCTTTTTTTTGGCGCCGTAACAACAGGTAGATAATTAAGGTCAGGAAAAGGGAGAAATAAAGGAGCCAATGAATCCTCGCTGAAGCCAAGGAGGACCCACGTGAAAAATGACCATTAGAGGAAATCTCGAGCCGGGAGCACTGTAGGAACTTCTATCGATCGCGCGATCACTGCTTGCCGCAGTTCAATTACTCACTGCTCTGATTGCAGGCAATGAAAAACATCGTCTGTTTGATTTCAGCTTTCGTCGCATTGTTTACAACCAAACGTACCTCCTGCCCTTTCCACCAGACGCTTTAATAATTTCTCAGCTTCGCAAATGTTCAAGATCGACCTACATACGTCAAAAATAAAAAAGCAGAAATATAAATCCAACGAAGATTGTTCATTTTTAAACTTCTGCTGGTCTAAAGATCTGAATTTCGCGGTGAAAATAGTCACAGGCTTTCCGTAAGGGCAAAGGTAACACTTATCGGTCAATTATGCTCGAGTTTAATTTATTTAGAAGCAGCAAATTGATTCGCACGCGAGACGCGTTTTCGTCACTTACATTAATAACAAGTGCACTCCCCCGAAGAAGAGAGAAGCTGTTTGAATCAGTGGCTTCTCGTGTTACTACTTAACACTTCGCGCTCGAGGATTAATTGCGCTTTTGCTAACTTTAATGGCCCGGACGAGCTGTTCCCGTTTGAACGGCTGGTCATTCGTGATAACGGGCAAAGCCTTAAAACGTACAAGGCTTTTTAAGTCCTCCAGGCAACTTCCAATAGACCGGCCACCTGAACTGTTTGGCTTAACTTCTCAGCCCACGGGAACGTCGAAGAATAGAATCGAAGTTGCGCGGGATCCGATTCGACAGGTTTTAAAGGAATACTATGCACGGAAGTATAGCTCACTCCTGTAGATTCAGGGATATAGATGGTACAGTAATCCTCGCGATTTCTCGAATTCGAAATGGATGTTGGAGCCTACGGCACGCCGTGCATTAAGTAAGCATCTTCATTTGAAGGGGTCTAATAAATATTTAACGCCCCACTTCAGTGACGGCAAAATAGAAAAGGCAGCTCGCGTAAATTGGGTCATGTTAGACCACGCTTTTCTTTGACCAATCATAACTCGAGAAGTAAATACGTTCGCATGGAACTTCCGTCTTGCTCCACACTCCAGACCCTAGATGTATCTCGTCAACTATTCATCGCGTAATTACGAATCGCCTTCCACGAATAACAAGTTAACGGGATCACAGGCAGCCTGAAAATCCCTTACAGAAATTCTCGAGCTGCTTTTCCAAGCAGTCATTGCGCCGCCCGGAACTACCGGAGCCCCGGCGTCGCAGGAACAGCTTACCAGCGCCGCAGTGCGCGGACTTTTTGTCATTCGGTCATTACCAGACAGAGGAGATTTCAAAGTGTCTACGGTCGTTTGTCACCGGCAGATTTTGCACTTAACAACGCTGCTGCTCCCCTGCCACCGCATAAATGTTGCAAGATACTTACGTGTTCACGGCGCGCGATATCGCGGAACAACGGCCAACAGAAACCGTAACGCGACGAGTGCGGGTTGCATAACGCCCCTACGTATACCGCGGGATCGCGTAAACACGAATAGCGGCCTCGTTTTGCAAGCCGTGCAAATGTACGGCGCCGCGGAGAAATTTCAAAAGAGGAGCTTCGGAAAGGAACGAACTTTTGCCGCGAGGCCCGCTAAACGTCGGCAACCAAGCGTTCTTGATGGAGAACGAAAGGGGGGAAACCCTTCACGAATCGACGATGGCAAATTCTTTGCGAGAAAATTTCCAATTTTCATAAGAGGTTGGTGGGAACTGGAGGGTTGATGGGTTTGGAACAATCCTCCCTTTTTCTCTGAATAGTGAACAGCTGTCTACCACTTCAACCCTCTAATAGTCTATCGTTCGATCAAGATTTTGGAAATTCTCTAATTTCGAATTGTTTGTAGAATCCTTTAGATACGACTGTTAGGCGATTCATTCTGTTCGCTGGAACGTCGAGGGTGATTTTAAAATATAAGCGAAAGAAGGAGGATGGAGAGTCTGAAATTGAAGAAGAGATTTGATTCGGGGATTTAGAGCCGGGTTTCTGAGTCGGTGAGATGGATTGTGGAAGTTGTTTCGTTCGGGCTTTGTATACCGCGATTAATACACTTCTGATGCGCTTCGAGTAATCTGCGCCGAAATTACTTTCGAACTCCACCTGGGTCATCCTATCCTCGTGTACGTTCAACAAAATATATCCTTACTTTGTTCCGTGCTAGTAATCCGCTCGTTTAAAAAGCTATTAATTAGGCGAAGCAGGTATATGGCATTTAATCAGTAAACTTCTTGGGGAAAGAACGAGTGGAAAGAAAGATTAAGCGATGAATATAATCATGTTATTCTGGCGCAACGGTACGAGGAACACTTGGCATAAAGATTGATGAAGAGAGCTGTTGAGCTTTAAGAAGCAAACACAGCTCTTAACGCGTTCACAGAAGAAAGTAATAAAATCTCTTCGGGGAGATGCTCTATATTCGTCAAGGAACTTAGGAGTCCATAAATCAGAATGAAGCAACTCTTAAGCAGCCTCACTTTTGGCGAATTAAACATCAGATAATACATCCTCCGCCTTGTAAAACGAAGAATCTCTTTCGCCAATGTTTCTTCCGCGCGCAAATAAGGGGGAAACAATATACTTCCATTCTTTCTAACTACAAAATATTATCCAGCCCCAAGCACTTTAATAGCTTGATGCGATACTCCATGTTGTATTAACTTTTAACATCAAGGCAGAAGAATAAAAGGAACTTGGAATATTTTAGTAAGACGCTGAAAGAGACGGGGCTTTGAAAAATCTTTGAATCCTATCTGTCCCTACACCTTGCTCAAATATTCTAAGCTCCGCGTATCTCCGTACCTAAACAAAATATTCCAAATTCTATCACACCGTATCTGTCAACGACACATTCTCAGCTTCGCGTATTCTATCTCAATCTGCACGGAACTTTTTCCTCCTTCCATATCTCTGCTTCGTCAAACAATTTCCACGGTTAAGTTGAGAAAATACGAGGGAATAAGCCAATATTTGCAAAACATTTGCAGTATCCGAAAGATGAATAATAAACAGAACTACAGATGCTCTAAAATATGCTCCTATTGGCAGCAAAAGCTAGCGCAAACGCGTAAGATTACCAATTACTGCTACTAGATTCTGATTATCATCATTAACGATTGTAGATCGGTGCTCCGATTTCGCAGGCAATTTTACTACGCAAACGCAATTAAATCGATTTAGGCAATATGCACGATTAATAATTAATTTACCAGCGGTTCGGCTTCGGTACGAAACTCAGCTCTTCACCAACATTCCTGGCGAACATGGTGCACTACACTGCGGAAACAGAAGCGTTCTAAATAAAAAAAAACTGAGGGAAATTATTTAATTGCTCGATAAATAGGATGCACTACGGACCGCTCGAAATCGATCTCTCATTCCCACTGATAGCACTGTCGGTTCATGGCCGGCGACCCGAGGAAATTACACCTCGATCACGCGCAATAAGCAAATTATCCGTTCGCGTGCAAAGATCGCGCTCTACTTAAGAAGACGGCTACTAGGAAACAAAAAAAAAAATGAGGAAAAATGAGTGGAACGGAACGCAAACACGAGAACACGACATTTCCCGCGGATCATCTCTAATTTGATTGAAATCGCGACCAATAGGAGCGTTCGCTCGACGAACATATAGGCGACCGGCCTTTTAAGCAAATGAAAATCGGGCCAGGCCGATGAATTCAATAACATTAAACTGTTCCTCGCGTAATCTGCGAGCCTTTGTTGATCGTTATTAGATACAGAGAGCACGCGACACGCAGACGCGTTGAAAATCTTCAGCGTCGTCGACTGATTCGAGGCGAAACTTCGATCAAGTACTTCAAGCGGCTTCATGTGCATCGATTTTCGCGCCCTTGCTAAGTGAACGCCACGAAATTTAGTGACTTAACTTTAGGGCGATTTAACGAAGCAATCGGATTTAGGAATACATGCTACCTACAAATACGTAGAAATAAATATCCAGATGGTGGGCATGTTTAAAGGATTTGAAGTCCTCAAATAAGTACTTACAGAAATTGTTTGTTTTTATATTTACTAATAAGGGAAAATCCCGAAAACGAAAATTAAAAAAAAATCTGAAACTTTGTGAATATGTAGGGGATTTCCTCCTGATCACAACGCAATTTTTGTTTGCTGCCCAAATTCACTCTAAGGGGTTGAATTTAACCCCTGAAAATTCGGCTGTGTTCCGATTTTATTTTGTAACCCCCAATCTGTAAGAGATGGAAAAAAAGTTTCGAGATAAAAGTTACTTCTTTTAATTAGGACTATTATTTTGTAACTTACAGTTCTTACAGTTCGCGAGTTATAACACAAAATCGGAAAATATCTGGAACTTAACGGGTCAATTTCACCTCCTTAGTGTGAATTTGAGCAGCGAACAAAAATTGCGTTGTAATCAGGCGGAAATCCCCTACGTATTCGCAAAGTCTCAGAATTTTTTGAATTTCCGGGTTCGGGATCTTTCCTTGTAAGCAAACACGTTTAGAAAGCTTGTACATCGAAAGATAAATATAAGCAAATAGTTATTTGTAATGCAGAGTAACCCGTGACCTCGAACGAATGACATTAATTTATTCACAGAAAGATTTAACGAATATAATAAATATTTAATTATCTGTATTGCGTTAATGGAATAAAAGCATGTGTATAACTGTTTGTAATTAAATTTCTGTTGGCGATACCCTTCCTTTTCGATACCTCTCTGCGCAAATAATTGTAACGAAACTCGTTTAATACGACGATCGTTGATCGAACGAAACTCGGCACGGCGGATAAAATGCAAAGCTGTTTAATTATTTTAAAGAGGAACGACTCATCAGCCAGGAACCGGAGCGGATTCCCACAGCCAGCTGCGCAGCCTTCTGGTTGACGAGGATCCCATTCGCTGCACGATCCTTGGGCACGCTTTGCGGAGCATCAATTGTCATGTGGGGCACGGTTCCCGTGAAGCAACAGGAACAGGAACTACGCTTTAAAGCTACTTTGATTACGATTCCGAAACTCCAGAATCCTTTCGCGAGTCTGAAATCTACCGTAAGTGTAGGAGGGTAGTCACCGTAACCTCTTCAAACTTCATCGTCTACCCACTCGACATCAAACATTCCACTTCTACCTCGTGGTCCTCGGTCCACGGAACAATATCGGGATATGGAAGACGCAAAGTGGCAGTGAAATTTAACTGCCTCCGTAAGAAAACTCAGTATCTCTTTCTGCACACACAATCTCGTCGATCAAATGAAGACTTGCAGAAGATCCTTGTAGAAAACACTGTAAGTGCCAACAGTCGAATTTCTCAGGAGACAGGAAAGAACTTCTCTGACTTGAAATTATTTACGAAATTCCATTTCTTTTGATTACTAAATATGCTTAAGTATACAATAACCCAAATGCATCAGAAGCTTTTCTAGTGTGTGCATTAGTATAGTCCAAATTTGTTAAAAAAGGATTATATTTCTAGAGAAAATTGAATGTGCCATTCATTTAAATTTGCAAGCACTGTAAGTGCCAATCCTGTTTGTTCCTAGCCAATTGGCTCTTAGGCACGCTGTTTTCTACAGAAGTGGCGTTGGATGTACCAGCAGCACCGTCTTTTAGCACTTTTGGTAACTTATTTACAAAGGGAAATTCCATTAAAATTCTAAGAAATTAATTTTGGCACTGTTTTCTACAAGAATTCTTCAATTATAAACCTTTCATTTATATGGGTCAAGTTTAACTACCCTTTTTCCCAGATGCATTGTATTCAATGCTTGCATACCAGAAATAAATCAATTTGAGCGACATTTAAGACCTAGAACTAACAAGACTGTTTCTAAGAGCTACGCCTACTCCTCTTCTTTGTTAATAAAATCGAACAACCGTCCGATCCTCCCCCGAGCCGCACTTATTTTTAACCATTCATTCGACACGGCGTAGACGCATTCGCGATCCAAGGATTTCCCCATAGGAGGCGGTATAATAACGAATTAAAGTTGCCAGCTTCCGCAACGACATCCAGTCGCTTTTTCCAGCCAGCTCCCCCGTGATTCTCGTTAAACCAATATGTGCGTCCAAGGATTCGAACTTTCCGCGCCCGCACGAAGCGTCTCTAGCCACCATCGAGACGTGCAACGCTCTGCAGGAGTTTGATTAAAAATAACACCGGCAGACCGCCTATCTGCCTGACCTTAAATAGCCGCATAACGCCGGGCGAAGATTAAACCGAACCCATGCAGCGGCCCACCGAAAATACCATTCGCAATCTGCTGCGCGAACACTTTCGCGAACTAATACCGAGCGATTCAACGGTCGCTTGATGATGTTCCAACCGCGTTAATTGGTCGACAATGTTAGCCATGTGGGCTTGCTTGCCTTTGGAAATCTCGCTAAAGCCACGTGAACTTGCATGAAAACGGGCTGTTTAGACAAAGTGGAAAAGTAAGTGGGTACTTCTGCCGAGAATAGTGGTAAATGGTCTATCTCCAGATATCCGATGTTATTGTTAACGTCTCTGTAAATAATATTTCTACTTCTACGAGCGCAAGAATGCGCCAGCAATAGCCCTCTTCGAGGGCGAGATATTCTTCTGTTACCAATAACGAAGAATCTTTACACCGGATGAAATTTCAGGGCAATATTTCAACCAATAGGTATTAATTAGAGCAAGAAAGTAAATCCTTCGTATTCCATGGGACTATAATTAATTCACAAAACAGCGAACGATTACCGTAGGTAATACTGATAATTAATTTTTAACTAAAAATTTGGCGTGTAAGCAATGCAGGAATTTTTTGAACTGATCATTTAAGAAACACCGTCGCTCTTAACTGCTGAGAAGAATAATAACGAATCCCTCGGTTTCAATGAACCGGCGGTCAACTAGAGCACCGTAGACCTCGGTTTTTCATTCCCTACGTGATCGCAGCCAGGGTGGACGTAATAGAGAGCAGAGAGTCCGGTGTTTCCATGGAACTCGTGAAAGAGAAAAGGGCAAAGTGGTATCGCGAGAAAGTTGCGCTCGGCTCTGGTCGAACCCGGGCGCGTATTTGTTCGCAGCAAGAGGAAGTTCGCCGCGCCTTCCGTTCAAACAGCGACCGCGCCTAAGGATTCGAATTTTCTGCTTTAATCTGCGTTTCGCTGGCCGGCGTCAAAGCGCGAGTTTGATTAAAAATAGCCCTCGGACCGCCAGTCGAACTTTAAATAACAGCAAAACGCCGGTGGAAAACGCGCCCCGGCGCGACAGTCGACCTACTTATGCCTATGTTACATACGGCTAAAATCGTACAACCCCTGGCAAACGCTTTCCAATCGGGTAAGAAGAACAGGGATTAGCCGGCGATTAAAGCTACCAAAAGCATCGAATAGCACTCAGATTCACGTCGCTTGGAGCATTAAACATTCGAACGATTTTATCACTCGGTGACGTTCAGTGATACTGAATATGTTTAGGTACATGATATTCGACAAATTCTAGGCAGGCTGATTACAAAAAGAAAGCAGCTCTCACGGGTAGCCTTTAATATGGCACGTTTCATTAGCAGTTCAATGGAATTACTACCGGTATTATTGTTCTTTAAAAGGCTTTCAATTATGGTCCGTGGAGTTGATTAAAGCTGACAGGGCGAATAAATAATCACCGATGCATGGAAGCCTGAAATATTGAATTGTAATATCAATGGGGCGTCTGTTGGACCTACCGCGGTGAAGGTAATCATTCGATATTTCATAAAAACCGAACGGTCGTAGGTGTATATTTAATATTGCTTTGGATCATTTTTATGCTTTATTACTCGATCAAACTATTGACTGTACGGAATCTGGGATTATTGCAGAAGTGATTTGTATATATATTTGCGATATATATATTAACTATTCTATATAATTAACTATTATATAATTAACTATTCGATTGTAGAAAATGGGAATAAGGTAGACGGTTAATTAGTACGAGTGTGGAATTATACACGAATGATTCGTTAGAACAATTACGAGTAATTTAAAGCGTCGTCCATTTTCAACTGGAACGTTCGATTTAAACTGATCACGATCCAAAGACTCGATGCGTCGATGCGTCACTGGATTTGCAAATTTACGTTCGCACTTGCCCATTTCTCGTGATCGAGTATATCCGCGAAGAATAACCCAGTTTGATGTTAATCACGATGTAACACGGTCGTCGGCACGTTCATTCCTTGTGCAAGCATTTAAATTAAACGACCCGCTTCCTGCCTATTTAAATTTACTATGTGACAGTGACGGATTAATTATTATCCCGAATGCGGTTATGCAAATCAGTCGCCACGGTGTAAAAACCTTAGGAAATTGTGTTTTCATGGTGACTAGCTATTTGTATTGCAACAGATCAAACTGGACTCACTAGTTCATACAATATTCTTTACCGATTCTCGATCCGCACAGTGTTGCCTCTATTCTTTTATGGTTAACATATATACATGTGCATCTTGAGAAATTATTTCATCTTCATAACTCCAAGAAGAGAAACGACACTGATTCAGACTCGATCAATTAGCTGAAATTGACGACTACTTATTGTTAGTCTTATCTGTAGAAATATACGAATGGCTGTATTTGATCCCTTCCTAACGACCTATACTATAATAATCTGCATAAGCAAATCGTTATCGGAATTTCGGCAGCGAGGAGATTACTGAATACACTTGAATATGTAATAAGCCTAATGGATCGGAAACAATATCGTAATTGCAATAATACTGCTAACAGCATAATAAATAGTGTAGGAGTACGAACAGCAACGCCGTGAAATAGAACTAAAATAAGCATAATGGGAAATAGAATTAATTAATACAGAGACTAGAATCAAACGGAGATTAAATTGAATTATTTAATTAAACGTGCGAAGCCCCACCAAAAAGGGTAACCCGTGCAGCATCCCGGTAATTGTATTACAAGTAGCAACAAATTCACAAACGGACGTCTCGCGAGTAAATTACAATATAATTCCGTCCGCGAAACACCGAAATGCAATTAAGTCTGGTTAGATACTATTGTAACGAGCTCCTACGGCATTCTAATTGTTAACGTTTCTTTAATTAAATCTGATTCCAATCAATTACGAATTCCTCAGCTGTGCACATATCATACCAAATGTTTTCTAAAGCCGCAAATCCACCACGAGACAAAAGTATCGTGTCCCATTCGTTAGTTTATTACCTTTTAAACTATTTTATCATAAGTTTCATGAAACTAGCCCCTCATAATACAAGTTTCGTGATATACTTCCAAAAATCTCATCTCCCGCGATTATTTCCATTATTTTACATTTAATCGTTGCTGAGATTTTCGTGTCACGATAGAAAAGTCTCGTGTGAAATCTCATCGCGGATTCGCGCTTTAAAAATAAGTGAAACAGCCGGTTTGAAACGTCGTTAAATTCACAAACGGAATAGGATTCGAAAATTAGCATAAAACGTTAATTTAATTCTGCACCCTCCGCCGAAATTTGATATTCATTCTAGAACCGTACACTGCAAGCATGTATGAATAAGACGCGACACGAGTGACATAATACATAATTATTTATAAAATGCCGTCCCTACTCCCGCGTAACATCGACGACCGCAGAAACTTTCTTGTACACCGCAGCGCCTCAAGTGGTAACGCGTTAATTACCCGCTCTCGTATTTGGCGCACACGCGAGCAATTGCTCTATCGTCGCGAAGTTACCGTATCACCTTTGTTGAAGCACGAATGAAAAACGTCTCCAACAAAATTACGTGTCAGGCTGAAAACGGGGGCCGCAGAGGGAGGGAGGAATCGATCAAAGGCCACCAGCACACAGCGAGGGAAATATTGTCGCGACGGCGTTTATTCGCGACAAAGACATCGACCATTTGCTTAATAGACGAGTGAGATATTCTCTGTTTGCCTTCGACTGCAAATATCTTGAAAGCCTCGCCCCAGTCGATACCGTTCGAACGTGCTCGTACTGCTTAAACGGTCGATCAATCGTGAATGCTAACGTGCACATTGTTACGTACAATAAGACACGACTATTTATAAATGCAAACTCGCGGAAACGCCGTGCAACTGACGCGTTGCTAGCTTTAACGGCTGGCGAAATGAGTATTTTCATCGAGGACTCGTCACTCCCCCCCAGAAGTCAATTTTAGCCTCACGGGAAAGTTGTTGTTCGGGAAAGTCGATCTCCGTTTTGTCTGTCTTCTGCGAAACTTAGATGTTTAAAAATTCGCTAGTCCATATAGGTGCTCTGTTCCACGAATATCTAAGTTGCGTTTGGAACAGTATAAATAATTATATAGACCAACTACAATTATATGTAATTGAGGAATTAAGGGGTAGGAGAGTTCAGAGTGCACAGGGACGAGAAAAAGCAACAGGGTCCAACGTTAATTTCCCTATTTCTTTCAAACGGCAGAAACATATTCCTGGAGATCTAGTTTTGCGGGGAGGGGTGGGAAGGGGGTGTGGACTCTAAAGCTAAAATTGTAGCTTCGGTTAATTATTAGTTTCCGAAATATTAATAAAAAAATATTGTTAATTCTTTGGGGAGAATTTTTTTTTGGACGTTGGTGCAGGCCCCCTTACCCGCGAACCCTCCCGTCCCCCAATTTTTTCACTTTGAAATTTTGTAGCCTCAGTCTCATTTTTAGCATCGCCAAACTCAACGAAATTTAATAAAATTTAGCTCCTCCAACCAAACATCTTAGCGTAATCAATTAAAATCACGGTCATTTAGTCGAACACTTTGACACCACAAGATACACCTCTCCCGCGACACTAATACCTTTAAAACAAGCCTTTCTAGATTCCAATTTTCCCGAAGAGAGTTATTTAGGTCTGCTAACGCCATTAGAACGATCGAATAAACAGGATCGAGTAAACGGTAGTGCACGCTCCTCGACACAATTCGAACTGTCTCGCGTTTCTTCAAGCAACAATTGTCGCACGTTGCACGCCGCCGCGCGATGCTTCCACAGTCATTTTAAGCATCGCCAAACTCACATCGGTTCGCTACCATGCTTTACGCGCCACCCGCACTAATCTAGCCTCAACCAATACTAATATACCCGGGACAAGTTGGAAAGTGGATTTCGTTGCGTCGGTATAAGTCGACAGAAATATTGTTAAGAGGGGGGGGGGGGGGCGTGGTAAAGTGATTAAAAAAAATCGGTAAGGTGCACCCGTTTATGAACAATTACCCCTGTATCTTTTTAACGCATTAATTGCTGAAGCTAAACTTTTATATTTGGGGTCTTTCCACACCCCTCGTAATACCCAACCAAGTTTCATCTAGATCGGTCGCAGGTCCCTTTTGGAAGTACAGCCGTGCATTGTGGCAAATTAAACAATGTGCTCAGGATTTCCATAAACTTTTTCCATCGGCCATTCAAACATTAAACGCGATTAAACTGGACACAACCGTGCAACAAATTGCGAAGCACGACCGAAATAACAGTGTAAAATTGTGGCCGAACAATGCTTTACTCCATTCAAGCCGGGAAAGAATCGCAGCTCGGCGGCTGATAAATTCGATTCAGAGCAGATCGACGAATTTGTAAACGAAATGAAAATAGAGATAGCACGCTTTTATTCGGCGAATAAGCGTAAAAATTGGGGAACTGTTAAAATGTATTCGTACACGCACAGGGTGTATCTACCGATTTGCATACAAAGTGGGGGAAGGAACGCAGAAATAAACTACGAGGATAAATGCTCTCGATAATCCACGAACCCAGTACAGTTTACGAACAAATAAAATACGACTATTGTCACCACATTATTTTTTTTTTAGCCCCGTGTAAGATTCCACCCTGACGAGTGATTTAATTAACCCCCGTCTGGCGACGATTAAACCACAGAATTTGTCGAATTCTATGCGAGGAATTTCAAGAGCAGCTAATAAAAGAATCCCTTTTCCATCGCAGCGACAGACAACACGAGGCGGTTTTAAAAAGAGAATCCTCTAGCAAGTGGATCACGATATTTAGCATTTACTTTCGGCCGGGTCAGTTTTGTTTGCGCTGCAAATGAAACCGGATAGTTCCGCGGCCACCATACAGTCGAATCAAGCAAATAACCCTGTTGATTCTGCGCAACCGTTACTCTGCACAAGTAATTTTGCCCGTTTACGAAACTAGTTCCCTTTTAACCTTTAAACGTTCCCATGCAGCCGCGCGAACTCTTCCTAATCGAACTGTCAGACATCCAACGGGGTAACAGGCTTTCGCGCTTCACTGTCTTACGGAACGGAATCTTCCATTCCGAATGCACCTGGATTATTGAATCTACGATTTAGCCACCAATGAAACCGCAGCAAAATAGATTATGCCAATGAACATTCTGCGGTAGGACTGTTTCAACTGTTAACTGTTTCTTCTGTCAAATACTCTGTACATTTATTGGAAAGGGGGAATTGTCTTGACATTTTTAGCTGCGAATTTTTGCCTGTGAAATTCTACATATAAATTCCTGAAGGTACTTCGTTCATTGTCCCATTCTTCGAATATAATATCTGTACAAGACAGCTATCTATACATGTACTTTACGTATATTCGCGGAGGGAAATGAAATTTCATGCATAAAAGTGTTAAAACTGTTAAATTTCTTTATCCTTAAATCGTACGTGGAAAATATAGTTTGAGGGAGATAGGAAAAAGAAGATGGACAGCGCTAAAACTTGCTCCGAAACCTGGCAACATGTTTGATATTAGTTTCGAACAACTTCCCTGCCAGACTGCAACGTGGGGATGCTTTTATCCATGCAAGCATGTAGTCGGGAACAAATAAATTATTCTCGATTGCTATTTCATTCATTGTTATAGTACGTCCTTGGAGGACCGTCAGATTGAACCATCTAACTTCCCTCGTTCATTGCCAGTTACTCGTCCATATTGCAGTTCGCTGCGAATAGAACAGAAGCTGGCTGTGCTCTGCCACCCCCGACTTCGATATTTATCGATATTCGATGTGACAAAAATTCCCCGTCGCATGGCGTGTTTTCAATAATATTTCGTCAAACCGTTCGGTTCATTGGATTACATGTACTTTAATTCATTTCGGGTTCGGTTGCTATCAATTTTCATTTTCGCAGGTAAGACACGTTAATCTGAATAATTTTACCGAGTAGACAGGTGTTATTAACGGACGCTTCCCGGAAGTCAGATGTTCGGAAAAGTTTTTCGAAGTCACATTACTACTTATTGAAGTGGCAGCGATGATGATCACTCGGAAGAACATTCTCTCCTAAATCGTAATTTGGAATATTTTTTATACTATGCGCCAACTAAGGTGGGGTAAATTTGATAATGGCTACAAAGATAGGTGGGATATAATTTCCATTTCATTAAACATCTGAATAATGCTATCGGATTTATTACTATCAAACTGTAAACTGCACAATGAATGTGTAGAATTATCAGTACAGAAATCGTATAAAATTACAGTGAATATTATTACTACCCACAACAAATCCTGGGTGAGTTAATAGCCCGAAGAAACGAAATTGCGAGTATTACCAAATGAATTAGAGAGTACATATTCAGCATCGATAATTAAAGAATTAAATTGAACAATGGACCTACTCAGAACGTAACGTCACAACAAACAACAACTACACCGCAATTAAATATCGAAAATTAAAAAAAATCGCATCTTCGTTACTTCCACTATTCTTCGTTCTGACAAATAAAGCGTGCTTGGAAAAAGTTTTGTTCAACCAATCTATTTCCGTATCTGTTATTCCATCGCTAACACGTTACTGAAACTGACTTGATTCGAAGCAAATCGGAAAATATAATTTTGCATAGGTACCACTAAAAATTCAATTGGCTCGGT
Source organism: Andrena cerasifolii (assembly GCF_050908995.1). NCBI lineage: Eukaryota > Metazoa > Arthropoda > Insecta > Hymenoptera > Andrenidae > Andrena > Andrena cerasifolii. Next base: position 11,741,179 of record NC_135123.1, read on the forward strand.
ATTTTCCTTTAAAAGAACGTTGATCGAATTTATGGATTGACCTCTGACTTCTGTTAACGTTTAATCTAACCTCGATAAATTGATTAGTACTTTTAAACGAAATTCTTCATTCGATCTATAAAATTGCGTAAATTCCTTCCATCCAAAGAAATTGTTTAATTTTCGACTTCAGGTACGCTTTCGAGGATTTCCTCAATTGAATAATGCACCGTCTATCTAATATATGCTCGGAATTTATTTTTCCGACTTAAATAAAGCGCCTGTTGTCAAGTTACGCAAACTAGAGTGAGTGGAAGTTCGACTGCACATTTCCCTAATTATGTTACATCATTTCGGCCTTCCGAAAACGATTCCCGTTCGTGTTGCCAGTTTTTCGAACGCAATCGATTTTCGACATGAAAATAGACGACCCCCTTTTCTCCCTCTATGCTTGCCGTAACGATCCCTCCGTTTCTGCGCAAGGAAACTTTAAATACGTTTCCCCTTAAGTATCAGGATCCTCGGGACCCTATCGTCATCCGAAGTTATGACCGAGAAAAATGATAAGAGACGTGGTGCGCACGCATTCCCGCCATGGCTGATCGAGTATGGATTTCACGGAATAGAATTCCATCCCGGTCGCTTTCGACGTTTTCACACGGAGACTCGAAAGTGCTCGTTGCAGGTGACAAATTCATTCTAGGGCACTGAAACTTGAGCCGCGTCGAGGGCCTCCATTCCCCGCAATCGATTGTTGCGACCGCCATAGCAATTCCCTGTGGCGTAACTATGATACTTTCGAAATCGCATTCTTTAATGCATCGCGACCCTGGGACATTTAAATCATCCAGAGAGCTGTTCCCAGACATTTAAATTCCTCTGTAACTGATTCATATCCTCTACCCGATAAAGTGTAATGAAAAAAAAGAGTGTAGGATATAGTCACGAAGGTATAGAATAGTTAAACGCAATTTCTTCGAAGGCTATTTGCTACTTGACTTCGGTTAAATTCCTTTTCGTTTAAGGAAATATCCTATCACTGTTCCTAATTGAAAGACCTCACGCTTTGGACGCCGCTGTTGCCCGTGAAGCTGCTCGACAGCAGAGCAATTGTATTAAGGGAAAGAATCTTTCAAATTGCTTCCAAGGAGGATGCAAAAGAACGACGCGAAATTCGCCGAGAACTCGGTTGTTTCTGGTTCTTCTGGCGATCCACGAAGGTGTAAAGTTATATTCGCGACTATTAGATTCCCTTAAACTTCTGCGAAGAAAATTTCGCCCTCAACGAAAACGCGGACTCTATTAATTCTAGATTGTCATGAAACTTTGTCTATTAGGTTAATCGTTTGAACGAAACCAGTGAAAATCACATTTTCTACCTTGCCTAAGAAATAAAACGGGGTGATCGAATATTAGATAGCAAAGGGTAATGCTCGCTGGTTCGAAATCGATTTACAGCTCCAATTTTATCTTGATGAACCCTCAATTCTACATTTGACCTGGTTATTTAAAGAATATCAATCTTACGAACCTTCGGGGCCATTTTTTCGAAAAGGCCAACTTCGCTGCTCGGTTGAAGTTACTCGCGACAGTTTAATAGCGCATCCCTTTCAAATCTCTAAACGTACAAAACCATGGGGCCTTTGCTACGCGTCAAATCAAACACTCCAAACAAACAATACACGAACCGAAAATAATTAAGAATAGAACGGCTGTACAGCGTTCGAATAATGTAACGAATTTCGCGCTTCCTTTAATTAAATCCCTTCCCAACTACGCTGGCCGCCCTTTACCAGGCGTAAATTCAGTTTCGCCCGGGCACCGCTGCAAAACACCCCCGCCTGCGCACTTTTACCGATGACATTTCATTTCGCGGGAAATTATCGGGCCCGCCCGCTCCACGTTTAAGTCGACCTGTGCACATTGCACAAGCAATCGTCAGGACTTATTGCAAGCTGGTTATCATAAAGACGCTTGTGGCGAGGTGCGCGAACCTTTTGTAGGCGGTTCCGTTTACGAGCGATTCGCTACACCTCTCGAGCAGCGAATCGAATTTCAATAAAAATTACGTATCGTTTGTCGACCTCTGTACTCGCGGGCGGGCGATGCCCGATCGATAGGCGGGAATCGCAATAAAATCTGCACCTAGGGTGATCGAAAGCGGCGTCGAACGAGGGCCGTGCACCGAAAATTGCATTCACTCCGAGTTGCTCGAGGAACCAGCCAGCGAAATTAAAAGTAAAAAAGACCGTTCGGCTGTTTGGAGAACTGTTGAGAGCTCGGTGCACAGAGGGCAGGCGCAATGCGAAGTACGGCCGAACAGAAGGCGATACCTCGGCTAAAAACAAAGAGGATTGGAAGTGGTGCAAATTTTTTTCATACAGAGCCCTGCTTCCATTAATTGTTCGAATTCGTAAGCGACAAGAGCGATCCCATGGCTCGTGAATGTATTTTTCTACCTTTTATTTTCACCGTACGCAGAACTTGGAGACGAACGTCGAACATATTTTACTGGTTCTTCGCATGTGCCAGGCGCTGTAATTGTTCCGATTGGAAATATTAGAGGGCGAAGCCGCTCGAGAAAAACCGAAACGGGATGGAGGGCGAAATATTTTAAGGGGTTATAACTAGTCAGCCCGGCCGAAAAGAGGCGAATATTTGTGAATTTTTTTTGAACAACCGGAAGCGTATATTTTTACAAAACTTTTTGCGCTTAAAAGAGCAACGTTTAAAGAACATTTGGAATTTTTTTCGTAGAAAAATATTCACGTTTATAGTCCTGATTTTTTCGTGCGAAAATCACGCGACAAAATCAGGATTTCAAATTTAAATAGCCGCCATTTTGTTCTAAATTAAGATTTTGGAAAATTCTCTCCGTCAACCTGAGGATACATTAATATACTAACGAAATCTTTTTTGTTTTTTGATTTTAGATAATCTGGTTCCGAATACCAGTGCTCACCGCAAAACCAAATTTTTAAAAATGCTTCTTGGATGTCGGCTGTTACTTTATTATGAACGTGAATATTTTTCTACGAAAAAATTACCAAATATTCTTTAAATGTTGCTCTTTTAAGCGCAAAAAGTTTTGTAAGAATATACGCTTCCGCTTCTTCAAAAAAAATTCACAAATATTCGCCTCTTTTCGGCCGCCTGACTCGGTATAACCCCTTAACCGAATTTCTCTACATTAAACGCGTTGCAGTGTTTATACCTAGTGTGTACATCGCGCAGCCAGATTAATTGAAAGCGACTGAAGGACGAAACGAAATGCGATTATCACTGGCGGAAAATGAAAAATATAATTTTCTTCTTGATCCGTTTGTTCGTGCGGGAATCCATCGGCAACGAGGCGCGCAGCTCGCAACGAAATGAACATTGGCTTGGAAAAAAATGGGACGCTTTCTAGTCTTCTCCAACGAACCCAACCGTGGCTTTCCTTTATTTGCTCTAATTTGTATCTTCGTGAAAACGTCTGGCAAGAGAGGAAGAATCCATACCGTGAAGTCACGCAGCCGGAAGTGCATCGAAATCCCCGCATACTTATCAGACCTTCGAGCGTTTGTCAGCACGAACCAACGCGAGCCTGCCGCAGAGTTTAGATTGATCAGAAAATCGCGAAGAATATGTGGAATTCCGTTAGAACTTGTTCGGTAACGCGAAATTTATACGACTTCGTTGGCTTGTTGCGGAGATTCTTGCAAATTCATAATCACGAAAGTAAAGTGTCAGGATCGATCAACATGAGATCTATCCAACTGTGGGTTATCAGTGAAGTTCCACAGCAGAAAGTCAGCAAAGTTTCTCATCGGCGCGGCGATAGAAACGCATCGATCATAAAACATATCTTTTCTACCATTCGTTAAAATTATCTATTTTATATTAGATTTTTTCTTAATACACACTTATCTCACTGTTAGGAGGAAATATTTACTAATTCTTTCCCCAGAAGACGAGATAATATTATACAGAAAATTATTTCCGTCTATGTTTTTAATTATATCTGCTCGTTTATAAATGCATGAATTCTTTTGAGAAATATTAATCCCATTAAACATTGTTAATAGGTGCCGATTGCGAGCTATTTTATATTTCACACTTATTCAGAGAATGAAACGCAGGACTGTAATGAACGCTGTTTGGCAACAATACGGATACCATAATAACAAACATTCATTAGCGCCGTCAGTAATTAGCCGAACAGTTGTGCGTAACGCAAATGCGGCGGGTTTCGTTGTAAAAACTGAACCACGCCATTGCATTGAATGTATTGTGGGATTGATTCTGCAGCGGCGTGCGATACACTGATATTCCCACTACCGTCTTTCACGCATTACCTTTCAATGTAAACAATATTTCTCGATATCTATTTACCCCGAACTTTACAGAGAGGAGCAGTTAGAACAAGAATATTTTTTGCATAAATTTTTAAAATCACCTAATGAATTTTATTGAATTTGCATTAAGAATATTTGCATCCCTTCGACTCGGCTCCCACCAAGATCAAATCATTCCATGATTAAAAATCGTATGAATCCTACAAGATTTCTCTAACCAATGAATTCAACTTTAACGCCGAAGTTGCGTTTCTGTGCCTGTTGAATGCAGGCAATGAAGAAGAGGCGACTGAAAACATTGCCGAAAATTGTGAAACAGCTGTGTGCGATATGTGCGTTGGAAATGGATGATAACGCGGATTGCACAAATAATTTGCGCGCACAGCCCAAATGAATATGAAATTGTCGAGTGTAACCGTGCTTCGCGGGTTTCAAATGCTCCCTGCTAAACACTGATGCAGTTATATTGCGCGAACTCGTATATTGGAAGTCTACAGCACGCTTCGCAACCAACGATGTATGAAAGAGATGAAATTCGTGAACTAGAAGCGGGATTTTCGTTCGGGTCGTGAGAAATGAAACGTGAATACCTACAGGCAGGATTAGATTCCCTTCAATTTAGCTTCTTGTCATAAATATCAAATGCCCATTAATTTGGCGGTGCATATTTAATGAAGAACCCCCTTTAATAATCGTCCATCTTTCTCATTACCTAAAATTGTCAGAAATTCTCCGGATTCCGGTCTCTTTGTTAACAACCAAAATTCCTTTAAAATTTCGCTATTAATTAGACAACTTTTTATAATCACCTACCTTTAACGAATAAGAACCCGCGAGGAAAAGTTTTATGCACCATTTCCTTCGTGGTTTTGATATACACCGCCAAACGAACAAGGGTACAAAGTACAGCGAGGGAGGCTTCTTTTGGGAGCAACGTTGTGGATTAACAAACTGCAGGAATTCCCGTACAGATCAGACGCACACAGCAAGCTGTGTATGTACTTCGTGGGGTTAAAAGTCCGTGAAGACAGAACAATGAACCAAAATTAAGAGGGTTAGGAGTACGTGTATTCCACGGCCCCGTCGACTTTTTCCGTAAATCCTACTCTCTGGATAATTAGGGAACTTTATCCACAAAAATTCCTAGCTTCCAAATTTCTTCCTCCCGAAGAAGCAGCCGTGGAACGGCTCCTTTCTCCTGGCCTGACTTTACATTCAATTAAACCGTGCTAAGCTTGAAACGAAATTTACCAATTACTGCAGACTTTAAAATGGAGCAGGGGAACCCGCTGCAAAGCCTTGATTTATTAATTAGATGAAGTTTCGCGATCGAGTGCATTTCGTTTCGTCAAACTTTTGTTATGTTACAGCTTGCGGGCTTGATCGACCAATGAGCATTACTAGAAAACACCAGAGAATATGCCAGAGATAGAAGTTATTCAAATCCCGGCGGGTGAAACCGAATGCTTTAGGGATCAATTTATTCGTTTAATATTTTTCGAAGCCCAGTCGTTAGTACTAAGCTGTGTTTTCAAATTAATTGGAGGGAACGCGGAATATCGAGTAGCGGAGGTGGAAAAAAAAATGGAAACAGCTTGACGCGACGATTTTTCAGCTCTACGATTCGATATTCCGCGTCCCCTCCAATTAATTTATCATCAAGTGTAATTCAGAGTAAATGCTCGAAACCGGGAGCAGCGTTTCGCCACTTTTATCTCACCCAATTAGCCGACTTTTCGATTATCTGGACCTTCCTTACTTCCAATTACCTCGGATAATCGGGGTTCCTTTCTGCTTTCAAAGAACGATTCGACGTATAAGAGGAAACTCCGGGAGGAGCGTTCAAGGAACGAATAACATTCAATATTCCGGACGGATTACATTAACACAAATTACCGGTAGCTTCGAGCAGAATCGCGATACAAGCTGCGGGTGTTTAACTTCGCCCGACAGTGGGGATCAATTTAATTCGTCGATATTCCCGCCAATTATTTACGTGTCTTTGAAATTATAGGAAGTAAAGAAGGCGATGTGTATCGCGTTTTGACGCCGTGCGCAGTGTTTCTTTTAAGGGAAAAAATAATAGTATATGTTACAAGATGGCCCTTCGCAAGCAATGATAAGTGGCCTAATTCCACAATTCAGCTCGACCGTGATATGACTAAATAAATAGAGTCCAGAACCGAGGCAGGTATTCTGTACCGAAATTGAATTTATATCGTGAAAAGCGGGCTAAGTGGATTATAAAGGAGACCCAATAAAAGAAATTGCACACAAGAGTTCGCGCATCAAAGCACCAAGTAAAGAAAAGTACAAAGATAATAATTTGGACGTTATAATACACCGAACGAAATAATGATTTCATAGAAAAGAAAAATGTAAAAGGATCCAGGAGATTTATGTCAGGAGCAATTTGCAACCATATTAATATCCCCTGAAACCTTCCAAACGCTGATACAATTCCCTTCAACGACTAAGAAGGGCAACTTTAATTTAAATTCTATCCATCAGGCAAATAACTGCTTCTGTGTCATAACCGCCGCCTGGTTTGCGAAACCTATCCTTCATTATGGGAGAAATTAGCTGCACATTTTCTGATGAAACACTTAATGGACAGTAACGAGGTTTCATCGAGCGCAAAATAATTCCCTTTCATTCAAGTTCAATTGAAAAGATTCCGATTATGTCTCACTCCAGTGCTACTGCATTTCTACGTACCTAGTGCTTTTTAAACATATTTGCTTGTCGTTGCGAAATTAGTGAAATGCCACTTTCAAAAATATCTGTTTACCCTGCAAACATTGCTTGATGGAAGTTTAGTAAATATTATAAATTCATTTTATGGATTTCTATAATATTTTCAGATACTTCAGATCAAAGTAAAATACGGCTGCAAGTAAATTTTTAAAAGTACTTTAATCTACTTGGAGGGGCATTGAAACAGTATCGTTGAGTGCATTAAAAGAGTCTCTGGTCTCTAAATAAAATATCGTGTCATCAATTTATTCACATACCCGTCGGTGTCTCATGAATCTCCCTTGGCCCTCGATGCAGGGACTCTCACTCCACCCCCAGTATAGAAAATTTATAGCGAGCCGGAGAAACATCTTACCTGTACGAAAATGGAACGATATTATTAGCTTACATAAAAATTTAGATGGCTCCACTCTTATTCCAGGCTGAAGAATTAAATGAGAACATGTTGAATTCATCGTAATACCGAGCTTGCAAATTGCTCTTAATCTGTCCACGCCAAAAACGGCTTATAAATATGAAATCATTTATAATCATTTACAATAATATCCCACGAACCTTACATTTATCTATTTAACGGAGACTTCCATTCCTGTATCCAGAACAAAATCGATAGACCATTCTATGCTTGTTTCTTCATGAAAGAATAAAACCGTGTGAGAGTTAGTCAAATGGTACGGGAGAGAATTCTTTTGATTTTATTGCAACTATAGTATGGGATCATAGCGATTTGCCAAGGAACTTACTTCGAATATCTAGAATGTGTCTCAGTGTCCCAGAAAAAAAATTGGCGCTCATAAAATTCTAGGTACACTAGAGAAAAAGTTCACGAGACTTTTTCCTCTTCTATTTCTTTCTTACTACACTCTACGGAACGAATTGCAGCGGATAATGACGCGAACACTCTGTATTTCGTCGGTCGCTTCAAGAAAAACGCCGCGAGTATACTCGGGACTACGAAATCCGCAAAAACAGGACAGATCACACGGTTTCGTTTTATTTTATTTATATGGGGCAATTTTATGCGAGCAGCTTCGAAACTACAAGCAATTCAAAGCTTCGAATAAACCTCGACTAAATAGAGGTACCGCGGTACATATGAAAATTGCAGTTGTATTCGTTAAACGAAGGCACAAAGCTTCTCTGATGAATGAAAATTGAAAATACGTTCGTTTGTCGAATATAGTCGATTGGCGGGAATTTATTTATTATACGTACGATAAAGCTAGAAATTTCAAATCGACTATTATCACAGAAAATGATTGTTTCTTATAAATTTTACTACAGTGCCTCGTCGAGGCGTCTCGTCTTTGTTTTTTCATAGAATTTTAATGCGAAACTCAATGAAAAATACTAAACTTTACCTGTCAACTGTTTGCGCACCAATTTCTGCGTGGCGCGACTTTCGGGCTGGTTCAAATTTGAGCTAGACCCACCAGCGGGCAATGCAGTGTATTTTTTTGTACAAAATACGATACAAAAGCAAATCCTAAGTTCATTTGCTATAATTATTCAGATACTACAGTGCGATAGACATTGTGTAGAAGTGGGAGAAGGAAGAAGGAGTGCTGAGTAAATTTTATTTAAAATTGAAAAAAGGAAGAATCATTTGCTGCATGGATGTAGTCTCTTGTTTGCAGTATTGTTATTTTATTTAGAACGGGAGAATATAACTTCAATATTGAGTTTGTTCCCTCTGCAGCTCGTTCCCTTCCCCGGTAACGAATTATCACATTTCCGCAAATATTTATCTCTTTCCATTTTACTTGGTTGCTAGATATTTTGAATTGTATTTAATTAACTACCGCTATTGACAAGGAATATTCTCTCATCGCGTTAACGGGCTCTGCACGCAAGATGCGTTTTATAAATAATTAGAAGCAAAGCCTGTATTCGTTGGGATTGAGATTGTCTCGTTGTAGAAAACATTTACCACTGGAAGGATTATACGGAACTGGGTTTTAGTAAATGGAGCGTAATATTGCATAATTGTCCGCGATCGGTTTCTTTTAGATCGAGATTTCTGATTCTGCAACGCGACCGACATTAAAAGTCAGGTTTTTCACAAATTTAACAAATCCTCCATATCAGGCGCGGAGCGCGCAGCTTATGCAACAACAAAAAGACTATCACGTGATGTGTACACACGTGCACTCGACACGCATGCAAAATTCATTCACTTATCTGCATAAATTTCTGTTATCTGGGACGTGGCGCGGATGGCTCGCAGCCCTTTTTAACATAACGTTAGCAGCGCGCCAACGGCCGCCGAAACCAAAAATTCGTCAATTACCGAGCCGCTGGGCTTGCCCGGGTTTGCGGAAAAATGTTTAAAATCCAGCTTGAAAATATCTAACTAGACATATCATTTGCCCGTAGGAGGATCGAGAGCGTTCTTCCTACCTCCAATATTTGCACGGCTTTTTAATAAAGTAGTTCGAGGCTTCCGAGGAATAAATTCTGCGTAGACTGGAGATGAAAGAAACGCTGGTTTTCACAGAACATTGCTGTTATTCGATTTTTCCCTGATACCGAAGGCAATCGGGTCTCCCTATAGCTACGACGAATATCGTTTAATACCTTGCGAAATTTTCTTTCCTCCCATTTTCTCGATACACCACGCCACTGCCAAGCACATTCGTGTTTTTAGTTGAAACTTGGTCCGTTTTATTAAAATCTGACGTTCATTAAGACCGAATCGATAACTCGCTTTCATATAAACTTCCAGATTTAATATTTACGTGGAAAAATATTGAATGCCGCATTCTGCGAGCAACGCGAGTGTAACGTGCGCCTGAAAATGTACAACGCTCGATATTTTTCTAGACCAAAAAACATGCGATCAGGATACAAGCACCGACCTATTTGCACTTTGCAAGGACTTCTTTAAACTGCAAAATCGGAATTTTCCAACGTCGAGAACGAGTCCTCGGTACAGGGCAGACCTGCAAGCCGCTGATTCCTTTCTTTTTTTAAACAGCGCTAACTGCGACCAGACACTTTACGGCCAATATCACCCAGTTGTATCACATCTGAAGCGCCATCATTTGCTATTCTGGAACCAATTTCCTCCGAATAAAGGGAAGAACCGCACGCTTTATTGCAACGTTCACGCTCAAGTAGCGAGATATTCAGAAACGTCTGTTGCACGGAATAAAGCACACACGACAGAGGATAAGGTTCATGACGCCGCGCCGTGTCAGTAACGTTATACCAGGAAATGTTGGCACTGAGGAAACGACGTAGATGAATCAAGTGTTATGAAATTCTAGACCCCACTCTCGCCTGATAGGAAAAGATTAATGTGTTTCTAATGAATCTTGATTCCCGTTCGATTGCGCCTCGTGTCAATCAATACTGTGTAGTTCGTTGCAGTGGTTAAAAGTGGTTCATACGATTACGAACACTCGGGTACGACCTAGATATCTTAAAGTGCTTGATCCATTTTGCTATGATTTACTTGATCACCAGCTAGTAGCAGATTCCTGAAAAATTTGAATATTCATGTTTTCCCAAAAGAAATTAGTTCGTAACGATTGTTACTGCTCAGTTTTCTAAATGAAACTGATTAGAGGTGATTAGTAGACTGTATAATTGTCTGTATTTGTCTATATTTCATAGCATTTCGTTGTTCTATTTCCAATGTAGCATCGCTAACGGCTGGCAGAAAACATTTTACGCGGACGTTCGGAGCAGGAATTGCAACGTGCTTCGGCGGAAAATAAGAATAGCAATTAAAGATCTGTCCGCGTCGAAACGGTGCTTTATACACTGTACATGCACTTTACAATTGAGAGACAGCGCGAAACAACATTCGAAAGAGATTTATTGCCGGGCACAGCAGCCCAGCTGCCTGTAAACCTTCTCCCCGACTCGAAAATAGAGAAAGCTCACTATCCCGTGTCGTCACTCTCATTTTTCCTCCCCTTCTGCCTCGCGCTTCGGGAATGGAGAGTAGATTTTTAGTAGCCGGGAAAACATTTTTTACCCCCGTTTTACGATTAGATTCTGTTCGGCCGGCGTGCGCGAGGAATGCTGCCCTTTCAACTTCGAACTTCGCAATAAAACGGCAGAGGGCAAATGACTCTATTGCAACTTGGCTGCGAGAGCTCTGATACTAAACCAGCAACGATATGAAAGCAAAAGAATTTCGAAATAATTCAAATAAAAATTCGACGACATCCTCGGAAGACTTCGAATTAATAACAAGCACGTTTATTTCCGTGCCCCGACAAATAATCCCGCGCCTCATATTCCACGTAGAAGGCAGTGAACCATGAAGGAATTCAGCTTTTCTCGCGCAGACACAATCGGAACATTCGCCAATGACAAAATGGTACAACATGTTTCGCATTCCGCTCGCGCAACCATTCCAATTACGCAACCCCCTTCGCCTTCACGCATTTATCAATCTCCCGTCTCTATTCCTCACGCCTGATCCCATATCAGCGGAGATCGATTCACCGTGCAATCACGACAAAATCGAGACAAACGGAACTTTTGATAGATTCCCGCGCGCGCCCGAGGAAACGCGCCCGGCCACGGGCGGTTTACAGTGACGCTTGGCTCCGCGCGGTGCGGCCCGCGGATACTCTGGCCGAATATTTAACCCCCGCGAATCCCCAGTATTAATTAAAGACCGGTAGGAAAGTCCTTGTAAACAGCGGCGTATAATATCTCTCTCTTTCCTCCGGTTCCGCGGCCTCGAAGTTGAAGAGAATATTATCCTTCTCTCTGGCGGCAGATATGACATGAAAATTCATGGGGGGATTATTTCCGCAGCGGCGCGATTCAGCCGGCATTCTGGGACATATTTTCCTCGGGGAAAACAATGGCGGGAGACCAGAGACTTTGCATCGCCGAGGTATTCAGATTATCAATAACGACCTTCTAATTCATCATCGCGCTATCCGGCCTCCTACGTTCGCGAACGAGCATGGGAATAAATAGTATCGAAACATCCGTAGAACGGCTTCGGAATCGCGAGCAAGTTGGACGTATCGTATTGTACCGTTCCCACCCTTGTTCACCCTTCTGGATAAAAACCTACAACACGATCGGCAGAATCGGGGAACAGTTTTAGCGTGTCGAATAACCACGATTCAGTACGAGGCAGTCATTTTATTTTTTTCGACGACGGTTCCCCTTTCGCGAAACCGAAAACGGCGTACACAGAAACAGCGAGATAACCAAATGTAACGTTTTTATCAATGGGAAGCCGGAAAAAAAGGCGTTCGGTGACAGTCGGGGTCTTCTGCAGTGACATCGCACGGTGAATACATCAATCTGTGCACGCGTTCCGTTGGAAGTCGCACGATTTTCCGTGGATTTTCAAAGATCGCCAACACGCGATATCTGCGTGGGAGGTTTGGCGTAATTTTTTCATGAGCTCACTAATATCCACTGGTTTCCCGTTTCAGCCTACGATCTATGTCAGATCTCTACGCGAATGAATAAAGCTCTGACAGAAGAAGGATTTTTGCAGCTACTAAACTTCCCTCGTTAGTGACACACCTCCTAAAGCATCGACAATATTTCCTTCGCGAATGCTTGCTCGGACCCCGTTGAACTGCCTGTTAAGAAAATCGCCGATTAGCTTAGCTCCCGTTAATCGCTCCCGTCGCAAAGGAAATAAGAACGACGTAACTAATGAGAGGTTTGTCGCGAGCAAAGCGCCTCCCATTTTATAAGCTTCTGTAAATAAGCTCGAATTAACTCGCGGAGGGAGACTGGCGGCGCTTTGTGTTCAAAGGACTACCAACCCTCTCCTTGTGGGAGCAACGTCGAAAAAAAATTAATTAACACCGAGACCGGAAACCGCGGGCCTGGCAAACAGCGTAAAATTCACGTCGATAATGCAATTAATTTTTTGCACCCTCCCGCCGAAGACTCTGACGGGTAGAGATGCTGGCGCGCCCCTTTGACTTTTAACACGTCGTGAAAATAGGACAGGCAACGGGGCGACGGTGGGCGATAAATTTGCACGGAACTCGCGTAAATCATCGCAATATTTCGCGCGCGCGTACGCTATGGACTCAAACGAGATTTCTCTGCTTTTTCAGCGCGAGTAAATCTTCGAAAATGAAACGGGGAAAAAGGGGCAGCGAATTCGCGCGACTCGTTGCCAGGGACATTCTTCCTAGCTCTCCATCGAGACGGCGAAGTGGGTATGAGGGTTCGAGAAAGCAAGAACGTCGCGACGCGGTTATTTCGAGGAAGGGAGTCACGCGGAAATAAGGACACCAGATTCTACGGAAGAAAATATTGATGCGTAAGTCTCTAATACCGACTTACGTTTATCGAGGTGGAAGTAATCTCTGCCACGGCGTGTTGTCGAGTGCCATTCAATCCTGGTATAATGCGGATTCTTATGAAAAGCACCTCGAGAATTTCCTCCAGCTTAGATACGAATACTTTAAGCGAGTCGAGGTATTCGGTCGTTGATTGACGAAATAAATTAAGAGCTCTCCGTTTCATTGATCGCGCGCAAATGCAACTAAGGTCGGGGCCAGATATATTGGCCGATGAGTTTCGTGAGAGGTATTCTCCCACCATATCGCTTGCCTGCCTCGGTGCTCCTTTCCTCAACGTTCTCTGACTCGCGCTCTTGCTCCGTCGCACTCTCGCCGTCGCAGAGCAAGACTGAACCAGAAGTGGTGGGGATAGCGCCAAGCTTCTAACGTGTAGGCGAAACCGAGTTCTTAGCGTAGAAATACACACATCAGAATAGGTGTGCGTTAGGTCCGAAAAAATTCAGGAGCCTTATTGGTCAGAAGATTGATTCTTTCTCGACAGCTTCATCTCGTATTGGTTTGCGCATAGCTTCGTAACGCACGCAACTATTACGCTAAGAATAAATAACAGCCAAACGGCTGGGTTCAGACGGAGCCGAGAAGCTTTCACATCACTCCACTATACCCTTTAGGGGCCAAGCGACTCCAACTGACAAATCCACGATCGTCAGATGGTAGTGATCGATTTCCTCTCGATGGCTGATTGCGAAAACAAACTCACCGGCCAATATAATCTGGCCCCGACCTTAGAAGTATTCGAAAGGACGGCTTTGAAAAACGATTATACCTGTTTCGAGTTACGAACCTCTGCGTTTTTGAATAACCCCTGGGAAAATAGCTAACGTACACGAAATGTCCCGTTTTATACTTCACGATTGCTCGAGAGTAATTACCAATTTTTTTCAAGTACCCATGATTGGTCCCACACTCGTTCGCTCGAATGGGTCAAGTGTAATCTCGATTTTCATACACAATTCCAAGTGGATCGCAAGCAAACGTTCGATGCAACTTTTACGCGGCCAAACACGTTTTTCCGGTCCAGGAAGAATCCTGAATACGCGATCAATGGACCACTCCGGGAGGGGCAGCCTTTATCCGACCTATCATTGCAATACAATGGTCCTTTCGGATCCGATACAACAGGGAAAAGAGGATCGTTAGCGGAACTCAAAAGTTCCGCAACGGTCAGTTACCTTACAGCAATCCCAGGATTCACTTTCTAGTCCGATAATAATGCGCTTTCCTGCCTTGTACGCTCATAATCTCGTCTTGGAAACTTTCCCTGAACTTCGTGAAACGTTCATGAGAGATAAGTAGCTTATCCAAGGAAGACAAGTATGCACGTATGTATATGCATAGCAAGCAATGCGCCCCTCTTCGAGATTTCGTGAAAATAATTCAAAGGAAATTCGCTCACAGCTCAAAGGGCCCTAGTTATGTTTCAGATCTTCGTAAGCTGATTTCTGGTCCAGCAAACCTCGAGTATCTACCAAAAAATACGCTGCAATGATTACTTAAATCCAGATTCCAATACGACAGGCTGATTACAGCAACTAATACGGCTTATCGTTCGATGCTGGATGGAAATAGAGCACTGTAGGAAGAAAACATTGCACGATTTAGCAATTTGTGGCATCAGTGGATAATAAATTATTGTAGGCGATTCAGTCGATGTTTATGAACGTTCGAAGAAGCATCGAACGAAATGGATCAATCTTCCATAAAATTTGATAGAAATGTGTTTCGTTGCAGGTCTTCGATTGGACGGAAGCGAAATTTGGAAAAAATCATATTCCTTGTTGTCCAGCCCCGTCGCGTGATGGTACTCACTCAGGAAACACATAGATACCCACAGCTTCGCTCAGAGAGAACGCTCCCAAGAAAAGTCGCGTGGAACAATGAACGGAAAATTGCGAGCTGCAATGGACGCTTCGATGTGAATCTAGATCGAACCGAATTGACAGAGCTTGTAACAGAAAGCATGTGCGCGAAATAAAAGGCACAGTGATCCAACCAGAATCTTCTTTATATTATTCCCTAATATTTGCGCAACACTGGTACCCAATAGTATTCGCATTATTCATTTCACGTATTTTAAAAGCGCAGTGCTAAGTAAATAATGAAAACAACGTATCCAAATTCTAGCTGTACGAAGTTCTACCTTCCAGCTGTTTGCAGCTTCATTGTTATTCCAGAATTATTATAAAATTTCTGCGAATTCCGCGGAGCCCATATCTTTCTGCTTTACAACACAGAGATTGGAGAGCTGAGGCCTTAACGAGACCAGAGCCGAAATAAATAATCGCAGTGCGGGGGTTCTGCCAGCTGGAGTACACGGTTCGTCGGGCCAGCAGACTTCTCGATATTGGTTTGTTACACGATGTCCCACTTTCCGAGCCGACTGTCTACGTTAGAATGTCCATTTCGTAAATGTATGAAACCCTTCCCCCATTTTCTCTTGTTTTCGCCGGAACGGCCACGTTTTGGCCACGCGGAGGGCGATCATACTTCTGCTTCCCGCAATTTCCGATTCTTCGAGGGGGTTCATAAGACCACGCCGCCAGCGTACCGTGACTTATTTGCTGGTTCCTGCAGTAGGGTTGCGTTTATCGCGGGATCCACAGACGGAAGGGGACAACCGTCCAGAGCACAGTAATCTACGGCCAAAGCATCCAGACCACAGTTATATCGGAAACTTCTGACGCGGATGGGCGTTTTAAAGGGGACAAGGTACATCGAAGATATACGATCGCTGAACAGAGTAGGCTAATCCTCTGGGCCACCCCTGCGACTTTGAAGCTGTCTCCCTGCGGGTGGAAAATAAGCTAGGGCTATCTTTGACGGTACAGCCCTTTTTCAAAGGGGTCTTGTATTTAATAAATGCGTCCGCGTCGGATCCATGGCCATCTGATGTTTCCTACCAACCCCTATTCCATATGCGTACGTATCCTTGTTCGTTACGCTTCCAGCCTGGCCCTGGTACCACGAAAAATATATTTAAACTGAAATGTTTTTGTAAAAAACTTCTCATTTTCAATGCTTCATAACGAGGGGAACGAGCTTGGTGGAATTCGCCGCAGCCAAATTGTAATTCTGCAATATATTTAGGAATGTGAGATACATACTGCTGCTGTGATACGAGCAATGAATTTCTGAAGCTATGAAAGTGGAATGAAAGTGTCGCAGGAGCCCCGAATTTGTATAAATATCACATCGAATACTGATATCCATTAAGGTACAGGGGATCAGTTTTAAAACATTTACGAAAGGGAGCACACGAAAATCTTGCGCAGCTACTTGCGTGCCCTACGTATCGATCCCCAGAATTTTATATTTAAGGAGAGTTCGCAGTGATCCGGATGCTAAACGTGTTCATTCCCCTGACCTGTTCAAATTTAAAGCCGAACGTCTCGTTGCTTTTAATTCAAGTTATTTAGTCTCCCCTTGCCGCGACGAATTTAATGAAACATTTAATGCGATTATTTATCGGTTGTACTCCACAGTATACGAGTGCGGAGGGTCCTCTCAATCTTATGTTCCATATGCGTTGCAATCCACATTAAAGTGACTATTGGGTACCATTTCTTTCCCGTTATCCCCTGATAGTAGACAGAATTGCATCGCCCTACCACGCACCGCTGTAATACCAACTTAGTTGACATTAGGTTAACCTACAATTGCACGGGAAACAACCCACTTGGGGGATGCAACGGTCGCGATACAGAGGCGTTCGCTGGAATAGACACGTGCTAATCTAAGACAGGACAGAAACACTTCGAGTGTCTAACGATAAATTATCGGGCGGTTGCCAGATTATCTGCTGGTCAGGATCTTCGATAGAGCGAGTGCACCAGAAGTAAGTAGGTCATTCGGAATGCCTTCGAACGCGCAACGAGAAGCGGGACAATAAATTTTCAAAATTGCATCCACTTCCTTCTTCCACATTTTCCCCTCAGCGGAATGTACTTGCACGGCATTCTCCGCGATTCTTTGTGTAACTTACATCCCTGGCATAATTCAACCCCGCATTTTCCTTTTAGAACAATTAACGTCCCGCACTTCTCCCAGACGGACCTGCCCTTTCCTTCGTGATTGAGAATTGTTTCAAGCTAAACGAGCCGGGTATTTGTTGACGTATATAGAATTTCATTTATTTCGTTTCGAATTGTGTCCGTTAATTCTCAAATGAGACTGCATATGGGACGGTATATTGAAATGAAATATGCAGGAGATTAATGTCAAATATATTCCTAGCTGAGAAACGAGATCATTAATTTCTATGAAAAATAAATCGCACAGACCGCGGTAATACAAACTGTATAATGCTCTTCAATTTCAAATTAATATCGGGGTAAGATTTCATAAATTAAATAGAAACTACATTGTCTCTCGGATTTCCCGAAAGGGAAGAAACAAATTCTTAAGAAACCTGACTCTACTGAATATTCAAATGCTACTTTCACGACAGACCAGAGGGCGAACGTGAAATCCTACCTACTTGAAGCCGTGCAGTCCAATGTTCGATACAGATCCAATATTGGTTCCAAAACGATCCCAGAACAAACTATGAAGTAAGAAGGGACCGCGAGTGAAACGGAGACAGCTTTAACATGGAAGAAGAAAGGTAAAATTACATGCGGGAATCGAGGTTTCACGATGTCCCGAAACGGCCGTGATGTCGCTGTTCTCTCACCCTCCATTCCACGCCACCCTCAAACTACCCTCGCTGAAGCGGTGTATGTGTGTCGGGTGAGTTTATGCAGCGCAGCTGACTATGATATCGCATCTTTCTGTACACGCACACGTGCACCGAGTTTACTACGAGCGTTTATGCATATGGCGCCATTATCGTGTATCTTCTGCCCCTCCTTTCGAAGTCCTCGTCTAATATACTTCCGCGTAAATCTAATTAAGCTCATTAGTAACGGGCGGACCAGAGTTATGCGGTTCCTGTTTGTACAACGTTTGTCTTATTATTATACGCGCCAGCCGTAAATTGCCTCTATAATTGCGATATCTCACGTTCAATCGCATACTGTGGGACTTCTGGCAATACAAATGGACAACACATTTCGATTCCCGAATTGAAAATTCACCGATTCCCTAAATTCAATCCAAACACGTTGGGCTTTCTCAGTGTTTCTCTAAAAAGGGAAGATAGGCAATCCGGAAAGTTATGCGACTTTGTGTGCATGTACAGTAGTTCATCCGTAACACAAACGTATTTTGTGTTGGCGCCATAGTGCGGTTTTCGGGGGCGAAGTCACCCTTTGAAGAAATGAAGAATTTCCTTTTTCGCGGAATATCTCGAGAACGGTGAAAGATATCAAAAAGAAGATTAAACAAAAGTTGTACCTTTTTTTAGATCTACAAAACTGTGTAAAAACAATTATCAAATTAGGGATTAGTGGTGGGGGTAACTCGAAAACTATGGACTTCTCGATAATTATTTTTACACAGTTCTGTGGATATAAAAAAAAGATGCAACTTTTGTTTAATCTTCTCTTCGATATCTCTCACGTTATTCAAGGGGTGATTTCACCCCCTAAAACCGCACTACGGCACCACCAAAAAATAGGGTTGTGTTCCGGGTGAACTACTCCACTTGCACACAAAATTGCATAATTTGCCTAACTTCCCTTTTAAGCAACATACTATAATATAACTTAGAAGTTACAATTAAAATTATTACCTTGATGATACATTTAACCCCGCAGACCAACTTTGAATCGTACATCTCTCTATTGAATTTTCGTTACGTAATACTTTTTACGTTGCAATGAATACCAATAACGTATTTTCAACAAACATTTATACAAATTCTGTATAATAATTCTCGGAACTGTTTCTGAATATTTAAAGCTTCATGCAACGCTGGTGTTTTTCTCTACAATTTCCTAAAGCCAAGATATTTATATGGCAATTAACAGAATGCTATGAAATCGTTAAAGTTATGACGGCCGGTTTTCATTTGAATTACTTTCAAAGATACTAGTTTCATTTCCACGAAAAATCCAACTTCATACCCACGTACACACTGGGATGTGATATAAATTTCCTGGTGTCGACACTTGGCAGAGAGCCGTACGCTCGCATATTTCCGTCGACGTATTATTACGGCCGACAATTTTTTTCCTTGGGAAACTCCAAATGTATTCGCGTATAAATCTCCTTGTCTTTATTAAACACGCGTGGACTATAATTATGCGAGCTCTACTTGCTCAACTTCATGCCGAGGATAAGTCACCGGGCGTCGCGTGCTAACACTGTTAAAAGATTATACTTCTAATTTCAAACCCCACTGACTAAGTGCCGGAACCACACCAACCAAGTATTTCAGTTCGAATAAAAGCCACTGTTTCAATCGTTCTACCCTTCAGACCATATATCTCGGAAACCAAATGAGCCGTTCTTTATTCTTAAATGTATAGTCGAAGCAGCTAATCGGTAGACGAAAGCGAATCGAGCCTACGCTTTCAATATTATTCAGCATTATCTCACTAGCTTCCCGTTTGCAGTTTCGTAACGTCCCGCGATTTTGCGTCGCGTTTAATTTACGCTGCAAGCAGGGACAGTTTCGAACGTTGCCACCGAAGCGAAGGATAAAAAGGAGGGAGCGAGCCGAAGGAAAGAGCTCCCAGCTCCTTCGACAAGGAATTTTAAATAAAGACCATTGAACTTAGGAGCAATTTAGTGGACTACCGTGCAGACACAAACTTCATCGAAATTTATCGTCTGATAGCAGCGATAATAGCCAGGAGTTATTTCCCTTCGCAAAATGCGGATCGATATTACCAAGGACCGGCTCGGACTGTACTGTACCGCGTACCGTGGGAATATTTTTCCTCCAAATGACGAAGAATTCGCAGCCACGCCACCCGAAGTTCGGCTACTACTTTTCTAATTCCCGAAAGAATTATTACAGATTCCTTGGGCGCGCTGTCAAAACGAATCCTCGGGGCTGGCTGCGTGTATGCACGAACCACGTCCACGTATTCGCGATATTTTACCCGTGATGCATAGCCCGGTTGCCAGTTTCTGACGTCGCAGCGGCGCACAAAGCGAAACCGGGCTGAATAAACACGCGATGCGAAAGTTCAAAAGTCCCGTTGAATTTCGAAAAAAAAACGAAGAGGAGGAAAAAAAGGCGCGGCGGCCGAGGAACGAGAGTCGCGTGGCACGTCGTCGATACGTATCATTCGGCCGCACTACTGCGCACTCGGCCCGCCTGACTTATCCTCTATCTGTTCAGAGTTTAATCCTCCCGGCCGGGGCGAAAAATTTCTCCCTAACTTTTAGTTGGCGAGCAAGTTAACCGCCGGCACCGAGGCAACGTAAACTGACGGGCACGCGGTCGCGCAACTGCCGGAAATTATATTTTTCAGAAAATTGAAACGTAACTCTAGCTAATAAGCGACCCCTCCCCTTAGAACGCGGTTTGATGTAACTAAATAAATTCCGCTGGAACGCGGGAATCGATCAGACGAGTTTAAACGAGTAAGAGCTAGTTCTGCCTGGCTCAAGTCGAGTTTCGTTGTAAATGAAAGTCGCGCAGACACGGCACGGGGAACTCGCAAACACAGGGGCGTTCGATTTCTTGCAATAATCTGCTTCGCTTCAAGAAGCAGTAAGCAGACTCGTAAATGCGCGTTGCAAATCGAATCGCATGCGTTGGAATGTCGATAGGCTGACGTACAATAAGTTGCACCGATTAGAGCCGACGTGTCATCCTGTTATCCTGGGGAATCCTTTCTGCTCGTCACCAGCGCGGTTTATATAGAGTGCATTCTAAATGTGACACTAGATTTACGGGACAAATCCTTCGCTAATACGAAGCCTAAGTCCCCAGTGGCAGACAATGTTCTTGTCAACGCATCGTTATGCATAGTCCATACAATTTACAGCGTGCAACCAATTTAAAGCCCAGCGGAATTAATGCCCCTCACAATCGAATTAATAATGGAATTACTATCAACCGTCCCTGACTGTCGAACGCATTGCGTATTCCGTCAAAGTGCCGTTTGTTGCGCCGTGCCCGCATCGCCGATCAGAGAATAGCTTGAGAATCGCATCGCAAGCAACGCGAAGCGACGCGCACGAGCTCAGGCACGGAAGAATTTTTTGTCAAGAAGCTGCAGGGGAAGTTTTCCTTGCTGCAGTACAAATGCACGCTCGGGTCCTGGAATATCTCTCCAATAAACTATGCATCCCTGTGCAGCGTAACGTTTCGTTAAAAATCAGCCTTTGTTTCATTCAGATTAAATTCGAGGTTGCACTCTGTGGAAATGCACTTCCGTCCATGTTTCGCATGCGGCCGAAAATAATTGTTCGCGTTTTTCACTTAGAATCTAAATCAGTTCATTTTCCATACATTCGCCATTGAGCTGGTATTATTCGGTAATGTTAAGGACTAATTGGCCCTGCAGTTTCGAGTTTTGCACAGAAAAGGAATCAGGATTTCAATTTTTAACGCGACTGATAGCGTTTTAACCTTTCGAGGGAAATGCTTCCAACAAAATGTATGGGAATTAAGAGTTATTTGAGTAATGTTCGCAGAACCGTGATATTTTAAACACAGTGGCTATCGTGAACAAGTGGTCTGGCAATTGAATAGAATGCAAGAGAGGAAGGATGTGATGCATGAATCTAAGAAACTCGGTGTTCCTTTATGAGTGCGGAAAATAGGAGGGAGAACTTCCCCCGCAGACGAGGGACGGCTGCTACTCCAACTACTCCCTCTTGTTTTTAAATTTTTAAGCACAGCATTATCTTAACGCTGACTAAACGCGGCTTTCCCGCAGAAGTAACCGGTCGATCGCGACTGTTTGTTTCTCGTTTGCGATCGCAGCAGAGCATTATTCCAAAGAAAGTTGATTCTCGTTTAACGATATAAAGAGCGTAAGACCAACCTACTTACACTAAACGTAATTCAGTCTCCTCCATATTCGCGTAATTCTCGTAAATGTGTATTAAAAAAAGCAATCCCTAACAATACACTATTCGTCCAATTTTAACTGAATAAAAATAAATCAAAACTCCAGTCACTTACGGCTACCAGTGGCCACGGTCAACGCGAAAAAACTTTGGGAGTATTGTTGCTCGAGATTCTCCAGCTAAATTTAAAATCGCTCCATTTGTGACAAACGATGCTCGTTCGGAAGCACCACAGGATGCGTACGTCATTAACGTCAAATCTAAATCTTCCTGCGTGCATCTCTCTGTGCCTTCGAATCCACGGCAGCCATTCAGCTCTCCCGTTTCGCCAGATTCACCCTGTATAGTGGAAGACAATTGACTGAATCAAGACCAGCCTTTTGGCAACTCAGAGATACATAACAATTGTTCCGTCCTTAGACAGAATTTGGTATCTGGCGCCTTGAAAGAAGTGTTTATTTCAAGGCGCCAGTATTCTTAACCCTTAACTGGTATCTTGGGGTCGCTCATGACCCCAGGCACGCAAAGTTCGCTGCAAAATTTTTGGTTGCCTAAGCTTGTAAACTGTTTTTCTAATTAATTTTATAATAATAGTTTAACTTTCTAGGTTTCACTTATTTTACACATTACCTAAGAACAAAATATTCATAGAGGTTGATTCAGGGTCGACTTTACACATTTCTGTGTCCTTTTTTATTTGGGGTCTGCCACGACCCCAGTATACCAGCCACGTTTGCCAAAAACAGTATACCAGTTAAGGGTTAAACAAGGCGCGACTTTCCAAAGCGAAGCGCCAGTTTTCCTGGCGTGCAAGGGGATTTCAAAGGCCTCGTTGTACTCAGGCGACAAGGACCTGTAGGGCCCGATGACGGATCAGAGATCCTCGAAGAAGCCGGCCTCCCACGTCGCTGACTTTCCCACGACGAATTTTCCCTTCCCCTAATTATTAGGGGGATACCTTATTGACACCCTCGGTGGGAGTTATGCCGGATTGCACCAATAAAGTCACAGGATTCGGTAAGACGAACCGAACTCCACCGACACGGAGTCCACGGTGTGTCGCGTGCGGTTCCGTAGATCAGTTGCTGTAGATCATTACTGTATATATCCGCGTCTTAAGTTGCTGTTGTCTATACTCTGTATTATTAAAGTTAGTGCTAGGAGATACTGCGGTTACAGTCATTTCAAATTCTCCCAGCCAGTCACAGTTCCCGTCGCCATTAGTTTGCCGCCGGGAAGCGTTGTTCGGTAAGCAAAATTGTCAAACGCGCACCTACGTTCGCTAAGTTTAACGAAGTACGGTCGAAAGAACAATGAAGTGACGTTGGCGTTTTATTTCCGGGTGGCTTGCGATCACAGAGGGTATGGACGTCTCGCAGCCTAATTGTGGCCGTGCCTGCAAGAATAGACTAGCGTGACTGTAATCGACGTATGAATAGTTTACAAGCCGTTCGGAACGAGACACAATGCCGGCGCAACTTGTCATCTGGACTACTTCCTGAGCCAGCCACCAATCTGTTTTGCGAGCTGCACGGCGATCTATTTCGCTGGACTCCATCGACGCATGAGAACGATGGAACCGTTCGGCCTGGGGGTCGAGATGCAATCGCGGGCGGCCCTCGAATCGTAAAACACCCTCGGAACGGTTACCAAGAATCGTCCCCCGCCGATGCGCGATTAATGCGACATTTATCGGCGCGATCATCGCACGGCAATTATTGCCGTTCAATCATTTCATCCAGCTCCCAGCGACTCGGACCAGCGGCCACGTTTGTTTAATGACCGCAGCCTCTCGCCTGTGACTCGCGTCGGGGAGAAAGCGTCTTGGCGTCTGGCAATTTAACGAAGCTAATTTTCTCCGTTTCCTTCGGTGTACTTCCGACGCGTTTGATAACGCGGCATCGCCCCCCTTTCCGCGCCCCGAACAGTAATTCGTTAACCCTTGGCTGGCTCGATCGGGAGTTCGATCTCTCGGCAATTAGAGCCTGTGCTGACGTTAAGCTCGTCGCTTCGGTTTCGAATTTTTCATCTGCTCCATTCACTTTGCCTGTCGTTTCGGAAGGAGACTGTTCCCTCTTTGCCTTCTTCTAGATGGGTTTCTTTTTCCAGGGTAAAAGGGGAAATTCAACGGCGAATTCTCCACGGTGAAGGTTCTAATTTTAAAAAGGAAATTTTTTTATATAGTACAGGGGGATAGGTCTTAAACGTTTTTGAGGGGAAGTTGATTTTATCTCTGATGAAATATTTTAATATGCTGCAGTCTGTGTAACGCTAATAGCACTGGAGCCAATGGGGAATTAGTACTAATGTCAGGCCTTCATAAATAAATTCGCCACGCACCGTTGGAGGATCGGAAACAAAGTGTGTCCAAAAGCGTACGTTTGCAATGTGCCATTTATTTGATAGACCCGTAAACAACGAACAAACACGATCGCGGATCAATTGCACGAACGTGAATCTCCGTATTGTCCTGGATTGCCTTTGGAATAACAATCGAATGACTCGCTTACACGGCACCGAATAAAAGAGTAAGTTCGAAGCCATTGCTATTGGGAGGAAAGGTAAAAAAAGAAACACAGGGGCCGTGCAAATTATTCCACCGTGTTTAACTTTCGTTTCATCCTAAATTCGAAGCATTTGCGACAAAGACAATTGTTTATTGACCGCACAGTTCCGAAACGCATTGCTCAAAGGGTAAACAGAAACAGGCTCGAACTTTATGCGTTTCCCATGACAGAACAAGACACTGCAGCCGCCGAAATTATATTTGAATTGCTGCGTCCGCAGGAATGGAAATGTTGCTTGCAAACATACCCGCCTGTTTCAAACAAACTCGGGATTTACCGCGACACCCCGTGAAGCGCGTTTATTAAGCAGAATTTAAAATATCTGGCGCGCTGGCTAGCTAAAGGGGCGCGCTAAAGCTCGCACGCGCTCGCTTTGCCTGTGCAAGCGTGTCTGAAATTTCCTTGACCGAAAATCAGCTTACACGAAATTTCGAAACACGGCAAGGAAACCGAGCAGCCTGCTCTCCGATCTAATTGCTTATCATGTTCCGCGTGCGCCAGTTATTTCGGCGGACTCGCTAACTGAACCTGTCTTCCCAGTTTTTCACATTAGCCTCGCGAAACAGCAGGAATTTCCTCAGTGAATGGGAAATTCGCCACACCGAATTAAAAATCCGTATTACATATCAGGCTTCCAGCTTGCAACGAGAGTTACACGAAACGCACGAGTGTATGAAATAGGGACGAAGGAAAGGAAGATAGGAATAGCATGAGAAGCAACGAAAGTTGACCTCTCGTCTGTGCGATAACATTAGCGCTCTCAGATAATTGTCACTCCTCGTTCACTCGAATCGATATCACGCGGCGGTGGTATTTTTGCCCCAAGGAACCTATTCGGAGCGTGTCAACGACTGTCTCCCCGCCGTGTGATCATTCGCCGCCGATTCATCATTTATGGAATAATCGTCCGAGCGTAAATATTTCCTCCGCCGTCTGCCGCCACTTACCCAATAAAATTACGTTAATCGGCGGATTATGAACCGAGGCAGGGGGAGGGTTCTTGATTAGTCGCCGCCTTGAATCGGACTGAAAGTCATCAGCGTTACGGTTTACGCGACGTTCACACTGGCCGACCCTAGATCCGGCTATCACGGACGAATGTCCAGCTGAATTTAGTTATGGCCTGACGCCACTCTCGTTTGATAACAAGTGATACGTTTGGCGTATCGCGAGCGCGCGTTAACGGGATGCGGGCCTCCCGTTGATCCGACGCATCGCTTCCTATTCGCGGGAAAATCACCGCTCGAGCCTTAAACGCGCGGTTCTTAATGAAAATTCGGGGCGAGGCTCCTTCGCGTTAACGACTGATGATTAAGCGTGCGCGTGCGGCTGGCTTCGGAACGTTAACTCCCCGGTGTTCCTCCTTTTTTTCGCGCACCCCTCCGGCTACTAGGAATACTTTCAGCTTACTTTCCCCGACACTTTGAATAACGATGTAAGTAAATCGATCGGGGCACCGACACACGATTCCCCGCGACCTTCTATTAATTTCAGCGGAGTTTCTGCGTTCCGTCTCCCGTGCCCCGTGATTAATTACTGACCTGATGGCTTCACTCTGGACGTAACGCACACCTGACTGCAGGAGATAGCGGGGCCTGGACAGTGAAGAGGAGGGTGACAGATTGTTGTGTCACGAGAAAGAGATGCGCTTCATTTTTTGTCAGGTTATCGAGGGGGATTAACCCCTTCCGTGGGGGGAAAGTGTGATGAATAAGGAATATTTGTAGCATTATTCGGACCTCGTGATTTCAGTGGGATTTGGCAGATTTTTTTTATCGAGATGCGGAGATTACCTATATTAGTCTTTTAAATAGACTACGTTGAATAGTAGTAGTAGTTCAGTCTGGATGTCGAAGGGAAATGAAACAATGAGTAAGATTCTTAAAATATACGAAGTCAGGGTTAGTATATGTTACTCTATACACAGGATATCGGAAAAAATATGAAAAATATCTCTGACTGTTGATGTCACGGTAGAAATACGAAGACGATACTTTTAATACTCGAAAATCGGACACACAAGTTTATTTAGTTTCCTCTTTTTAAATCAGAGGGAAAGTTGTTTTTAACGAAAACAAATATACGTTCCGCGCCGAAGTAATGCATGCAAATTGAAAACGTTTCATCGCACTTGTTACGCTGTTAACTGCTGAAAGAGAGGAGGGCGCCTGCGTTATTTTCAGTAGGATTTTCCGCATTTCTTTCATGTTTTCGACTAATATAGGGTAAGTCCGGTATAGTACGACCACCCGGAGAGTCCGGCCAGTGTTGATATTTTAAGACTGGCGCAAGAGAGGACACTGTGTGTCATTGATACAAACAAAATGTGACAAATACATTGTCACAAATACATGTTTAAATTATAAGAAACACTTAAGACTTTATGCGAGTCTGAAAGTTTTTAGACCAAGCTACAGTGCTGATGATATTTGAAAGACAGGTAAGTTTATTTACACTATTATACTTTTCGTAAGCTACACTTTTTGTTACTTTTTAAGGTCGGTCTCACCCGTAGTGGGTGGACGTTTTAACCCCGCCATGCGGGTGAGACCGACCACTTGCAGTGCCGATGTTTTTGGTAGAAAATGAAAATAAATATTTCAATTTATCGCACACTATAATTTATATATACTCTAAATAGCTTTGCTTTAATTTCTACAAAACGACAAAAATGTGAAGAACAACGATGCTACAATTTCTTTTCCAGAACGTGGTCGAGCTATCCCGGACTTAAAATAAAGCTTAATTCTGCCGGAAGGAAAGAATGCCGGCGTAGAAAATTGCAATGGAATCGGGATCTGCGCATTGCTTCGCGCTTCAATGGCATAAGCATTTCAATGCTGCGATACAACGACCACGATATAATTAAAATTCCAGCGCTTCTATTAAAGCTGATCATCTCTAATAAGCGTAGCAATGCTCGCGAAACCCCAATTGCAGCGCGAATTAACGTACACACTCTATTACTAGCTGAAATTACAATGTGAAGAGGAATATTGCTGTACGGGCGATCATTTGCAACACCATGTAATCTAATTACACCTTACCACAATTATTGCTATCATCGATAACGGGTTTGTTCGTTGATTACTGAGAGCTATTATTGGATGAATTCTGTCTTGAGTAATAATTCTTTTCTATATCGAGATAACCAAATTTAAGATATCGAAGCAGAAGCTTGTTTTCTTGCACGACGAGGGAAACAAGAATTCAGGGTTTATACTAAGGACGAATGATTTTGGTCGCAACGCTTTTCGCTAGAAACAGAGTTAATAATACACAATTATCGTGGGAACTTAATATTCATTTGAATGGATATTACATATGGGCGGTATTTATACGAAAACTGAATGTCTATCCGAATAAACATTAAAATTTCTTTGAAAGGTGTAAATAGTTCGACCAGAACAAATCTTCTTACACGTAGGAGTATTTGATGGCGAAAAAATTGGCGGATCTGAATACGAGTTCGCATCGAGTAATATCCACGAATTTTAAATTTCACTGATATTAATTTCTACAACACATTGAACTGAACATTTATCTAATAATGCCTCGAGCCACCTCGAATCCTGCAGTTTGTACCGAAATGCGATTTCTATAATAAAATGAACGGGACTTTAGTTTCAATAACACTTTCCCGGATTTCTGTTTCGCCCTGTTTTAACTCCGACCGCGCAGTGGATGATAAAAACAATGAAAATAAGGTTAATTGGGCGCGTCGTTTACTCCGATGAGAACAGGGAGGGAAGTGAACCCAGGTTGGTAATTTTTGATCCGGCCCCAGGATGCTACCCAACTCTTTCAGAGAGCACTGTTAATTAAACACAACAAAAACACCCACACTCGGCGAAACTGTAACCAGAGTGAAGTGAAGAGTGCATTTCGTAGTTTCGTACATGGATATTAAAGCCTGTGGTAATTAAATCGTTCGAGCGACAGCCGCGACAGTAAAAAGCTTGCGTTGACTTCATTTCAAGCCCGCCTCTGTTAACCACCGTAAAATCCACCCGGCCGCCTAAATGTTACACCGGGAAAGTGAAATTATTCAAAAGCATTTTAATAATCCCCCGACGTCCAAAAGATCTCGGGGAATCGTTGCGGATAATTCTCTAAACACACCACACTGTTAGCATCCACCACATAACCGTCCCCACGGCATCCCCAATTCCGAGGCCGGTTCATCGGAATCGTTCGCCGTGGCGAACCCTCCTGAAGTCAGCCGGCGCCATAATTCCTTACAATAATCCTCGTAATTCCGCATAACGCCTTCCATAATTATTCTTTACAATTTCCATGATAATGTTAAGCGCACCGCGAGGCAGTCGGTAGGACGGGGTCGACTCGGCGGGGGCGGGCGTGCGCGCGGGCGCCGGCTTCGTTAGCGAACTGCGCTCTTTCAGATGGAAATAACAAAACTAATAAACTCCCGGCGGAACAAAGTGCCCCGCCGCGTTACATCCCAGATTTACACGGAAGATCCCGGAAACAAGGAATCGCGTACGGCTTGCGCCCGTTGAATGCACTCCAGCCACCGGATGACAGAGTTAACGCGGGACTCCAGGCTCCTCGCGTCTTAAGACGGCTGCGAGCGTACCGCCACCGACGCGATGAAAACCGCCCCCCGCGTGCCCCCGCCACGCTCGTCCCCATTTTTTCGCGAATGACGTCGACGTGCATAATGCAACAGCCTCGGGCGACGATTCACGGCGAAGTCGCGGCACCAGCCAACTGCGAGCGAGGAAATGAAATTTAACCCTCGACTGCTGGGGCGAGCAACTTGTTACATACACCGGCCGCGCTAGCAAGCCCGGGCGCTGGCAATCTAAACGCTGAATGAACAAGACGGGGGCAGATTGAATCGAAGACTTCGAGGCACTATCCTGGACGGGGCAGGATGCTACTGTCGGTGATTGTAGTGACCCAATTTAGGGGAAACTCTGATAAATAGCCGCGGAATCGAGCCACCGATACGGCCACTGCCGATATCTCGTGGGATATGCTCGAATTCTACGAGATCCTGCATAAACATCCCGACGGACGGAAGGAAGGGACGGTGGTAAGGGTAGGAAACTGAGGGCGCTTTCGTGTGGGATTCTGCCGGCTGACGACTGGTATTTCGGATATATTTACGAGGCTTCGGCATTCTTCTGCCTTTTCTTTATAGGTGTCAAGGGGTTAGCTGAATGATACCTAATTCTTAGTAAATAGGTAGGTACGTGAGATGCGAGCATTTGGCTTTGACGTACGTAGTGAATTCAATCCAACCACTACTACGAACGTGTGTGATGGTTATGAAAGGTGTTGCGTAGGTAGTAATTACTTAGGATGTATAGGCCAACTCGATTCTGTGCGACTAGCGAATAAAAATGATGAAATATTATCAGCAGGTTCGATGAAATGTACTTAACTGCTGTTTAAATGATAATACTTTGTGGCTTAAGGGAAGATCCCGAAGTCGGAAATTCAAAAAATTCTGAAACTTTGTGAATATGTAGGGGATTTGCTCCTGCTTACAACGCAATTTTTGTTTGCTGCCCAAATTCACTCAAGGGGGGTGAAATTAACCCCTGAAAATTCGGCTATTTTCCGATATTCTTTTATAACTCGCGAACTGTAAGGGCTAGAAAAAAAGTTTCGAGACAAAAGTTACTTCTTTTAATTAGATCTATCATTTGGTGTGCAATTATTTTACAGTTCACGAGTTATAACACAAAATCGGAAAATAACCGGATTGTCAGAGGTAAATTACACCCCCTTAGAGTGAATTTGGGCAGCAAACAAAAATTTCGTTGTAACCAGGTGGAAATTCCCTACATATTCACAAAGTTTCAGAATTTTTTGAATTTCCGGGTTCGGCGTGCTCCCTTGTTAGTTACAAATATCCTAAATAGAGTGACACAACAATAAACCGACAATTAATAGCTGCCAGTTTGCAGGGCTAGATAAAGTTTAATGCGTTTTGAAGCAGTGTAATTAGTTCGGCAAATTTTTCCGGCGAAACAAGCTGCAAGCCGTCCTGAACAATACTTTAATTTACGTTCCTAGGGTGTGCTCCGTCTAGCTCCTATTAGCAGACGTGTTAATTACGCGTTTACGCATACCTAGTAAAACAATGGCGACACGTACCTCAAAAGCGACTAGCAGTGACTTGGACCTAACAAGTTTGGCGAGTAAAGTTTCCACTACTAAACTACTCCCCTCAACGGTGTATCTTCATTACAACGGTTAACTTCTGTAATACCCATACAAGAATAACGCGAACGACCGAGCTTCAGGTGCATAGTTTCATCCCACTATTTTCACCGCGTGTCTCATTTGTCTCATTGCCAATTCAATTTCAATTAAAATTATCATTTAATCCCCGTTACAATGCTTGTACAGCCCCGATATTGAGCCAAACGCGAAAACGACCACGATCGCTTGGTTACTCCATTTACAAGCTATTAATTATTCACTAACCGTCAGTAATAACTGGGGTAAAAAGGGAACGTAGATAGTGCACGCTTCCTGCAAAAGAACGAATTACGCTGACTATTAAAACGACAGGGCAGCATGGCCAAGGCATGTAAAACCATCCCCCGCGTCGTTGCCAAGTTGCGTTTCTTATGAAGGCAATCACGATTGCCTCGGACATTATATTCTATAAGAGTAAGCTGCCTCGCTTCGCAGCCAGCGTTCGCACGGGCGGAAATTTTCAACGACCTTCGTAAAAATTTAGCTACGACCTAAATCTCCTGTGCGCGGATGCCCGTGGAGCTTTAATTTACCTAACAGAAATTCGCGTCTCGTTTATCATGTAAAACATACCTGGGCAAAGAAGAATCTGCACGTTTCTCCCCTCCTTTGTGCTTTGCTTCTTGCACTTTCAGCGAGAGAAAATTGTCCTATTTAAATATTTCTCCGCTGGAGAACATTTAACGTTAATTGCATGTTTCTTTCAAACTTCACCAACGAAATCTAACTTTCCCCTTGCCCTCTGGCTAATAGAATTCTCGATTCTCGTTTCGCGCGATGGGCTCTCTATGTATCAATGGCGGGGCCAAGATTATCGCTAATAGTATTCAGATATTATTATGCGGACTCTCTGGCTTTTAGGGATTATTCGGTGTTGAACTCATTGAAATTCTCGGGGCGGACGATAAACTTGACCCCATCGCTGATGTCTATCCTTTCAAGGCAATGCTTACCCTCGAAATGTCCAACAAACGGATTCAAAGGAATCTAGAGAAGTACACTTTGCAGAAGAACCAGAACGTAATTCCGCGGCGGAAAATAATGTCGCCGTGTCTGAAAAACTTAATTAAAACGTTCTAAGGTCACTACGTTCTTGCAGCTGCTTGTTTCTCAATTGTATTTACCAGACGAGCGTAGTCTAACTGCCGCAGCCTTAATCCAGCTCCTGAGACTTCCCAGTCATTTTTCCCCCGCGTAATCCCTACAAAGATATCATAACCGCTTTTCCTGATATTATCGGAAATTACATTCACGAGAAAGTCTGCGGACAAAATCGGCGGGGCCACTGACCGGGTCACGTTTTCAGGAACAATTTGCTACAGCCCAGGTCTATTGAACAAGGAGAAAGCATATTCTGTACATTTTTCCCTACATATGTACGTTCTTTCAAATTTCCCTCCGATTAAATTTTCTCGAAGCTAGGGAACTAGTTTTCGAATTCTCAGGATTTAATCACGCTTCAGTCAAGAAACGCTGAAGGTTGACGTGAGGGTCCAAAAGACTCGGGGAAGTATTGAAAATTGGGAAACTGAAAATAGCAAAGTAAACGAATTTTCCAAGCCATTCTGAAACAGAGGTTTAATATTGAAATACGTAATACCCCACAGTTACATCATCTTTCCTATTTCTAAATCTTATATCCAACTGTTACCATTACAAGTCGTAACCCCGCTTTTAACGTCGGGGCGAAATACTCCAGCCTGCAACTGATCGTAAAACTTTCACTTCTCCCGGGCTGCGAACAGAAATCCGCGAAACGCCAGCAACAGCGCGAGTGCATGAATCTTTGTTAACTGAAAATTACTTTCCATTTTTTCGAGAACAGCGCCGCGGCAGCTTAGGTACGCGGGACAACAGAAGCTCGGAATTAACGAAAGAACTTGTTTGCAATAAAAGGAGGTATTAAAACTAATGAAGACAAGGAAGCTCCGCCTAGCGTTGCCAAGTTTCCCCCTCAAGTTCGTAATAATCACGGGACGAGTTTAATCACCAGCAGTAACAGTTTCGCATAGTAATTCGGTTCCTTTTCCTCTTGTCGAAAGTAATTTCGAATTCGAAAAACTCCGTTGCGTCCACCGCAGTGTACCATTTATCGATCGTATAATAAGTTCCAGGGCGTTTTAAGTTTGACAACTTCACCTTGAAGATAGAGTCTGGATTCCACGACACTCCAATACTGCCTTATCTTTCCAGGCATTTTCAAACTAACCTTTCCCTGCTTATTTCCCCCTATCTTCTTTCCTCTTCCACGCGAACGGCTCTGCCGACTCCTTCAATTCGAAATAAAATTTCCATTCGCTTGAGTTCGAAAATAAGCGAATCTCACGCTGCCAGACTGACTTGGTATTGGCAATGAGCCACCGAATTGCTTTTTTTGCACGCCGTTTAGCTGTGGCGGTGGGCGGCACTGGGAATAATTATTATTCTATTGTAGAATCTGCCGCTTAAATGTCTGTGAAACTAGAAGCAACGCGAGACTGGTTCGTCGCGCTAGAATCAAACATTGCCAATTGAGGTTGCTCATATTGTAATGGCCTAAGTGTCATTAAGCTCTTTTTGTATCAATCACGTAATTGACTTCTGCATGCTCTCAAGCGCTTACAAGCAGGCAGTCATTATTACGTACCTCGCTATTTTTTAAAGGGTAACGAGTGTTCTGATGAAATCACGCCGGAAAAGTGATACACGTTAAATGCAGCGCAGTTGGTACCCAGTAAAATGAAATTCAAACACATAATCAATAGCCACACAAAGAATGGAAATCGTTGGCTAAAAAATGAAATATAATTCGCTGAAATTATAATTATTCAAATTTATTGTGCATTCGAATTAGTCTCGTTCTAAATGCAATTCCTAAGCATAACAAACAAAGTGGAAAGAGTAGACACAAAATTATTCCTAAAGATCTGAAAGAATGTAAGTTTAAACACCCTTTGCTTTAAATGTGTGAGGTGTTATCCCCCAGTGAAATGTTAGATTTGTCTAGATCAAACTTTAATGTAACTACGAAATGGATGAACCTTGAGAAGCATGCTCATTAAGACTCTTTTACCCCTTCCAATGAGTTCTACATGTTCCTAGAACTCTCCACCAACATTCTCAATTATTTAACAGAGCAGCAGAGCGTCCAAAGAATAACTGAAAAGGATCGGGAACTAACTGCGTTGTGTAACTTCGTTCAGTAAATATTACTACGTAAAATAGTCACCATTTACCTATAGATACAAAATCAGCGGAAAGTCAGGAAAACTGTTGTAATAAGAAACGAATATATCACAACAGAACAAAGCCATGAGCGAACAGGACAAGTTCTTCGCAAGTTTCATGTCCGCGAGCAAATGAAAATCATTTCGATTCAACGAGGCCGTTACACTCGAGCGATAGAAACGAAAAAGTATGAAAGCATGTAACACAAAGGGACGCGAATTCGCTTTAATACGCCGTTTTTTTTTTGTTCCCCCAACACTGGCGCTTTAACTCCGCAATCATCCGACACTATCAGCGTCCATGCATGCGCTTTTGAGTCACGCCCGGGTACATTTAATCCCAGCGAGACTCGATTTCGAAGGAAACGGTGCCTTGTTAAAAATCAATCTGCACCAAAGAATGGTACCTGGCAAAAAGGTGCACCGTGGTGAAATTTGGTTCTTACCGGACGCCCCGTTATGGGCGCCGATTTCACGGAATGGGGTTCAACGAAACGGAGAGTCTCGCGCTAGTTAACAAGGCGCACTTAACGATACAGGCCGAGGGAAATTGTTAATTCTCCTTTGTAGCGTGAAAAATAACGAGCACGGCTCACAGATGAAACGCGGCAAACAGAAAGAACAGAGTCTCTATCGACCGTAAGTTTCGAGTCACTGCGTTGGATTTCATTTTATTCCGAATATCCCGGCGGAACTCGGTGCAAGGCGGTTCTATATCATTCGTTCCTGAGCGTAATTTGTAGAAGATTTTCTGGATAAGTAAGAAGGTCATGTATTAAGGACATTATCCGAGGATTACAGAATAGTCTGTATTCACAGTTCTGGTGGTTATTCCCCGGGTTATGGAGGAAAGTTTCATTCTGCTTGGGACGATCTTTCGCGCTAATAATGTGGTGTTTAACTAAATTATGGCAAGGGCTCTGGTGGATGAATTGTTGTTATCAAAAGTTGCGCTGTGAGTGTTGCACTGGAAACCTGATGTGTACCATCAGCAGAGGGAAGGAACAAAACACCACCATCACCGTGGATTCCTGCTAGACCGCTGGAGGATAGCGGATAGGTATCAGCCGAAATAAGCAAAAACACTGGCTGACCAAAAACGGCAGATTCTACTGATAAACGTAACGGTTCGACAACAAGTGAACCCATTTTATTTACAGTTGTCAGCGGGCATTTGTATCGAGCGGTTTTATGGTTGGATTGTTCAAAGGAGGGGAAAACGAAGTGAATGAGCGCGAAATGCTCGTTCGCAGTTACTCGAAAATGTTTGAAAGTTATATACGAGCCGTTAATAAAAGCTGATTTTATAAATGAAAGATAAAAATTTGGCGAGTGAAGTTGGCTTTCGGATTCGTACGATGCACGGGGGATCCTATGAGCTGTAATAATCGCGAAGATACATGTGTCGACCTATCGCGCAGTAACAATAATTTTACGATTTAAATACGCGCACCCTCGCGCTTAAAGAGGATCGTTTCCAAGCGGGGTCTCAGTGTGCACGAGCCCTCAAGCACCGTGTCGTTTAGCACGTGATCCAGAGTGAATGGAAGCGCTCGCATAAAGGGAAACGATCCTAAGAAAAAAATACGTACGACGAGCTTTAGCGAACGCCTCGCACGTTTCAACGATAAGGCTCGGTATAGGCACGTAGTGCCTTGAATAACTAAACCGAGAGTTAACAAGAATCTGCTTTGATTATTCCCGCAGTGACGGGACAGAGGTTTCGTGATTATTTCAAAACGCTTTTCCCTTGCTCGATTCGCCCGGGAAGCCCCGGCATAATGAAAAGAGTGGTTTCTGTGCCAGTTCAGAAAGAACTTTCCGCCTCTCCCTCGACAATGGTTTTTTGAAACGCGCAGCAATCCCCTCTGGACTCGATCGGGTTCTTGAACGCACGGCAAATATAAGAACGGGCCCGATAATTACGAAATAGAACTTTACAGAAGTTCCTTTAATCAATATCGGCTTTCATAAAAGGGCTTTAATCTGTGCAGAATTAATGAACCCGCGCAGCACTCCTCCCGAATTCAATGCAATCGTGCAATGGAATTTTGCTAATAATACGCTAGGACATTGACGCTCGATTCTGGTGGCGACGCTACCGTGCGCAGCAACCCTTTTTCTGCCCTACACTCCCCGCGAAGTTTAGCTCTGTATTTTGGCTGGTGATCTAGTTACACGCAGCACACGCGAGTCCGCAGGAAATTTAAGCGATGCGAGATATTTGGATAATACGTTTGTAAATGTCCGCCATCGTGTGCCAAATTGGAGAAGCAAGGCTGCCACCACAGTTTAAGACCAGGTCGCACTCCAAAATGAGGCACGATAGTAGAAAGTAAGACCTGAGAAAAGGTAAAACGTTGGAAATGAGGTAGGTGAAGCAGATCAGCATTGGATTACTTCAGCTCCAAAAGTGTCGCGATAGAGTCGAATAGAATGTTCTCTAGATTCTATGCCAAGGCTAACCTATGCTGGCATGCGAACGGATTAGCCATATAGCAGTTGACGGATGCGCGACCAGCATTCTTCGAAAGCCCTCGATCCTTTCGACGGGCGCGAATCGAGAGGGCACGCATTCTCCGACACTCGTCGAAAACTAACGACGCTGCTCTCTTCGCGTACACTTGCCAAGCCTGGCGGAGATAGGGCACGTGGGCACATATTCACGCGCCTAGAGACGTTTTTTAAAAAAAAAAGGCCGCGGGGCTTCCAGAGCGTTCAAGGATCGCGCAAAAAAATCAACCCCCGTCAGGAGACTTTTGTCATCGTGTCTTCCGCTCGTACCTCGTGACCACCCCGAAAAGAGGGCGACATTCGGACGGGGCTATGAATAACTAGCCCAACCATTGTTTAATGAAACGGCAGTGTGGTCCTCGCATCGATAGATCAACCCCCATATCGAAGTGCAGCAAGTAGTACCGCGTAATGACACCCATCGGAACCAGCTCGCGGCAACGATCCCCGTCAGAAAGTACACGAGAAATCCTGTGGAACGTCAGCCTGCATCGCTGCCTCGATGCACGTGCATAAGGGCTAAACCGATCGAACGATCGACCACCAACCTTGAACGTATCCGAGCAGGAAGAGGCAGCAGAGGAGCCAGCTCCGCGTCATCGTATTCATCGTCCAGTGGCACTTGACACTCGCCCGTGGCAGGGTATATCTCCTTGTCACTGATTGATCGCGTATCACGACCACATTCACACACTTGGACGGGCCGGCGAGAGAATCCCACTGTCAACGGGGTATCGGTGTCGGGAAAAAGACTCGGAGGCGGGTGGGTGGACGCACGGCTGTGTATGGACGAAGCAACGTGCGTTGAAAAACTGGACGCGCGTCGAGGCGTACCGGCGAACCTTCCGCAAGGACGAACGAAAGCAAACTGAGCCACTGTTCGCTATCCGAGTCCGTATCCGCCGGACACCTCCCCGCTCCCGACCCGCCGCCCCCTCGCCGACCGATAGCGCCGCCGTACATGCACTCCATATACCGTGGCCTCCCCTCCATCGTCGAATCGCTCCCGACACTCTCACCCTCTCCCAAGCCCGCTCTCTCGCTCCCCCGAAACCCCACCTGACGCTTCCGACAACCCGTTTGCATCGTCTTCCTCGCTCATTTTTCCATCGCCGCGGATCGTTCCACCTCTTTTCTGTTTCCTGCGCCCCACCACCCTAGGCCACCCAACTCAACCCCCATTTTTTTTTTTTTTTCTTTTTTTTTTCTAACCGACCTTATCGAGCACCCACCGATGCGCTCGACCGATGTCATAAGCCCCCTCGCCCTGCTCCTCGTCCCGCGGTCCCGCTTATTCCTACGTGTCAATTTATCGCGCTTTTCAGATTATCGCGCCGCACGGATCTCGCACCCCGCCTCGCCAACCGGCCGCCGCGAAAGTGTGTCCCCCTCTCTACCCAACCCCTTCCGGTCTCAACTGGGTTAATACGCGGGAAACGATTGTTTGTATCGCGAGCAGACCGATACGAACGGTTTCCGCGGCGCGCGCTTCCCCCTCAATTCGATATCGATACCGCTGTAATTCTCTACTCTTACGAACGACCACCGTGAAGCTCGATCTCGATACGGCCCCGCGATTATTGGTGCCGCGGTAATGGCCTCGTCGAATTCGCGCGATCCCGCGCCCAGTTGGCTGCTGTAATTTAGGAAGATTCCGGTCTTGGATGCCGCTCAACCCCTCGGTGATTGGTATTTTTTCCGAGGACACGTCGCTCCTTCGTGGCTCTCGGCTCTCTGACGTTGGTAATCGCACGGGTAGCGCTAATGACTGTCGTGTTGCGTAGACAGAATCGAACTACCTCTCGGGGAAGCATTGGAATCTATGTAGCTTATCGCGCGTGAGAGAAACATTTTTGATTATGGAAGTGGAAATATCTGCTTCGTGCCCTTCGCAGTAGGGTGTGCTACGGCTACGCGGCATCCTTCCATCGGCGGTTGATGCGAGTTGACAGGCTGGAAAATATTCCTTTTTTTTATCGCCACGAAATCGATGAAATCCCATTATTTTCCAAATAGCTCCACGCGATACGCGCAGGCAGAAATGAATGGATTATCCCGAAGTACGCAAACATTGTAAATATCTCGCCCCAAATGGTTGTGCCGATAAACACGTAGCATCGGTGCGCCCCAGTTATTTGCTTCTCACTTTATTTAAACATTCTTTCCTCGTTAAACGGCCATCGATACTAGCGCCGATTTGAACCTGCTCGTTCGACCATTTGCAACGTGTAAAAACAACGAGTCCGTGCCCAGAGCATCGTGTGTACCCATTAGCGGTTCGCTGACACTTCATGCCATTTGTGAATGAAGTATATCCGCGATATTCTGGGCCAATGCGCAGCGGCTGCAGCTCTTTCACTTGCGTTCGAGCAAGTCCGGCGGCGAGCGTGGAAATTTTGCGAAAAAATCTCCGGCCGCGTCAGAGGTACGATGGACGACGATTTCGCTGATATTCGAAGGTCCTGCCGCTGGATGACAGGCTTTCAAGAGCGTCTCGCTCCGAATGAAAAGCGGAATACTTAAAAATAAAGAATTTGGAGGGCACCGATTGTCGATGCAAGAACGGTATTGACGAATTTGTCATTCCCGTTCAATGGCGGGCCGCTTCCTCCACGCCGATCCTGACGCTGACAGCTCTTTACTGCGTCTCGCGGATTCGCCCTCGAATCCTTGCTTATTTTTCCTTTCATCAGAACGATCCGCTTCTTCTATGCCTCCCGCTGAATTCTTTCTGCTTCATAAACCGCTTAATCGACATCGATACGCGCAACGTGTCGAGGTCTCTGTTTCATCGGGGTCACGTACTATCCCCGCGTATATGCTACCGGTCAAGAATTAACGCGCAGCGCCAGATAGAATACGGACAGTTTATTCCATTTTTTACTTTAACGTAGCACGCAACTGTCAAGACTGTCCACAACCGAGGTGATTGTATATATGAATGAGTGGCACTCAATTAGTGGCGCAGTCAGGATTTAATCTTGGGGGAGCTGAGTCGAAGGGATGAAAATATTTTCAATGCAAATTCTATAAAATTCATTAAGGGGGTATTCTGATGTAGCGCGCGAGTTTCGGGACCATTTTTCAGAATTTTTTATGGGCAATGAAAGTAAGTGTACTGCGCAAAGTTTTGTCCTAAAATCTTAATCGTCCTTTTAACTATATTTACAATTTTTTTTTCATCGTGAAAAAAATAGTATGACAGGTCTATATGAAGATATGAAGAGTTTGCGTTTTGCCACGTGGCTGCCATGATTCTGTCCTTCGTAGGCATCTGAAACAAATGATTGATGAAAAATTGGATCCAGAAAGAATCTGGCTACCGTCTGAATCGAGATTATTCATTGCAATTAATTTTTCACTAAATGGCGCCATGTTGAACAGACAAGTTTGTTTTTTTTTCTGGCGGACTTTTCTGATCAGCATGGCGCCATTTTGTGAAAAATTAATTTCAATGTGTAATCCCCATTCAGACGGTAGCCATATTCTTACTGACTTAAATTTTTTATTAATCATTTGTTTCAGATGCCTGCGAAGGGTATGATCATTCTTTTTAAAAAGCTCTTGAATTCAGTCGTGGCTACAGTAATCTTATTATTTTTTCTTTGGGGAGCCAGGGCCCCTTACCTACACCCACCCCCTCTGGGTGCGTCGCTGCACTCGATTCCAACTTATCAATCATTACAGCTTCTATCACGACCCACTGGCGTATTATTTAAATGAATTCATATTCTACACTCGCCTACCTACCCCCTTACATATATAATTTAATATACAATAGAATATCGCGAACAGCATGCCGGAAACTACTCACTCCCAAGTAGGAACCAGCCGCGAAGATATAAAGTAGATTTAGAATAGACACTCCTCTAGCCAGAGGAAACGACAACGAAGTTTCCTGCTTGACATTTAAGCTTTGACCATTGGTGATGCTCCGCGGTAAAGTATGACCTCCGTTAAAGGCTATTTATTTCCAATACCCGCGTTGGCTCTTCTTTACACTTCCCGAGATGATATTCGCGCGCGTGAATTGATGTACGGTAAAGGTTACGAATGGTCGAACCGGAGAAGACGATCGGCATGCCTGATATTTTACTTTAGCCCTGCCTCCGTTTATCTTTGTTAGCGGAGCCTTATCATGAAGCATTGGCACAGAGAGAGAGAGAGAGAGAGAGAGAGGAACGCAATAGCATCGAGCCGTTATAGAAATCCTTTCTACGCAGAATGCCCCGGTCAATAAATATACGCACGCCTTTCATTTGCATTGTATTAACCCCCCCGATTGACGTCAACGCCATTCTCCCCTCTTTGCCAAATAGTCGTCCTAAGCGTACATTGTTTTACGATTCCTGCATGTCGGCCGCCGAAACTAACAAACATACAAACACACAAGCAGACGATCCAAGCTGAATAAAATCGTTTACAAAACAAAAGGGATCCAGCGTGCAAGAAGAAGCCCGAAGAATCTCTGCTTATATTACAATAACGAAAATAGGCACATCCAATTTTTCTGGATCCCGTCACATATTGGCATACAAGGAAATGAAACGGCGGACACACTAGCTAAAGAAGCTACCAAGGGGCAGGTATCTGAGCCTTTAACCATTCCCTTTACAGACTATAATTGAAACATTTAAGAGAAGTGCGAAAGAGCAAACCAATCTTATGATTAAAGAACAATTTTTAACAAAAGGAAAAATATACTTCGGAACTTGCTACAGTGAAAGTGCCAAACCGTGGTTTGCATATGAATATCTAAATCGGCGTCGAATAGTAACAATCAACCGCTGCAGATGCAATCACTACAATCTGTCGGCATCATTGGCAAGGGTAGGGATCGTCAAAGATCCAAAATGTTCGTGTGGCAATTACGATCAGGACTTAAATCACGTGATATCCCAATGCCCGTTATATGATGCTGAGAGAGTGGAACTGATTGCTAACTTACGACGAATACGACGAATGATAATTGCTAAACCGAACATACGAGCTTGTAAATACTTACGTAACTATTTGGAAAAATGTAAATTACATGTACGAATCTGCTGCTCATTATGTATAAATCTCTGTACAGCTAAATAAGCCTTAAGGCTTATTATGCTTCAATAAAAAAAATATAAAAAAAATCTCTGCTTATTAGTCCTCCTGCAATAAAGTAACCATTCACCTCTCTGTCGCCCCGCGGATACAAAACTCGCGCCCCAGCACTGGTCTCCCTCGATGGGGCCATTTTATTTCCAAGGGAATTCCACCCACCGGTCACGGCGCTGGACGCAACATACGTTTAAGGTAAACGTCACCAGTGCAACGAATAAACAATCGCGCTGTCGGTGATCAGCGAGAATCAACTTGTCGTTAATGAAATCAATTGTCGCCAATGCCTGCGCGGCGTTCCCGTTCCGTGGGCATCGATGTTTCAACGACCCTCGAAACAATGAAGTATATTTTAGCGAAATTAAACACACAACGGTCGCTGGCGGAATCAGCTCATTGTTCGACGAGGGGGTTCGTTAGCAAACACGTAGTGTCGATATTTCTGAAACAAATCAAGAGGGGGTGGTGGCGGTGGGCTCGCGTCGCGCGTCCTGTTACCAACTTTCCGGTTGTTGTGCACTTCGCGAAAGTTTTCCCCTCGGAGTCGGTCGTTCCGAACTTTCAGGGCGTTTGAAATATTTCCTGGATTTCGGCTGGCTCCTTCGTTCTTCCCCCCCGCGAACGTTGGCGATTCAAACCGCGTCGGGGGTGAAGCGAAGAAGAAGAAGAAGAAGAAAAAAACGAGTAGCGCGGTAGGAAGACAGGGCTAAAGCGCCTCCTCGTTCGGAAATCCTGCGCTTCAAAGGCTTCGAATCGCTTGGCAAATCTTACGGCAAAGATTCGAACGACCGATCCCTCGAATGTGCACGGCCGGCAACGTACACCGGAGCTGCGGTATTATCGATTCCCAGGCGTTACCGGACCATGTTGTTAATCGTTTCGGCAAACTGATACGTTTAACCGCAAAGCCATCGTAAACGTTCGCATTAAGTGTGCGGCAGTGGGCGACCTGTTCAAATTTAGTCGAGGATGCAGTCTTTACGGACGCACTGGGCAGGATTCGAGTGGCTGCTGTTAATTTGCAAAGCTCGTGATATGGATAAGGGCGGGGAGGGTTAAAGGATACGTCCTTGCGGAGCTGTACAGGCAAAAGGATGTCAACTGACCGCTCCGGGAC
The DNA here is from genome assembly GCF_050908995.1 of Andrena cerasifolii. Classification (NCBI taxonomy): domain Eukaryota; kingdom Metazoa; phylum Arthropoda; class Insecta; order Hymenoptera; family Andrenidae; genus Andrena; species Andrena cerasifolii. Next base: position 11,784,211 of record NC_135123.1, read on the forward strand.
AGCTTTCTAAGTATAAGTTATACCAGACACGACTTCTACTTTTACGTTCTACCGAGGGACAATGATGCTTCGTGAGAGGTGAGTCGTGGGGGTTTTGGAGGTGAAAGAAAGAATTGGGGCAGACTTTCCAATTGAATTTCGAGTTAGCATCGACTCAGAGCTTTCGTAGCTGTCGTAGAATGTTAATTATTTGAAATGTTGTACATGGACAGTTAAATGGAAGACAGTCTGTAGTCGATATGTCTCCAGAAAGATGGTTTGGTGTAATAATAACGAAGCGAGTTGGACGATCCCCATTTCTGCGTGGAATCAGATATTATTCGACGCCAGATAAACTGGAATATTGCAAAATTTTGTCAATAAACGACCTTACGAATGATACTTTCCATGCTCGACGAATGTAATTTGTAGAAGCAGGATTTCACGTTGCGAACACACACGTCGATACACATGAAGATTAATATGTATTTTCAATATAATGATATTCTCCGTGGGATTTCGTACGTGGAATACAAAATTTAATCGCCAATACGCGCGATCAAAGCAAAAAAAGCGCACGCAAACACGAAGCGTTCGGTCGCGCAATTTCTAGAAACGAGAAATCAATATTCTGATGCTTCTTAAATTATATAGGTACCCGCGCTTCAGTTTCACATTTGCCTGCCCGGTAAATCAGCTTCTGCATATTTTGAAATTAAATTACGACCTTTATTGTGTAATATCCAATAGTCGATTTCCTGACATTAATTGAAGTTAAACATAACTGTGTTTATTCGATTCTTCGACAGATGACCCAGAATGATTTCCTTCCGAGCTTTAACTGGAATTCTGCATGGCAGTGTCGAACTGGCTTCTGAATAAATTATAGAATGACAAGTTCTACTTTAGGACCTTTTACGTTTGCACGAAGACATTGCTTCGTATCGCGCCTAAGGCATCGTGTTTGTGAAGAAATAGAATACTTCATGCTTACGTATTACTGGAAAACAAAATTAGTACCTCGATCTATGAAGATTATTGTTAATGATTGAACGAACGAATTACGTTGTTGTGAATAAGTAGATTGCATGGAAATAGAAAAGAAAAGGGTGTCGGTGTATCAGAAATACGTTGCTACGAGTTTATTCGCAATGCTCGTGATAGAGAATAATTACGTTTGATTAATATTGAGAGTAAAGTCGGAGATAGCGGCCGAGCAACGCAATCTAAGCAAAATTACTGTTGGTCAGTGGAAAACCTTCGACATCGCGAAACAGAGCACGAACCAATATCGTGGCAACAGTAATAAAATAGCCGTGCTGTAACGTGGGTAATATATCGCCTTACTATTGGAAACTACTAAAAATACAAATCATAATCGATCACCGAGGAATCAATATAAACTCCACGACAACGTACACCTTCAACCCCTTTTGCTTTTTATACTTCTCGATGCATGTCAGGGATTGCTATGAAAGAATGCAGGATTATTCGTATCTCTAATTAAATGTCACGCGTATGATGATAAGTTGCAGTTGACCAGAACAGAGAAAAGACTTTCTAATTAAACGCCTTAAATAAAAAATTAATGATGTTGAATGTGTAATTGATTTCCATTTTAAATATGTCATTCTCATAAGGCTTGATAATCCTTCTTGCACGCACACGAAACTGCGATACCCTTAAATGCATCGTAGGGTAAACGCATACCAGTAAATGACCATTAAGAAAGAAAAAAGAAATGTCAATTATAAATTTAAACATTTTTATATGTTTATAAATGGAGTGTAGTTGCACTTTTAATATCCTATATTTTTTGTTACGTGTATTAAGCAAACATTAATAAGTACAATTCTTGTTAAAAGTATGCGGTCATTTATTGGGCTTCTACACGTTTTGCATTTTATAATTTTTTTTTTTAAATTACGATAAGAATACGTAATTATTTTTTTTAGAAATTTAAAAAAAAATAATTTAAATGCAATTTCAACAGTTGTTTTGTTGTTACACATAAATATATTCAAGTATTAATCTCAAAGGTCCGTAGATTCAACAATTCGGTCATTCACTCATAGTGGGTTTACCCTAGAACAGAGATTGTGCTACTATTCGTTCTAATTTGTATCGCAAACGATTATCGTTTCGATCAGAAGTTCGTGAAAGGGGTAGAAGCTCCGAGGTACGTCATATCCGGTAAATAACACACTCCTGAGCCACAAATAAGGTTTCCCCAGGCAATAACGATCCTCGATACCCGCAACGGTGAATTACCCCGAGCGAGATTCGCATTAAAACAGTGAATCACACCTGAATAAAGCTTTTCAACCAATGTTATCGAGCCAAACGATTGTCTGCCATTGGGTATCCAGCGATTCCTCTATTGATCTCTTTGGATACCAGCGAAGACTTGGAAAAATTTATCCTTGAATATTTCGCAATTAAACAGGATCCGCTACGTTCCTTAAACTTTTGCAAATAAACTTTTGGCACTCGATTAATCGATTTCCAACATTATCACTACGCAAGCCTGCCGTCGTTTAAAAGTCCCTACGAACTGCATTAAAAATTCTAATATTTTCACTAAGAATAGCACACCGTTGACTTTTGACGCGAAACCGCTACGTCTGCTGTGTTACAATTAACTGGCGTTTACAGACCAATAAACACAGACCACATCATTATCTAGACGTTACAATTAGCCGAATGCACGAGTACGCGTAGACAGGCGTCCTGAAAGTGATACTTTCCCGTGTATGGTCAGACTGAATTCGCAGCGTATCGCACAGTCTCGCAGCAATGACCAAACTTCCGTAAGTTGTATCGTTCAACCGAGACAGGTGAATTCGATGCCTGCGTGCTGCAGCACGAATTAAAATTAACGCTTAAACTTGGAGGTAAGGCGGCAGCATAAATTTGTAGTTCCGTGTAAAGTGAATAGACGAAACGTCATTTGGGATTGTTAAAATCGTCCCTGTTCTGCAATCGTCAGGTATTCCGTACGAGAATTTAATACACGTCGCAGAAGTAAACGTGGACGATACGATTTTCTACAAAGCACACAACATAAGACACGGAAATGCTCGCATAGAGACGTAACATGATTTAGAAGGAACCGTTCAATAAATAGTTGGATACTTTATTTCCTTCCCTCTGGGGTAAGTGCATCGGGTTCCTTTGAAACGAAACTATATTTCCTCGACGAAGCTACGAGACAATACAGAGACGCGAGCAACCTTTAACAACATTTACGTTCAAGTATTTCTCCTTGGCTTGTTGTTTCGCGAAAACAAAAACGCGGCATGTCGAAGGGATTCGTGGTAGTAGAGAATCGAGGTCTCCGTTTTAAAGGCAAACAGCCCGAGGTTGTTACATAGTGTGATACTTGATTGAAACCATGTTAAATCTTTACTTCTTGCGCCACTTCTCGCAGACATTTAAATAACATTCGAACTTTTCAACTGCGTTCTGCTCAACAAAATACGAAATAGAAGAAGTGGAAGTGGTTTATCCCTCTTGCAAAATATTCCACTTGTAAAAACAGCTGGCGAATGCTGTTCGAATAAATACAAAACTTAGTATAGATAAAAAAAAGAACATCCTCGATACCGCCATAAACTTTGATGCAACCAAGCAGCACGATAATATTACCTGCGAGATACTGCATTCGTGGAAACACTTTGATCCGACGAAGACAAGGATTAATTCCATTCCCGTCGCAGAAATGACAGAAACAATAACGAGAGTACTCGTACTATTTACGATTGAACATCCCCTAGAGATTGCGCACCCTAATTTCCATTTAAGCCCTTATTTTTCTGTCTGTTACGTTACAGTTATTTCGTGCCACCTATCTTATCCCAATCCCCGCGACGTATCCTTCCTGTTGCGTGTCAGGTTATCATGTTCCTGGCCTCTAGAAAATCCGAGATTGCCATGCTGACAGAGGCCTCCACCCGATTATCCAGCTACGTTGCCAGCGATCACGACAGCAACTTTGCACGGAGCGCTAGCGGCGAGCAACGCTCGCGATTTCATCTAGCCCTATTTTCGAACAGAACTGTGCCAGCGAGTAGGTACGATGGGACATCAGAAAGTTTTATCAACGACTACGTTGTCACGATGTGCCGGCTCGACGTCATTAATGCGAATCGACACGATGCTCCTTTCACCTTTTGTACGTTCAGCAAAATTGATTCACCAAACTATCCAGCACTTCATTAGTAGTCGCGGCTCTAAAATTGTTGTTTAATGACTGGCCCAGGTAATGTGCGCTTTTGGTTAATTAACGGTCTGGCTATCGAAAGTGTACACCACTGTCCATGTGTTTGGCATCGAGCAATCACTTGCTAGAGTAATCACAATTGAATTCTGTCTGTTTGAAGAAATTAAGCGTTTCGGGAGTTTTCCAAAAAAAAATTTAGCTAGTCCGGCTACAGTGGAACCCCAAGTGCAGCGGCGCCTTCTTCTAATTTCTTGTCTTGCCAGCTCCGGGGAGGATAGCTGTGGCACATTTAGCTTTCAGAATCACCCTGAGTAAGTCACCATTGTGGGCGTTTCATTTCGCGAGCAACGCTTCCATTTGCACGCACATTTGTTCGTCGAATATTTTCCTCGGCGACGGGGGCTGGCGGTTCAATGAACTTTGTTGTTACAGGCTGCGTCAAATCGTTCCAGCAATCCTGTTTACGCTCGATTCATCCGCGCTGTCTATGAAATGCTCGATTCGTCGGCCAACTCCGGCGATGTTTAAAGTTCCGGCGCGAAACTTTTGAAGCTACTTCACCGTGTACCTTTGTTTGAACTGGCTTGATTTAATTTCCGTGGTACCACGTCACGCGAGGTCGGTTACAACGGCGTAACTGCGAACTTGCAATGCTCGTCGCTAACTTTTCTAACAGCGCTTTAATGTTGATAATGTGCGTGTCACTTTGCCTCGTGATTTTTCATAATGAATTCGTAGCTACACCCATCGCCGCAGACGTGATTCGATAACATTTCTTACGAAGGTAGTGGCGCTCGTCATGCTGGACACATCGAATTCCACGCCAACGATGTAATATTCGTCACTTTATATGCAACGCGAAGCTAGAATCCACTTATTAACGATCGCTGGTATTCGGAATTAAACGACACGCCTGCTAAAGTTGTACGTGGAAACGAAGGGTCCTCAGCTTTCTTCAAAGTGCTTGAATGTGATATGCTCTTCATCGAAATTCCCGAATTTACTGTTGCGAAGCAACGGCCGAGACGGAACGCGATTTTTCAGCGTGCAAAGTCTCGCCAGAAGCTGATCCTCCCCATTCCTGTTCTGATGATGAAAACGATCGCGGTATCGTCGCCGTGGCTCTGAAAATTCCTGTCGACAGCGGCGAAAGATGGCCGAATGTTTGCAATATTTTAGCCCGCGTTATTTCTTCGCTCCGGCTGGCATATAATAAATCATTCACGGTGATAAATCATCCCCGTGTGTCGAATTACGAAAACGAATAATTACGGGTGGACGTTTGGTCAAGTGGATCGACCGAATTTTTGCCCCATCGCGCCCGCGTCCTGTGAAATACACCGTATAAACGCAACGACGCGAGAGAATCTTTTTAAAGTGAACTAATCAATCAAATCGATCTTTAAAGTTCAGTGAACAACGCGGCAAACGGTGAAAGAGCGAGCAGTTTTTACTGAACTATGGTATTCCGTGCTGCGGTATAATTAAAAAACGAAGAAGAACGATTCGAATATTTAAAATCGAGGCTGCGATTTTTTGCTTCCCTGCACCGCGATGCAGCGAATCGATTCGCGTCTCGCTGACAGTTGTCTGATGCGTAGCAATCCGGTTGCTGTAATTACTTTAAAGTAAAAAGCAAGCGAAAGCAGCGCGTGCCCGATGCATCCTGACTGATCCTTTAGCTTGTTTGTTATCAGAGGTAGAGGTGTATTACTACTTCTGTGACTTTTGTCTTTATAAACACTGTATTACATAAAGTACAAGATAATCCATGTTAATGATCGATGGAATGCAACAAGTTTCAAGTGTAGAGAAATAAAAATTGAATTACTACTATGGTTAGTTTAGAGCGAGGATTTATTTCAAATTTCAAGTGACTCTATCTTCCAGTTTCACCTTAATTGTCGAGGAAAGTACCTACGAATATTTTGCTCTGTTTTAAAACAGTTGGCAATCATCGTATTAATATGAGACTTGCATAGTGAATAATTTTAATTATTCAACAGGATTAAAATTAAGGCGAACGAATGACTGTAAATCTACCAACGAGCAAAGAGCCATTATTAGATCGTCTCACATAGTATGGGAGCAAGGATATTTGGTTTAAAATGGTCTTGTTAGACTTAATCAAATTTCATTTATATTTTATGTAGCCACGACCCTTTAAATCCTGCTCTAATTAACTTGGTGAAGCCGTGCCATCGATTCTCCGATACGGTCCCTGCATTAAGGTTATTGCGATCCGTTCTTTTCGTGTACGTGGAATTAAAAACTGGTCGTGACATCGATAGTTAATAAACTTCACTTAAAACTGCAAAATCAGTTGGTCGTGTTAGAATACCATTCGTTAAATTTGGTATCAATTATGTATTAGCTTGGTAGTTTTTTTTTTTAAATAATGTACAATGTTTGCTACCTTTATCATTTTATTACGCACTCCATTAAGTCCTATTATAAACTCTTCTTCGAGCAATTTACTTATTGTCAAAAATGTGCAACTTAAAATGAGATCCATTGAACATATCATTAAAATAAATATCAGGTAATAAACATAGGTATTAGTCCACTAGTATTCTCTAGGCCATGCTCTGCCATTTTTCTTAGGAAATCGATCCAGACTGTACCTAATCGATATAAAAGATCGTGTGTTTTACAATAGATAAACAGCAAGAACAGAGTGGTCAATAAATTATTGATTATCAATTATTGCACGTATGGCTGCAGCATGAGTCGCGATACTTTAAAAAAAAAGTTTGCAGAATCTTATTGCTATAATGAATATTTTAATTCAAGATAAACCACAGTTCTAACAACAACTTTCGTATGCGACATTTTACAGAGACACGCCAGTAGCCCTCGTGTATCAGAAATTAATTAATTACGCGCTGAGGAGCTTATGAACTTCTTAATTAGCGGCGATTACCGAGATAGTGAGCTGGTAATAATGTTCAATAAAAATGCTGAACGCTTTACCGCGAATTATAGGTTGGCGGATTAAGCTTCAATTAGCTCGAAAATTAGCAAATTACCGGAATGCGCAAAAGCGACGCGCTAATTATACCAGGAAATTACGAGAATATATTTCCCCGTTAAAAACACACGAAAGGCGAATTATTTGCAATCAGGGGAAATAAACGATTTACTCATGTTTTGTGAGCATTCATTGATATAAACGGTGAAAGAATTCTGCGAAACAATACGGCGCCATTAAACTTTTAATTGCAGCTATCAATTATTTTAACCTAATGAATTGTTACTGACAAATAGTCGACATCCCGCAGCTGACAGGAATGCAGTGCGGCTACATGAAACATCGAACCGAAGGGAGGCGAGATTAAAACGTCTCTGTCGTCCACCCTATGACCAGAAAAATTCTTATCATTTATTCCGCGCGGATAGTCAAGTTACTTTGTTGACGAAGCCAGCTAAGGGACGATGTTTAGCATCTGCAAGACACTAGGGACTACACTCGAGAGCCCTGCAGATCCAAATGCCGCAAGAATAGTAATTTTGCCAGTAACTCAAAAGTTTCTTCCTACCAACCCGCACCTTTTGTCTAGCATGACTGTGTTTTTCCTCCTTTCTTTTACGTGAACAGAATTATCTATTCTTTCTGGCTCGCTGTCCCTGTACTGATACATTTCACCGATCCCGTTAATAAACCACTTGGTGGCCGGAGGGAACGAAAATATGTCAACCATCTTGACACATTTTTCGCGAGCATGACGATAGGCACTTCTCTATAAATGGGGACAAAATATTTGAGCGTGGCTGTATTTCCAGTTTCCCGGCGGAAAAAAATATTCCGAGTAATCCGAGGGGAGGATTGAAGTTGTTACTGGAAATCAATAGATACCTCATCGGAATAAATTATTGCGAAAGTCAGCGAAACAGCGGCGCCCGAGTTCGATCGAGGGGAAGAAAAAGGTGGCCAGAGTGAGAATATCTCGCGAAAGTTTCTTAGGACCGCGTGAAAGTATAATGTATCTGTTACCACAAATATCCATTGCTCTCCAAGGTGCCTTTACACCATCGAAGGAGTTCCGAAAACGCTGTTATTCAAATTTCGGCACCCTTTCCACTCCAGCGGGAGGCGTTTCGTCGCCCTCGACCAAATGCAGGCGTCAAAACTCGAGTAACGTCGTTAGGAAGTTACGAACGCAACTCTTTCTACGTTGTTTCGGAAATAAGGTTTATCGCCTCGTAGAAAGGACCTTCGGAAAAAGTCCCCCGAGCCGCCGTTGCGGCCGCGCCCCCCTGAGAGCACTAGTTTCCCGTTTCACACACCTGCTAATTAAGTGCAAATGATATTTAAATCGACGTTAATTTATTTCCCCACTGATGTACCGAACTTCAATAATATCGTAACTGAATAAATGCTGACTGCGGATGTTAATGTAAAAACAAAATTCGCTGCTTCCATCGGCGCGGGGGGGAACGAGTTGACGAATGAATTTGATTTGAGAGTAATCGAGTTCTCCGCAGACTAAAGCTGCACGTGGAAACTAAACGAGTTAATTAGGGGAAGGCGTCTAAAATGACGCGCGACTTTGTACGCAACCTGCGCGTTATAAAGCCAGCAAAACCGAAGGAAATTTGCATTTTAATCAGGCCACAACTTTATCCTCTCCCATCTATCTTTCTTTAAATAAAAACCACGCCCTCGCGCGAAAAAAAAAATTAAACTTTATCAGGCACCTCGCTGATACAATACGAGCCAATAAATCATTGCATTTTCTTTGCCTTTAGAATTTTCGCTGGTTTATATTTCGGCGTAGGGATTCATTATTCCCCGGACCATCGCGCAGCCGTCGTGCATTCGCTGTCAAATTTTCATTTGTTCAATTAAATGGGATTGCTGCAGGCATTGTGGCCCCGCTTGTGCTCCCAATTGAACGGTTTACGATTACGTTTTGGTGTCGAATTAAACGATCGTTACTTATCAAATCACTCGGGCAAAACCGCTCGGAGAGTCGTTAGAAAGGGAACTCCCGCGGGTTTACAGACTCCGGCTGTAATTCGAAATAGCTGGCAATTTACACTTCGATCTTTCGGAGTGGGTCACTGATTGGTCTCATAAGTAGCGTCGGACACGAACCGTGGGGGCCGTATCGTTGGAAAATTGCGGTCCATACTCGAGGCAAATCAATCGTGTGGAATACGAATGAAACAAAAACACTCCCTGCTCCGGGCTCGTTAGGAACCGATACGTTTTCCTCGTGGTTTCCAGGAAAGGATCGGAAATTTCTGCCACGTCAAGGGCTTCTTATTTCAACAAGCCAGCGACAAAATGTGCTGTGCTCCAACAATAATATTGGCTCGCTCGCGAATCTTTCCTCCGTCGATGTACAAAGACGAACATAAACATTCGATAAACATGCAGTGTTTGGAATTAAGATGCGCGGGCTGTTTTAAAAAAGAAAAGTGAAATAGTTTAGATCTGTTTTAGTAAGAAGATTCTAACAACACTGTTACTTGTAAAGTCTATTTCAGAGAATTAACAAGCGAATCCAATGAATTTCCACTGAAAGGACAACTTGCAGAGCGTTTCCTAAGAGAGTCTTTAATCCCTCTAACAGTCGAACGGATAGAGCTTCGAAATTCAATGGGCCTTAGTGGAATAGTATATCAATGGAATGGAATCGAAGGCATTTAGAATTGTGTTCGAGAAGAAAAAGCATTCGCTGTCATTTAAACCACTTGAGGGAGAAAATGTGCCAAAGGGCTTTGGTACAAAAATCACTGATCGATCAAAACGTGTCACGAATGCATTCAGCGTTCAGAGCCGATGACTGAAAATCGATCCGCCGATATTCCACGCGATATCCCGTTTTTCGACCAGCTGTATTTGACCCCCCCGTGTTTTAAATCGCGAAACTCGGCGAAACTTATCTGCGCAGTGGTTTCAACTTCTGGTTTATTTCGCAAACACGTTAAAATGTACGTTTCATTCCGTCGCTCCAATGGGCTTCTGCACAAACATCGAATAAATTCATAAACTATATTTATTATATTCCCAAAGTTGAAAATTCCATTCAAATGATCACCGAACTGTCGTACAATTTTTGCCCGCCAAGCAACTTTTGTTTTCAGCCCCTAAACTTTACCCTCCAAATACGACTGCGCAAAGTTATTTCCCCGACGAATTCTTTCCTCATTTCATTAAATCATTTTCACAAAGTTTTTAACAGCGTGCGTCCCGGAATCAGCGCGTACCACGCGCATCGATGCAATTCTCCCTAACGTATAATACAAAGCAGCTTTTCATCCCCCGGAAATGACCTAAAATTTTCTTCGAACAACAGGTTGCGATTAAAATCGAAGCGACGCACTGCAACTGATGAGAAATCGAATAAAACAGAATAGAAATATATTCCAATAACAGACTACGCACGGATATCTAAACAACGCCTGAATTACGTCGCGAATTCCACGCGGAACAATGGCGGAAGAACGAAAACGGGGGAACGCAAGGAAAGAAGATTCGCTTAAGCACTCGGCGCAGCCCACCGATAAAGGATGCACCCGCAAATGAAGCATCGAGATACGTTATTCGTCGTCCTCGAATTACCTCGTAAAAGCTTGACAAGGAAAAACAAACGAGCGGGTGGTAGCGTATATCGTAGACAAAGCCAGCGGTGCCACGCGAGCTTCCCGTTAGAACGATCATTACAGGAATTCGCAACAAAGGGGGCCGTGGTCGAGGAGCCAAAAGGGCGGGGGAAAAATTGCGGGGCGCGTAAAGGGCAATGCTAAAACAAGTCCCAGCTGTGCCGGTGCCGCGAATGAGCCGTAGACGCATCGAACTCCCTTTTACACGTTCGAACAAAAACACAGACGCGGGAGGGGTTGCGGGCGGGCCGAGGGAGTGACAGAGAGAGAGTGAGAAGAGAGGAGAAGGAGGGAAGGGCCAGCGCGCGAAGGGAGAACGCGAAAGAGGGTGCAAAATAAAAATCCTTCCCACCGTCGGTTTTCGTGCTTTGCGCGAGAGAGCGTTTCCCGCGGAAAGGTGCTTATTTAGGCCAGCCACGCGCGCGAGAATAAATATCAAAGGCAAGTGCGTTTCTTCGTCCTCCCCGTTCCGGTACCCTACCTCCACCATCACCACCACCACCTCCGCCACCTCCTCGACGCCCTTTTCACCTCTTCCTTTGCTGGCAACCCTTCGCCTCCACCCTTCCTCCCTCCGCGCTTCTCCCTTCCTCCTCGCGGCACCCCCGGACGACTCTTTTTCCCTCTTCGACAGGGCGCGCGCGTTCGCTCGCCTACGCGGCCTGTGAAGTCGCGACAGGTGCGCGCACGTCGAACCGTCTGAAAAATTTTCACGGAGCTCAAGACTCAGCCGGTTGGCCGTTCCGGGTAAACGTTTTTTCCAAGGCACTTCGAGTCCGCGAAACGTCCGCTGAGCGGAAAATGCACTTTTAATTGCACGTCAAAGTCAAAGCACCGACCCCAGCCCTGTATCGCGACACGCAGCGCCGCTGCCACGCTCGTTCACGGCTCTCTCCCCTGCCCCCTGCCACCGTCACACCCCGGCCCTTTCCCTCTCGTTCCCGCTTCCTCCACCTTCCCTCCTCCCCCGTCTTCCACTCGTCTTTCCTCCTCCCCCGCTTTCGCACTATTTTCTCCTTTTTTTTTCTTTTTAAATAAAACTCACATATGCTTTTGAAGTTGCTCAAAGTGCGACGCGTACGCTCGCACCTCCCAACGCGCCTACCCCCACCTTTCGCTTTTCATCGTTTCAGAAATACCGTTTGCTGGTGAAACGCGAGTTCAGCCGTGCAACTTGGATCTTCGTAATTTGCACGACTGGCCAGGGAGCGAGCTCAAACCTCTTCGATGGAGAAGCGAGGGAATTCATTTAACTCGTTGATATGTGGGAATCTTCTGTTTACGAACTCTTCGCTCACTTTCTCCTCTGATAATTTGCCGTGAATTATGTGTGATTTATTTTGATATTTTAATAAACACGAGTGCGGCAGCCATCGATGGATCGTCTTTCACTTTCATGTGAGCCACTGGACGAATCTGTCCCTGCTGAAAAATTCTTTGAACTAAATCTGCTAGGGAAATCTGAAATCTTATGTAGAGTTCCACTCGACGTGAAACCCTAAAGGAATATGATTTCAAAACACGTCGGACTGTTTATTAAAGTCAAAGGTTTTTGAAGTCGTAGCAGTCATTAGCGGGAAACCGCTGACGGCTTTGATCAACGGTTTCTATGCTTGATGTTTCCCCATTTCTTCTTCACTCTTCGTCACTGCTTTTTTTCTTCCTTTTTACACTGCGTTTTCTTTTCAATCCAATTTCAGTCTTTTCGTGCACCGCGAAATATCGCGCGGCAATGCCCACGACGATTAGACACGGTGTCCAACTGTGATGATCTGATGAATTTAAGGGAACGCCACATGCCGCTGCCCTGTTTCTAATAGATTTCATTCTTAACTTTTCATTAATTACCCCACCTTTTCTCTGATTTAGGATCCAGAAGCGCGCCAGCCCCTGTGACAGATCAGCTAACAAAACTGTTTCATTATTTAGAGTGAACAAATCCCAACATTTTTTCATTACCGCCAGCTGTTGCGCAAACCTGCAACATAAAAAATGGGAGCAAATATACCCTGAAAAGAGTAATCCGCGAATTTCGAGGGAAAAATCTACCAGAAAATATTGATGCACTCTGTGATTTACTGCTTCTATTTTTGTTATCTGCGTGGATACATCGTGCCGCGGTTTACACGGCCACGGTATCATCAAATGTATCCTTTGCTTGCAATTTTTTTAAATCTATGTCTGTGATTCTGGAATCAGTGTATCGCGCTAAATCTGTTGCACGTTTCTCATCTTGTTACAGCACTTGCTACTTCACCAAAATAGGGAAAAATGCTTCGTAAAGTTATCTGATTCCGTGAGTTTTGCTTCGAAGAACTAGATTCGCTATCTGACCTGAGATCCGGAATATGCTCTTTGAGAGGAGTTATGAGATGAACAGTAGCGTCCTTTCCCTGTGGTTTCGTGCATAAGTCCCGATGATAGACACAGCTATTCAATCTGTTTCCAATTCACGAAAGTTGCCATTGGGGATAGAGTTGATTGTGCATCTGTCGCGTGGCCAGCTGAAATGGTGCCGCTACGCGCGAACATCCGTCGAGACTTTACGTTACACGTATATTGCGATCAGCAATGTACCATCGACTCCAAGAATTCGAATTTCCTCGCACCAGAGACGGCGACACCGTGAAACTGCTACCCTCCAGCGAAACAAACACAGGGATCGTAAAGAAGCGAAATATGTTGCCCAGCGCAGTTTGTCAATATCTGCAGAGAAAGTGGTGCAACGCAACGAAGTATTACTTTATTAGAAATTTTAGCTTAGAAAGAAAAAATGTTTCATTCAATTGATCGAGTAACAAATGTATTTTTAATCATGAATCCCTTCTTCCTACTACCCTGTACAGTTCAGCTCCTTGCTATGAAAATTCAGCGAGAAAAAGGCTGTCCTCATCAATCAAACCGCAATGATTTCACTTAAGATGATTACCTAACGACTGGCTGCAGCTCCTATCGCGTAAAAATCTTAATGACGAGGGGAATTCAACGCGCTATTCGTGCATACGATTTGAATAGTACGCGACCGCAGTTATGCTTCGCTGGTATTTCTTATGTTTCTTGAACAAATTCGGTACCAACAAAATGATGACTTAAACCCCCTCTAATTTAACGCGGACTACATCATATTCGAATTTCATAAAAATCCCTGACACTCGGTGCAAACGATGATCGATTTGTCGCAAGAATGTATTTAACAGTTTCTGCGCAAGCGAGAATCAAGGAGATTCTTCGGCGAACGCTTGCTGCGTTAGAACAAAATAGCAGATTAAACAAAAGACGCCGTGGTTCACGTGGAACAGAAGGCTGCAGAATTTCTTCGCCATCGCCGTGGAATTTATTATTCGCGTAACGGCGCGAGCGGTACGCAGAAAAGCGGGAATGTTCGGTTTCAATCTCGGAGTCATATTTACATGTGACCTCGATAGCAGGTCGAATACTGATGCCAGGCCACGTACATACATACAGGGATAAACCGCGGCAACGTGCAACGAACAGAAAGATTCTGTTAAAACCGCGGGAAAACTTGCTCCCGCGGTCGTTCAGAGAAGCCTGTACTTCCTCTAAACGACCACCATTTCTCAAAAAAAAAAACCAGCGTAAAACGATCGTACAGCATAATGCAATGATCTGTTTAAAATCGTCCCAGCGACGATCGCTTACCGTGGGATTTTTAAAATGGCACTCTCTGGCTTTATTACTTTATTTACTTCTGTATTCGCTGATATTCTAGTTTTTAACGAACCACCTTACAGACGATGTCGGCGAGCTTTCGAGGGGGTGTAAAACATAGTCGAACGCTACCTTCGAATAATGCCGGGGCGTTCACGAACGGAAGGACACGCTTCGTCACTTTACACCGCCCCTATTCAAAAGCTTGAGTCTTCCCGGAGCAGGGAATTTCCGACAAAATGTATTACAACAAAGAATGAGGACGCATCAGAGGAAAGAGTGTTTCTTCGGCGCCTAAGACATTCATAATGCGTAACTACCCCGGTACATTGTAGGAACGGTGAGAACGTGCCCGATCCGTTAAATGGCCAAGAATTTTCAAAGCGGTGGCACGCGTACACACTATTTAATGGCGGCGGGTAATGGCTGTTGCGTTCCTGGATCTCTTTTTTCGGTAGAATCGCTGAAGGAATAAAAGTGCCTCCACGCTTTGTGCGGATAAATAATCGGACAGCTGATGACGCGCTAATGACGACATACATTTAATTCTCCCTGCCCGAGGAAATAAATTGTTCGCGTAAACCCACGGCTGCTTTGCCTCTCGAAATTCAATTCAGATTTATAAAGCATCGCGCGGATTACGTAAACAATTTCATTCCGACTAAAAGCGACCTGACACTTCCGAACGAGAATCCTCGAGCATTCGGAGATTTATGCAAATCGCGTGAAACACGTGGCTCCCGGTGATCAAATATATTTTCGCAACCCGTGAGATATTTCCATTTCTTCTCTCCTGCCTGCCTGCCTGCCTTTTCTGCTTCTCTTCGTCTCTTTCCGTTTTTATTCGTCATATTAGAAGCGAAAGCGTTGCTCGGCGTTTTAATGAAATCGGGGCTACGAAGGAGCCGGGTTTTCGTAGGAAAAATGTTAATACAAGAATGACAAGTGAGAAGAATTTCATTAGGCGGGCTGCGTAATAAGTACAACGGTGGCGATGGAAATCATCAGGGGGGTGGGTGAAGACATCTGCTATTCCGCCCCCAGCGCCCTCCCTCTTTGTTCTTTTTAGCACTTCGCTCTATGCGCCAGTTCGACGGAAAGTAGCGATTATGAAATATTCCCTACGCCCTTTATGGATATAGGCAGGCATCGTTAAGACGTATCCTAGATATGTTGGGCCACATCCCGAGTCAATTTTGCCATTCTGTCGATCAAATGAGCATGCTGCATTTGGCCCCAATGAAAATAACTAGGGATGTCTAGTCCCCATCATCCGAAAGTAGATGTGCCAGGCTTATAAATAACGTAATCAGAGCTATATATAGAGCGACAAGATCTGCAGATCGACTTGGGTCCATTCATAAGGTGTCTAGACTTGCAGTTTACGTCACCTTTCGGATAGGTTATTGGCATGCTATCAATTATTGTTGGCAGGGTTTCTAATTTAGCTCCGGAAGAATCGAATAACGGAACGTTCGGAAGTGGTGGAATTAAATTAATACACTAGCCATACTTCGAGAGTGTATGTTTCAAAAAGAATGGAGTTACAAATTTCGAGCGAAAGAATAGATTGTTAGCATGCGGAGCATTTCTAGGACTTCCGAGCGAGAAATAGATCTTCTGTGAATAAGGAAAATATTCGCACTGCGAAAGGTGCAGGACCATTCTACTTAAAGCCACCTTCTCCTTCTCCTGTTTACCAAAGGCAGCCTTTCGTGCCATTGTACGAATAATAAGACTCCAGGTATTACAGAGCCTGTAGAGGAAGCATCAACGAACGTAGGCACACGGATCAATATCTATCGCTTTCGGGGCGTAGTCAAATATTAAATATTTCTTATCAAAGAGCACGCGACGTTATGAGTTCCAATGTGCTTCCATCACCGTTTCTTCGTGATATGTAGGGAGAAATGCATTGCACGAGAGCCACTTTCAACCATAGCATGTCTTCGTATAACGTAGATGTTACTTCCTGGAAAGAGACGCTATTCGTTGCAACACAGTTCTAGAATAGCAAACAAAACAAACTGGCGATAAGTAAGTGCACTTTGCACTTCAAAACTCAGCTCCCTCTTGAGATGTACTATAAAGGGTGGCTCGAGATGGCCTTACACTTAAAAAAAAAAATAGAATACACTGGACGGAAGAATACGCATTTCTAAATTTAACGCTACTGTGGATTTTGACAATATCTTGAATTACTTTAGGCGCGATGCAAATGTGGGCTATTCTGGGCGGAATTTGCGCTGCTTTGGAATTAAATCGGATGCAATTCTCGCGATTCCATCCACCTGATGTTCCCTATTTCAATGGAACCTCTGGCTCCTGGCTTTCATCTTCCACTAAATAGCCGTTTCACGATTGAAGACATTTTAACTAGCGACATCGAGTTCAGTCATTCGGACCGTAAATGGGGACTAATGCGACAGATCGATGCACGTTAAAATCCAGTAATTCGGCCAGCGTAACCGACGACTAAACGGTCATTTGGCTATTTCAAATGAGGCCGGCATCTATACATCGTATGCAAATGTTGCATCTGCAGCTGCCGGTAACTTATAATATTTGACAAGCCGCTACTTACAAATATCGAAATGATGATTGCCACTGGCGCTCACGAGGAGCAGAGGCTGCCAGCTTGGGTATCAAGAATTCTATTGCCGATTAGGAGTACGAAACTACCAATACACAGTCTGGATAAATTTCAGCCAAGGTGGTTAAAATAATGGTCTCTCTTTTCAGGAATAATGTAGCGTAATAGTATGCTTGATAATATCCCAACGATAATTCTGGGTATTATCCTGAAATCTGAGCTGACTCTTAATGATCACACTTTGAAGTTTCAACGTAGAAAATTCCGTTTAGAAAAGCTTGGAGATTTTCTCCGAGTAAAATTTTATTGTTGAGAAGTGCACGGTGGCATATAGAAACACTGAAAAACTGCACTGAACGCAAACAAGGAAAATTCATCACAGGAGATTATGAATTATCCCAATCAGTGCCAGAAGGAGTAGTGGCAAATATGAAACAAATGGTCCCGCTAACAAAATTAACTCTTTGCGTTCTAAATACGTATTCCAGAAATACCACCGATTATTAAAGTCGGGTGACGAGTTCATTTCGTTAAACTTTGCAAGAATAGGAGATCCATAATTAATTGAATTATTCCTACCCCGAAATATCTGCTGTTCAATTGACGAAGGAACAATTTGACAACTAAAGCGTTAAATCTTAACTTGAGTTAAACTTTTATTAATTCCGTAGCTAAATACTGTACTTGTCATAATAAAACGAATGCAATTAGTGCGCGAATGTCTGTTAAAAGCTTGCTAAATATTTAATCACATTTAATCGTGTAATATTGATGTGTTCTGCAGATTGTACCTGCAAGCATTCTAGAAAGATTTTTTAAATATTGTATCTGGCTTTGTTTAACCTGGAAGATACGAATCTTTTCGTGTCGACATGGAAATCATTTCATAAATATTGCTTTCATCGCTTATTCATATTTTTCGTTGCAAAATTAATTATCTTCTCAAGTAAAGTCGTCGTCTGATTATAATTGCGTTAATTAAGATTGTCGTTTCTAATTATTTGAATATTAGAGTGATTTTTATTGGGTATTGTTTAATTACAATTAAACCGATGGAAGTTACATTTTCCTTACTTTGAAACACTCCACTTCGATATATGTATTCGAATTTTGCATAATGAGGCGTTGCAATAGGAGAACCTTGTTTTTAATTACGAATTTTTGCTATGCAATACTGTGTCTAAGATTTATGAGAGAAACCGTGTAGAATAATCTAGATCCTTTCTATGCGTTTGCATTCAACATTTACATTTTTAATTGGATTAATTAGCTTAACCTCCACACTCCCGCTTCTTTTTCCCTTTTCCGCTTTTATCTGTCGTCTTTCTATTCCGTTTTTCCACCCTTTCAAAGCGTTCTTTACGCATCTTTATTCTTCTTTCTTCCCTCATTCCGCTTCAGCTTGAAAACGTTACAATGGCTTTTCGTTGCGAACGCATACACGTATAATTTCCACGGGCTAAAGTCATAATTAGCAGAAACAGCATTGCAATTTACAAAAAGAGAAACTTCACGAATTAAAAAACGTCGCCGCTTTGTACGGAGCCGCTTTACTACCAACACGTTTCACAGAGAGTTGTTTCATAATCTTTCAAGGGGATGAAAATTCATCGTGTATTCAATGGCTAAATGAAATGTATTTTCACCTTCTGAATCCATTTTATAGTTCCCCCTATTCGGAAAAATATGGAACCGTCGAAACAAATTTTCATCCCAAAGTTCGCATTACTGGCTTCGACATCCGGATAATCGGCGTTTTACTACGACGAAACAGGGAAATCCTGCGGAATTCGTAGAAAATAATACTTTGCAATTCTCCTGTCTACCCGCGCAAACGTTTATTAATAGACGTGAATTCCTCGTCGAGTATTTTGCTCGCGAAACTCCAGCTAATGACGATTCCGTGAAACAGATATTCGTAATTAGCGGAACCGTTCCCTCCAGAATCATATGTCTTCTTAATTTGATTCTAGGAGTTAGTAAAAAATTCTTCGCAGTTAGGGCGGGTTATCCATTAATTATTATTGCAAGAGTCACATGAAGGCAAACGTAATCAAACGGCCCCAGTAACAAATTTTGTTGTTATTGTTTGCCAAACAATGCTCCTCAACTGAAACACGATTCTGTGAAGTTTCAAGTCTCTACCCACTCGTTTAAGGATAATATGGGGGTAAAAGCCTTCAATTTTATCATTTTTTTTTTCTCGCTCACTACATAAGATGAATACATGAAACAAAAGAGAAAAAATAGCTACATATTATGCTGCACTTCGTATATTTTTTTCTGAATTGCAAATCAATTATTACGGGCAGAAAAAAATAATTTAAGCTTTGTGGGTGGTTTTTGCAAAACAACCCTTGGAGTGACACCGATAAAAAAATCAGGGGTAATACTGTATTATCTAACTATCATGTATAAAAGTTGTGGGATGATCGAGTTAGTGGAACATAGTTAATTAACCCCTCAACGACGGCAGCTGCGTCCCACGATTATTAAAAAATAAAAAAACAATTAAATTTTCAATATACATATAGATAACTTCTATTTCTATGCGCCCACAATAAAAAGAAGCTTTAACGAAATAAATGCGCAAGTAAATACATAAAGGCTTTGGATTAAGACAATGGTTTAAGTTTAAAACAAAAAACAATATAATATTCTTTAATTATGTCATTATACCTAGTATTATGACCCCAAATTACACAAAAGATTTCATCGAGAACTGACGTTGTATCTCTTACGTAGCGGTATTGATCAGGACATTCATGAACTATCCAGCACCTCAGGGCTTATTCATATCCATTCAGTTCATAGATGCCGGTTCCTAATTATGATTTTACGCATGGTACTTCTCTAACTGTTCACTACAGTTCCTGAAACAAGTAGCGTACGACATAGAGATTCGGTATTATACTACTCTTCTCTCTGATTGATAACGTTGCATCTCAGGGGTTCGCAGATTCCCCCAATGCCCTGGCTTCAAGACCGAACGTTTCCCCTCAGTCATTAATACTTCGGGGACCATTGTTTTTTCAAAGTACGTATTTACTATCGACGGAGTTCTCGATTAATTCGAAGCAGATCATTTGATCTAGATCAATCAAAGCAATAGATGCTCCGCTCTGACTCTGGCTGGCTGTTTCAGTTGACACTGTACTGAACGGAACTGATATTTGTGGAGCCGCCTTTAGATTGTGTTGTTTCAAAGATATTGTAAATATTTTCCATAATAAAGTAATTAGAATATTAATATTTCGCGAGTACGTAAATAGCATAGTTATTGCCCGTTCTCTGCATATTTCTGCATACATTTTGCATATGCATTGCATATTTACATGTGTTGCACGTGTATAAACGTACGCAGTCTATTCATAACTGTAACGCAGCATCAAGTAAAACATTTGGGAGCCACTGTTCTAATTCGGGGGATTTGCTATGCACTGAAGCACTCAATATTTGCAAATCCCATTAATAGATACGGCGGGTCTAGCATGCCGTGTGCAAAGCACGTCCTGTTTCTCATTAAAGTCAGGCACACATCAGAAAGGTGCGTTGATTATAATAGGAAAAGTATGCATAAATTGCCTGCAAACTTCCAAAGACGGTGTCCCCTGGTCCCAAGCAGGGGAAGAGGGAGTGAAAATATTCATAAAAACTCATCAATTTATATAATCAATTGCCAGACACTTTATTTAAAAAGTGTGATAAACATCGAGAAAACTGCGCAAGGGTT
The DNA here is from genome assembly GCF_050908995.1 of Andrena cerasifolii. Taxonomy (NCBI): domain Eukaryota; kingdom Metazoa; phylum Arthropoda; class Insecta; order Hymenoptera; family Andrenidae; genus Andrena; species Andrena cerasifolii. The sequence continues at coordinate 11,805,019 of NC_135123.1, forward strand.
CGCATTCCGCTAAAGACTAAAAACGATTATAACGAAAAGTAGCGCGTTCGCTTGTGTTATTGACATTAATAATGTTCCGTAAGTGCTATTAACTGGCAATTATCACGCCCGCTGTCACTGCTCAAACACCGTGGAACCAAGTCTTTAGTATTACTGTTTACGCTCGTAGGCTGCTACTATTGGATTAATTTGGCGCGCACAGTATGCCATAATTAGCACTGACACTATCATAACTAGCGTTGTTACGGCAAGTCACCTCCCGTCAAATTCCTGCAGTGTAAGCAGATTGTTGCACACGCGTAATCATACTCGCAAAATTAACAGGGATTTAAATAGTTCTGCGTGGAAATGCCTACGTAACGCGTAACAAGCGAATTAAGTTCTCATATTTTTATCACCACATTCATGGCCATTCTTTAAAAAGTACTTTGCTTTTTCGATTCTATACGTCTACATCGCTGAAGAAATATCCTACTAAAGTACATCGCAGTCAAGCTGAATTTACGCTTTTTAATTCATTACAATTATTCAAATCGTTTCCCGCTGAACAGATGTTACCACTAACAGCGCCATCTTAAGCAGCAACATGGTACCGCAATTTTTGAATCTATACAGCCATGCGTTGTTCCTGTAATTAATTAATCACTCCGGCTACCGCCTTTGGGAAATCCTACGCCCGATGACTTTGCAACCTAATTCCGAGCATGAATCGCAGCAATTTATGTTAATGATATTTCATTGATTATTCGCCTGAAATACCGACGTACGTGAAGCGGTAGTTGGAATGCAGCGCGCTCTGCTTCGAAGCCGACGCATGTTACCATGAAGATGGCATTCAGTTTCATGCCACTTGCAGGAATGCTATACAGATACCACCACCGTCGTTTTGGCCGGTCGAATTTAATCCCCAAATTCCCGGGATTAAGCTGATGGTCATTGGGGAGGGTGGATTAATGGACAACACCTAGCGGGATCGATTTTAGCTTCGATTCAGTTGGGAATTCTCCAAGCGGTTCCATCATCGAATATTCTGGCGGTCAATTCTTGTAAATTAGAACGTTGTACTTTTCCCATTGGGCGAATAAAAAATACACTCCCTCTCAATGTATTTTTCTCACAATTCCTCCTTCCCCTTCGAACCATAATGCGCACAGTATGTTGGGCCTTTCAAAGTACTCAATCCTCTACAGAATGATTAAGTCACTTGAATCACCGATTCTGTAGATGATTTTTACTAGCTACTATAGTTTCTTTCTCTCTGATACGTTTTCAATTTAACGTTGAACTCGCGTTCAATGGATTTACAAGATAAATGTAGGTTGCAGATAGTAGATTTCCTATCGCGGAATATTAGAGCTATTTCAGTTTTGGAAGATGGAACGGGATTAAGGTTCGAACACTCCTCAGGGGTTTGTGATTCACTTCGAAGCAAGCCTCGATGGATATTAAATTATCATCCTCGTCGAAGGATTCCATCGAGGACATTCCAGTAGCTGATCGCCTAAAACAGGACGAAAAAAAGCACACGCATTCCGTTGCCACGTAATCAAATATCTACTGTCCTATCGTCGGTCTCAATTTTCAAGCCAGAAAGTGATCCCGCAGGGGATCGTAGCCGAGATGTCGTAGCTAACCCGCCGAATTGGTACGATCTTTAGGGATTTGATGAAAAGGGTATTGGCACTATTACCCGTCACCGTGACGAAGCTATTCCGCGGACGGTATCTCGTCTTCCCGATTCTTCCCTTCGCAATCAGGCCTCGCCGAGGCGGCTACAAGGCCGTTCCTCGATCGGCCTAATCAGTCATAATTCCGTGATCGCCCCCTTACAGCCGGGCTTAATTAACTTTCTTACCCTGTCCACGTTGAATACTTTGATTACCCCCAGCTTCCGTGGAATTCCGCAACCACAGATTAATCGCAAGGAACGTGAATTACAAATTACAAGTCCAAGCCGCGCTTTATTATCAGTGGCGATTTTGCTATTAACCCTAATTATTCGTCCACATTTCTCGTGGACCACGAGAATGAGAAGCGATAATTCTCACTGAATTTCACGACCAGCGATGTTTAAACACAAACGCCCGGAACAACTTCAAGCTCGTCGATGATAATTGCCGCGGAGAATGTTACGTATCATGTTTCATTTATCCGCGCTACTTTCTGAAGCACGATCGTCGCCCGTTAATTACCACGAGGCTGTCGGGACGTTCGCATTTCCATGGAGAGACTCGCCGTAGTTTCGGTGATCAGAGTGCTTCGCGTCAATGTAAGAAAACTGGGGGGCGTAGATTATACGCAGAGAAAATTAGATAGCGGCTTAATAAGAGAAGTAAGGGAACTCGTTAACCAGCCGACAAGAACGCACTGCTCTGCTCTGCCTACGTAATTTTAATCACTATATTCTAATAGGAATTCGCTTAGTTATTTTAATTACTCGCGCATTCGCGTTTTATATTTCACTGGCTGCGCAGTGTTGAGTGGACGGCAGAAAATAAGGGGGGAAACAGCACGCAGAGGCTCGACGAAACGGAGGGAATTTGTCGTGAAAATTTATAATGAACACGGGAAATATAAATATTGCGGTCTTCCTCGTATTTTCGAGCGCCCCGCGTTCATATTTCCATTGTGAAGGATCACGGGCATTTCGCCTAGGCGATTTCTTCCGCGGAGATTTTAGAGAAATCTGAATTTCGCTTGTTTTCAACGGGCTGAAAAAAATTATCTAGCAATTCCTATAGGGGAGGCCGGGGCTAAAAGTTCCGATTTCGATAAACCATAAAAATGATTGGAAAATAATGTAGTTATTCTCTTCACTATTGACTAATTTCTTGTTAAATTTATTATATCTTCTGATTTTAAGCTTGTGTTTAATATATTGTAATAGGTTTCCCATAGAAAGTAATTTATTTGTGGCTGATCGAAGCGGAACTTCTTACCCCTATATGGGGCAAGTTGTTATCGCATTGGGGTAAGTTGTTACTATGATATAAGAGTTGCCTTTTAATGAAATATTTCATTTTCTAATGAAGTAAAGCAGAATTTTATTAATAATGGTTATTTATGAAGGTTCGGACCAACAAAAATGTATTATCTTTAAAAGAAAACCAAAAGCGACAGTTTTTATTTATCTTTACGCATAACTTCGATCGAAGTCGTGTCCCTTTCCGCCTATCATTCATATGTTCGCATCTTAAAGCACAGCGGAAACAATTTATACATTTGCGGTAGGTCTGTGACGATAGCACCCCCAAATTCGAATTTTTGGAAAAACTCAACGGCATTCGTTTGTCCATCGTTTGCCCACGTTTGCCCATAAAAATTTTTTTTATGCCCACCCTTCAAAAAAAAGTTATGAACAAAATAAAAAATTTGTCTTCATCACCCATCATGAATGCATTTCAATTTTTTAATAGAAGGATACGAATATACCCGATCTGGCCACGTTTGCCCACTCTCAGATTTCATTTGCCCACCCTCCAGAATTTAAATAAAAAATAAAAACCGCGAAAACATGGGTATAGATGAAGCGATCGCGTTAAAGTTCGATTATTCTCGAAAATATTATCAAAATCGTTCGTTCAACAGTGCAATTCGTTAGTTTAGATGTAGAAGAGATTTGCCCATCCATTAATTTCGTATGCCCACCCTTCAGAATCGAATTATTAATGAAGATAGCCAAGAAGTGCGGTACCCGTTAAAGCGATCGCGTTAAAGTTCGATTTTTCTGGAAAATATTATCAAAATCGTTCTTTCAACGATGCATATCGTTTGTCCAGATGTAGAAGAGATTTGTCCATCCATTAATTTCGTATGCCCACCCTCCAGAATCGAATTATTAATAAAGATAGCCAAGAAGTGCGGTACCCGTTGAACCGAATACCTTTCCGTTCGTTTTTTCCCGAATGAATTATCAAAATCAATTGTACTCACCGTAAAGGTTGAAGGTGTTTGGTGACATGTTATCCAAAAAATGTTGCACACACTTCTTTCTCACTTTATTCGAACGACACTTAAATTTGTATCGCTCATCGAACACTTCACACTTTTCACACATCTGCAGCATGTGCAGAATATCACCAGAGTGGTTTTCTAGTCATTTTTCACTAATTACCGCAATGATATCGCACAACGGAAAATAATATAATCTCACAGTTACTTCACAAACCGTAAATGAATGCACGGTCTCGCAAGAGTCGCGTCCGAACTCTGTAGACCGACTGACTTTCGTGCGTCGTTGGAAACAATTCGAGAGTGTCGCAGACATCTGTTTACGTTTCGGCACGTTCGATGACGACACGCAGCGCTGCTACCCTAACTAAAGGGGCGCAGCGCCGAGTGCCACTGCCGAAACGTAAACAGATGTCTGCGATACTCTCGAATTATTTCCAACGACGCACTTCTAGGCTATCTTTATTAATAATTCGATTCTGTAGGGTGGGCATACGAAATTACTGCATGGGCAAGTCTCTTCTACATCTTGACAAACGATATGCATCGTTGAAAGAACGATTTTGATAATATTTTCCAGAAAAATCGAACTTTAACGCGATCGCTTCAACGGGTACCGCACTTCTTGGCTATCTTTATTAATAATTCGATTCTGGAGGGTGGGCATACGAAATTAATGCATGGGCAAATCTCTTTTACATCTAAACTAATGAACTGCATCGTTGAAAGAACGATTTCGATAATATTTTCCAGAAAAATCGAACTTTAACGCGATCGCTTCACCTGTACCCTTCTTTTCGAGGTTTTTATTTTTTATTTAAATTCTGGAGGGTGGGCAAATGAAATCTGAGAGTGGGCAAACGTGGCCAGGTCGGGTACATTCGTATCCTTCTATTAAAAAATTGAAATACATTCATGATGGGTGATGAAGACAAATTTTTTATTTTGTTCATAACTTTTTTTGGAGGGTGGGCAAAAAAAAATTTTTTATGGGCAAACGTGGGCAAACGAAGGACAATCATTTCCCACCGATAAATCATTAAAACGTTTTCATGGGGGTGCTGATGAAAATTTTTTTTTGCCATAATTTTTTTTTGAAGGGTGGGCAAACGAAATTTTTTTATGGGAAAACATGGGCATACGATGAACAAACGAATGCCGTTGAGTTTTTTTAAAAAATCGAATTTGGGGGTGCTATCTTCACAGACCTATTTGCGGCAGGGCAAGTTTTTACGGTAACAACGTGCCCCAAGTCACGGTAACAACTAGCCCCTACCGACACATGTAGCAATTTCAAAGACTATTCTGCTTATACATGTATTCAAACGATAAACACTATTACACCATGTTCTTAAATGTCATTTGATCCATAAGAACGATTCAATCTATAATATCGACGTTAAATAATTGAAATAGACCAAAAAGTAATGATAGAAAAATTTTTACTTATCTGGTACGCGACTAATAGGTCCTTGCTTACAACCACACAATTCGCTGTCGCGGACGCTATTAAAGTGGGCGACAGAGTGGCGTGATCAACTCACACGGAAAAAATAATTTAAAGTACAACGCTCTTTTTATTTTGAAGATAGAGCCGTCGGAACAACTTACCCCCGGAACTTTTAGCCCCGGTCTCCCCTACGCGAGTCCGTGGATGCTGCAGTCGCATCGGAAAGCAAGTTGACACTCCTCAAAATCGCATAACCCTTATAAAATTGGTCCAAATGACTTGAGCTTTACTTTAGAAGCCAGCGGAGTCAGTTTTCCAGGTGGCATGTTTCGTCGCTTCGAAAAAAAATTGCAACTGGTCGGAATAGCGATGAAAATAGTGAAGGTCGCCCCCTTTCAATTTTTTTTCCGAGCCTGCAATGAAAAGTCCAAATACCCCTTTGTAGAGTGAAGCCAGCTGTATACATGCTGAAAACCTCATCCGAATCGACCAGCGCTGCTCCGAGCCACACGCGTTCAAAGATCGCAGAATAAGGGCGAAAATCGCGAAATTCCCGAAATCAGCGATTTGCGACCTTATTCTGCGATCCCCAAACGTGTGTAGCTCAGAGCAACGTCAACCGATCTAGATGAAATCCTCAGCATGCCTACAACCCACTTCGATCCACAAACGGGTTTTCCGAACCCTCACCACAGGCTTAGAAAAAAATTTGAAAAAAACCACCTTCGCTATTTTCATCGCTATTCCGACCAGCCGCAATTCTCCTCAAAACGACGAAACACGTCACCCAGAAAGCCAACTCCGCCAGCCTCCAAAAAACACTCAAGTCGTTTGGACCAATTTTAAAAAAGGTATGCGATTTTAAAGAGTGTCAACCCACCCTCCGATGCGACTGTGTATCCCCTATTTTATCGTTAATTAAATTTTGTGTGCTCCAAAATCGGTGAGACAAGTGCATTCGTGAACGAACGCGTGCAATAATTGAATGAAAATCTTTGAATGTAAATTCCAGAATTTTATCGGCGTAAAAATAGGAGAGGGTAAGTTTATAATTTAATAGATCGTCTTGTCCGTAATCGTAACCAATTATACTTTAGAAGGAGGGTGCTGTTTAAATATCTCGTTGGCTCGCAGAATTTCACGCAAGGACCCTCTAGAAAGCACGTTTTCACCTATCTCGCAGTTCATCCAGTGATAAACTTCATAATACCGCGAGAAAAAGGAATAAAGGGACGACGCTATCGTAGGGGGTAGTCATTTTCGAAAATTAGAATTAATTAGTGAGAAAGAATCCGCAGACGGTTTGAATAGATCAATTGGCAGAGCAGTCGTCCAGCAAACGGAAGATCCGGTTTCGAAACTCGATTCAGCAATTTCATCGGTCTATTCTTTTTCCCTTACAATACAATTCTATCTTCCGTCGAATAATAGTTCCGTTAAACGCCGCGATAGTTTGATCAGCGTCGCTGATTATTCCTTCTTTGAAATTAGTGGAATGCTTATATCTCGTTTAGGCCGTTCATGTTGAAATTCGACGGAATACCGGCATGATACGATACATCGTGTTATATTAATAATTCAGATAGATACCTATTGGGCCAATTTTGAGATCTAATCGAATATTGACTTGTAACTATACAAGCTTATGCATACACGTGAGTTGAGATTCTATTGATTAGAATTTGTATACGTAGCATAGCGCTGTAACCAGTGGTAAATGTATACGAGCAGATTATACCTATAGAAGTGGCTAGGAGAATTTTGAAGTGGACGTATTGATTGGACACATTTGACTGAGATCCTCGAGAGATAGACGTCTGATAAACGAAGTGTTTGAAAGAGCATTTAAGGGGACTTTGACGGCCTAAAAAGGAGCGCGATATTTTGGATTTTTTTTAAGAGAAAGCCTCAAATTATATTAATTGAAAACTTTATGCCAATATTTGTACATATTTAGACAACATTTAAAAAAAATTTAATTAAAAAAAAAAAACGGTACCTAAAACTTTAAACGCGTTTTTCTCAAAACGATGTTTTTTGAACTGGTTAGCATGATATCTCAAAAACCAATCACCCGATTTACTTCAAACTTGGCATATATCTTCAGTAGATGTCCCATTATCGTCGGTACTAAAACTAAGTCGGTTTTTGCAAAATTAGACTTTTGCAAGTTAAAAAAAGCAGAGAATTTTCTTGCAGAAATCGATGTCTCTTTCAGACGCTGCCATTTTTTTTTAATTTTCATTATTTCTCATTTAATCTAGTTCAGGCGATAGCCACACTCATACAGATTACGCAAATTTTTAAATTCTCAATATCAGATATCTACAACGGCTGATTTTATGCTAACAATGCGCACATGATTTTTGTAAGGCGCTCTATTTGAAGCACTATAATTCCGGATATAACCACTATTTTCGCATACAATTTTTTTTTCATATTCTCTAAAGATTGACAAATGAAGCCACAAAGCTGGAAGTAAATATATATAATGGTTTTGTTTTAAAAAATTCCCAAATCTCGCATCATTCTTCGTGCGTCAAGGTAGGGAGACCTCTTAATTAGGCGATGTATAAATCCTACCAGATCTTAGCTGAGCGTCAAGTGGCCGTTTGGTAATCAGAGCATGGGTTCGCAAAGTGACGGTCGAGGTTTCATCATTCACCCTCGTCTTTCGATGTGGGACAACTCCCTCGCTAAATCGTCGGCGGCTGCTTCCGCTACAAAGAAATCTTATGCATATGGCTGAATAATCCCCGGTAGAATGCGGTGGGTTCAGCCCTTCGAGAAACTAGGACGTCCGATATTAAATTCTCGTAGCGCGGGCAAGAAGTCAGACATCATCCCCCATGGAAGGTCCCTTTTTCGCGAACGAGCCGTGCAAATATTGACACGATATTTCCCACTCCCGTTTCGCGCGAACCCCCTGTACTGTTCTACCTTAACGAATTCCATCTGTCACAGAGAACTTCGACCCCAGCCTCCTTCTGTTCTCCTCTGTCCTCGCCCTTCCTCGCTTCTCTGCTCGTAATCGATAAAGGAGCGACCTTTCAGCCGAGAGCTGACGTTAAATCTTTTTTTGCAACTTCATCGATTCAGCGCCAGAGATAAGGGAGCAGAAACTTGTTAGCTGACTGATTCAAGTGGACAAAAGCCTCACAATTCGGCAAATAGGTGCCGGCGAAAGGGACAACCTCCGACCCTTCATTGTCCAATGTTCCCTTATTCATTCACGCCATTACTTTCCAGAGACTCGAACAGAGCGGACGGCGCAAAAAAGAATCGGGCGGGTTCATTGAATCGTTTAACTTGCACGGCTGTCGTGGCACGTCAAAACATTCGCAGGAATTACGTGTCTCATTAAACCGTTTTCCCGCGTGCTCTGAACGCGCGAGTCCTGGAAAACGAAGGCGCTGCATTATAGCGATACAATCAGAAGGGGGAGAAAAGAAATAGAATGATATCAGTAGAGCAAATTTGTCACCGATACCTTTGCCGTTATCGTCGAGCGTCAATTGCGAAAGGAATGGAGAAAATAATTTAATTAATCATGAATACTCTTATTAATTCGTGGCGTAATTAGCAGTGCAATGTGGGATGGAAAATTAATTGCAGTGTCTTGGCTCCCGATCTGGAACATGAAAATTAATGAGAGAAAGCAACCGTGGGTAACGATAGGTATTATTTAAAACTATATACAAATGATATCATTACAGAATCTAGGAAATTCCGAGGATTTTGTATACGTGGTATTCATTATCCGGAATACGCTTGTTGCATCATAATAATAAATTACTTTCATGGTGCAAACCAAAAGTACAAAATTTTATATCAAAATCTTAGATCCCCAATTCGAATCCCGTAGTTACAAAACACTGAAGAAAAATTTCCGCGTCATTTCATTACTCGTCATTTAAGTTCATCAGCGACTCATTGCAGAGTTCATCGCAATTACGCTGGCATTTATTCCGCGAGGCGACAAGGAGGCTGGGGATCCGCCCGAGTTTTATAAGTTCACGCGAGAATCGGTGAGAATTTCCGCGGTGATACATCGCGGCAAGCGATTCTCGTAACGTGTAATTTTGGTTTCATTCGGCCGGGATTCTGCCTGAAGGCGAAATCAACGAAACGGAATGACGCTCGAGGAATTCGAAGCTCCGCGAGATAACAATAGGAAAAAGCGGTGGCAACGTCTACCGTGCGAACGAGTTGTGCCGTAACCACGGCCTAGATTCCGCTCCACTCCCGGCTTCAATGATAGAAGCATCGATAAAAATCACTAATTTGCTTTTGTCCCTTTTCTCCGTCGCTAGATAGAAGTTTTCAGCGCGGGGTCTCGCTCGCAGCGAGCCCTCGCCGCGGCACGCTTCAACAGCTCCAGTGGCAATTAAATGGTTCGGAACACCACTTGAAATTGGAAATTCCAGATAGGTTTATTGTGATTAAAATATAGCAATTTTCACGAGATAACATTCTATAAGTAACCTATTTCTCCTCAGCAAGTATCTACTTCAAGGAGGAATAAAGAACGTTTTGTTAGTGATTAATTTCTTTAGATACTCCACGAGGTTCTCCATCTCCTTTTCGAGAATTAAATGCCAATCTGCTTTCTCTTTCAACAGACTTGTTTCAGTTTTCGATATCGCGCGCTGCTCTCACTTCGTTTCCATTCAAATTATTTATTCGCATACCTGTTTGCCTGTAGATTTCGGGAATATAACAACTAGGAAACTATGCGGTATGTTATTATTCTGGTAATAAAATTCACTACTTTCCTTCTGCTAACGACTTCAAATGCAATTTAATTCAATTGCTGTAATTCATCAACAAATCGTGCGCCGAAAGTTCTTCCTAAGTATGTTTCTTCGGATATGTAAAATTCATGTTCTCGTATATAACATGTACAACAGCTGCATTAATTGGGAGTAGTAACGAATCAAAATAGAATCCTCCTGCTCTAAAACTCTTCGTTAAAACTGAAGAGGGAACAAAGAGCCAATTACAAGAGGCATGTGGAAATTGGAGGATAAACAATTCAGAGTAATTTCCTAAAAATGAAATGACGATAGCACGTCGATTCTTCAATTGCGCCTGGATTTCGCTACTCTCCTGCTGGTGCACTCGTAAAGAGGCACTCGGTGGAGCATGCAGTGGAAAAAAATACCTCCACTCAAATCAAGTATTACTGACAAAAATTATTTTCATGCCTGCTTTTGTGAGATGAATATAAAATCCGTACGAACAGATTCTCGAGCTTTGGACAGCGATGGAAATTTTTAAGCAGTTACTTCCTTCCATTTATTTAAGAACTTTACGTACCCGATCACTTGCCACTGTAATTGCGACGAATTCAATTGGTAAGAAAGGTTAATCTAGTTCCACTTTGAGTATAAAACACAGTACAAAGCTACGACCATTTTCGACCATACGAACGTCTGGCTTTTATTGCTACTCCAATCAACTGCACCAATTAGCAGACACTTGGCAGCTAGGGAACCTAATCGTAAAGCTGGAACTCAAAAACAACGAAGTGGATACGAAGTCGAGAAAGTCAGGTGGCATTTGATGAGCGAATATAAACGGCATTTGCTTTGGCGAAAGATCCGAACAGTCTGCGTTCACTAAGTCTCAGCAATTATTCAGTTTAGTACTCCGAAGCTTTCCGAATTTGCAGTACTTTAAATTCTAAAGTCGACGGTGGAACGCGATTCTGATGGAACACATTGACGACTTCGTAATAAACGAATTTCTTAAATTATTATCTTTTATCAAGCTTTCTCTTTTGCGAACCTGATACAACGAAATATGCGATGCAATTAGTTCTAGAAACTGCTTAGACTCTTGTCGCGATCCCGCCCTAGAGTAGCCAGGATTCGAGTGTAGCGGAGCAGCTGTATACTTCATTTTACTGCATTGCCCGAAACGGAATAATACTCGACTGCCTTTGGAAAGCCAATGTAAACGACCTCTTCGCTCTCACGAGCCATGATAGAGAGACGTCGTTTTTCCTAGGAAAGTTTATTTGGAACTCGCGTATATTTCGCTCGCGTTCGCCGTGAGAAGGAAGGGAGAAAGGTGGAAACTTCTTCGCGAAGGTAACAGAAAGTTAATACGATCGTTGCGATCCCATTCGGCTTGCGGAATGATTATGCACCGACTCCCGCGCTCCCTCCCTAATTAAGCATTTACGCTAATACGCACCTTTGCAACGATATTACACGAATGTTGCATAATGTAATAAATAAATTTATTTCATTTACACTTCCAATCATTTAGAAAGACGAATAAGGGTTAACAATTAGTTTCCTTGATTTGATGCGGGAGGAGATTTGTGTCGCTTTACGCTAGATTTATTAGCTGACGATGAACTGTAGATTTAGTAGAAAGCAAATTGCATTTGGTAACGAGTCGCTCCGCGTGCTCTCACTGCGGGGAATAATTATTTTATTTTCCTAGGTCGATTCACAGTAAACGTTCCCGAAGCATTGTTTGCGACTTGTTTATACCTTCTGACTTTAACTGCCCCGCACGTCTCGTTTCGTTTTGATTACAGTGCAACACCGCGACAAGCGAAATTTCATATCGGCGGTGAAACATTTAGGCAGCCCGACTTTGCGTAAAACATCACGCGCGTGTCGCGTGCGCGGTATAAGTTAGCCGCAATTTCTCATCTGAAACTGTAATGAGACCACGTTACCCGAATTACGGCCGGTGCCATCAATGATAATGGTAACCGCCCTGCGGACGTATTAAACGGATCGCGAGGAAACAGTAGGAAGCGCGATGAAAAATATGGTAATCGCAGGCGGGGACCTTTAAACGTGATCGTCTATCCCAGTTCGATAATTATTCTTCAGAGAATAAATAGCGGAGCCCTCGAGTTTACAGGAGCAGAACAGTCGGTGGAGGAAATCTGGGACAGTGGAATATCGAATTAAGTGAAAACTGATTCCCCTTGCTACAAAAATTCTTAATTGAGCTGTGTGCTCTTTTTATCCATCTTATCGTATCTCGACGACAGAAAATCTTCGTTCGCCCTGAATTTACCTACACTTGAATTACCTGGAATTTAAATATGATTCCGCGAGAGCTTTATACCCTCTCCAACTGAATGTACCCTAATATTAAACGTAGCTTGTATTATTCTGAATAATACGATTCCTAAAGCTTATACAATGATTTACTGTCTTGACACCTTTGTAATCTTTTAAATCATACCGTCCTCTTCGTTTCTGCTTTTATAGACTATAAACATTTCTAGTAAACTGATCAGTACAGTACGATGTACAATGATTTATTCAACGGGAAAGTTTTCTACGAAATAGCAAGGGCACGATGCTAAATAATTACGCAGGATGTTAGAAACATCCTGATCTCAAAGATAGCAGAAAAAGAAAAATGTTCCTTTTTAATGTTTCGTCGGAAAAGTGCGTTTCAGTAAACACGGCTGCGGCAACGATTTTCCCACGTTTACCGTGAAAGAAATATAGCATGGGGTGCCGTACATTTAGTAGTCGCAAAGAACAACCTGACTCCGGAGAACTTCAATGCCTTTTACTGGACACTTCGCTCTCCTTTTTTGTAGTTCTCACGGAAACGAGATTATTCTTCGCAGCATTTTCCAGCAGCCACGGTGGCTTGTTTATTATTATTCATAAGCCATTAGAAAGTCACCGTAAAGCGTCATTCCTCCTTCGACCCGAGAATTATTCAAGTTTCCCTCTCATCGGTCACACGATGACTCCGTTGCGACACTATCACGGGGTCATTAGGGGTTGCTTCAGCCGCTCTCGTTATCGGAAAATTCGTGTGAGAGCATAATGAGATCGTTCAAGATCGTTTTGAGTACCCAACCTTGGCCTTCTATTCCTCACACGCTTTCCACCACGAAGTCACCCCTTGCGATTGCCCGTTAACCATCTAAAGCTGTCCGCGTCACGTCTAATGGAAGATAGGTCTGACGATAGCCAATACAAATTCACATTCTCCGGTGCGTCGTCAACGAATTAACCTTATAGGTACGTGGTACGTTGAGGCGAAAATATTTCAAAACTTAAACACTTTAACCAGTTGCTTTCATTGGTGTATTATAATTATTAGAGCGAGAGATACTCGAACATTTTGTCACGTCATTTTCCTTACACCTCGTCGTTTGCTACATTCCGAACAGCTCAGAAATAGGCTTCTCCATTTGCAGCCATGTGTAATCCTTAATTCCCAGTGAACAGCGGGGAGCAGAATCCAACCGATTCGATTGTTCGATCGATAAAGACAACAATGGGAGGATCATTATTGGATGAATATTTACGGCAAATACTGGGAACTTGGATCGTTTGTAGTTTCACCCGACAAGGCAACGGGAAGGCAAGATTGTTAATCATAGTCGCTGGTGTTTTCTTTCCATTTCGCGCGAATTTACGTTTCATAACGCCGATAACTTTGCTTCCTGTTGAGTGTGGGATAAAATCAGCGCCACAATGATCCGGTTCACGGCAGAAAGAAAGAAGGGAGCTTCAGAGGAAACCAGGGGGTTGCACAAACCGCGTAATTCGCTTCGAACCGCACGGCTCATTTGCAAAAATCAGAAAGCCCTGCTTTATGCTGCCCGGGTTGTGCTGCACGGGAAATTCTTATTTGACGTCATATACGTTATCCGTCTGCCTGGACCAGATGCTCGTTGAGATACTAATAAGCTGCCGTAGTCATTAAAAATTAAATAAAAAAAATTAAAACCGACTTGAAAAAAATAAAAATGCACTAAAAAGTAAAAAATAATTTAATCCCTTATTTAATCTACGGCTCTCATATTTTTTAAGTCGGCGCCAGATTTACACAGTGCAAAAAATGAAACGCCGACTTAAAATATATGAGAGTCGTAGATTAAATAAGGGATTAAATTATTTTTTACTTTTTATTGCATTTTTATTTTTTTCAAGTCGGTTTTAATTTTCTTTTTAAATTTTTTGTCTTTTTAGTTTTATATATAAATTGACACAACATGCTTACGAGATATGCGTGTACAACATAAAAAAAAATACATGCACACTCTTCCTTTTTGAAGTCGTTCCAATTTATTTGCTCCACTGGAAGCGAAGGTAGCTCTGATTAAATGTACTCCTACTAATATATCATTGTAAATATGAACAAAGAGAATATAAGTATACATAATTGGAGCACGCTCTCTAGCCCGGATTTGTTTCGGTGGTGTACAAAGCAGCACATAAATGAACTATTTGATATTGCTCGAGATACGCGTACACCAATTTCTCTGATTACTTTGACGTATGAAATCCATCCCCAGGAAATATTGCGTTTTTGATAGCTTATACACGCAAAACTGGATCCTTTCATGAATTCCATTAATACATTCAATGCACTACAGATGTATATCGATACTCTGCACAGTGGGGAAATTTCGCGATTTTATGGCCAAAACCACAAAAATAAATTTTTCAATTCGACAAAATAAATGCAAATGTCAATTGAAGAACTAATATGAGTATCAAATGCCACAAATTTTACTGTTAAATGTTTTAATACAAAGCTCGTATAGACTCGCAAATATTTATGTTCGCGCAAAGTTAGACTGAGTTTTCAGGTTTTGACCACGAAAGTGGATATAGTTCTTCAATTGACATTTGTATTAAATTTGTAGAATTCAAAATTTTCATTTCTGTAGTTTTGGCCATAAATACGCAAAATTTCCCCACTGTGCGCTGGTATTAGTGGCATAATATTTCTTAAGCGTTCAGGATTAATGTAACTCCAAAATGAGTAATTGCACTGTGACACACCGATTGTTTCGGAACGGATGAGCATTTCTGAAATTTCTTGCAGTAGTGTAGCGATAGTAGAGGAGAAACCACATAGCGTGACGGTAAGAAACAGATGTTCAAGTGAGCACGGAAAGGTAACGCTACTGATGGCACCTGGACAGTCTGAAATCCTTGCGACGACGTTCCTAAAACTTTTCTTCCTTTATTCTATTAATACGTTTTACAACGTCTTTAATCTAGTTCAGGCGACAGCCACACTCATACAGATTACACAAATTTTTAAATTTTCTATTTCAGACAACTACCACGGCTGATTTTATGCTAACAATGCGAATGTGATATTTGAAACACTATAACTCCGGATACAACCACTATTTTTGCATAAAATTTTTCTTCCATTATCTCTAGAGATTGACAAATGAAGCCACAAAGCTGAAAGTAAATATATTTAATGGTTTTGTTTTAAAAAATTCCCAAATCTCGCATCATTTTTCGTCGGTCAAGGTAGGGAGTAAATTGAACACCGCAAATTGGCACAGGTCACCGGGTATTCACTGTATCTGTACAAACCGTGATATTTGCCCCAGATTATGTGTATATATTTCACTACGTTTATTTCCCCATTTTAGCCTAAATGTGCTAACATTCAGCTTTAACCATTCGTAACATAAATAGTTACTTCAACCATTCAATGCACTCTATTTACCGAAAATGTTGACCAAATACGTTTCGGTGCGAAGGGCTTTCAATTCCAACTCCTTGAATGCACTACAACTGGAACACGTAGGTGCAATATAAATGTAGCAATAGGAGCAATAAAAAAAAATCGAACGAATATCATAATTAATAAAAGCAATCATCACGATGCGCGGCGGCTACATCGCCAAAAATAAAATTTCACTTTGATACAAGCATGTGATAATATTTCCGTCCCAATCATGAATACAAGTATTCCATACAGCGTAAGATATCACATTGGCTAATATTCAATAAAAATCGTGATCAGGATTTTCCTTCACACTGGACAAGTGTGTGTAATATCTGTTATATCTGATTAGTGCTTATAGGAATACGAAATGCAGCGGAGGGGACAAGGATACCATGGCGTCGGTGGGGGCGGAATGCGTGTCGGCGCCGAACCCTAGCCAGGGTGCAGGTCGCACGGAAAATCTTAATTTCGAGTGCAGGACTTTCTACCACCTTTCCGCGTTGATGCAGACACAGGCACGGTTTTCCCATCTGCGCCCACCCCGGACGGGCGAGCTGCCGAGGGCAGAGGCGCTCGGGTTCCTTCGTAGGGACATGCGCAGGGACCCACGGAACGACAGGTGCGCGCCGTTCGCCACGAATCGTTTAGTTTCGGGTAAGCGTACGAATCGGTCGTATCGCGGTCGTGCCGCCGTGAGCCGCCGTCGCCGCCACCAGCACCTCGTTCCTCGGCACGTCAGTTGGTCGTGGGCTCTCTCTCTCGGTCGGTCGCCGTGCTTCCTACAAAATCACCCCTCCCCCCTTCGACACCTTGTCGCCGTGGCTCGCGGATAACACGCGATCGTTTCCTCGACTCCACCGATCCACCCTGGCACTTGTCGACGCCCTGGACCCTCGCGTTCTCGCCCCCCTCGCCTGCTCTCTCCCGTTCTTTCCCCCTGGACACCGTGGTTGCTGAGTAGCCCGCCGTTTATCGAGCGTGCACGTGCTCCGCGAGGCCCCTCTTCCTGCGCCCGCTAACACGCTTTTAGCGTGATCCGACCCCCGACGGATCCTCTCCGTGCACTCGAGAAGCTGCATCCTTCCGGACCCGCAAGCATCCACCACGCTTCCGTTCCCCCTCCCCCTCGGTGGTTCGCGGGAGCTCGCCTACGCCCGGAATCGGATGCCCGGCAGACCGATCACGGACTTCTGCCGGCGAACCACGGGACCAGCGAGAACCTGGCCGCCCGGTTGTCGACCCCCCGGCCCCGTGTGACTTTTGGTGAACTCCAAACGGCGGGCTTGATCGAGATCGGCACTCGGCGGCTCGAGGAATCGTCTCCACCCACCGCGAGTGTGTTGCGCCGCGAGTGAAGACTCCGGAGAGAGGGCTGGAGAGATACATAACGCATATTACGGTACTAGTGGTGAGACGAATGTGGTGCCTGGAGTATTGAGTCGCGTTTCGTTGGGTCGCGTGTCGCTGATCGTCCAGGATGGCCGGTGGACGGGATTTACTACGCAGGACTAACTGGATGGAGATGATAGCGACGCTCTTCCTGCTGATCCTCGGCCCGCTCCAGGTTCTCCAGAACGTTAGAGGTGAGTCGACACCAATTCTCGCCGGTTTTCTTCGGATACTCCTGCCAGGGACGGGACGTAAAGAAAGTGTGGAACGTGCGAAAAGCTCGCGAGCAAACGAATCATTCTCACGCGATACACGGGGGACGTGGGAACTGGTCGTGCGTGAATTCGAACAGAGTTACGCGTTCCGCTGGAAGTAACAAGCATCTGGAAAATTTAGAGGTCGTCGGGGGGGCGTGGGCGATAAGGAACGGCGAAAAATGCCTGGTGAAAAGGGGTAGGAACGCGTGCAGAAATGGGCCGCAGATACGCGCCGGAATTTACTGCTGTTGAAACGAGTGAGAACGGGCGGGAAGTTCTTCAGAGTTCACAGCCGCTGTATGATGTAAAGAGGGAACAAAAAAATACGCTTTTCAGTTGGTTCGGGGACAGAAACAAACGCGAGCCTGTTGTGCGGCACCTTCCATGAATATGTTTCACCGGCATTCGGGCGGCTTGCTTCTCCAACCCCCGCAAAGTCGGCTGCAACTTGGCCTCTCGAGTGATAAACAAGCTTCCAATTGCGTTACTTAAGCGATTTAAGGCCGGCAGGCCAAGTGTATCAATAGTGTATTGGAAATTGAATTTTCGACCTAGCGGCTGTTGTTACGAACAATTCAATTTCAACTCTTCAGTGATAACGAAACTTCCATTTGTCTTGCTTACAGGATTTAATAACGGGAAACAGGGGAATCGATAGTTTGGGAAGTTGACTTTTCCAGGGACCGCTATTTTAAAAATTCGTATTAACGACTTAAGGGTTTCATAATGCACGAGATACTCCGTATAATTTGACCTAGACGCGGCCGGCGAATTACGCGCTACCTAAATTCAATTATCGCACGCGCAAATAGGTATGCGGAGAGGCTAGTGCGTTTCGTTGTAGATGAAATCATGCTGGTCATATTCGTTGTTGAAAATCTCAACGTGGTTACCTTTTACTTAGTTTATTCTTCGTCATAGATTCCAGATTCTCATGCAACGCAGAATAAAAATCCTCTGTGAATATCTTTTCAGTCATTTGAAATGTGGCTCGGCATGCTCGTTATCTTCAATGAATTATAAATTGTAAAAGAATGTAGAGAAGTTGCCTGTGCTATCTACCGTTTCTGTTCTTGAACCACCCAGTCTGAATGCAAGTATCGCGCTCGATTTTCAAGTTTGACGCAAATCCGAACAGTCCGCGATTCTGAACGCGCACGGTGAAGCTTTGATGGATCGTTTCAGGTTGTTTTAAAGCAGGCTTTTCCACATCCATCATATGCGTTTGCGGATATTTGGAAAAAAAAACAATCGTACAAGCTAATTTCGGATCCCCTATATTCTCATTGAACTGTCAGTTGTTAATTAGACTCGTCCCTTTCAATATTAGTTTGAAACTTTTTCAAATATCTGCATTCATTCCTTTGTCTACATTATTAATAAATTAGTCTATTGTTCCTTTACACGCAATATTTCGAACCATACTACTCAATTTTCTGAGACTTTATTCGTGAAAGAAAATCTTGTAACTTACTTTCAGATTGTTACTTTGCTATCGCAACGAACCAAAAGAATTTCGTGCCTGCCCTCTGCCAAGCTTTTCAATGATTACAAGTATCGAGAAACGATTCGCAATTCGCGGTGCCGAAAATAGCATAATTGCAAACGTCTGGCGAGGCCTAACAGTCCACCGCAATTTCGGAGACTGAACCCGAAATCTGTAACGTGATTCACTTCTTCGAACTTTAATCTTGTCAAACATTGTGTCGTCCATACGGTTCATTTTTATTTTACCGAATCTACGAGCAATAGTACCCTTCGTTTCAAGAAATAAAAAAAAATCAAATATATTGTCTCTTAAATCAATGATAGGTACAACTTGAATTACACTAGTTTGAAGGACATGCATCCATTCAATGTTCCCATGATGGAGCTCGAAAAGCATTCTCATTAAAACACAGGCAAGGTCTAAAGAACAAGCCCAGACAGAGTAAAAAGAAATCACTAAACAACCACTTCTTCATCTTTTCTCCCGAAATATAGACGACACAGGGTACACCAGTGATTTTAATTGTTGACGTAGCTGCTTCTCGTCTCCTCAGATGTTTGCTTCCACGCTTCTCGTGGATGTATATTTTACATCGAGCGCAGCAATCGTTAACTTTGCATAGAGCATCGATGTTCATCTCGATCGTGTCTTCATCACCGAGGTGCGCGTAAATCGGGGGTCAAAGTTCCGGCTGCCGAAATTAGAATGGCGATGAGAATTCGACCACTTAGCCCGGCCCAGGGAATTAATATTTGCGGCTGGCAGGTAGATGCAAACGCGTGGGCGCTTAATCGAAACGAGAGGGAAAAATCAAGCTTCCGTGCTTGCGAATGCTGTGCGGCCGCCGCGAAAAGTTTATAGCATGCATGTCGTCGGGCAAGATACGCCACGCCACCGCAAATATTCTCCACGTTTATTATAGAGGCAGCAGACGCGCGAGAAATTCCCGGATATCTTGTATCGCGCTTGCCGAGGAGTTAATGAACTTTGAAGAATTCACCATCTCCGCGGACTTATCCACAGTGGCATAGAAATCACTCCGTTCGCCGAAGTGTTCGAACTGTCGTAATTAAAACTTCCTCCACGCGCCTGCATTCGACGCCTCCCCCGCTGCAATTCTGCATCAAATCGCACGGGAGCTGACGCCATTATCATAATTCTGTTTACATCGCGAATAGGATTAGCTCTTATGAAAGCCCTCCGCGTGAGAGCGAAGAGCTTACACAGGGGCCATTCAGAAGTAATAGACGCAGTTACACTGGGATTTAAATCCGTGGGCTACAATCTCAATTGAATTTGACAGGAAAAGATGCAGTTGAGAAACTCTAATCTCTTGCGGATAGAATCTAATGATTCACGTGTTTTAATTGTGGCGATGGTTATATTTAGGAGTGAATCGTCCGGGTTGAACAACGAGAAAAATCCTTGCAGGTGCATTCGAACGTAAAATGATTCGCGTCCCTGTTCGTTGTCGTTGAAAGTGCTCCAGCTCCTTCGCAAAGGGTGAGGCATTGCTTAGCGTTTAAGAAGAGCACACTCCTGTTTACAGAGACCTGCGCGATGCTTATACATACTTCATTGGTGCACGGCTCTTATTCAAAGTTCAGCGACGTAAAATTCTGCAGTACAATTGAGGACGAACGGCTCTTCTAGAATTGTTAGCAGCCATTCCCGTATGATTTGGAGCAGAAGTACGCAAGTTCTTCCTTAGTTTTCGAACAATGGTTCTTCCCTTCCTGACGATTCAGCTGCTTTGGTCGACCTCCGTAGACGTCGTTCTCAATAGTACTTTCTATTTCTTTTATTTCTTTTTATAATAACGCAAACAACAGTTTTAAGAGATCTTGTATCTTCAAATCTAGGGGTAGAGATTTTTTCCCTCTAACGCAAACGAGCCTTCTTCTTCCCCTTTATACAAGATCGTTATTAACTAAGTCACATCTAATTAGGATCTGACGAAAGACTCGCAATCGGACGGTCTTCAAAATATTTCCCTTTAATAGACATTCGCATTAATTTTTGGGGATGACGTAAATAATGCTACTTGTTAAACTGCTTCTTAAGTGGCAAGTTCCTTTTGAATATACTAGAATTTTTTGTAACGGACAACTTTCTTGCCGCATTATTCCCTGCAGAGGCAAGGCTTTTTCTGATACAAGTAATTTATAGTTGTTTCACCCCAAAGAAGCGAGAGTTAAAATGCCTGTGCCTTAATGAGCCGGGCTGTACCAAGTAGATACATTTTTCCATTGCGCCAAGCGAACTTTTAAATATTAGAAAACCAACCCTGCCGCGCGCAGTACAGGGAAGGGAGTTTTTCAGTTCTTGACAGTTTTAGGATTAACGACTCGACTCGAATCGATGTAGCGGCGTGTGTTCAGCGCACAGGCGTGGAATCGGGTTTCTCACGTTCGTTTGTGTGCCTTTGCAAAATTTCGCATTCCTCCTACGCATCAACTGCGACCCCCCATAACTGTCAACGCTTCCAAACACGATAACCGACTTTTTCTGCGTTAAAATAATCGAAATCCTAGATTAGTGGAATACCTAAAAGGCACCGAGTTCCAAGTATTGATTCGCCAAAGCTTCGCTTTAATAATAAGAGTGCTTCGAAGGAATCTACGACTTTCCTTCCGTAAAAGACTTGTTGCAACGCGCGCTTTGCTAATCGGAGGATTAACTACAATGCAAACGATCGCGATTGAAGCGAACTGAGACTGCAGGAATTTGCAAATGATCGCCCCTTTCGGTGTAATGGGATGCCGGCTGAAAAACTAATAATTTCGAGCAGAGCGCCGCGGAATAGAACGATTCTATTTAACCGATATTGGTAATCGATGGCGGTAATTAATATGAGCACGATGTCGCAAGGTTAAGCGTAAATATTATCATAGCATTAATTTTCGTTTGAAATTGCATGCCCGTGTTCCCTTGACTACGCGAAAACGCGCATGCACGGGATTGTGCTTCCGGTCGTTGCTGATGTTTCGTGGGACTGCTGAAACCTTTCAATAACAGTAAGGCATTGTTAATTAATTTTGTAGCTTTAGCGGAACGCGCGCGGCATTCCTGCTGTAATACACAGCCAGGTTGAAGCAAACCTGGTTATTCACAAACATGGTTTCATCTGTTTCGAAGGAGCCACAAATCATTCACGAAAGAAACAAAAACTAACTTGACTCTATTAAAAGGAATAATATGGTGTCCTTTTTATTGTATGGCGGGAGAGATTATTCGGCAGAATAATCAGTTTTAGTCATGTTTAATTTAAAATTTACGACTAAGAATAGATATCGCTTAGAATTTTTTTTTTATTATAACATTCGCATTAACACTCCCTCTTTTCCATTGTAATCAAGTGAACTTAATTGTACTCCTTGATATTCCATCTTTCGCCACGGGATGCTGCTCTATGAACTTTCCTAGAAGTAGCAACACGCTTAAAATAGGCGTATTTTAGTGGCGGCTGGAGCAGCGCGAATTCTACCGTCGAAAATAAACGTTCCGCCTGTACAGAGCCAGACCTAACGCGTCAATGCATAGAATTAATGACTGGCAGCAAAATGCTTGCTTCGGTGGAAGTAAAACTCCAAATAATTGTCATTGACCTCGTCATTACCGAGCGATATTTAACGTAACATTTGAAGCAGAATAATAATGGCAACAGAAAAATATAGGCACGTTTATCAATCACAAGAGAATTGCTGATAATTAGATAGCCTCTTCGTATGATTATTCGTAAAGCAGGTAGGGGAGACCGGGGCAGATTGTAACAAAGGTTCAGATTTGTTTAAGATGAAGCCAGATGTCTAAGTGTCCAAGATTTTGTCACGTACTTTCACGCAATTAATTCACCACATACGTAAGTAATAAATCACGCAAATTATTTCCTGATTGAGGAAAACACTTTCGAGAAAAAACTGTGAAAACTTTTTTTGTTACAATCTGCTAATTTTGGCACTTAGCCGCTTCTGATACATATTCCGAACTTAGAACACGCGTTGGTTCCCACAATCATTTAATTGCTACAGCGATTAACAGGTTACCTCGAACAATATCTGGCTCGATCGAATCGGCATCTGTCTAGATTGCTCAGCCGGCGGAATTCGCAATTGGAAAATCAGTCGGGAAAGTAGTTAATATCGGACAGTTGCGAGTAAACGCTCAATAGTTTATCGCGGTTTAACTGGATACAGTTGACCGCAGTTAATAAATGGAATTTCGCGAGGAACCAATATCCCGCGAGAGTATCGCGAGGCCAAAGTGCGAAGATAATGGCGACGCGACGCGGTAAAATTTTTAAAGCAGAAACCCGCCCGTGGCTCAAAGTTAACGCCCCTCATGGTTATGGGGAAACGAGATAACGTTGGCCGTGTTTCGAAAAAGGCACCCCGATAGCCCCTTCGCTCGGACGAAATTTTTGCGCAGCCATGGGTAAAAATAAAGGTTCTCCTATAAAAGTTCACCGCAAGTTCCGCGTGCTTTTTGCACCGAGACTTTTCTTCCCTCCCGCAGCGCGGCGCGCTTTTAAAAAAAACGTCCAATCGAAGTAGTTTGATGGGAGCGCGATGGAATACGGAATGCCGGGAATTAAATTACGAGGGGAGTCCACTAAACGATAATTAAGAGTAAATTTGCGTACACTTGATGTTTGCAGAGACAGGGGGCGCTCGCTTCCGAATCGGAGCGGAATTTTATTTATTTAGTCAATAATACGCAATATCTAGTCAGCCCAGCTCCTTTATTGTCGAGTTTTAAAGCAAAGTAATGAATAATTCCTCATCCATTGCAAGGCTGTAGTAGTATATTTAATACTTTAAAGGTAGGAATTTCTTTAATCAAGGCACGCCCCCGAGTTGCTTCCGTTCGTTTCTTGAAAAGAATTATAAGTTCCTTCGCCCTAGACTAAAGCAGCTGCCTTTTTCATTATTTAACGAACTTCTGCAATGCATTTCTTGCACGTTCTACATCATTCGTTATTCGAAAAGTCACTTAAGGATTATAAAATATATTCCCGTTTTGCCAGCTAGTGGGGAAGACTGTTATTTGTGGTGGCACGTGGTCTCAGGGGTCTCTTCTATGGCATAAAAAATGCCGACGTTGCAAACGCTTGTTTCCTTGCCCTACAATGCAATTTCAAAATATGGTATCCTCTGCGCGTTTTTTGGTTCGCATTACGCGACCTGGCATCTTGTTATGTTTACTGAAATTCACCCCTATCGTCTGGATAATCCTTACGACTTCGGTGACTGCACTCTGTGAAAAATTATTATTCGTGTTAGACTTTTATCGCAATGTTCTAAAAGTAGCCTCTTCACTCCATATTATCTCCACGATATTTGCAAACAAATTTCAGAAACTTTCCGATCTTTTCATGCTACGTCTGTCTTCGCAATGGGTAAATAAAAATACGTCCGATGAAAATAGGAAGTCCAATGAGACGCTAGGAAATTAGAGAAATTATATTGAAAAAATGGGGACCGTTCGCTTGTGCGGCGTGTTCGATGGGCTGCGAATTTGTTATGCGCGAATCGACGGCGTGAAAGAACGCAAAAAGGTGGCTGAAAATTCTGTTCCCTCAGTCAGCCATCGCCAATTCGTTCGTTAATTTCCGACGATTTCCATAAATTGATCCAGTCCGGCGTCGAATTTGCGTTACTTGATCCGTTCGTTAGTCTCGGACAGTTTGCCCGTACGTGTACGTAATGTAAGCGTAAACTTGGTGTCAGACCAGCCGAAACGCATGCAAATGACACAGAACCGTCACAGGAAGGTGCCATTGATTTAATGTCAATATGTAACGATAACGATTCCCTTTCTGTCGTCTGCTATTTATCGCGAAAACAATTCGTTGCGGGGAGAATCGATGATTGTTTTCTATCGCACTGATTAATTACGAAAACCTTAATTTAGATAGCTAGGTAATTCGATTTCCAAGCAGGTACCATATAATTTTGAAAAGTGTTTAAATCCTATCGCCTATCGTTTTATCGTTTTACTTATTCCGAAGCCCAGAATCATCTTGATCCCAGCTGCAAGCTCTAGTAATGTATTTGGAATCAAATAAAATCCCTAGAAATATGTAAAAGTTAAGTGGCAAACAGATCGAAGGTAAATTATGTCTATTGACAGAACGTTTAGCTAGCCAGTGGAAATCGAATCTAAAACCGATCAAGTTATCATTGACGTCAATGCCAGATATAGTTTACATTATCACAGAACGCCCAGAAAACAGCCGTACCACCGATCATATAGGGCAAGTTGAGCACGGAGTTATTGAAAATATGAATTAACGAGTGCGGGACGACCAGTGGACGCGGAGGTTATCGATTGTCACGGAATCGAAGCAAACAGCATTCTGTCGCGCGATTGTCAAGTGGCAAAATTGTCGAAGCGCGTGTCCCACTTGAGCGGGACCATCGAGCTTTTCCGTGTACCAAAAGCGATCGTTGCAGCTCGCTCGCGTCCCCCTTTTTTTCGTTCAATTATGCTTTGCCCCGTATCGCGTTACATTCGTTATATTATTGTAACGAAGCGTCACATTGCATGGATTATTCCATTCACTTGAACGGTGGTTCCGCTTTCAAAACGTGATCGGCATCGATGTTTAAAAAGACTAATTTAATTAAAACACTGCCCCACCAGAAGAACCGTGTTTCATTTGAAATTGTAAACATTTGCTGCTTCCACGTTTAATTAACTCAATTGTTCTTCACGTGTAATTTCTTTGCCCCGTGACTTCTCTCTAACAATTTATTTGCCATCGGTATTATAGAACTACGAAGCAAGCAAAGTGTGATTGGCTCGAATCGAAATATGCATCGTTCCGGTTTAAAAGGGACATATCACAGACGTTCCATAAAAATGCTTTGCACGCCGGAATTATTAAACAGGGGATGAAAGGTAGAATTCTCGGGTAATGCCAGCAGATTGGGATAACAAAGGGGTGACACGCGTGGCAGCAGAGGCACAATTACACAAGTGTAATTGGCACTTTCGCGTGACAGGCGGGACTACGCTTCGAGACGCTTATTCACGGTGATTCCTTACATTGCAGATACTATTTGCATGATCTAATCACGGCAGAAAATTGGCTTCTGCTCACAGCTTAGCTCGTGCATTCGATACGGCAGTCTCGCGCGGAATTTAGGCAGATCTAATTTGTCTCGCTAAGCGCGAAGATCGTGGTATCACCTTTCGCTCCTTTGCAATACTTGCGTACACCTAGAGACTTAACCCGAGGGCAAGTTTCTGATTAACCCTCCGTGGTCACACCTTCTTATAATCGCAAATTGATCGCATGGGGTTCATTGCATTGCCGTGTTAATTCAAAAGGGCGTATCTGGTCAAAAGGTGGTTCTGAGACTTTTAGTATTCCGTGCTATGCCATCGGTATGCTATAATAATCGGATTAGGTTAAATATTAAATCTGGATAAAAAGTTATTTATATATTTCTGACCAACCCTTAAAATATTTTATACTCTCCAAAGGAAACTGTGGTAGATACCTACGCCCAAAATCAGGCATCGAATTCAAATACGTCCGGAAAATATACTTTTATATCTTCAGTTTTAATACAGTTTTAATATGGCTTGCTTATTTAATATACATATAGATAAACGATTTTTCTGCTACCTGGCAGCAATAACTCAATTTAAGCGAGAGTTGCAGACACGCCCTTTCGAATTAACACGGCAGTGCACTCCCGCGTCATTTTTGAGTTAACATTTTCGTCTTTTTGATGCTTTTGACCTTTTTAGTGATAATTGTACATTCGTAATACTCGTACAATCATGCTGTAATAGTTTTTTTTTGAGAAATATAAATTTTGATATGTTGAAATCTGTATTTGAAAAAATAGCTGTGGATAAAAGTAATTTTTTTTGTTAAAATTCACCAAATTTTTGAATTTTATTATTCAGGTCTAAGAATTTACAGAAATATTGGCAAAGAAATATCCACGAAGATTTTATATTCACTCGAATTCTAGCTACCGTGAATGGGTTTTGAATTCAAGCCATCTTTTAAATTTCACGTTGCCAGCTGGTTTCTCGCTGAAAGAAAGCGTGGAAATGAACAATTTTCGTGTTTGCCGAGCCGCGTGTTTCGGCAAAAGCATTCGATTTCAACAGGGAAGGTCTGTATCGCGGGAAACCGTGGTCGGCCAGCCAGCAGAATGAATTTACATTCCCTTGTCATCGACGGAAAATTCGAGTAATTTGTTTTTCTACGGCGGAGTTGAAGGAAACGAGCGGTAATGGCTTCAATTTCGGACGGTGCTCTCGAAAGTTTCAGCGATTAGCCAGCGACTCGCATTCGAGGGCCCGGGCCAAATTCCGCTCGCCAAGCTGTGCCTCGTGTTTGGGCCAACGAATGTAGACGTCATTATGTAATAGTGAAGTCACGTTTGTTCAACTACGCTAAAGTTCGTCGTGTTCCGTTCGCTTCGCAAAGCTCTTGCAGCATCATGTGTCTCGCATTGTCTGCTCGGTTCTGTTTATCGAAATCGGAGCGGCGCATTAAACTTTCCAAACCAAATGTAGCTTTTAACGTCTGAAACGTTCGCTCGTCTTTGGCGACCCTTATCAGTCGCGTGCAGCTTTTCCAGAACTTCCTACGTAGGATATTAAAACGCTGGGGGTTGATGGTTCCTGTAACGGTTCTCTGGCAACCTTTATCCAAGGTAGCTCCAATCTTGGGAGTTAGTGAAATACCAAAATCCAGAATGTGGGAATGTCTCAGGGTGCGTGTGAATCCCACATTTAATTGATTCTGCAAAATTAATAAATGTTTGAAGAAGTAGTGGATATAATTATTAAACAAAAATTCAATAGGAAAATTTAGAAAGACAGTAGTTCAGTGAAGGTATAGATAACAGTATCTACCAACTTACACTGGCTGTGTTTAGTAGCAGATTTTAAAAATGTTGCAGGAAACATATACCTACCAGCATTTCGAGTAAAGCAGCACCAATACTAAGAAGCACACTCTGAGATGATTATTGCACGTTTAATTCACAGGCCGAACCATCGTGGGTGTGCTTGGCAATTTTTTAACCTCTGTTATTTCCGTGGGAAACTGACAGTTTCCTATATCGGGAAGAAATATCGGGAAGCGCAGTTTGCGTTAACGGTTTCCGATAATGCGAATAATAAATATTGAATACTATCTATTGCGATGTTCTAACAACCAGACACTTGTACATAGGATAATTTAAAAGCGTGCATCGCCTTTGTACGGAAGAATGCGTGCGCTGATTTCAAAGCGCATTCAATTGATTCGGTGCGATTCGCTACAAGCGGAATTATTTATTAGAAATTTATACGCTCGATGCGAGCGATCCGGCGTAGCCGTTGTTATTCGAATTTTATCTCGAATACAAAGACCCACTTATTTTACAAGCACGCCAATTACAGGAATTCGTAATTTCGCGTAAAATTAATTCCACTTTCATCCCGTGGAATTGGTATTTCTGAATCTCTCGTTGGTTTATTGATCGGACGAAGAGGGAATTGTATCGTTTTACAGCAGAGACTCGATGGCCCCGTGTTTTCTGAAAATAGTCGGCCATCAACCTACTTTTCCAGACGGTATTAGTCGCGCGGCGACAAGAACCGATGTGTTGCAAAGAAGGTCTGGCTTGAAAATAAATAGTGGCCGGCGGGCCTTTCAACCGTCCGCGGTTTGTCACGTATTTTTACACAGGACAGATTTTTCCCGGCGAAATTTGCGCCAGGCACAATGGCGAGCGATTATAACGGGAGATACCAGAGTAGAACGCGAGACAGAAGCTTGTAAGGGCGTCGAGGTGAATGAACATTCCCGCGTATTTTTAATGCCCGTGGTATTAAAGAAGTTTCAATTTTAAAAGAGCTTCCCCCGAATGAAAAAAGCCCCGCAAAGCTCCGCTATATTCCGACGTAACTCAAACAGAGCCCAACGCGATTTAGAAGTTCTTCCATCGGGCAACAAATTACCCTGGAGCCTCCGCTCTCCCGAGGAATTTTAAAATGTAAATGAATTAGCGTAAAGAGCCTAAATTGCATGAATACGTAAGCCCAGCTGGCGACTGAATAATTGGGAGTAATTGCGAGGGTTTGAAAAGGTGGAAAGTTCCTTGGAAAGTGTCGAGCTTACGTGTCCACTTGCCCCTTTATTCCGCCAACAGAATTTTCCATAATTTCTCTTGGCAAACGGTGCACCCGTTTTCGCGATGATTCTTTAAATAAGTTTCGACAAAGTTCACTGTCTTATCGCATACCGTTACTTGCACAGAAGTCTAACACAATCAATCGCCCACCGCTGCAAACGCTATATGTATATCCCTAAATTTCTGATCCTCCCTCGCGTCGCTATTTAAAATACTATCGGTCCCGATGCCGCGAAGGAAAGCGTACTTGGTCGTCAGAGAGATCGGTGCATGTTTCAGCAATTTCACACGCGAAAACAATCCTGTACCGCGGTGTTTCCGCATCCGATGGAAGTGTCGAGCGGCGAACGAAAGCAAAGTTTTAATGGTCGGCTGGAGGAGTTTGCGTTTCAACCGTAATTAAATAAAACGCAGTGGTATCTGGATCAACTTGTACGCAGCAATAGCTACAAATTGTTTAATTATAACTGTTCGTTTACGCCGCGACCGAAAACTTTCGCCGGCGCAGATGCAGGTGCGGTCAACTTCCGCCGGCGAGCAGCCGAGCGCCCGTAGTTTTGGCGGTGCCATTTGTTTGCGTATAACTCACCTACACCGGGTGTCAATAATTTCCGCTCGTTACGCGTTTCATTGCGAATCACATAAGTTATAATACGTAGGTAGCGCGCGTAACTTACGTGATTTAACAGTGAACTATGGCGTGATTATGTTAGCCGGGGTCCCTGTGAAAATGTCTCTTTAACGGGGCCATTCAGTTCGGGCGAATAGCAATTCGATTTTTCCAAGGCGCGTGCGAAAATTTGATGGAAACCCGATTCTCCGAGGCTTTGTAATTCCACGCCTTTCGGGGTGGGCGCGTGTGCGCGGGCGGGTCGAGATTCATGGGGCGAAAATTAATTTTCGAGGGGAGGGGATGACTCGTTTTTCTGACGAACAAATGAGTCGGTGGCTGCGCGGTGCCCCTCTGCGAATTATTCTCCATATTTTCAAATGCGGAAGGCGTTGGTGGACTTTACGCTGCTGTCGAATGTTGCGCGTTAGATCTCTTTTGGAAAGAATTAATCGATCGTCTAATGGAGAATTAACAATTTCACGGGTTGCATTTTTAAATGCACGTGGAGGGTAGATGGAATGTTAAAAGACTTTCGGTACATTCCGTCCGAGTTTCGTGGGACGCTCTGCGCGGGTCGAGTCTGTTACGGAACGAAATGAAACCACTGCGGCGCTGTTTTACGCTCATCAATAGCATAGGCGGGGAAACTTAAGTGGAATAGGCTTTCGAGGAGGCAGAGCAATGCCTTACGCAACTTTCGCTCCATCCCTCGTGGGGCCTCGGTCGGCTCGCTTCGCAGGAAGCGTTTACTGCTGACGGAAATAATTACCCTTGCCGCGGGTTCTCACGACAATAATAATTAAGAACGGACTTTTCACGCCCGCTACTACGACACACGTTTCTGTTATTTTCTGGATTCAACGCTGCTAACCAGCGGTCTTGAATTCGCGTGAAATAATTCTGAATTGGATAGGCACCTGGTGATCACCCTACGCCTGGCCGAAAATTTTGGTGATTTAATGGTGTTTCATTGAAGTATTCCGTTTCAATAATCATCGATGGTTTCTCTGGTAATGTCGAAGTAAACAGACATTTGGATTGCTTCATAATTTAGATAATTATTTATACGAATGGCCAAGACACGTCCAAGCACAGTAGCTTCTATTAGTTATCACTTATTTTATGAATTCTCTTCGTAAAAATTTCCACTCCTCGTTATGGTGTCTGCTGAAACGTCAGGGTGAAGCACTTCAATGGCGACCGTCAATTAATAACAGCAATTAACACGGACTCTCGTGTGACCGAAAGCAATGTGGTCGATCCACGGTGTTTCTAATTTAGTCACGATGGGAATTGTCCTTGAAAGTTCGCGCCGTGGCTCGATTCGCATGGCAGTTTTTGACCGCGGAAGGGACAATTAACGCGAGAGCTGCTCGTGTTACTAATAACTCAGCCCTCGTGACTCGCAGAAGCCCTTGTAGCGCTTTTAGGAAGTTGTCGAAGAGCTCGAAGGAAGCCACTCAAGCGACATTAAACTCAAACGTGTTTCACTTGGAAGAGAACCTTGTTTCGTCATATTTAGGTCATTTCTTTTAATAAAACTTGCAGAACCGTTGGTCCAGAATTTCCATAATTGGTCCGGGGCAAACGAATGTCATTCTTCCCCTATTAAAACGGAAATTAGCAGATTCTCTTCGTAACGCAGTTCAAAGCTTTCCCCAGAAGTTGCGCCGCTTCCAAATCATGGTGGACCTAGTAATTGTGTTAGAATGGTAACCTGACGATGGCGAAATGCATGCATCACTGATTCAGGAACTGGAAATCTTTTGGGAGGCAAATCTTCCCAGAACGTGGACGATAAGTTATAATAGGAGAAGCACGGGCGAATTAATTGCTCGAAAGTATTTCCGTTTTCCCGTCACGAGCACAACGGGGGCATCCAATGTCTCCCACATTTTTCTTGTCGTGATGCGAGCACTCGAATATAACGGGTTAAATAACGTGCAGAAAAGGAGACCACCGCCTTTATAGAATCGAAAGTTGGTAAATGGCTTTGGCGAGATCCAGAGGCTTCCCTGGGAATATTGGAATACGAGGACCTGTGGAATTTTTAAGTTTATAATTGCTAAGTTTGAAATCGAGAATTTGTAGAATTTCAACTTTCAAACTCGCGAGAAATTAAGTACGGTTAGAAGAATTTTCATGCAAAATTTCACAGAATGTAACAGTACCAGTGCATAGATACATGGGTAAGTGGAAACTTCGAATCTTTCCCTACTCAATATTTTTTTGAATTTTTAATGGGAGAACAGAATTACTTATCATGCATAATATTAAGTAACCAGACATTTTCTAACAATTTGCAAGCAATTACGATTTCCACACACGTTGCTCTCTCACAGTTAGTTCATTGTATGGTTGAATCGTGTGATAATCTCCGCAGGTATATTCCTTAGCTTCGAGATTCGTTCGGTTGCGCGCCTTACGTGTATTTCCTTCTATTCTTTTTGTATTACTTACTCGAGCCTATTTCTTAAAATCGCGGCCGATTCAAGGGGACTTCGTTTAATTATTTATCGAAATCCATGTGCCAGACAACTAGTTAACAATGCAGAATACATCGAATCGTGCAACAATGGTTTTGAAGCAGCATCCCCTTGCCACTTTTGATTGGTAAATTATAAAATTTCTTCTGTCATTAGAGGACATAGAATTTTTCAGCGATATGATCTATGAAATTAATTTCGTTTAAGGTAGCTCCTAACCAACTATGTTAGTCAAATTAGAGTTGAGTAATAAATGATAAATATAAAGTAGTATGATACTATTGAAATAATAATAATAATTTTTAACATCATGTATATATATTTTAAAAAATTCAATGTTAATATAAATAATTGTAATACGAAAATAGAATATTTTTTAATTCGTTAGCATAGAAATGTCAGAAAAAATGTTCATATGAATTTGAATCGTCGTTCGCTATTTAAATGTCTGAACACATCGATTGTGCGGCGTTGCCACCTTGATTGCTCTAGTTTTGCAGAAATTAATAAATTCATTTCCTAACATTTCGATGTACTTTTGTGCCAATTTTGGTACACTTCTTGAATACAGTTTACCTGTTTCAGAAGAAAAACTGAACTACAACCCTCTTTTTATCGACTCTGCCATGTGCCATTGTGGTAAAATGCACCAGCTTTAATTAACAATTTCTCGATAACTATGTGGTAAATCGATTTTAAACTCTGTACAAGGATTTCTTGTATTCCAAATTAGTTTTGAACGAAATTTGAAAGAATTCTCGAATTTAGTAGATTATCCAGTAACCAACTTAATCGAAAAACAAGCTCGCCAAGTTCTAGCAATAATTCACCGATTAGAGAAGAACCTCTGTTCCCAGCATAATTCCTTCCCGACCACGATGGTAACGCGTTCGAATATATAATTAAATGAAAACAGCCCCGAGTACAGAGCTTCTGGCATTTAAGAATCTGCAAATGTTTATAACACAAACTAGCGAACACGGGCGTAACGAGTGCCCGCAGCAAATCTGGATCAAATAATTCGATTGGAAACAAGGAAACGAGGGTGGAGCGTGAATACGTATGCCGCGGATCGAAGGGAAATTTTTGCGCGAGCGAACGTGCTGCAAACGAGCACGATTACAGGACAAACATTCGAGTGCACTGCAATTGCGGCTAAATTGATACGATGGTACATAAGGACGTGGTTATCTGATACGGCGGGCCGAGTTTTCATTTTTACGCTCTGCGCATCGGATAGCGAGCCACTGTGGGCCAGCCGCCAAGTTTATTCCTGTATTTCGAAGTTTCCCAAACTGTGATTGACCCCGCTGTGTATAATGTGTTATTACACGCCGCTGGCCGTGTGCAATCGCGAATATCGATGGCCTTTACGCCGCCCGAATACCGAAATTCCTCGACATCACTTTCGACTTGGAAAGTATTACTTACACCGGCGGTATTCCACTCGTGTGTCGCCTTCCTACGCGACTCGCTCACTCGCGCCTCCTCGGGCTTTCAAAGTTTAAAGAAAAAAACCCGCGATACACCTTTCAGAATAATAATTAGAAGTTAAAATATTGATAAGATCCCTTCATGCCGCGATTTTGTAGTCGGACGCAACTCTCCACGTTCCTTCTTCGCGAAACTTCAGCGAAGTCACACTGAGCAGTACGCGACGCGATTTAAATTAGACAAGGGGACGGCGATTATGAGGAAACGTTGGAAGGTGAAGGGGGTAATAAAATCATCGTAACTTCACGAAGTAGGTACTACGGTATCTCAACCTGGGCGTTGCACACAGAATTCTCTAATGTATGTTTAAAATATTAAGATAGGTAGAGTCTAGTATCGAAGCTGTTTATGTGAGTGACTTGTGATTCAAAATGCAACGGGGATTGAAAAACCCTGCTCCCAGAAACTTAGGAAATTTTAGCTGCAGAAGGGCAAATGAAACGTGTCTACCGTACAATGCGTTAAGGTGTTTTCGCATTCGAACGTGCGGAAGCAACTCCCCGAAAATTCAAGTCGATTAGGTCGCTTTACGTTCGCGTCGATTTATCGTCGGCGTAGTCTGGCATTAGAACACAGACTATCTTCTGCAAAATTTCCTCCCCTATCCACCGCGCTTGCCCCTTCTCCCCAATTGATCTATGTAAGTAATAGTTTCCCGGGGAATTTCCGTCTCGCTACTGTCGAAGCCAGATATTTATGGATATGGCGCATAACTCGCGGGAACCTTTTCATTGACGTCCCGCTCCCTTTTTCACGGGAATAAAATAAAGCTTGTCGCGACACGTATTCCGCGTTCCATCGAGGCTCGTGTACAGATCCAGGCTGGAAAGTATTATCGGTTAAAGTGAACACTCTCGACAGCTTTATCGAATGAAACGCAGTCGAATAGATTCAGGAAAGCCGCGGCCGCGTGATAAAAATATGAGTCACGGTGGATTACGGATTTGAGGGGCAGACGGGACGCAACGTGGATTGGAAGTGACAAAGTGAGGGGAATGTAGACGTGCGAAATTAAACACCGAACGGTCCATTTAGTGGCCGAAAATTTGCATGCTACGAGAAAACAGGAAGACACCAAAGGGATTCATTGCTGCATCATTTAATGACACAGTACCGCACAGCTTTTCGCTTGGAATATCTTTTTTAGAGGGGGCAGTGCTCTATTATCGATTCGCTTGAAAGAGATCGCTGTGGATGCTGCAGTATTCCATTTTCTGAAGCTCTTGGACAAAGGGAGGACGATCAACTTTTCACTTTAGCCCACTAAAAAATGAATGCCTTTCTCCGAGCTGGAATTTGAAAATCCATGGCACCGTGAGAAATGCGCAAACAATAGAGCGCGCTGCGACCGAACAATATATCGAAGTTTGATTTTTCAGCAGTAACAAGCTGCAGTGCAAATTTGCACTTCGTTCCCCGGGTTGCGGAATAGACTTTCCGGCCGCTGGAAACTTGAAAACGCGATCGCTGAATAATATAGCGCGCTTTAAGTGCGCAAACACGATTGAACATGATTGCGCGATTTCGCAATTCGGCCTGCCTTCGCTTCAATTTTTCACTGGGCTGTAATTAACGTTTCGATAGCTTTGCGCGCGATTACTATTTGTTAACAATTGCCAAGCACCGCGAGGTCTGCGCGACACGCAATTCCGGTGGTTATTATAACTTAAAACGATCGTAAATGAATAGGCGAAAGCTGCGGTGCATGAGCTCTG
Organism: Andrena cerasifolii; assembly: GCF_050908995.1. Classification (NCBI taxonomy): domain Eukaryota; kingdom Metazoa; phylum Arthropoda; class Insecta; order Hymenoptera; family Andrenidae; genus Andrena; species Andrena cerasifolii. Next base: position 11,840,499 of record NC_135123.1, read on the forward strand.
CCCAGCTTACCACCAGCAGCTTTCTCGTTTACCTTCCCTCTATAAATGCTGCCTGAATTTCGCGGAGGCTGCTCGATGATGGAAATAAGGTCCTGTTTATATTAAACACTTTAGTGATTCATGATCCTATTTAAGACGTGTTCACATCTGTTTTCCTTTTTCGTTCGACAGTTCACGCTGCTTCGTTCTTGACAGTGACACGCACGCTTATCAGAGCCGATGGCATTAGAAAGGAAAACCACCGATCAGATATATTAACCCAGTTCAGAATGAATTTCCCTCCGGTTGTCTAGATATCTTCAGCTTTGATAAAGCTAATAAACACGCAGACGTGCAACGTGATCGTGTATAGTTCACTTATAGCACGAGTGAAACAATACTTTTACGAGACAATTTCAGGGATAACGTCTGACTCGCCCAATTTATTATTGAACGCCGGCGAAGTTTCCGCAACTATCGACTCTACCATTCGAAAAGCCTTTAACACGGGGGCAACAGTGGGAAGTAAACTGGGAAACGTTTGGGGGGTTAATTTTCGCGCTTAGTTTAACGCTGCGCGTCGCCGACACCCGGTTATCGGGACGACGAGAACCCGTGGTTTAACCCGCGGTGGAGGCTTGATTAATTAAAATTCAGGAGTTGGTAACGCGAACGAGATAACTTCCGGTTGTTGCCGCGTTTCGCGGGCGTCTGGAGGGGAAAAAAGTGGACGATAAAAATTAGCTTATGGAAGCGGCTTAGTTTGTGAATTACGGGTTACGAGAATCACGCGCAGTCGTGGAAACGATGATACCGGGCTCCGTAATTGGCGCGTCATAAATTAGGAAAGTTGCGAGCGCGTTTCCACGAGCGAGCTCGCTTGAACGTGAGAGAAAAAAAAAGAGAAATAAAAAAACCGTGGATTTAGTTTGACGACTGCGAGAGGTGATTGCGCGCGGACATTCGGCGATAACGTATTTTAACCTATTTTTGGCGAAGAACCGCTGGCATCCGCGCGAATTCCATTCCCCTCGGTTCCCATGCCGCAGCACCATTGGATTGATTTTAATTAGTGTCTATGCTACTTGTTGCGAGGCGGATGTCGCGCGGTGAAACGTCCGTTGACGTATTCCGCGCTTACAACAAATTGCCACGGTTTCGGTGACATGATTGACGGTCGATTCTCATTAGCACATGTAACTAACGGAGCTAATTGCTAAGAGAACGAACGGTCCCCGTTTCGCGCTTAAATTGCCACGGGTGGCCGCAACCTAGTTATGCTCGTATGAATCAGTGCCCACTGTTTTCGTGACGAGCAAGAAAAGCTAACTGACTGAGATTAAGAAGAATCCTTTGATCCGCCCGGAGCGGGTTTCGGCGTGAACTTTGATAGAGCTAGCCTGGCCGCGTTAATTAGGGGGAGGAAAAAGCTTGGGGCGTCAGAACGTATCAAGTAACGAGGGTTGCAAATAGTTAACGAGACGCGGAAGGCTCGAGCAAGTACTACTAATGCCCAGCTGACCTAAATTAATCAGGATGACTATTCTCGGTGCACCAGAATGGCCGGCATTAAGAATTCCATAAAACCAGCCGAAGTTCGCACCCCGGCGCATCTGCATTTCATTGTATCACGTTTCACCTGCAATTGCAGTGTATTAGGGCTTCAAAAATGGCACTGGTGGTTGCTGGAAAATAAACGAGCAGTGGATGCTTTTTAAAGATTTTTGTGGTTCATGCACTTGCTTCCGAAATATCTAGGTTTGCTGTTGGACGAAGAAACACCGCGGCAATGCAAGTGTTTCGCTTGATATTTAAACAATGATTCACCGAGATTGCTGTATTCGTTACAATGTGACGATGCGCTGTTCATGAAGTTCAAGGAAAATCGTTGTTGAATAGCAAAATTATAGGCCCCGCTGTTTCGTATTCATCACTGCCCCTTCAAGTTCGCGTAGTGGCTTCATTCCGCGGGGCAGCGATGGTGTGGAGGGCTAGTGCTCTGAAAAGAAATTAAGTTAGATGAAGCGAAATGAGCACGTCTCGTCCTTGAGGATGAAAATTTGCAGGGATCGTTTTCGAAACAATAGCGCTGTAAATTCTGTCGCGGTAGAAGGATGAAACTGAGACGACAGAAGGGACAATTACTGCAGCGCCAGTCTGCACGGAAAACATTTTAATGGTGGCAATCAAGGCGCTATTATTAACCTCTTCAGTAACGGAACGATAATTTCCATTGAACAGAAAATGGAAGAGAAGATTTGCGTGTGTTTAACTCGCTAATCTTCATTATCACAAAATATTCATCAGTGACTATTCAAATGGCAATCACCATATTTGTACACAAAACTGCTTGCGTTAAATCCGAAAGAAACAAATTTTAGGGACGAACCACCGCGGTGAATATTCATCGAAAGTACATTGCGCAGAAGCGCAATTTTTCTTTCCTTGTTTCGATGCCGCAATCAAAGCAGTAATCCTGTCAATTCCCTATGCATGACTGTGCGATGACGTTCACGTGCACCCCATCTTCCGCAAGCTGAGAATTCCTATTCGACTGCGATTTCTGTAACAGACAGGTTCATTTGACCCGCTGGATTTCTATATGAACCCGTGGCTGGTCAAAGAGACTCGAAACTCTCGGGCTGATTTATGTTTCATTTTCAGACGAGGACGAGTTATTCACGAACCTGGTCTTAATTGATCTTGCCTCAACGAATAATTTATGGTGTCCACTAAATCATTGATCTTGAGTCAGTAACTGGAGCCTCGCGTGAAATTTTCATCTCCCTCTGCGGCTTCACTGATCGATACGAATAGGAAGTCTGGTCGATGTAACTTCAGGTGTGCTTGATGTAACGTTTCCATACCTGTGTAATCATAGAGGCTGGGGCGTGTTTAATAATTTTTCTGGTAGAAGCGAAATTTCATAGACGCTGAATTATTATAACTTCCCTGCAGGAGTGCGTGATATTTCGTCGAAACGTGGTCGCGGCAATAGTGGAAGGTGTATTCTTTATTATTCGTTAAATTAGTAAATTGTACGGCGCTACACTTACGGTGTATCGATTAAACGCGGGAATAGGACGAAACGATTTCTAGTTAGATACCATCACTGCACCGACCCTGTTGAAACGAGAAACGGTCACGTTTTAGGGAAAGCAATTTGGCGCGGTCAAAGTTCAGAGCAATTTCGGAAAATATCTGAGGGTAAAGCCGAAGGGCGGCAATATAACGGCTTGCTGGGAAATATTGAAGTCGATATTAAATCAAAATTGCTTCGTATAAAATCTCTGTATTACGTAAAGATAGCAGAATTTTGAGAATAATAATTGTTAATCGTACTAAATAATAAGAACACCAATGTCTGGTTAATTAATACATAGAAATCTAGTAAAACTGTAATTTTAATTTCAATGCGTTACAGAAGATTTTGCAGGGCAGCATTTCACAAATATTATATTAAAAACAGACTTTTAGTTACCATATTTCTCGTTTATATAACTGTTACACACATGTATCGTATAGAACAAGTTCTCCGAGGATATCGTGCTCGAACGTAATCTTCCAAGAACGTGCAGGTAACACAGAGTATGTTGTTTCAATAAATGTTTCGAATCGATCGTATAACAAGAGACCTCTTCAGCTTCTGTTTCGCAGATTCCTCTTAAACAAACTTTCCTCTGGAACGATCGTATTTCGAGTACTATTTAATTGCACCATTTTTCATCGTACAAAATAGAACTGTGACAAATTCCAATATTCGTCCAATCTTAAGTACCTATTCCTACCAGGACCAATTTAATCCATACAACACAAATTCCCCATATTAATATAACGGACTAACCCTAATATTCGGTAAACGAAGAAATAGGCGATCTCAAAAATAGGGTCTCAACAGCATTTTGTTTCGCAGCCGTTGTTGCCAGTGCAGTCATAATTTTTAGCTTCTGATACTATTCCAAATGCTTCTCAACGAAGATTAATTTTCCATTTAATTTTAATAAGTGTTGCACACAGATGTCCCCACAAAATTTAAATGGAACAAATGATTTTCTAAATGCCATATGATTTTAAACAAAAAAAAAATATAACTTTTCCTACTTTATATGATTTGCACTGCTCATTGGAATATATTAACGCTACTAACTCAAGTTAGTCCGTTTTTGTTCTCAGTGTCTCAATTTATACTTCCCCAATTAATGCATACTTCCCAAATATCTTCAACACTCACGAACCGTCTCCAGCAAGATGTAAACGCACTTACGAAGCTAAAGTATCACTAATTCAGCCAAGCGTCACACTCGAAAGGACGGGTCCTCTTTCAGTCGCCGTTTTCCCCATCGACTTTGCTTTTCAGAATCATGCCGAAATGGATGCGAGCTCTGGAGGGCTGAATCCGCTTGCAACCGGGGTGAACCGCACGCACGTAAGGCTCGGAGGGGCGGGCGGGGTTAAGTGTCATAGAACAGGGGAGGAAAAGTGCGAGGTTCACGGCGCATATTCACCGAAAATCCTCGGCAAAAGGCGAGCCAGGGTGCTACGTGCACGGCAGAGAAGGGTGACGTTCTGATACCTCTCGCTTCATTTTTATGCGACGAAAATCGTTACGAGCTTTCGTCGCGCTGCTCTACGCGAATCAGAATGGCGTGGTCGTGGTCGCAGCTGCGCGGCCGCCGTCATTTGCATACGTACGCGGGATGCTTTCGTTTCACTTCTTTCCTCCACCCTTTCCTCCGTTCTGGTCGCTTCTTCGCGCGGCGTTTACGAGAGTCTTCTGTTACGGATTAAATTTAATACGGGGCCCGCGGCATTACGCCCTTTATACGTTCCTGGGAAATCCTTGCGCTCCTCTAAGGGAGCGGCGGGTGTGGGAAACGGCGGACGCGGTTGCGAGTGGAATTTAAGGGACACTCGGTCGCGCGTCCGCGCGGAATCGCGCTGCCGCAGCACTCGCGCGGATCCGAGTTCTCGCGTTTCGTCGCGGATAAATAATCGCCGAGCGAGGGAACGCACTCTGGCTAGCCTGGCGGGGCCGTCGAGGAAGGAATTACGCTTTCGCGGGGTCTGAAAAATGTTGCGGACCGGCTGAGGTGGACACTTCCACGCACGAGGATCGTGTAAACTTTTTCCATCCTTTCGTTGGGGGCACTGTGGAACAGGGGCAAGAATTCACGCCGCCAATTGAATCGCAGCGCTGCTGGTTAACCGAAGCGCCGAGGTGATTTAAAGATCCTAGAGTTTCGCTAGGTGGAATCGATTTCATATGGTATCGTATCGGGCGATCTGCATAGAAACGAGAGCAGCGAAACTGCGGGGGGAATAGATGTGTCAAAGCGAAAGGCGGATGTCGATGAGCAAGGTGTTCTTGTATAGTTTCGGAAATAGTTTCCGAGGTACTTGTGTCGCCAGCCAATTCCACGACATGACAGAAAAACCCCACAAGTTTCCTCGTCAATCCTTGCATCGAGACTTCTGAGAGGCAGCGTACGCAAAGCGTGCTCTTTCCAATTTGTAGCGGGTCTTGTTCGCGAATTAGTAGGATGTTCTTACAGGAGTCACTTGATGCTGCACCACGCGAGATATCGTACATCCGCGGAACCCTGGCGATCAGTTTGTCCATGTTGTTCGATTCCACGAACCCACGTGGATATAAAACATCAGCCTTGGAAGTGATTGTGTTAACCATGGGTTCGAATGGGGAGCAATGAAATGGTACTTCATGCCGATGCTGAACCTCTGTGGTTCGATGGGATAAAGGGATCCATTTCTATGGGAAGACGCATGAGGTGTTCCTTGGAAATATCGTAGGGGTTGAACGTTTGTAGTTCGCCTGACACAAGGAATAATTACGATACAGTAGTTGAATGAATTCCCTTGATTGTCGATACCCTTCTCCCTGTGATATTTTGTATACGATTCGGTAGATCGTAATTGCAGATGCGGAAAGCCGATTATGATGCCTGCATAAATGCAAGATGCTTTCAATTTGCGAGCTCTTCCTTGGAGTAATTGCCACGGTGGATATCATTAGGATTTACCACTCTGGTTATGACTCGCGCCGCGTATAGACGTTTAGCTGAATTCCCTTCGCTTGCTCGTAATGCGAGCCCAGAGTAAACACTTCCGCGAGGAAACTGTGCACCGTGTGCTGCGTATACCATCAGGCAACAATGCAATTCCTCTGTCGAAGAGGCACAATTGCTGCAATTATTCCCGTCGAGCGTTTCAGCGTCCTGTTTTATACGCGGCCGCGCTGAAAATAGTACAGCTGCTAAGAAGAACGGATTCTTCGCGAGCGAGCAATACAGAGCGGGGATTGAAATGAAACTTATTTCCATGTTACTTGCCTGGATGGAAGTTTGCGTTCAGCAGACCTGTGGGACGAACGTTCAAATCGACGGAAGCCCTTTGCTAATCATTGCCCGAGTTCTCCGGAGGCAATCCCCTCGATAACGAAGCTTCCCCTAGAAAAAAAAATCTTCCCCATTATTTCGACTGTCCTTTTGTCAGGGAAATCGTTTCCCCTTGGATAGCGTAACAGTTTTCACCTCGCCCGGCCTGTGTAATCGTGGCGAAGTGTGCTAGTCTCCAGGCATACACGGCCAGGACCAATCAGACGAAGTTGGACGTATAACCGAGTTTCCAATAGTGACCGATATGAGGTCAAATAACTTACGTTAGTTTAGATCCAACCAAACTTCGTTATGGAAAGTTTGCCAGCGTTCTGCGCTCGCGGAAACAGTGAGGCGGGGTGGCGGAGAGAGATGTCGGGGGTAGACGATGAAAACCGTGGAAAACGGAGCCCGAATGTTTAGGGATCTAGAAACAAACATAGCGGGGCACGCGAGACACGATCGTGTGCGCTTGGTACGCAACGCAGGATGCACGATACCTGTATTTGCACTAATTTCTTTGGGTTTTCAGGTATATCAACCGCACAGAGTCCCTCGGGAATCCCGTGGCATAGCAGCGCCGAATAGCTCGGCTTTCCTATGGCTGAGGTTTCTTCGATTGCTTCATATTTGTTCGAGTAATAAGCTCGTTTGGATTTTCTAACAGAACGCCAATTGTTATTACGTTCGCGTAAGCGGTCCGTGCGCGGCTCTCGTCTGTAATTTTTCGTCATCCCTCGGGTAATTTGCGCGTTCCATTGGCTAAGAGCCTTCTTTTTTACCGTCGACAAAATTAAATGTATCTGTGGCTCCTGGAACCGTCGATGTTCTGGAATCATTTTCCACTTTGTGAAGTATGCAGTTCGGTTGTCATCTATCTAAACTGACCACATCGGTTGTGATACATGTAAAGCGTTTTACTACATTGTTTCTTGTTAATTTTTGGAATTATTTATACGATACGTGCCTACTGCGGGAATTGGAGTACATCTGAAATATTAGTTCTCAATTTATTAAATAAATATGTAATCAGTGTAGATGGAAAATCAATAGAAAAATGGACGAAGCAATAACGAAATAGCAGACTCCTGTTCAAATGTCGGCATATTTCTGGCGAATTGAAAAAACTATGGAATATTCCCGCAATAAAACCAAGAGAGTTGGCATTGCGGTTTCAGATATGGCGGACTCGTTACGAATTGGAGGATTGTTTGGTTTGGTTATTGCTAAATGTAATTGCGCGAATGATCCCATATCGAAGTTTTATATAATAAATATTTGCGAATCTGGGTGCTCTGTAAGAGACCATTTGTACGCTTCTTTCATTTCGTGCTTCATTATTTCACGTAGATGCTCCGTTAAAATTTCATATACTTCATAGGGAATTAAAGCGTGGAAACTAAGAAGAATCCCTCGGGATAATTAATATCGTCGAAACGCGATAAAAAATAGTGACAAATAGGAAAAGTCTAAAGATAGGGATCAATTTTTCTCGATCCACATTTCTTTCGCTTTTCAATTTAGAAAGAGGAAAGTTTTACTGACATATTGAAATATTCTCTCGGCGAAACGTTGACCAAAAGTAAATCTCAACTTCCCTGCAATATTTATATTCTATAATCGCGATTCAACGCTGGCAATAAATTCTTAAATAGAAAATAACATGTTCATCCTTCCGGGGCCCGGTTGTATCGCGTGTTACCGAGATTAACTGCAGCTTCCGCATGTGTTTGCTTCACGCACACTTCCCTTATAATCTCTAAAGTGCATCGTGACGATATATTGTTTTAGGTGAGACAAACTCGCGCGACGAGCACACCTTAAATGTAGCGGAGATCATGACTCTCGGTGTACAGGATAGGAACGAATTCCTGGAATTCCTATTAAAATAGCTGGAAACTTCAAATGAAATTGCTTTCGTCACTCTGCCCCATTTGTAATTTATTAGCCTCTCGCGAAGTGTCTTCACATGTTATTTGTTCATCGAACCTCGTCGCGTATACGCCCACATTTCCGCGTGTTCCTGACTTAATTATTCCAGAAATGAAACGGGCAACTGGAAATTTACTTTATATAGTCTCGGGGAAAACAAACAGGTGAATAAAATAAATTTTACCACCGACCTTCAGCGCGATAGTCTTCATGAAAATTTCTCGGTAGGTATCATACGCTTCCTGTAAAAAGGTTTTATGAATACGATTCGTGCTGGCCGTCTTTTTCACCGACTTTAAAAAAAAGGAGGTTATAGATTCGACCTGTATGTATTTTTTTTATATGTTTGTCCCCGCATAACTCCTCAGCACATGGACCGATTTTGATGAACTTTTTTTTATTCGAAAGAGGGAGATGTACCGGTGGCTCAACACTGCATCAACAGTGGCTCAATATTTTGCAAGTTCTGGTTAATAATAGAGACTATTATCACCTAATTATTATTATTTTATGTACGCGCGTCAATATATATATAAAACTAAAATGTTCAAAATAAAATTTTAAAAAAATTAAACCCGACTTCAATATAATAAAAATGCACTAAAAAGTAAAAAATAATTTCTTCCCTTATTTAATCTACGACTCCTATCTTTTAAGTCGGCGACCCATGATTTGCACTGTGTAAATCTCGCGCCGTCTTAAAAGATGTGAGAGTCGTAGATTAAATAAGGGAAGAAGTTATTTTTTACTTATTAGTGCATTTTTAATATTTTGGAGTCGGTTTTCATTTTTTTTTTAAATTTTTTATTGTCATACTGTGGTTAACATTCGAGAAAAATCCGGCGAACCCAGAGTAAAGCGTTCGTAACACGTACAGATACTCGTTTGATTGAGGAAAGAGAAAATAGAAGAAACCTTCTTTCACGTGGATTCGTCTGCGGCAAAGAAAAGAGTTCCGGTTTATATTTGAACTCGTCCCATGGAATAAGCTTCTTCATCATCGATAAAAGCGAGTTGATAAGAATCGTTGGACAGATCGAAAAGATATCCTTTTTTCCTGGCCACCATCTTGTTCTTATCAGCTGAAATGACCGGTGGTTCGCCGATAACCAATAACCTTACCCAATACAGGAAATCGATGAACGTCGACGAAAGCTCGAATCCACGAATGAAACTGGAGGAGTTCGATTTAACAGTGGGTTCGCTGAGGTTTGATAATAATCTTTTACAGAAAGTTGCTCCTAATTTCGTGGACGCAACGGGGCGTCGATAAAATCGGGAAAAGTATACATTTAAGTTTCAGCAAAAGAAAAACAATTTCCTGCGATGCTTCCTCCCGTGTTTATCGATTCGTATAACAATTCGAATAACAACTAAGGGTACAACGGTAGGGTAAAGTAGGCGAATATGAGACCCATTTCTTAAAAACAACATAACTCTTGACTGAGAACACTTTTATTAAAATTCGATACACGTTTTAAAAGTAGAATATGTATTCTTTAGCAACCTACTAGAAAGTACTGTAACAACCATTCGGTTTCTTCATAATAAAATAAAAACGAAAGTCATTCAAATAAGCAGATACAAAAAAAATGGGTTCCTAATATGAAACGCAGTTTGTTTTTCCTGAAACTTATTTTTTCTTTCTTTTTTATAAAGTCGGGATGTGAAATCAATTTCTTCACTACATCTGAAGAATAAAAACCTGTGCAAAACAAGCATTCTGTATGATAATTTTCTTTCTTAATCACTTTCATCATTCAGAACAATTTCATCTTCACTCTCATCGGTAGAACTTTCACGGGTCTCATATTTGGAAACAATAACATGGTACTACTAAGTAGCTTCGAAGTTAAGCCTTCATCATTTAATGATATACAACTAGTAAGCCTTAAACTCCATCGCAAGCACTATACAACAGTATTTGTGAAAATCATTGTACACTTACCACTTTAGAGGTATTTGTAATTTAATCGAACCACCTCAAAAACTTTCTGCGACGTATTTCAGAAATATGTGCTTGCTCAAGACGCTCAATTGATTACAATGCCACTGTGCAGACAAATCAACTAATACACTGTTAGTTAGTGAAGAAATAGCATCGCTATGACATTCGAGAGTTCTGTAACGGAGATAAGCTTGGGTCTCATATTAGGAGAGATCGTCATATTCGGCTACTTTACCCTACTTTTCGCAGCCACTTTGCGTATCAAACCCCAACTTTACGTCCTAACTCGAGTTCCATCTCTGGAAGCTGTCATACTCCTGTACCATTACAGTGGACTTTGAACTTGTGTCTCAAAGGATCAATTGTTTGCTGAATCTCATCTTTCCCTTGCCCCAGAGTTTCCCACCCCCTCCGCCACATTAATTTACCGCTGAAACTGTAACGAACACGCGCAGGGGACCAGTGCACAGCTGTGCTTGAGGAAACCCTGCCTCGAGACGCTATGACACCGAACGATACAAATTCGACGCAATAATCGTGCAATGCGCGCAGATACGTTCTCGCGTTGTACTTCGTTCTAAAGGAAATGGGTTCTTTTTTTCTCGATCGGCGGACGCGTCTCGAATTTCGGATATCCCGCGTGCTTCGTTGCTGTTGGGCTGGGATGTTTGTTCGCCGGCTCTCCGCTTCGCAACTGTTCGTCACTCGATTATTTCTAGGTTTAAATGAAACGAACGCTGTCACGTATCCGGCCGTAGGAAACACAGCCGGTCTGGTGAGAAAACACCCGATCGTTCGAACGAATTTGGCGAGAAATTCACGGCTCTGTCGCGCGAAATTCAATCAGCGCGTTCTAACGAATTTTTATTCCGCGAGACAGCCTCCTCTGGCGACCGAATCATTCGCCGTGCACAGAATAAACGCAGGTCGCTTGTTTCGGGCACTGTTGCCCGATGACAAGCCACCTCTCGAGGTCTAATCGAACGACAAATATTCGGGCGAAACTGCGAAATCCGCTCCAACCGTTTCCACGAACTCGTTGAAATAAGGGCAGCAAAAGGGGGGGTTCCTAATGAAACGGCGGACTTTGGGGAATTTTTGCGAAACGCCCTCCGAGGAAAGTGTCGCCGAGAAAGGAAACGCCCGATAAAAGTTTCAGGCCCGGAGGTATAGAAACGATAAAATCGCGAGGGGCGTAAAATCGGGAGGAACGGCGAGAGGATCGACGAAAGAATCTTTGGCAGACAGTCGGGGGGGAATAAAATGCGTCCGCTTCGTTCTCTTTTAACGTTATATCGCGAAACGATGTCAATACGTTAACCGATCCGATGACATCGTGATCCTCCGCGGGAGCGTTCGCGACCAGATCGATCCACGTTACGACAGGAAGGAATCGCGTAGATAGCGACACTCTCGCGCATACGTTACGCTGAAGTGAGTCTATAAATTCATGAGATTCGCCGACGAATACAGCGGAAGTTTTTAAATATATACGTTCATTAATCTCCGCAGGAGGGAAAACTAATTTTATGCACACTTATAAATAGTACACCATTGGAGGAGCACTTTGATTACTGTCGGTATCCTTCTACCCGATCTACTCGAAGGTAGCAACGCCCTTTCCTAAAACCTGCCCTATCATTCAATTACCAAATTAAAAGTCAGCCCCGATTCATCAGCGTAATGACACGGTGGGCGTAACTGAGCCGACACAGTTCGGCTCCCCAGCGTCTGTCGCGGCAGAGCGCTCGTTGTACGTATCTATCTAATGTCGTCGAAGTGACCCTTTCATTCTGTCGAAGCACGAAACTGAAATACGTGCGGACCCCTTGGGGAAAACTTCAGCGACAACCACGGAATCAGATTCCCGGCATAAAAGCTTCCCAAAGCTTCGCAACCGCCCACGGAGTAATAACTCTTGTAAAGTCTCTCTGGCCGGAATCCCAAATCGAAACGGAATCCATCACGTCGCCGGAACTTGTCGCCGGGCTCCGTCAGGTGCGGGCGCGCCTCGAACCGTCTATGAAAACGGAGAGCACACACGTGCGCACACACGCGGGCGTGGCAATTTCAACGGTGCTCCAATATTCGAGCGATGATCTTTGCCCTGGCTAGCTGGGGATTCCGGTTCTGCATTCATGACGCCGAAAAGAACGTTTCCGTCCGCGTGAAACGGCATTCTACGCTGATAAAAATAATCCACACACCCCCCTCCCCCTGCCACCCGCTCCGAAATGACCTGCCGCGGAATTGGCCACGTAGCTTTTGATCCTGGCAAACTTTCCGCCGGCTACTGTAAGCCAGCGCGCTAACTTATTTACACTTGAACGGAGGGCGAAACGCTTGTTCCCGTGGCTTTTCAATTTTTACGGAAACGACCAACCAAAACAGGAAAGAGGAACTCCCTCTGCGCGGCGCTCTCGTCCGCGGAGGAAGCGTCGCCGAGACGCGAGCCGAGGTTCTCTGTTGCTCGGCCGTTGGAGCAGTTCAATAAAACTTCCCTGAATCGCGTGGCCACCGCGTGGCACAACACCTACCTTCAATCTAATCTCCGAAGTTAAGAAACGGAAGGGTACGCGCAACTTGCTTGGGGGTGTTCTTATCGGTGATTCTTGCCAATTCGAAGTTAAAGTACAGCGTGAACGAGGGCCTTTGACCAGGAGCTTACGCCGCGAGCTTACCAGCTCGAGTTGTCTGCCACTTGGCCGCAAACGATGCAAATGTTCCACGTAATTGTTAGCAGTTTAACCGCGATTGGCAGCCCTTCGCCCGCCGACCTTCCATTTCTTCTGTCAGCTGGTGGTTCTTTAATACAGAAACAGGTACAAACTTAATTCGACGTGGGAACGCGTAAAGAAGATACGAAAGCAGGATCTTCGTGAGGCAATCCAACTGGAAGAATCCTACTGATCATCAGGGTAGCTCGATAATGCAGAGCAATCCTCCAGTAAACAAGCAATTTACTATTCGAATTTCAGCTAGCAGAGTGATCAATTACTTCCCTCCACGCATTCACCGCCGTTGCCAATTCTTCAATCCCTCAGAAGAGTCGTTCCCGGATACGATACCTGCACCCGCGGAAGAAATTGCTATGGCGAAGTCGCCCTCATCGATTACCCTGTTGTTAGAGTGGATCCGCAGTGCGCTGATGGGTTTAGTGGAGCATCAAGGGCTGTCAGCCAGCGGAAGATCTAAATATCTCGCCCTCCCCCCCTCCCCAGTTCGTGAAGCTAGGTCGAATCGCAGCCACATATGTAACCCCTCCTTTTACGTGGAAGCACGGGCCCCGAGCTAGATTCTTAGTCGGTTGAGACTCAAGACACGAACTCAATTCTGGATCGCTCCGGGCACTCCGCCCACTTAGGAACAACGCCGCTTCTCGCCTGCCCTCTTCACCCTGTTCGCCCTTGTTCACCCACTCAGCCCGTGGTGTCGGTGTGTGCGTGGGCGCGCGCGCGCCCCACCTCGCCCCTTTCTGCGCCACCCTGGGCGCGTATAAGCTATCGGTTTAGCGTGGTTCGAATTAGGTCCACGTAGAAGACTTGTTACGTCGTTACCTTCAGTTCGAGCGATACCCCTGTAAGAGCGCGCCGCGTATTCTTTCCGCGCCGAGACCGCCCCGCGGTTCTCTCTATTTTTTCCTCGCTTACCGTTCGTTTCCTTTCCTCGCCGGCCGCCCTCCGTTCCACCTACAGCTGGGCACGGAGAAGTTTTTCGCTGACGGGCTTCTACGCTGCTTCTGACCGGGTGGAACGGGTGGAAACGCGAGACTCGTTGAAATTTTAACGCCACAACTTCTGACCCACCCCTCGCCCGATATGGAACCCAAGATTCCTCTTTTTAGCGACTCGAAGACTGATGGGAATTCCGAATTGTGCGCGGTGTAGTTTGACTTGCACGCGTAGGGCTTGGCGGCTAATGGAGTCACTCAGTTCTATGTAATTATTCAGAATGTTTGGGGGCTTGATTTTGATGAGCACTAGTGTGGCTGGGGAATGTAATTACAATGCGATACTTCTGCGATGCTATGAATTGCTACGCACATGGCATCTAATTGTGAAAGGGAATGGAGTGTTCTTTTTTTTGTTGTGAGACGAAAAAGCGAGGTTTACTAATGACATCTTTTTCTTTTGTTTCAGGTGAGATATTCCTGCTGCTGTCGAAATCTCAAAATGAAAGACCTATAGATGTTCGTGAGACAGTAACAGGTTCGTTAGTACATTTGTGACACGCTAATCGAGACTGTTTCAATACGCTGAATAATTCTGTTATAATGAGTGTGGTTGGTGTATATTGATTAATTTCTTAATTACACCCACATCACTCTTGGTTTAATCTACTCTGATAGTAGGTATAGAAACACGTGAAAGGTATTCAAATAATACATCTTCAGGTTTTCTTAACGAATACGAGGATTATTTTGTATTTGCCACTCTGGGCTTATATATATACACGAAATAATCCTCGTATTTGTTAAGAAAACCTGAAGATGAATTATTTGAATATTATATATATATATAAGATTATTTAAAAATCTTCGCTAAACTCTAAAAGACTACCAGAGTTTTTAAAAAGAAACATCGAACTTCACCTACAATTTTCCAATTTATACATTACACTTTGTTTTATTGCAAATTATGACGCTTTTAAGCTCCCTAGCATAGATATCAGCACTGAAAATGATTTTGCTAAACTTTCATCTATCTTAAATGAAATTACCGCCCGGTAGAAGTAACTGCAGCGACAAAGAGAGCAATAACAGAAGTAGAGTAATTGAAACTAAATAAACCAACCGCGTATCCTGTTCACGAAACGTAAGCTGAAGAAGTCTGTAACTTTCCAATTCCGTTTCCTCATCGTTTAAATATCAAAGAAGCGCCTCCGCGCTGAAAATACTAAAGATCAAAACGGTGTACCTACTTTATTATAGAACTTGTACATCCTCGGAGTCTGACAACAAACTTTTTAAGACAATGAGATCGATGTCCCCTTTCTGCGCGAGAGATGCTTCCAAAAAGATTTTTCGATGCAGCCATGCATGGAAGTTACAGAAGTCGCTTCCGGGCGTCCTCCTGGTAGCTATCAATCATAGAAACTTTCAATTAAGCCGGGTGTCCTTGTTGTTCTTCGGAAAGGTGGGGGTTCTTTAAAGAACTAGTCAACGTTAGTGTTCCTTCATCCTGTAAACGGTGTAAACGAATAAAGACCGCGATTTGCTTAATTTCGATGCAAAACCAACGTCGTACGTATTTGTTTTCCGTGCTGCAGCACCGATGAATCCTCATTTCATTAATTACATTAATACCGCGTTCAGCTGAAATCTATACTCTGCCGACGAGCAGCGCGCCCAGCCGCCCGCGAAAGGTTAAAAATTTATAGTTCATTAAATTGCCGGCGCCATTTAAAGTTTACTAATTAGCCGTGTGATATTTGAATGTGGAAATGAACGGGCAAACGGAGTACGTTAATATGGAAATTAACGAGCAGATAGGACGCAATAAAGAACGATAAGAGTCGCAAGTCCGACGCATAACTAGAATTAAATAGAAAAACACGAGCACGGCGGTTTAATTCTTTGAGACTAATTGCCTGCGACTAATTGACGTACATACGTTATGAGCTTCGGGCGCAGCGAGGAAGCTGTGTACTTTTTGCCCCACTTATGCAAATATCGCGGTAATAATTAACGACATAGTATTGAATTTTCAATCCCGTGGATTACGTTGTACTTTCCTGTACAGCGAAGTTTGGGTAGCGTAATTAGTTTATCTTGCCGTTATTGAAATCACTCTCATTTTCTTCTTCCTCTGGGGGCTATTCCTAAAGAGGTGTTGACTTTTTGACAGTAGAGATGTAGAGACAACGTAACTCGCTACTCGGCTGGACCGCCTAGCAACACTTCTCTGGCAACGCTGTGCAGTGTTGCCGACTCGGATTTTTTAAAATCCCTAGAGAAAAGTTCAACATTCCGTAGAATTCCGTAGATCCCCCTTTGAATAATCCGTTGTTCTACGGATTTTTCTTCATAAATGTTAATTATTATATGTACGAATGAAGCTAATTCCCCTGCTCATGGAAACCGTCCTTTCCCAAATCCCTCTAGAAATCTTATATTTCGATCAACAGATGTCGCTATTAGTCGTTACAAAAAGTGATTCTTTTGCTGATTATAGGTTACTAACTCATGAAAAAGGTAAAAACTCCGTAGACTTCAGTTTACAATCCGTAGATCCGTAGATAAAGTAAAATATCCGTAGATCTACGGAAAAATTGGTAACACTGACGCTGCATCTCGCAGCACTTGTCTGGCAACGCTGTGTCTGCCGCGACGCGAGCCTACTACTACAGAGGTGATTTCATTCTCGAGAATCAAACACGTACTAAAAAGAAAGACGTTTCATCAAAATCTACGTTATTGATAAATGCGAACAAAATTGGTCGCGACATGAATGAAACTATCTGGCCAACGTCACAGGTACATAGCCTAGAATCAATGAAGTCCTTTTCAGAGGAAAGCCCCCAAAAGATCAAAGGTCGCGCGATAAAAGAAGTGGGCAATGAAAAGCCGAGAACGAGTTGCAAGAGAATGCCTGTGGAACCTTTCTAAGTACCAATACCTAAGAAATTTATGTTCCACGCCCTGCGTCCCATCTGTGTCCCGAGAACAGTGCCGTCCGTTGATCAACGAAGGAACGGCGCGCAATCAGTAGGAACGGGGAATCTGGCCACTCATCTTCACATTTCACCGCCAGAAACGGTTATTCAACCCCCCCCCTGACTCTCGAAAGCAGCCGTTTCGATCGTTATAGACAAAACTTGCGATATATATATTTAAACCTGTCGCTAGCAATTTATTACGTTGCGAAGGGAGCCAAGTGAAAACCAACGACTTTACAGAGTCACGTTCAGCCGAGTTAAAAGCAACGGTGCCAGGCGTTGACTGAGCTGCTGCTTAACGACAAAATAGACTTTCCATGCAATATTTCTGCAGTGTACAGGTTCAGACATTTGAAATTACCACGTCACTTTCGCCATGTCACTTAATAAAATATTTTAGCGAAATCTTAGAGAATTTAATCCATGATTTATCGGAGGTTAATACATTCTGTTTGTTTGCTCCCAACTCGCAAACAGGGATTCCAGCAAGTGTTGTGTTTTTTTTTAATGAATTTTTTCTTCCCTTCCGGTTAGATGTTTCGTTTCGATCGCAAATGTTGTACCGCGAGCCTAGCGCAAATTTAAATATCGGACACGCGAGCGTGTATCAATATCTATCTAAATAAACTGAAGCGAAAACTGGTTGGTTTCGGAATATGACGTATCTCTCGGTGTGGCACGACTGCCGCAATTGTTGCGAAAACTACTCGTAAATAAAAGTGAGCAATACGCGTATATAGATATTCCCTTCTTTTTTAATATGCGCGTAGGATGTCATTCGTGTACCACCACAGGCGCAAACCACCTCTGCGCTGCAGCCGTACCTGTTAATGAACGTTACAGCGAGCTATTGTTGAATTAATACCGTCACGCTTCAAAATTGAAACGCTAGTAAAAATTCATTTATTCGACTTTATATTGAATGATGTTAATGACTCACAGTTGAATTACCTGGCTTACAATTAGTCGAGCGCCAGATTCGTCCATTCGAAAACAATTTGTAGATGTATATTTCAGCAGCGCTGCCTTTGGTCAGTGAGACTGCAACGAAGGGGAGTTGATAAATGACGACCTTAGTTTATTGTGCAATTAGAAATAATGATCTTCTGCTGGGTTTAGAATTTCCGCGACGTATAAGTGGGTAAAGGAAATTCGGTGGTCGAAGCTATAAACTTTGGAAAGTACCAGTATGCTAGTTTATGATATTAGGTTACGAGGTGTGCGCAGCGAGGCAATCCTCTTAATCCCTCCCTAAGGGCGAGATTAGGCGATTTCAGACTGTGTGTGGTACAATGTTTCTTTCTGAACCTGCACACTGCAATTCGGGGTGCAAAACCAACGCGCCAAGTGAATGGTAATTCGCGATGCATTTAAAATTAAAGCGATTCTTTATGTGGAATAGGATTCAGTTCACCAGTCTTGTTGTTAGTTGTTCCTCGCACAAACCACTGTTATATTTGAAGCTATATTTAACTGTTATATTTAACAAATCGTCGTGTACCTACATTCCACCAACAGACGCATTTTATGAAACACAGTGTCAACTACTAGTGTAGCAATTTTGGCTCAAAGTGGAGCGCGCTCAGGCTTTCGCCTATACGAGCATTACGTAGTGTCAACTATGCACTGCGTGTAATTTTTGAAGCCAATATTCTCGAAAGAGAAGCTTTATACAGAAGGACTTTGTCTCGCAGCCTTGGCTTCTCTTATCTTATAAAATACATTCACACTTGAAGTAACGAATGCATCACGCTACTTAGCACTGCTTCAAACATAGGATTGGAAGAAGGTATGGCGATGTGAAGTCACGGAATCCTTTAATTCCTGTTGAACCTAAACTTCTCCAAAGTTCGCCGGAAGTTGGGAGAGAATGTGGCTGGAAGAATTTTGTGGAATCGTATTGTTCCTAGTGCAAAGCAATTCATTTCCGTTTAAGTATGTTAGCAGCATCTCCTCAGTCCGATTCTCCTCTTGTTTATGATCCCGTTCCGCCGAGCGTGGATAAAGAAAATAGTTAAGCGCAAGAACGCGCGGTTGTTCCTGGGCGGAGGCGAGTGGAAGGTTGCGAAGGTAATTTGCTAAGTTTCCAACGTGAGGAAACGCTGAACCGGCAGGGAAGATAGGAATACATGAGATAATTGCGGATTAATATGCGACGCATGTCTTCAGCTGTAGACGTTGTTTGGATTAAACTGAAGTTTTTGTACCGCGCCTCGTGAATCCTCGCGCTTATGGCGAAATTACTGATTAGGAATTTAGGAACATCGTAATTCTAAGCGCTTGCATAGACTTCGAAACGAATGGGTACCGGAGATGAAACGTAACTTCGTTATAAAGTATAGAATTCAGAAAGTCCTGCGGATGATGAGCTTATTATAAGTAGGCGAAGAAGTACAAGGTTTATTCATATTTGATGAATTCCGCGGAGATTTAAGAAAGGGGAAGGTTCGAGCAAGAGAAAATGCTTGCGAAATACGCGCGGACCTGTACCAGTGGGCTTGCTTCTCGTTCATCATAAATTTATGAATGCAGGGAATCATCCATGTGATTCCACGCCAAATGCAGATACGCCACTCTTCTTTAATTTCTAGATCCTTCGTGGGATCTGCCTGCTTATATCCTGTACATTGTCACGTGGCGGGTCGAGATATGTCAGTGCCAGGGCAACGTATCTGCTTTTGGCATGAAATCACAGGTTTAATTTCCATTTTCCTGCCCGCATTTGTGCCAGGCCGCTCTCCCTCGCACGAGCCACAGCAAATAACGTGGAACGTAAGATAGGTACGTACATTTTCTGTTTCAAATTTTCAAGAGCACACTGTGCTGAGCACACGAAGCTAGTAGCACGGAAAACTTCCAGTAATAATACCTTTAAAACTTTACGACTGCTACAAGAATTGAGATACGATTGAAACAGGACGAAGTAAAAGATGGTACAGAAAACTCTCCTTTATCTGAACCTCTGTTATTCGAATGCTTTAATGCCAGAACACTGCGAACATTCGTGCCACTGCGAAACAATGACAGTGCTCCAAATGTCGAGGGTATAATATCGAGGAATCTATGGTTACTGCATTAAAAATAATGTCACGTAGAATGTCCCAACTATGCGTGACGTTCGAAAAAGGCTGCTACGCGTTAACAGGGGTAAGAGTGGGCGTTCCATTATCTGAAAACCCGCTTCTTAGAACCGTCGTGCCTTGCTGTTAGGTCGGATAACGGAGGTTCTACCCGTATTTCAGTGCGTCCAATGTTGGCGAATATAAAAACGCGTGACAGGGTGGTACGGCTTTCCAGGGACTTAAAAATGCAAGAGAATCGTAAACTAGAGCTCTCTCACGGCGTGGCTTCCGTGCGCACAGGCTCCCGGTTTGGCGGTAAAACCGTGGAACTCCGCGATGAAATTGTCAGTCGTCTTACATAATTTAGAGGTGGCAACTGTCTGCCGTTCGGCGTGAAAAATGGCCGGGTCAGGAAGATAACAGCTTTCCGTGAATCCGAGGAGGAAGATTTATTTCACGGCCCTGTAACCTTGTTAACGTCTCGACACCATTATGAAAACGTTCCCCGACGTTATCGATTATCCGACTGCCATCGATTGTCCCCCGACTACGCTAATAATACAATCACGCGTCTGTCTGAGAAATTATTCGGCGATTTCCCTGACGGTACTGCTGCGCGATCCGATTATCACCCCTTGACCAGGGTCAGCCGATGGAGGCCAGGTGCTTTTTTGTCTCGTCAGTAGTTGGATTTTAAGAGTCCCAGCGTTCGCTGTAAAGTTATCCAGTAGGGGA
Source organism: Andrena cerasifolii (assembly GCF_050908995.1). Lineage (NCBI taxonomy): Eukaryota > Metazoa > Arthropoda > Insecta > Hymenoptera > Andrenidae > Andrena > Andrena cerasifolii. The sequence goes on from NC_135123.1 coordinate 11,861,204, forward strand.
GAGCGGGGACAAATGTAACACTTTTTACATTTGGCCTGCTACCAATTACCTCTTACAGATATAAAAACGAAAATTATGCTTTAAGATAGTGTCTTTCTTGGTCTATCATTTTACCACAAATTCAGCCTTCGTGATAAGTAGTCAATGAGTTATGGCAATTTTCCGCAGTGACTGTCATTGTTACTTTTGTCCTGCAGGGGTAGAAAGTAATACTAATTATTTTAGAGGAGAATTAAGTAAAAACACTTCTTCCAAAGCAAAATAGGATTTTTTATTATCAGAAACGATAGAAACAAAATTTAAATAAACATATTTTAAGTAGGTACTTAACGATAAAAAAGCATAATCAGCTTCAAACATTTCTTTGATACTGTGCATTTGATTTAATATGGAATCTCGTGTAACGGCCCCAAAAGTAACTAATATTTATGATTCTTTTTTAAAAACTATTGTGAATATTGGAGTCAACTCTTTTGGGATATAGGAAGGCATCTTTAAACTTATAGAAACATGTTACTTTCGCCCCGTAGTGACGCGTTACTTTTGTCCCCAGCCATGTTTTTCAGCATAGAACTGTTATAACGTACAAACTATACAAGACTTATTGAAATCAAATACAGGAACTTATAAAGACATTATCTAAGAACGCTCTAACAAATAATTGCATCAATGTCTATAGTTTAACTATGAATATTATAAAAAAAAACCAACAGAGGAGAGACTTGTCTGAATGATCGAAATAACGAAATCAGCTTGCCCACGGTATACGAATCGTCGTATTGCTCAGCGTAACTCCGTGAAGCAAAAGAAACACTAAACACGCGTAACTATGTAAAGCAAACGTTTTGGAAACTTTTGTGGAAGGCGGGAGAAGGCGTGTTACTTTCACGACGCCGTTACGTTTGTCCCCGCTCTCCCCTACCTTTTGATGTAACTTGTGAACTGTGTAACTCGCGAGGGCGGTTGCTGTTGGTGAGGTGCACTTTTTAGAAACAAAGCAGGAAGCGATCCCTTTATTTTCCCTTCAGTCTGGTCGATTAAGTTTCATCAAGGCCGATAGCTGAAGTTTGTACACATATATTTACAACACAGCTTGCTCATCTCGGAAGTGAAAATTTGCTGTCGATGTTGATATATATATATATATACGCGTATGTAGTCAGGTTTCGTGAAAGACAATCAAGGAAAACTGGAGTACAAGCCGGGCTTCCTAAGCCGTGGGATTTAATCCGCTTCAATTCATTTTATTGAGAGCGCATTTCACGTTGAAACACGAATCGCAGAGGGATAACTCGGCGCGAAACTCGATCTCTTTATTCGCTCGGCCCTAGTTGCGTGGGAAATTGCATTGGAATTCCGGCTTTAGACTTGTTTCCGTTTAAAATTTCAAAGCACTATCCGATATCCAGCTTAAAAGAGCTAAGAATGCGCTTTTTTTCTTGGAGATTCGAACCCTCTGACGTCGTCGAGGGTGCGCGGCGAAAGTAACTTCTTGCGCCACCATTGTGCTCAGGAATTTATCTGTAGGGGGTACTCTTAAATGGAGGGTGTTGGAGAAAAGACTGTACGTATAATAAATTTTAACGTAGATAATATAAATATCAATTAATTGAAGCAGGATAGTTACTTCACAGGCAAACCTTTTGTGGTCAGCGCGAAACGACTGCCACATCGATAAATAAATTACTCGATTTGCAAGATATATAAAATTCCTAGAAGATAGCCACCTCTTCGTTCATTCCTTTCCGTCTAACCCTCCTTTCCTAAACCGCGTGGACGATCAAAAAGCGAGGAAAAGAAAGGGGTTAATTCCCCTCCGATATCCCCTAATTAATTGACAAATCACTTCGCCGCCTATTCCGATTTACTTGGAGTTACAACCGGCACACGCTTTCAGCTCCCCGGTAACTTTATATCGCGGCCAATTAAATTGAACCGCTAAATCAAGCATCGAGCAGCTCGAATTGAAGGGAACTCCGTTCAAGCAACCGACGCAAACTTCGTTCGACCAAGTGGATCGTTGAATTCCCGTCTCGACGATGCTCGCTCTCCCCCTCGCTCCCTGGCTCTCGATTGATACGATTTTGCCTCCCGTCGGAGAAAAGGCAGGGGTGGATAGAGAGAAAAAAAAGCGTCGCCTGGATACGAAGACGCGCATGGGCCAATATTCCAGACGTGCACCCCTTTCAAGCGTCCCGAATCGACAGCCCTTCCGAACGAGCTGGTGCATGCGGCAAAGTGGCGCTTCGTAATATCCCGTAATTTGTAATTCCGCGGTAAGCCGGCGCGCTGCCACGTCGAAAACCCATTGACAGCTTTTCAGCGGCCCTCTCGACCGCAACCGCTCGCTAACAAGGCTATCGATTCTGATAGTATTCGCGGGGTAAGACAGTTTTACTTGGCCTGCTTCGAGGTCAAGAGTAACGATGAAATTCGCGATAATCTGCCAGTCGAATGGCACTCGGACACTCGATCTCGGTTGCTCGGGAATACTTGCGTTGGCGTTTCTTGCATCCTTTTGCATAAAACTCAATCGGCGATTGATAATCGAGAGGGTCTTCGTTGCGGATCATTGCGGCCGTTTACGGAGTGGCTTTCGAGGGGGATGTACGTACATTCGCCCCCGTGGTATCGCAGCGTTTCTGTTTCGACTTCGCGGACCTTCTGTTGACCTTTTCCAAGTTCTAATTCGCGGGAACTCTTCCAATCGGAGCCCGGACAGGCTCGACGCGTATTTTTCGGCAAACATTTGAGGGAGCGTAGTCTCTGTTATTGCTGGAATAATGTGGCGCTAAGGACTCGGCGACGAGGCTCGGTTGAATTCTGGAATTTCGGCGAACTATGCGCGGAGCTTCAGCCTTTCAGCACCGTGGCATGTGTTTCTTTCCGATTGGGAAGCGTGTTCGTTGACACACTTTTTCTACAGCAGCGTTTTCCTTTCGATGAGGTATAATATACCGAAATTATAAATATGCACTTTATCAGAATCGTTTCTGGCTACTAACAGAGTATTTTCTCTGTGAGAAGACTGTTCTGAACATTCGTTTAAACGACGCTCAGATATCAAACGTTTGGCGAAACGGCGTTTAAATAATTCATGTTCCAGAGCGTTTCCTTTATACGATTCAAAATTAAAGAGCGGTCGTATGCTCTGCGCTGCACCCCGCGCTGTAAAAGATGCAGGTACACTCTCACTGGCCGGTAGTACATTCAACTTTGACGTCACACCGACGTATGAATTACTTAGAGTACCTACAGAATTACTTCGCGTTTCGCGTTAATTGTTCACGTCCTCATGGTTTGTTAGCGTAACATCTGGAATCAGAACCAACTGTGCCTTATCTCCCAGAAACACGACGAATTAACCTTGCGAACGTTCCAGTCCGCAGATCAAGTGGGAAACGCCTCAAAACTATTCCATTACTCTGACATGCAATTAAAGGTTAATTGCTCCGGTGATTTAATTAGAGCTTCGCGAGATAAAGAGTGTCCCTTATAATTTTCGATCGATTCTTTATCCTCGGGCGAAGGTACCACCGTCGAGCTTTCAACGAGTCCACTGTTATTACTGAGTGTATTTTTGTAGACTGCTTGTTTTCGTCAAATTGTTAGAGAATTACGTCCGAGTGGTCGGGCGGGAAAAACCCGGAGAAAGAACACTCTAGTCATGGGGCATAAAAAAGGCGCGGCACTCCAGAAGGGCAGGAAAGAGAGAGAGACAGAGAGAGAGAGAGAGAGAGAGAGAGAGAGAGAGAGAGAGAGAGAGAGAGAGCGAGGGGGGAGGGAGTGACGGGGGGCGTAAGGAATTAATTAAATAAAAACACGGACGACATTTCAGCCGTTTAATGAATTGCCGCGCAATTGTTCCGTAAACAAGCTGCGCGAGGCACTTGAAGAATTCATTAAAAGTCAAGTTGTCGCGTCTCACAGCCAGTCATTCGCGGTATTACGCGGGCCTCTAATAAACGGGAAATTTATAAATCTCGGTAATCGCGTTCGTTCCTCGGGTTAGCGGGAACCTAGGAACATACCTACTTAAAAACAGACTCGTTCCGGCGCAGCCCAGGAAACTCTGGAATAACTAATTCGAACGACCTGACTAAATGATGTGCTTTCAGCCGGCCAGTAGTAGGTCCCTTGCATAAATCTTCGTGGAAATTTTCGATGCAATTTATGATAAACTCCTTGAAATACTTATCCGACCGTAAAACTTCTAGGGCCGTGCGCGCTTTACCCGCGATCCCGCGCTAACGAGATCTGCGACATTTTAATTCCGCAGGGAAAGCTGCACGCGTCTTATTAACATAATAGAGCCTCGTTAAAGGTGCTTTATTTCCTATAAAAAAAAACTCTATTTGCGTGCTACGTGGAAGTCGATCTGTTTCGTCTATTCGTTTCGTATAGCTTAAGCATGTGGCACGCATAAAATCGCACGGCCAGTGGCAACTAAACTGGCAATCGGTGGCCCGCAAGCCTCAGTGAACATTGAAATCTCCTCTTGCCCGCCTAATCGGTGGGAGGATCGTTGGTGAACCTCGGATCGGCCGGCATTTCAAATGAGATCTGAAGTTTTTGCCGCGCGTAGCATCGCAGCTCGTACATCACGGTGCACGATCATAAATAAATATGCGCGTGTTATATGGTCTCCTACCGAAAATCTAGGTGCACGTTTTCAATCTATGCACGGGACCCGCTGGTTCATGAAATGTCCGTAGCTACGGTGCCCACGGAATCGGTGAATATCAATCTAGTGACCCGGAAATGTAATATCCGTTACATATCTCATGGACGTCGCTGGATGCTCGTACATGTAGTATGCGATAATGGATCGTAAATATTTTCCGCGTTAACGGGACCGCGGCCAGTAAATGGCGACTTCATTCGTCTACGAAATTCCACCCCCGTTTTTAATGATCGCATTGTTCCGCGGAACCTCGCTGGAATCCGGCCGAGGGCCCCTCCACAAATAAGCAGGCCCTGCGTGACCAGAAACTGTAAAATTTCTCGCTGGTCTGAATCCTGAATACCATAATTCGCGACTTAATCGTGGCGACGTGATTAATGACCGCGCGGATGCTTTAGAATCGGGGCTACTTTATGGGCCGTTTAATCGTGTTTTCGGCCGTTTGTCCGAATGGAGGGAGGATAGCAGGTATACATGGATTTCCAATCGCGTGGATTATTGGGTCGTTACAGTGGCAGCAATTTAAATTACATTTTCTATCTGAACCGAGGAATTAGTGCGTCTCGAATTGACGAAGGTGAGGAGAAATTGTAACTTTCTCGGAGTAGGTGAATTCTGATCGCGGCACAGGAGTAGTTGAATCGATAAATTGACTTTTTAAGAGGCAGAAACTGGCGATAATATGGAATACTTTATACTGCTCCGTGATATCTGGGTTTGGAGAAACAATTTCTATTCGGCCCAGCCGTGAGAATTGCTCGAATCACCGGTAAACTGAGAAATTAACGAGCGCGTAAGTTCAATTTGAATGCGACGTCGTGAAAATTGAAACAGCAGATAAGGAACGGGGCGAGGATTTCATTTGCATAATTAATTGAACGAAAGTTTCGCCGAGTGGGGCTGGCTCCAGGACAGTTAAAAACTGTCTGAAAGCTATCCAGAGTGGCCGAGCTGGCTCTCGACGCGTTAAACACGTATTTTACAATAGAACTTCCTAATTTATCGCCGCGCACATAACGAACCGAACAATTTATCGTGATTCGACTAAAGTGTTGTAAATCTTGACTAGGGCCCGCGGCACAGTCGCAGCGATCCCCAAGAATGATTTCGAATAATTGGATTTACGGGGAACTAATTATGCAAATAAATACCACGCGATTGCGATACGCTACGTGAATAATCTTTTTAAAGTTCGTGAGCTTTAGGGCCGCGAACTCGACACGTATCGTGTACGTGGTTAAACCATTTTGACTACATGAGAATTATTTCCGCGTGGGATCAGTTTCACCGAATTCTGTTTAACATCATTTCCCTGTACTTTTTATCTTATATCAGTTAACTCTACTAGATTCCCGAGACTAGAATCTCAAGAAAATTCACTCCACCTACTTGAAGATATCAATATTCATCTCCGTTTCAAAACACGAGTCACCTGCGTGTTTCGTGAAAACAAATTACCCATCATTTCTACTAATAAACTAACTACCAGATATTACACATCACCGCTCTGCCCATCGATCCGAAAGAAGCCCGCGTTTACACACAAAGTTTGTAATACATTTATCGGTAACAAGCTAAGTGATCCTTTAACCCAGAGTGGTCTGCATCCCCCAACCACCCTTAAATTAATTGCGTTCGTTTCGAGTCCAGTGAATTTTTCCGCGCACTCGTCTCACGGTAAAATTTCCACCCGCGGACGGTTTCTTACGTTTCGAGCCCGATTTCGCTATGCACTCCAGCACACGCCGCTGGAACTCGCTTTCGGGGCACTCGAGCCGCGCGCCCCCGAGCTCGCTCGCTCGCACCCTTTGTTTCTCCTTTTCCGTTCGACGACCTCGTTCCGTGCCAGTTTTCTTCCGATCCTGCGGACCGGAATACGGTTATAATTCCGCGCAGTGCGACGTCCTGCGACACCTCGTTGATAGTAATTCTTCTGGCGGAGTGGCCAAACTTTTTCGCTAAGCAAGAAACTCCCCAAGCAACTTCTGAATATTACACTGCTGGCGCGTTCACCTCGATTTGCAAGCAACGGCCGAAACCACCGCGGGATAGATGCTTTACATCTGATTTCTCTCCGCCGGCCGTTTCTCTGCGCGGTCGCGAATTTATTGTCACTGTTTCCCAGCGAACGTGACGCAACTTTCTAAACAGATCGGTCACTTTCGCCGTGGCAAATTCAGTTACACACGGGATTGTTTCTGGGGGGCGCGTTTGGCCGGGGTTAATGAAAGTTTCGATGCAGTCGCGCGTTAGGAGTGTGTCACTGTAGCCGTGTGTCTACGGTGCGTCGACTGGAGCAAGTTGGCGCCGTTGTTTGCAATGCAAAAGGTTTGCGCGAGACACTTTGTCGAGTGTCGCGGTTAGAGGCGGACACGGTGCTGGGATATTTTCCGCGGTGCACGCGTGATTTCCTTGAATTGTACATATTTGCGTATTCCGCAATCAATGCAGCTGTTTGCACGCTAGCTGCAGCATCCCCGGTTTGCGGGGCACAATTATCTGAATATGGTATGCGAGTACATTGTCCTGTTGCGTAACGAGATGCATTCCGTCGCCTCCGTGACAGGCCGAAATGAAAAACTGCTCGCTCCCCAATAAACGTCACGCTAATCCGTGTAATCAGTCGCATGGGTATCGCGGAATACGGCGGGCAAGATAATCCCGCGGTGGAATTAAAGATTAAATTAAAACGTTGACAGAAAAATATTCGAGGCGGCGAGGAGATTCTTCGGTGAAATATTTTGCACGAAATCTGGGAGAATGACGAGCTTCGTTAAATTAAATTCCGAGTCCCACAAATCGTCCGTCAGCCGTCAGTCACGCGAGGGAAGATGACACGTAATTCTGTAATACAGACGAAAATGTAACGTTACTTCCTGGCCATTCTGGAATTAACATTCATATTCGTATTTCCCCCTGGCAATGTTCCTCGATACGTAATATGGAGCAATTTTAATATTTCTCTAACGATTTAGGGAGTTCCTCGAATTCCCTGCGCATGAACGTTGCGTCAGCAGAAATGAATGGCGAGGAAGTCGCGGTTTTCGAGGTTTACCCCAAGGATCCCATTAAAAATCCGTTTTAAAGGTTGGCGTGTGGCACGTAATTGATCACGAAGCACGTATTACTGGATACTATCTTCATAATTGCAAGTGCAATAAAGATACGACTAATCTTCTGAGTGATCTGTTGACGGGACTCGCAATGAATTCTCGCCGATTCGTTGTGCCGGATGGAATTTAAGTGATTCCAGACCACCGTAGTTTCAGAGTTATTGAAAAATTAAGTGCTCGCTAGGGCAAACGGTTCGAACTTGCGTGCAACGTTTAACCGGGTAGAAAACTCCTCGCACAGACTACTGTACTGTCTCACGTAGACGCAGTTTCTGTGTGAGAATCTTCTTTCCAAGCTCCATATAACGATTGAGCACTATCTTTGTTATCAGTTGACTCATTAAATTCGGATAACAAATCTAGGTCACGCCAGGCTCCTTGAATAGAAATATATTATTTATTTGCAGAAACATCGTGATATGGTAAATCAATGGTGACAGGAAATGTTTTATTTAGTATTCGATAAAATGCATATCCAATAAAAATAAATGTCGATTTATTGTGTTCTGACGAAGTTTTATTGATTCCACGATCGCAGCATTACCCACTTCTTTCATTCCTGCCAAGAATATACTTTCTAAAGAGCGACGCAAGAAATAGCCTGTTTTTGGTACCACGATTTTGGAACTGAATTTTGTGCGAAACGATATACCTTATGATGAGCCATCAATCACACGAGAGACGTATTAAATTAAATCCCTTTATATGCACGGTTTTCCGGAAACCGTTCATTTTATCGTCTCTTCACCTTCGTATTATTTTTATGCGAATTGGGCACCGTCCACCAAAAGGTCTTTTTAGCTCGTTAAGACGGATAAGTGTTTGAGGCGTGCTTGATATATGAAAACTCAACGTTAATCCACTTCCCTGAGCCGTCAAAAGCCATCGAGCAGGCTGCCAATTTGACATGCTTCACTTAGAGTTCGAGAGGACGGTACGGAATGGTATTGACTGTTTCGTGATTGCTCTAGGAACCTCTTAAAGCTCCTGCTCAAAATCTCTCCCTCTGTTGTATTGTATATACATATAGCAGTCGGAATAAAGCACAGGAGCGTGGGCTACGTAAACCTATCCTTGTTTCCACGTGCGTGCAAGCATAAATCTATAATATTCTTCATTAGTTTTATTAAGCCTTTCCACCGCCACTGAACAGAGCCCCGCGCCTAAAATTGCACGTGGACAGTTTTCGGCGATCCTGTTTAGTTCTTTATGGATGCCAGATACATCCAGCTCTCGTGTTTACAGGTCTGAGGTCTTTCAATGAATGCCGGATATATCCGGCGCACTTAGAGAAGGAGTTAATGAGAATTTAAATTTAAGATTCATCAGACCTTTCATCCTGATACATAATTCAGATATCTTGCATTAATAACAGTATCCCACGATATCGCGTATAAGAGCACACCTAGGTTAAATATTCCCATATTCCGACACAGAAATCACGTTTAATCCCCGTTTTAGCAAAGTTCACAGATACTCAGCGTGTCCACAATTTTGCGCAATAACTATAATTTGCTCCACACCCCGGTAGACGCTAAATATTTTACCATTCACTATAAACCACACTCAACTCCCATCGCGCGGAGTTTACGATCGTTTCATCTCTCAGCGCTGCTTCGCGTTCGTCGCCGGACGGTTCCATTTTTCCTCGAGATAATTCGCTCGCGGGGGTGTGAACACCGTTTCCGTCTGACCGATGACAGTGAACCGAGCCCCGTCCCCCGTCTGCCACAGACGCGCGCCAGTTTTCCCGCCATCGGGTTAGTTAGGGGAGAGAAGCTCGCGATTCGTCGCGGAGAAGTTGGTTGGAGATGGCAGCGATGTGATGGACAACCTGCGAGAGCGTATTCCACTTTGACGTTGAGTTTTCCTCGTTTCTATCGTAGTTACCGCGCAGTTGACTTAATGGAGTGCTTCGCCCTCATTAGCGAGAGCGTAACGACAAGTGCCACGGTTCCGCGGCAGACATTTTCAGCGCGAGAGCTTTAGACTTTTCTTTATACCCCATTTTTTTTTTTATTCTCCTTTTTCGCCTGGTAACTTTCGTCGCGTATCGACACTCGTGAGCGCGAGCCACCACTTTCTTGCGCCACTCGAGCGTCAAGTCGTAGACGTTTTTCTTTTTTCCTTTTTTTTTATTATTACTCTCTTTCTCTCTCTCTCTCTCTCTCTGTTTTTTTTTTTAAATTCACGCGTGTAATTAGAGCCCCGGCGAGACACGTACAGCAGGATAACGGGCCACGTCGTTAAATGTTCTCCTTACAAATAATGCGCGATAATTTAGCGTCCCCGCGTGACGTTTCCAATTGCGAGCACGCCACCGACGGCGGAATACTTTTAATGACGAGGGTCGCTGGCGGAAATGTTTCCACCGCGGGCTAGATAAACACCTAACTCCGGAATTATTGGGACCTTCGGCTGGTTTTCAGGATTCCGTAGATTTCTGACGGGAACGCAACTTTCCCGGGGAAAACGGGAATACCGAGACTTCAAATGTTCCGTATTTCTTGGTTAAGATTTCCGCGCCGTACTTTGCGTTCGAGTTAACTTCACAATGCGACGGGAAAAAGTCCGCGACGGAGTTGGGTAAGAATGTTCGCCGAGGTTCTTGAATTAAGCGGACTATTTGGGAAAGAATCCGCGAGTCGGAGCGGGTAAACTTCTTTTTTCTCTCACGAGACAGGGGAGCTTCAACTTTCTTCAAACGAACTTTCAGCTAATTATTTATCAGCGGAACAGGTACATGACTGTAAACCTCGCACGTGACCATAATTACAGACAGAGGGACTTATGAGATCGAGATACCTCCACGCTGATTTGCCTCGCTGTTCGCCGGGTTAATTAAAATCCAATCAACGAGATGCCAATATAGGCGCCGCACTGTTCCACCTCGTTTCAACTGCAAATTTCACCGACTTCGAGCAAAGAATACAAGCACGTATGGAACTTATCACGCGTTTCCCGGTACGTGCATTTGCAAACTCATCGAATTCAAGCAATGCCAACCTCGCGGAGCAGCACGTGTCGCTCACGATAGCTCGGGAGCACATCGGTTCCTTTGAAATCGGCGAACACACCATCCCCCGCTTTGACTTGCGCGCGCTACGTGACGCGTTTCCGCGGAAGACATGCACAGACCGAGAGGAAGGACGCGGGAGCAACCAGTCATTATCGATCCCCAAAGAAAGCAACGGCGGCAAATAATCAGCCAGGTTTCATTAAGCGCGCAGGGAGCGCGATTGTACACTGCATTTGAAAGTAAAAGCGAGGGGTCCTGCCCTTTGTCTTGCAACGAAAACAGCCCCTTTAACGCGATTTTACAGCGACGGCGAAAAGGCGGCGGACCCCTTGTCTGGGTTTCCCTAACTTTCGCATGAAACATTCATGAACAACCGTCACATATCGAGCACTGTTTGAGGACAGTCGATACACAATGTCGCGAGCGTGCAGCACGAACCGAACAAGTGGAAATCTGTAGTAATTTGCACGTTAGGTATTCGAAAGAGCGCGGTTCCTAGCCAGCCCCTAGGAAGGCCACTTTGTTCCGTTGAATCTTTCCAGAGCGGCGGGCGGTGGGTGGCTCTGCCACGTTTCCCCTGATATGTATTTAGTTTAGTCGTTAAACTGCGCCCCTGTTTGCAGATCCTGAACAAATATCGCCGCGCTGGGACCGTAGCGGGGGATGCGCAACGCGGCGGTGGCTTGAAAATTTTAAATGTGTGTATGTGCGTCCGCATTTCCCTGGGTACATCAGAAAATTGACAGGAAGCGCGTTTTGCTTTCTTTCCCGATGTGCAGGTATTTGCCGTGGAGAATCGTGCTCGCGCTTTTCGACGTTTAATCTGTCTGTTTACCGAAGATTTACGGGGAATATTGGAAAACAGAGACGCGGGGGTGCCTCGCCCGCTCCCCCCGGCTTATAATGTGTACAAAACTGCACGGCTCGCTGAATTGTGCTGCAGAATTATTTACGGGGAATCTGTATTTTGCATGGCAAATACCGGGGCGCAACAATTTCTCCGGAAGGAGCGGACTGTGACGCGAGTGGCGTCTGTGTCGAACAGAGATCCGTACAAATCTGTGGAAAATGGAAATTCGAAGTAGGAGCAAGGTTATTCGAGGAGTTATCACTTTGAGGCTCCGCTAGTAATTCGCGCGCGACAGTCTGCTGCGGGTCGATGAAAATTCTAACATGAGATTGCCAGGCAAACAATCAGGTAACGAAACAGCAACAGCTAGTTCCGCCCAATGGAGCTTGCAGTTTGAACGTCCTATCGCGCTCAATCGTGCCCTGACGTTCGATGCAAACGTTTGCGTTCCTGTCGGCGTAAAATCAGAACCGTCCTGCGCGAGCGAATCGCTTCGAGAGGATCTAATCATTTTTCCCTTGTCCCCGCTTTCAGTCTTGTTTGCGGAATTCAATTACGCGCAATCAAGGCGGTGCTCGAGAGTCTCTCTCGCAAAACGCTGGTAATAGGACGGATTGTAAAACTGAGATGCGTCTGCAGACGTGGCTAGACACGAGATGGGCGGTGTGTGGGAGGGTGGAGTGCATGCGAATAAAGAAGGAGAAAGAACGGGGTTGGCATGTGGAAATAGGGCGAGCAGAGGGATTAAGGGTCGAGCAATCTTTCACAAGTGGATTTTAACAGGCGTAGAATTTTAATCACTTGCACGGGATTAAATTATGCTGCACTGGTGCAGAAGGCACGATGGAAATCACGGTGCAGCTAGAATCGGGGTGGTTCCTCTGGAAGGGATGTGTCGAAGTTGTTCAGCATCGAATGAGAACGTACACACATTTTTCTATAATCTCTGCGAAGATTATGAAATTTATTTTTGAATCTTTCCGATTGCTACCCTCCAACTTGCCTCCCTTCGGATTTCACGGATCAATGGACGAAGGTTAAAGCAAGTGGCTCCACTATTGTGCAAAAATACGCTTCCATTAGTTCTGCGCTTCGAGTAGAACGCTCAACAACTGAAAGTCGACTCAGTTGGCGTTCAGAGCGAAAAGGGTTACACAAGTGGTCCGACAATGACTTGCTGTATACCCTCAGAGAGTGCCTCGAAGGCGTACCTGGTGGTTTCGTAGTATGTTTGAAGTCGCAATAAATTACTACTGGCAACCTATTATGCCCACCAGGACCTTGAAGCAATTATGCGACGCAAAACTGCACTCTTTCTTTGTGGATGCCCCGCGGTCTTTATGATCGCAATACAATTGTGCATGCAGTGTGATCACGATAAGTTTACAACCATTCTCTTTCTGAACTCGATGGAGGCCACTCTGTAAATCAGTACTGCAGGAATTATTATCAAAATTGTCATATTCCATCAAATTCGTAGCACTTACTCCAAGCAGTCCTCTTATGTAATACATGCAATTACACCTTCTGTTGTGTTGGTATAGAATGCTCGTCGTCGAGCTAGAATATCAGAGCATCCACTTTTCTCTAGAAGTCGTTGAATCAATCTTCTATTTTATTACTCAATCGCGAATAAAAGCCGTCATAGAAGATTGAAATTTTTCAAAACTTACGCGCATAATTGCCACGCGTCTCGGCGCAACAACATTTTAATATGGTGTCATTGTTTTCGTTGCATTCTGTTCGCGTGCGTACGCATTTCATGAAACTCTAAGTGGGTGGATTGTGTTCTGCCCCTTCCTTCGTCGGCAACCCCTTCAACCCCTATTCCACCACTCTTCCCGCCAGAGGCAGTTAGCTCGTATAAAACATCTTGGCGTTGCGGTGGCTCGGCCCGATTTAATTAAGGGCCAAACTTGCGCACGCAATATTTATTTAACGCGTGGTATGGTCGGCGCATAATGAAATGCATAAATAGCGGGCATTTTTCGACTCGCCCCTATTTCTCCTCGTTTCTTTTTGTTTACGCTCTCGCGACGCGGCACGAGCAACCGTGCGAAGTTGGTGCGCGCGTGCCTCGCGTACATCAACTTAATTGGCATCGATTCGTTGAATTTTGATTGCGTGCGATTTACCGGTCGCGTTCCGCGAAAGTTTTTGCCCGACGCCGCGGCCAGTAGTTGCGCCTCGGCTCGTCACAACCTCGCCTGGTGATTGCAATTAAATTCTTTGCTAGGCTATCTTAACGTTTAATTAAAATCAGCATCGATTCGCGGTGCATGAAATATTCTTACTACACCGCCGCGCCTTGCACGCGTTTAACGGAACGCTTGAAGTAGAAATTACGGCTTAAACTACCAAAAGGATAGGAGCGCTCCAGCGGAATCATTTTTCCACCCTTTGAGGCTGCCGCGTGATGCAAACAGCGATCAGAATGAATTTGATCGCGAGCCAGGGAAAATGTGCGCAAAATTGTACGGTTAATTCGGTTCTTTCCATGAAACAGATATTTAACAAGCATTGTCGGTCTATGGAAGTGTGGAATTACAGCATGGAACGAGAAGCACCGGCAAAGTGAGCGTAACAGCACGTACGCGAGTAAAATAATTTTCTCGAAACGATCACGCGGTTACGGTCGCCACGTTTTGTTGTGTCAGCGCTTCATCTTTTTGCCGTGAAACATTTTTATCGCTTAATGACGTGCACCGTATAATTGCGTAACGAACCACTTTGGCGAAATGCACACTCGCCTCGCTGACCCCTCTCCCCTGCCCTCTCCCCTGCCCCACCGTTCATATATTCCATATCCACAAGAGCAGGTTGAAAAGCCTTTTTTTCTGACTCAATTTGAATCGCTGTATCAGTGGGAAAGTCATTACATTACCGCAGATACATCGGTGTCTCCATTTCATATTCTTCAAGCACTACACTTTAATATTACTGTCAATAGTGTCTCCGTGCACTTTTCACGAAACTCAACCGAACTTTCCACGTCTTAAATGCTTCTCTATCCGTGGTTTTCCATGTTACGTACTCCGAAGAATATTTGACATTCCAACATGTTCCATATTTGCAGCAACACTTTGACCACCATCGCGCCAAGTCTATACAGAAAAGCAAATTATTCCTTTTCAGGCTCGACAATATTCAACCTCTCAACTGTCCGCTAAGGGTAGTCGCTTTTAAACACACCCAGCGATAATTATTCAATCCAATCTCGCAGCGTGAAGCCGTCAATTCGTTCTGCAGCGGTGCACCCGATCGAAACTCATCGAAAATGCGACGTTATTCTAACGCCCATGATCAGCGGCGTGTATTAAGGGCCGTCCGGCGGGGCCCACCGAATAAACAAATTTCGCGGTGTAAATATTTGCCCACGGCAACGTCCACGGCGTAGTAAGTTTGTTTGCACGAAGTTCACTTTATCGCGGTCCGCCTCGCGAAATAATTGCAGCCGGAAATTGAGGGTAGTGGTTGCGTTTCCGCCCCCGAAATCGCTGTTCCCCGGCCGACGAATTCGCGCGTACCTACGTCGCGTCTTGAAGTCCGCCGATTGTTCGGTGAGCCTGCAGCCAAATCGGAACGACCTAGCGTGTCTCGCGGTCGGGTCGACTCCGTGCTTCCTGTTGCCGGCCACGCCGGCCAAGAAATTACCAGCGAGGACAATCCGCGGGCCGTTTCTTCAATTTCTCGCGGAGCTCTCTCACTCCACGGAATTTACGGCCGTCGGTTATCGAGTTTCCGCCGCACGGGAAGGGCGACCGACAAAAAATTAACTACCCCTCGCCACTTAGCAGCGGCCACCCCTTGGCGACGCGTTCGACCATTATCCTTGACCGATATTCACGCGCGAATAATTCACAGAAGCGGTCCGCGATGCCCTCTGTCCGGACTTTAATTGGACTCTGACGTTTCCAACGTTTTATTTGTTAATTTGCTTTAGTGATTTAATTAAAGGTCGGCCGGAGTGGCGCTGGCGAAACCATTTTTAACGGTCCATTGATTGAAGTACTTCATCGGAGCAATCGGGTGTTACGTGGAAATATGATAACGCGAAGTCGAGTGGTTTCCGATTCGTTTATGCTCCCATGTTAACATTTTTATGTCTTCGTGCACGCGGCTGCGTAATTTCTGTCTGCTTGGCGAGGCTCTGTATTCTTTATCAATTCGTTCGAGACTGTTCTTATATTCTTGTTTTATGTTTCAATTTTCAGGGGGTCAAGTGCAAGGTGTATTTGTTCGATTCTTGATATCGTTTACGACGGTGATAAGCATGCGCCGTTATCTGGGAATTATTTCAATTTTTCGCGATACAGGAAGGAAAGTTTCTCGTAAAACCGAGCGCTATTTTTACGTGCGACGCGAGGATGATTATCTTAATTATGCACACGCGAAAATTGCAGGCATTAGCGGGCGAATATACGCACGCACAGAACTTCATCCCTAGCGATCAATAATCTAAGCGCCCATCGTTCTATTTAATCGAAGTCTCAGAACTTCGCGATCGCGGCTGGTAACTAGATAATTGCTCCAAAACCCCCTGTTAGTATAACTACGATAAGTGTTTACGAGTATCTTCGAGGCAATTGTGGGTGCTCGATGAAAGTGCAGCCTGGTGTGGAAACTGTGCGAACGATAGCAGCCTTAAGCTTTACGCCACTTCCTCCCTTTCCTGCAGTCTTTTTCCATCTCTGCGCGAACATACTCAACATGTTCGCGCATCTTTCTACTGTTTAGCAGAAAGGGCATTGTGTCTTTTTACTGGAAACTCCAGTCTGCATATAGTGTGACAAGTTTCTTGAATTTTTTGTACTGCACGAACTCTTTTCGATATACTACAGAAATACAGAAGCTGGCTGGATCATATGTATTGCAGAGAAAATGTTATAATTATCGCAAACACAGAGCAATGTATCATATTCTCATTTCAACATCGAATAATTTTTAGCAAATACTCTCCATGTCTGTGAAGGTCCGTTTTCAATATTTCACAAATATCAGGCTCGCAAATAAATATACAGAACAGTAACGTTTATTAAATTACTAGCTTTACTACTCGGCTTCGCCTGAAATTTAGATTCTTATTTTAAATAAAAAATAATAATTTTGACAGAAATTTTAATATATAAAGCAGAAAGCATCTATATGTTTGTGGCTGTCACCTAAAAACGTTTATTAAATTACTAGCTTTACTACTCGGCTTCGCCTGAAATTTAGATTCTTATTTTATATAAAAAAAATAATTTTGACAGAAATCTTAATATATAAAGCAGAAAGCTTCTACGTGTTTGTGGCTGTCACCTAAAACCGTTTATTAAATTACTAGCTTTACCACTCGGCTTCGCCCGAAATTTAGATTCTTATTTTATATAAAAAAAAACAAATTATTTTTTTTATAAAATAAGAATCTAAATTTCGGGCGAAGCCGAGTACTAAAACTAGTAACAAACATATAGAAGCTTTCTGCTTTATATATTAAGATTTCTGCCAGTGAACTATCTAGGCACGAATCTCAGTACACAAGGTGTTTCACATGGAGAATCAGGCCCGCAATCGCGTCACGAATTTTACTGAAGATTAGTTGTAGAACCTTGCTGTCAAAATATTCATATTTCCCCTCGAAATGCCCTCGAAATTGTCATTATGTTCCCCTGTAAGGTGTTCGTCGCGAATTGCTTCACGTTCGAGGAAACGTTCGGCAGCCCCCGCGTTTAGGGCGGAAAGTTTCTCGAGAGCGAGGTGCGCGGTGTAATGGATTCAGCTGGTTTAGCCGAAATTCGAGTGTGTATATGACGTGCAGCGAAAATCGACACTACACCTGCTAACGACATGTTGCGCCACCCCTAATGAGAATTCACCTTTAGGCGCGGTGCTTCCCTTAACGATGTCGGTATATTCGTTGGTCGTGTTGCTCGCGGTGGGAAAGGCTCGCATGTCATTTAACACGTCCGACACGAGCTGATATCGCTCGCTGCATTACTCCCGGCTTTGCATAATGTTCATCTGACCATAGCGCCAACGTTTCCCTTCTTTTCTCCTCGCAGAGGGTGTTTTTAATAGAAACGGTACAGCAGAGTTTCTGCCTTTGGAATTACCATATTTCGTCTCTTTATATCCCTCACGGGCCACTTGGTAAACAAACTGTAGAACGTGCAGGAATCACCGTTCCCTGAATAATTAGTTTAATGTCTTCTGGGATACTAAGCGACAAGTAACAGCATAAATTAAGGCCTATCTGGGTAAAACATAAATAACAACGAAACACTCGAACCCTTCCCTTTTATTTCACTCGATAGCTGCATCCTCTTAGACTACTTTCTCGAGGCAACGGAACATTCAGCAATAGCAATTCCCGAAACATACGCGTACATTCGTGCCTTCATCATGGTTACCACTAACACCCTGTCTTGCTCTCCCCATCAACCTTTATACCCCAGCAATCCACGTTCCGCGCATCTCCCGTTGCGTAGATCCGGGGCTTGCGTCCGTTGATCCGCGTGACCGCGACCCGCGCTACTTCATCGTTTATAAAGCTGTACTCCCGCGGCGTGATATAAAAACGTTGCGTCATCCCTCTTTTTCAGCCGCATCGTTCTTCCCCTTATTCGTCTCCGTTGGCGGTGTCGTTACAACTTCCTCTTTCATTCGCGGTTCTTGAGCCGGTTGGGTTAATTCTATCTTCCTTAGGATCGACCGTCGCCTACCCCGGAATCATTTTCCTCCCTGCTGGGGGTGTGTTGCAGCGCGAAGAAGCGGGCGTAGAATTGATACGCAGCGGCCGTTGCAGCGCCGTCTCGACGAGCGAAAAAAGCGCCAAGTGCCCGACGACATCTTTCTTCCCTTGGAATTCTTTGTACGGCGCGAAACATTGTTCCCCGTTCCAAAGGCGTGCACGCCGGGGCCGCGGAATGGGGCTGGTCTTTGGGGAACTAGAGACAGCTTCACTTCGTGAAATAAAACGGGGACGACAATCAGCCGACCAACACACGTCTGACGGTTTTTGATACGCCCGGAGAAATTGAACCGCTCGGCTGCTTCGTGCTTGGAAACGGGCAACTTGTACACTGTGTCGTCGTGGCTCATAGCTTGGACGTTTACTTTCACCGAATTCCTGCACCGTCCGTGTAACCAGATACTTTGGTCGATACGCAGGGTGATCATTTTTTTCTTCCCGACGACTGTGATTATTAGGTGCTGTAATTAAGGGTCGATACCCTCAAACGCGCCAGATCGCACGGTTGTGCCATTCGCGTGTGTGAATTTGGGGGGGAATACTTAGGAATGTTGATTCTCGGTATGCAAATTTGTCGAGGAACTCGATTAAGTGGGTAATT
The DNA here is from genome assembly GCF_050908995.1 of Andrena cerasifolii. Classification (NCBI taxonomy): domain Eukaryota; kingdom Metazoa; phylum Arthropoda; class Insecta; order Hymenoptera; family Andrenidae; genus Andrena; species Andrena cerasifolii. Next base: position 11,880,204 of record NC_135123.1, read on the forward strand.
TTCGAGCAGTCAGTTTGCCCCGACAATCTTGGACGTAAAAACGAATTGCCGAGCTACGTGGCCTCGATCTATCTCGCGTAATTGGTAACAAACTCGCGGCAGCGCAACTTCTCCGATCCAATCTGCAGAATCCTTTTAATTGAATTCGACAGCCTGGCCAAACATCGGGCTAGGAGGCTGCGGAAACTCATCTGCACACTGTACACAAATAAGAAACTAAACAAATGGGTAAACAGCTCCGGAGCACGGATGGAACAAAATCTACGATCCTCCGAGCGTGAAACTAACTACATCGAATAACGCGCTGCACCCGAAGAAAAAAGAACCGCGCGCTGCGATCGTATAATTCGTAGCAGGTGAAAAACTCCCTGAACTCCGGTCGCTTCGGAGCAGCCCGTTTTCGAAATATTCGCTTGATACGTATGAAATTTCCGTTTCGCGCAGGGAAGTTCGAACGAAAATACTTTTTGCTTTTTAACTATTCTATTTATTTTAACCCGTTGCATTTCTGTGGCATCCCTCCAGCCGTGGGCCAGCGTTAACGATCTCGCGTGCACCAACCTAATATGCTACTGGAAGACAAGCTACAAGCTACGCCGGCGTTTGAACCTCAAATATCCGTGCGCAAACAGAAGATGCCCAGATTAACTCGGGACGTTCATTCAACGCGAGACAAGCTGCCAAATCAACGGCCCAGAAAACTACCGACATTCCAGGCGAAAGTCCCTCCTTAAGTCTCAGCAAGCGGCACAATTTTTTGACTCGCCGACGATTATACGGCGCACAGTCATGCACGAGGCGGCCTATCGATCTTCAACGCGCGAAGGAACGCAGTGGCTGCTGCCAGGCGTTTCCAGCTGCAAGTTTTATCTCCAGAAGACAGCAGAAGTCGCCGAGCCTTGTATAAATCTAAGGAAAAATTGCATTAGATTCATAAATATGTGAAGCAACGTTTGCTTATAATCCTGTAACCTGCGGCGGGGTTCAGAGTAGCTGGCTCTCTGAGCTAGCGCGCCACAGGACGGATAAATATGTATCTAGCCTGAGTATATCCACCGGGACTAGATATATTCAAATTGGATCTAAGGACGCTGAATATGTATCCCGTGGCCCCTTGATAAAGCGTTAAGGAACGCTCTGTGTCCCGTCTGCTTGAGAGTTTTTCAAGTTTTGGGGCAGGGTCGTTGGAGGCCATCGGAAGTTCCTTGCACGTAGCCAGTCTACCGAGAAAGGTATTCCTCCTCGGTTTGTCAATGGGTGGGAACCATGCGGAGGAAGCACGCATGAGGGAGCGCCTGCCTGACCCCAGACGCGACTTTACGTGTCGTTGACTGCGCCCGAATATACACAAGCCGCAGGAAACCCGCACGTGGGAACATCGTAGCTTACTTTACTTAAGGATCCCCATTACAGCATCGAAACAATTACGGCTCTCCTTGCTCGTCGCGCTATCATTTGTGTACCGTGAACAACGCTGTCTGAAGGCTCGCTGCGCGACGCGCCGCGTCGCCTCGGTGGGCGCTTTGCAGCCACGCGAGCGCGCGCCGCTGCTGCTCTCCTCTTGTTTTCCAATTAATTAGGGGAACGACGATCGCCGAGCGTCGCCTGCTGTGGCGAAAAATTGCCGCAGCATGATATACGCTCGCTCCATCGCCTCGGCTTTCTTGTCGCGTCTCGCCGACCTCGGAACTTCAAACTTCGAAGTGGTGTAGTCGAGCGTAGACGTAACGTTTCTTCGGCGGTGCTTAGCGGAGAGAGGAGCTAGATTTACGCCCCGCGTTGGCCTGAATTTTACGGTAGAATGGTAATTATTTCTGGTATTCTTGTTCGCGGTGTATTCGAACCCTTGGCTGTTGCAGGAGATGAGTAGGTACTCCAGGTATAGTTTTATTCTTATTCAGCTTCCGTAGAAATGAATGCGACTGGGTATGTAATTTATGCGAACGCCGAATTTTTTTTCAAGCTGAGAAAAATTTGCGGACACAGACGGTGTTTAAGAGTTAAAAAAGGCTCGATTAACGAGGGCGATGTTGTCCCATCGCTTATCGCGCGTCAATATTACTTCACGGTATATGGAACAGAAATTTACCGGAACAAATTCCCAATTACGTAGTAATAATGATATTAATTGCACGTTATTGCTTCAACGGGCAGATAATTTTCGACGCCTGTCGCGAAGTCACCGCGGGGCTAAATTATTGCTTGCATGAAATTGTGCGCTCGCGGCGCGGCGTGATGGAAAAATTAGCGCGGGGGAAAGGCATAGGCGAATATCGATTGCAAATGGACGAGAAAGATGTACAGTACATTGGGAGGGAAAAAAAATTTCATCCTGTCAGGGAGCTGTAACATAGAGTGCCTATAATTATTTTTGTTTGCTTATGAACAAGCAAGATCTTCGATATTACAGTTTGCTTCATTATTTTACTTTATGCCAGAGTTCTGTTTCTCATAGCCGGACTTTAAAAATACGAAGTATTCTGGTGCTTAAATGGAAGATCCTGAATCTGAAAGGCAGATGTCGCGTGTAACGACAAGAAAGGATGGGGACGTGAGGAAAATCCGAAAGAAGAAGGAAAGGAAGGCAGAAAATAGTTTTCCCATATGTAAATGTGAGGAGGGTGAGGGGATTGCTTTTTCTTCGTATTTCGCATGTAGCAGCTAAAAGGGCAACCAAACTGCTCACTTTTAAGAAATACAGCCCTTTCTTATATCTCCAGAAAAAAAAGATATATGTGCTCCTGAATAATTTGACCAACATAGACACCTGCTCTGCAAAAATAAATGGAAAATCTTTATTCGGTGTTATTACCTCAGACTGTGACGAAAGCAACGAAAATTGTGCAAACTATTCAGGAACAATGAACAGGGCACAAATTTATGCATGTTTCGTGGTAGGTTCATAAAAAATTAATCAAAAGTTACAGTTTAGTGGCAGTAACGAAACGAAGCTGTTAAAAAGTAACAGGCTACCTCTACACGAAGTGGTAGATAAAAAATTTGGGAGCCTGAATATTCATATTGCTGAATACAATAGGGTCTTTTATCTGATGAGCGCGTCCCCTACTCCTAGATGGTTTCATAGATTAGGGGTTGATATCCCTCACTCAGCTCTGCCCCTCCGCACTTGCCGAGTTCCAACGAGATTGTTTCGCATTACCGAAACGAGTCTGAATACGTTAAACGAAAGTAGCAAAAGCCACGGACAATCTGCCAATGCGGTTGTGCATGGCATTTAAGAATTCACTGAACAAAGGAGCTTTTGGACCGCGACATTGGCACCTCCCTGGAAAACCGTGCGGGGGGCTTATTTGTTTTCCAATTAGGTTGTACCTCGACCGTTTCCCTCCCTCTAGGAGAAGGGCCGCCGGTGCCAGTGGCCGGTGCCAAGAAACGGTGACGTCCTGCGAAATCAATTCTTTTCTTTTTCACTTTGCCACGGCAGTGTCTGCCTTCCGCCGCCCGCTCGGAAACTCGTTCCTCCGGTGTTTGCAGAACTTCGTACAGGGAAACACTCCGGGGCGTCCCGTGTTCATTGTCAGACACCCTGTCCTCCCACTGCCTCTCTTCGCCTCTCCTTCCCCATTTTAGAGAAGATTTGTATCCGTGGGTGTGCGGCAGACTCCTGCTCTGAATTCCGTGATATACTTCACTTACGTATGCTGGCGGCACCGCGTGCTCTAGACCACCACCACACCCCCCGTTCGAGGGGAGGCCCCTCCTCGACAGTCACCGTCACTTTCCGATACTAAAACCTGCGCACTCCTCTGCCATCATCTCTGTTCCCCTCCCCGCGGCGGGCGCAGTCATACGCAGCCAAGGTGGAGGAGCAATTAATCTCGCGCGATTACTCCCGGCCTCGTGTAGCACCGCGCGCGGCTGCTGCAGTTTTACGGGGCACAGGGGTTGGTGGCAGGCGGAGAGGGGCACGATCGGTGGGGATCCAACGTACTGGCGAATTCATGCACGCCGCTGATAACAGCTTGTAAATCAGCTGCCCTAGCTTTGAGTCGGTAATTAAGGAAAGGGATTGTCTGTGCGGGATGAGAAGCATCTACTGGGGCCGCACCTGAGTATCACCGTTGCCTTTGAAACCGTCAGCAAATGTTAACCCTCCTGCGGCCGCGACCACGTTTCGACAAAACGATTAGTCGTGGCATGGTAGACATGACTGGCAGTCGTGGTTGGTATTTTGCCCAGGTGTAGGCATGTGATCACGGATTTCAGTGTAATTGAATTATGCTTATTGCGAGATCAGTGAAGGGTTAACGGAGAGCTTGTAGGATTTTTGAGAATTTCAATGTGGTCGGGGGAAAGAGATTAGGCAGAGGGTGTTTCTTCAACTATGAAATATAATGACATTTTAGTTAAGGGGTTATGCCTGGGCAGCTTTCGAAAGAGAACGCGATTTTCGGGAATTTTTTGTGGAATATCTACTGTATATTTTTTTTACAAGTATCCGCTTGTTTTACAAGTACATATATGCAGCAACTCTCAGTACTTTGGTTGTAGAGAAACATTAGAAAATGAAGGGGAGCTGTTTTGATATCGATGAGTAAGATATTTCGTAAACCGCTGCATCGAAACTTTTGCAGACTTGTTTTATATACCAAAGACTAGTAGATGAACGAAGGATTTTTTATTTTAACAAAAACTCTATTTTTAATTAAAGAAAAACGAACGATTCAGGCATCGAAAAAGCGTGGTTTTGCGTTAAACGACCGTCATTTTGTCTAAAATCAACTTTTTGAAAAACCCTTCGTTCATCTACTGAAAACTTTTAATTTTAGATGATCCGGCTCAGAGAAAACTTGCTCACCGCACAGCGACTTTATCAAAACAGCTTCCGCGAGAATGGCTGTTATTCGTTTATTTTTTTAACGTTTTTCTACAATAAAATTACTGAAAGTTTCTACATACGCGTACTTTTAAACTAAGCGAATAATTGTAAAAAATATACAGTAGATATTCCGCAAAAAATTCCCGAACATCGTGTTTCTTTTTCGAAAACTGACTAGGCATAAGCGATTAAACCAATAATAATGTAGCTTTCATTCAGTCATCAGGATACGAGTGTAAATTAAAAGAAGTAGATGTTACGAGAATCAATTTCCTTCATCAAAATCATTTGAAATGAAAAAAATCCGCCAGGTTTCCGCTACAGCGCAGTGTTTCATAATAAATTACAATGCCTGTCAATATTTTGAACGTCGTGTTCACGTGCAGAAACCAACATCCGCTCTGGAAACGATTTCGAAATGCATTTTCTACAATCTGATACACTCTTCTGTCTGCACGTTCATTAGGCCAACAATACTGAATATGTTATTACGCTGCAGTAATTGAAATACAAATGTACCATTAATAATGCGATTAATATTCAATTGCCACAACATATTACAACGAAAATTTGCGGCGGGAGCTGTTTCAACGCCAAACCCACTTACTTGATTACTCTCTTTCTGTACCTCCTTTGCATATTACCGTTTCGTAATGGAGTCATTCGACGGTATCCCGTTGATATCGCGCTTATCGTGACACCGTACGAACCTAGACACGCCGTTCCCTCTAGTCAAGTTCCCGTCAAATTGCCTACGTCCATTTTTCCAAGTTCCTTCTTCTAAAGTCCCGCCACTAACAGGCATCACCTCGGCTCGGGGTACGATTACCGGCGATGGCAGCCGAAACGAGGGGGATGGTGACGTGCCAGGGCGAAGCAAATTACACCAGTTTCGTCTGTTTTGAAAGCAGTGCGAGCCGTATTGACACAGAATGAACGCATCCGTGCGAAATCTAATCCCCCGTGACGTAATTTAAACGAGCGCATTATACGAGGGGGCATTATCGACACCGTGCGACAAATAGAATCGACGCAACAATGGGACGAGCACGGCGAAGCGAATTACACAGTTTGTTATTAACTTAGGAAAATCGGGGAGAGACGAAACCCGAATAACGATGTTACGATGCGCGAAAACATCGCCGCGGAACGCTCGCCGCTCGTTGACAAACCTGCGGTCA